>NW_028317950.1:24045000-24767500 GCF_062004578.1 Staurois parvus
ATTGGACTCAGGTTTTCCAAATACTTTTGGCAATACAGTGTGTGTGTGTGTGTGTATATGAATATGTGTGTATGTATGTGTGTGTGTATATATATATATATATATATATATATATATATATATATATATGTATGAATGTATGTGTGTGTATATGAATATATATAAAAATAAATAATTTTTTGGACACAAGCACAATTTTATTATTTTTCAGGTATTTACGAAAACATATTCAAGCTATAGTTATATAATGGATACGGGCTGAAAGTGCACACCTTCAGGTTTCTTTTGAGGGTACGTCCAAATTTAGAGGAAGGGTGCCATCACACTGCTTCCATCATGTTCTACAGATGACATTGTGTGCTTTGGATCATGAACTGTTCCAAGCCTTCTCCACACTTTTTTTTCTACCCGTCATTCTGGTACAGATTAATCTTAGTTTCATCTGTCCAAAGAATGCTTTTCCAGAACTGGTCTGGCTTTTTTAGATGTTTTTTTTTTTTTACAAAGTCTAATCTCCCTTTTCTATTCTTCAGGCTTATGAATGGTTTGCACCTTGTGGTGAACCCTCTGTATTTGCTCTCGTGAAGTCTTCTCTTGATTGTAGACTTTGACAATGATACACCCACCTCCTGGAGAGTGTCCTTCACTTGTCTGGATGTTGTGAATGGGTTTGCCTTTACCATAGAGAGGATCATGCGATCATCCACTACTGTTGTCTTCCATGGACGTCCATGCCTTTTTTATGTTGCTGAGCTAACCAGTGTGTTCTTTCCTCAGAATGTACTAAACTGTTGATTTGGCCACTCCTAATGTTGCTGCTATCTCTCTGATGGATTTGTTTTGTTTTTGAAGCCTTAAATGGCCTGTTTCACTTGCATGGACAGCTCCTTTGAATGCATGATGTAAGTTCACAGGAATAGATTCCAAATGCAAAAACCACACTTAGAATCAACTCCAGACCTTTTACCTGCTTAAATGATGAAGAAGTAACGAAGTAGTAGCCCACACCTGGCCATAAAACAGCTTTTTATTCAATTGTCTAATTACTTTTGGCCGCTTGAAAAAGGGGGATGGCTACTCTTAAGAGCTGTAATCCCTAAACCCTTCCTCCAATTTGGATGTACATACCCTCAAATTAAACCTGATAGTGTGCACTTTCAGCCCATACCCATTATATAACTATAGCTTGAATATGTTTTGGTAAATACCTGAAAAAAACTAAAATTGTGCTTGTGTCCCAATATATATGAACCTAACTGTATATATTTTTAAAAAAATTTAATTATTTGTTAGAAATTTACAAAATGCAGTGAATGAACAGAAGAAAAATCTAAATCAAATCAATATTTGGTGTGGCTGCCCTTTGGATTCAAACCAGCATCAATTCTTACACTTTGTACACTTGCAGAAAGTCAGGGATTTTGTTGGATTAGAATCCGGTGTATGGACTGGTTCACACCAGGTGCAGCCCAGTGCATTTTTTCTGCAACAAACATGCATGCACAGTGTTTTCCATGTATTCCAATGGTCCTAGTTCACACCAGTGCAGTCAGTTTCCGGAGCAGAAAAAAAGTGCTGCATTTTTTTCTGCACAGAACTGTACTGTAACACAGCAAAACATATCAAAAACGCACTGGAACAAAGTGTGGTGTGAACTGTAAACAAAAACGCATCTGGCGTGCTTTTTTTGGTGTGAACTGGCCCCAAGATTAGCCAATTATACCAAGCAGGTGATGATCATCAATTTCAAATGTAGGTTGAAACACAGTCATTACCTGAAACAGAACTGGCTGTGTAGGAGGCTTATGCAGGCCATACATGGGTTAAATTCCAAATTTTCTTTAGAAAATCCAAAATTTTGTAGTCGGATGGTGCCACCATAGATTTCGAAATTCAACCAACCAAGCCTTTAATTTCACCTTGTTGCTACAGAGAAGAATTTTTGTGGCTAAGAATTTTCTTTTCTTTCCAGGTCACAGCTCATGCTCATTTCTTTTTCAGTAACATTTCTTGCAGGATTCTCCCATCATTGATTAGAAATTTGTTCATTTTTCAAAAAGCTTCCAGCATGCCTGCTCACTCAAATTCGATGGTCACTCAAAAATTGGCCGTTGCTGTGGCCCACTAATGGCGTGAAATTTGAACGAAAATTCTTAGAAAAGATTTTCGAAAGAAAATTCTTTCTCTCAGAATTCAAACACATGTATAGCTGGCTTTAGGCTCCATGCACTCTGGGTGTTTTAATAACACTGGTAGCCTTAGCTGTGTAAAGTCATGTTAAAAACGCAAGTTTTTCAGTGTTTAGCCGCGTTTGCATTTTTAAGTGTTTTTTGACCAAAAAATTAATTTTTTTTGCGCAAAAAAACTTCCAAAAACACTGGTTTGCCACGTTCAAGTGTGTTTCACAGCTAAAAAACTCCTCTAGAAACCCACTAGTTCTGGGGGGGGGGTTTTCCAGCCATAAAAGGTTGATTACAGTCTATGTGTGCATGGACACATTGGATAACATGCTGGGGGGGTTTACTAGCTGTAGAAAAAAAATGCCAAATGCCAAAAACAGCCGCTGTAAAAACATCCAGTGTGCATGAGAACTTAAAACTAGGTGAAAAACAGCCAAATTTTGTTACTAAGGTGAGGATGTGGAAGACAGTTTCATATCACAGGGCACACACCATGGCAAGACTGAGCATAGCAACAAGACACAAGGTAGTTAGACTGTATCAACAAGATTTCTCAGCACACGGGGTTTCAAGATGTGCTGTTCAAGCTCTTTTGTAGAACAACAAAGAAATGGGCAACAATGAGGACTGTAAGCGCAGTGGTCAGCCAAGGAAACTTAATTCAGCAGATAAGACACATCATGCTTACTTCCCTTTGACATCCGAAGATGTCCAGTAGTGCCAGCAGCACAGAACTGGCGGAAACCAGTGGGGACCCAGGTATACCCATCTACTGTCCAGGGAAATATGGCCAGAAGTGGTCTTTATGGAAGAAATGCAGTCAAAAAGCTATATCTCTGACATGAAAACAACTATGCAGGAAAACATAGGAATAGGGGTGCAGAAAAATCACAGCAGGTGCTCTGGACTGATGAGTCAAAATCTGAAATATTTGGCTTAAAAGAAGACTGTTTGTCAAAGGGCTGAAGAGTGGTACAATGACTGTCTGCAGGCAACAATGAAGCATGGTGGAGGTCTACTTATCCATAAGGCCATACTATCATGGAGGTGTTTGGCCCCAAATTTATTCTGCAGCAGGACAATGACCCCAAACATACAGCCAATGTCATTAGGAACTATCTTCCGTGCAAAGAACAAGGAGTCCTGGAAGTTGTTTGGCCCCCACAAAGCCCTGATCTCAACATCATCGAGTCTATCTGGGATTACATGAAGAGACGGAAGGATTTGAGGCAGCCTACATCCACAGAAGATCTGTGGTTCGTTCAACATGTTTGAACAGCCTACCTGCCAAGTTCCTACAAAAACTGTGTGCAAGTGTACCTAGAAGAATTGATACTGTTTTTAAAGGTCACGCCAAATATTGATTTGATTTTCTCTTCTGTTCATTTACTTTCCATTTTGTTATTTGATAAAAATAAACTATTAACACTTCTTTTTCTGGGTGGGTGGGCGGGGTGGAGTGGTCAGAATACAAAGATACAGGGGGAGAGGTCACTTTTGTTGATGCAGTGATCTATTCTTTTTTTTCGTTTAAACTAAAGGTTGAGAAAAACAGTGTGTACCAACCTTTAATCTCTTCCAACATGTGTCTCATGTATTGAAAAAATTAACAGATTACTAAATGCATTAAGTAGGAGGGACTTAGAACTGGTAGGGGACAGCTGCAGCAGGAAGGGGAGTTTATATGTTTGTTTGTTTTTTTTGTTTTTTTAACTATGCCCACATTTCTCATTTAATTGCATTTTGGCACCTGATATTGAAGGAGATGTGCTTGTTTTTATTTTATTGATGGTTTATTACTGCCTTTTTGTTCAATATTAAAGCCCAACTACTAGGCTGCATTCACACCTGAGCAAAGTAATTTTTTATTTTTTTTGCAAGGAGCGTATTTCAAGCATTCTACATGTGTATTCAAGCCTCAGGTGTTTTTTGTTTCAGCCAGTGGAAAGAACTAGAGTGGGGAGACCAGTTCTTAAAAGCTAAAAAAGCCAAAAACACTCAAACAGTTGAGTTGCGCTGCCATTAAAGTCTATAGGACCAAAAATGCCCAAATCTGCCTCAAAAGTAGCTCATGTAACTTGTGGAGTGTCAGGTAATGAGCACCTGGGCACTCATGGGTGAACAACCATCATTGAATTACATGGAATATTGTTTGTTGAGTGTTTTGGAGCTTTAAGTTCCCTTAATAAAAAAAAAACTATTACTCAACATGTGCGAAAATAAAATCATCTTCCTCGGCAATACTTGCTTCTTCTCTGGAGCTGTTCCCCTAGAAACTCTTGGCTCCGTTTTGTCTCCTGCTCCCCCTCCACATAGCTGAATGATACCTAGAGTCATTCAATCTACATCCTGTGGTCCCAGGCTGTCATAAACCCACCCCCTTAGGGAATGTCATCATGTCAGTCTGGACTTACAGTACTCCTGCACAGTGAAGACTGCAGAAAAAAGGTATGTATAAAGAAATTTAAATTAAAAAAAAAAAAAGAGCAAAGGGTGCTTTGGGAAAGAACTGGGGTTACAAAAAGGTGGAGTTGGGCTTTAGTATTTTTATCTGGCAGTGAATCTTAGTATAGTTCCCCGATTTACTACCTACCTGATTATTTACAATATTAATAGAGGTTTCTCGGTAGCATCTTACATTGTATAGTTTTGGTTAATCTAAAGATTTCAGTTAGTACAATCTGATTGTAGCATGCTTGGGTACATTTCCTAACCCCTACAGGAATTATACTATATTTGCTTTTTGAAGAATGTTCCCTTACCTTCCAGTATGTGAGCACCTCATCTGCTGGATTTTTTTTCTGTTGCCACAAGCTAATATATAGAGGTGGAAGGTCTACCTTTGTCGCCAGCCACTTCCAGTCTGTAGAGGGAACATAAGGAGTGGTTCTGACACCCTTCTATTATTAGGGAGCAAAATGTTCATGTTGTCAGGACTATCCTAGTATGTTAATAGATGGGGAAGAGACTAAAGCATAAGTTGCTATCGTTGTCCCCAACAACCAGACTCTAAGGGTTGCAGACACTTCTTACTTCAGGTACATTAATAAGAACAATTAAAATTTTTATCAAGAGAATTTAAAGTGTTGCTAAACCCAGGATCCTGCATTCACTATATCTGGTTCCCCACAGTACAGAGAACATGGAAATGCAATAATTGTAGTAAATATAAACTGCTGAATACCTTTTCTCATCAGCAGTTAGAGCGCTCTAGTGCCTTCTATCAATGTCCAGCAGAGCACTGGTTAAAGCAGGTACGAGGAGTTTTCATTCTCCCCTTTGAGGCTGCAGGAACCTTGATCCTTTGGGCAGTGCTGATTTGCCCTGTGCTGATCACATGCACTCTTCCAAGAACAACAAAAATAAAATCTAGCAGTACACACCAAACTGAGCCCCCAAGGCTCTGTTTTATCAGGAGATGGATTGGGGGACAGCAGAAGAAGGGGAGGATCAGAGAAGACAGGATCAAACATCCTTTTTGCACAATGTGGAGGATTAACCCCCTTAGGTTTCACAGTGAGTATAACAATCATGCTTTATTGCATATACAGACTGATTTTACTGTTGTGGGTTTAGCAACACTTTAAAGTGGAATTTCAGGCAAAACCTAACTTGTCTTATAAATTGTCCCTCTCCCACTCCAAACATCTATTTTAACATGTGAATAAAAGATATGTATACCTATTTTCAGTTCACACTGATCTCCCTTGTGCCAGCCAGTGCTGGTTACAGGGGAGGGAGCACTCAACAATAGCTGGGAATACCTGAGCAGTGATGTCACCCATAGGCTTAACTATGGCCCATCCAATTTCTGACTAACACAGGAGAGCCAGATCATGTGACCAGACTGGAGTGGCCTGAAAATAGATAAGTATGCACTTTCTTACATAGGTTAATCAGAATAGCTGTTAGGAGGAGGGAGGAATAATTTTTAAGGGTAGTTAGGTAAAGCCCAGAATTGTACTTTAAAGCAGAACTCTGGGAATTTTTTTTTCTTTACCATGCAGTGGGGCTGAGCCTGCAATGCATGAGTTAATTGCTAGTTTAGGTCTAGGGGTTTGGAGAGCCAAGATATATTTGCCTAATTCTCCAATCCTCCCAGTGCAAGACTCCCCCCATGGTTCAGCGGTGGACAATTCTTGACATCATCACGCCCATAGACCAGCTCTAGCTGTGAAGACATCATAAACAGTCCACCGCTGGCTGTGGGGGACCCAAGGATCGGGTGAGTATAGGCACTGTGTTCATCCCTAGACAAAATGAGCAGTTAACCCATGCAGTGCGGGCACAACCTCACTGCATGGAAAAAAAAAATTTGCCTGGAGTTGGGCTTTAACGTCACAGGCTCTTTCATGTGAACCCTGTATCAAAGAAACTTAAAGCAACCCTGATACCAGACTTAAAGCTGAACTACAGGTCGATATAAAGAGATATCAATGATACACATGAATGCAACTTTGTATACAGTGGGGAAAATTATTATTTAATCCCCTGTAGATTTTGTAAATTTTATCATAGGTGTATTTTAAATGATAGACAGAATATCAACCAAAAATCCAGAAAAAAACATGATAAAAATGTTATAAATTTAGTTGCAGTTCAGTGAGTAAAATAAGTATTTAATCCCTACCAACCAACAATTCTGGCTCCCACAGGCTGTGTGCGCAGGTGGTACACAGATTAGTCTTGTCAATTTAAGAAGGTGCTCCTAATGACAGCTTGGTATGTGTATCAAAGACACCTGTCCACAGAATCTCTTTCTTCCATTCAAACCTCACCATCACCATGGGAAAATGGCCAAAGAGCTGTCAAAGGGCATCAGGGACAAGACTGTAGACCTATACAAGGCTGAAATGGGCTATAAGACCATCAGCAAGAAGCTTGGTGAGGAGACAGCTGTTGGAGCGATTATTCGCAAATGGAAGAAATTCTAAATATCCATCAATTGCCCTCGGTCTGGAACTCCATGCAAGATTTCGCCTCATTTGGTAAGGATGATCATGAGAAAAGTAAGGGATTAGCTCAGGACTACACGGGAGGAGCTTGTGAATTATCTCAAGGCAGTTGGGACCGCAGTCACCAAACAAACCATTGGTAACAATACCCCGCCATGAATTGAAATCCTGCAGCGCCCGCAAGGTCCCCCTTCTCAAGGTGGTACATGTACAGGCCTGTCTGAAGTTTACCAATGAACATCTAAATGATTCAGAGAAGGATTGGGAGAAAGTGCTGTGGTCAGATGAGACCAAAATTGAGCTCTTTAGCATTAACGCGACTCACAGTGTTTGGAGGAAGAAAAAAAATGCTGTCTATGACCCTAAGAACACCATCCCTACAGTCAAGCATGGAAGTGGAAACATGCTTTGGGGCTGTTTCTCTGCTAAAAATACTGGCCGACTTTGATGCATTCAGAGGACAATGGAAGGGGCCATATATTGTAAAATCTTCGATGAGAACCTTCTTCCCTCAGCCAGAACACTGAAGATGGGTCGTGGATGGGTCTTCCAGCATGACAATGACCCAAAACATCCTGCCAAGGCAACAAAGGATTGGCTTAAGAAGCAGCATATTAAGGTCATGGAATGGCTTAGCCAGTCTCCAGACCTTAATCCTACAGAAAATTTATGGAGGGAACTGAAATTTCGAGTTGCCAAGAAACCTTAAAGGATATGTAAACCTTTAGGAACATGTTACATGTTCCACCTGTTTTTATGGTAGAACATGGAACATGTTCCCATAACTGCAGCTGCTCCCGCTGCCCCCCTTCCCTCTGACAGATAGTACAGGGAAATTTCTCCCCATATTATCTGTCAGATTTGAAAATAGTGCGGCCGTGTGGGCAGACTTTTGTGAATGAATGAACTGAAAGTTCCGACAGCCTTAGCAGCTGTAGGCTTGTAGATTTCAATGAACTACCACGGCGCTGTGGAGCACCATGGTAGTTCATTCAAGCTTCCTGTCAGAATATCTGCTTGGCCGCATCGCAAGCAGATATACTGGCAGGTCTGCAGGAGACCTGCATGGCATCAGCATTCTACTGATCGCTGGTGCAATGCTTTCCAGGCTCCTTTGGCCAAAAATAATAAATGCACATTTTTTTACCTGCAAAAAAATTTGCATTTAATATTTTTGGCCAAAGGTGAACTTATCCTTTAAGGATTTAGAGAATATCTGTAAAGAAGAGTGGACCAAAATCCCTCCTGAGATGTGTGCAAACCTGGTAACCAACTACAAGAAACGTCTTACCTCTGTGCTTGCCAACAAGGGTTTCTCCACCAAGTACCAAGGCATGTTTTGCTTTGGGATCAAATACTTATTTTACTCACTGAACTGCAACCCAATTTATAACATTTGTATCATGTGTTTTTTTCTGGATTTTTGGTTGATATTCTGTCTCTATCTTTTAAAATACACCTATGATAACAAATTATAGACCCTTCATTTCTTTGTAAGTGGGCAAACATACAAAATCTGCAGGCGATCAAATAATTATTTTCCACACTGTATATGAATTCATCTTTAAATATATTTTTGAAAGCAAGGAGAATAAATACCTAAATTTGACTTGGTATCAACATCTTGCAGTCTTGTATAGCAGAGTTCAGACTAGGGTAGGAAAAAGTGGCACAAGAAGTCAAGCATTGCAAGCAGCATATTGATGGGGGGGGAGATATCAGAGTGACTGAGAAATGAGCTCATCAGTCTGCTGCCTTTCCTTGTATTGTCCAGTTGAAGGGTTTGGGAAGGCAAGAGACCTGTAAGTGTTATTGAACTGCAGCAAATAAAAATCAGGTTCTCTCTCCTGCCAGACAGGGCTGTGCTGTGTGACAACGCTGTGTATAACTGCACATAGGTGCAAAAAAATCTGGCCAGTTTCGCAGACCACAGCTGGATTTTGATCCATCTATGGCTGTTCCTGCTCAATGGAAGTCAATCTAACAATAAATGTCTGTCAGACTGGACTGTTGGAAAACTTTTGTCAATCGGCTGGCTAAAGCCACTTATCAGTGCGGATTCCTGCTATCAGAATACATTAGCACAGTGGGAAAAATTCATCCACCTTGACTGCATGGATGGGGAAATCCGTTTGTTTCTTGATCAGCCCTCTGGCTGATCAAAAAAAAGGAGGCATCTATGGTGAGCCTAAATCTCAGGACTGGATGGACAGAATTACAAATTCTATGGCAGGTTTTTGTGGTGCATTCTTTTTGTTGCAGGTGTTAATGCAGATTCCTTTAACCCCTAGATGCCGATTGCACACAAATATGTGGCCTCTCGGTGTCTGGGCCTTGACGCCGAGCAGGCGCATATTTGCGTACCATTAGAAAATACATATGTGCTGAGAGCATGCGCCCTGCGTGCTCCCAGCACATTTGTCCGTGACTCACGGAAAGGTCCCAATCTCCCCTTGCGATCGGGACCTTTTCCGATCATGTGACTGCCTTGACAGCGAATCATGGCAGTCACATGACCCTAAAACCCTGCCCTCCTCCTGGCTTCTGAAACTCATAAAGGGTCGGGAGGCGCAGGCGCAAAGGGGTTAAATAGGCTACTAAGACAGCAAACCTATGCTCCATTTAGAACCACTACCGCCTAGTAGCTTCAGTAAAGTCACAGACCAACAACAAATATGCAGATAAACCTTTCTAGGTCAGTGATACAAAAGGTATTGAAGCCTTAGGATGAACATGGAAGCCTTTGTCACTGGCTCAGAACAAGTGTACACAAAATGACTTGCAACTTAACTGTCCTGACCTGTGTGCTTGTTCCAGATCAGTGTAACAAAACAGTAAAAGCAAATCAATATAAAAAATAGTGTAGCACACCTAAAATATCAAACCAACCTTTTTAAGTTCACATACACCTTTACAAACAATCCAAATATGTATTTGAATTGTTTGAAAAAGTATATGAGAACTTAGTGTTGATGGTTAGATATTTTAGGAGTGCTACACTATATTTTTGTATATTAATTTATTTATTTTGTGTTTGGTGATTTCACAGAAGTGTTTGAGCTGCTCCTTGGAGAAACACTTATTGTATTGATTTTGGTATATCAGCCAGTGAGGTAGCACGGAGTAATTTTTCATTTAAAGCTAAAAGCAAGTCACTACTGATGACTCCTGTTCAGCCCCCCAGGTTTCTTTTACATATCTCACCGTGTGGATGAGGGGCACTGAGTGCTGCGGTTAGCGGCACCCACAGAGAAGGAACGATGTCCCCTATCGGCATCTCTTCTGGTAAAACTGGACCTGTAAACATAGGCAATAGTGAAAACTGGTAACCCACACCAAGGTGTTTGGTTTTTTTTTTATCTCTGCTGTCTGCAATTCCTATCCTATTGTGCCTGTTATGAAAGTCTAAAACCCAAATCCGCATTATCCACCAATATTATTGTTTTTTTTTTTGTGCTTTATTTATTTTATACTTCGTTCCATGACTCCTTAACTCGATAGGTTCTTCTAAATATTTCTGGCTGAGGGGTAATCACATGCCCTCTACGTGTGGAGAACTTAGGGGCAACTGGAATCCCCCTAACCTGGTTGTAACAGGTAATCCTCATACAATGAAGCTCAACAGCAAGCACGTAAGAGTAGCGTGTGCATACGTGTCTGAAACCCCACACACATCATGGAGACAAGATCCTTGATCTTAAAAGGAAGTAAAAATTATAAAAACTTGTGATGGTTTTAAAATAAGGTATACAGTTAGGTCCATATATATTTAGACACAGGCTCAATTTTAGTTTTTTTCAGGTATTTACTAAAACATATTCAAGCTATAGTTATATAATGGATATGGGCTGAAATCTTTGGACGTATGAAACTAAAATTAATCTGTACCAGAATTACGGGAAGAACAAAGTGTGGAGAAGGCTTGGAACAGCTCATGATCCAAAGCACACAATGTCATCTGTAAAACATGGTGGAGGCAGTGTGATGGCATGAGCATGCATGGCTTCCAGTGGCACTGGGTCATTGGTGTTTATTGATGATGTGACAGGAGACAGAAGTAGCAGGATGAATTCTGCAGTGTTTAGAGATATACTGTCAGCCCAGATTTAGCCAAATGCAGCAAAGCTGATTGGACTGCGCTTCACAGTACAGATGGACAATGAACCAAAACACACAGCAAAAGCAACCCAGGAGCTTTGTAGAAAAAGAAGCGGAATATTCTGCAATGGCTGAGTCAATCACCTGATCTCAACCCAATTGAGCATGCATTTCACTTGCTGAACCCAAAACTAAAGGCAGAAAGACCCACAAACAAAGAACAACCGAAGACAGCTGCAGTTAGAGCCTGGCAAAGAATCAGAAAGGAGGAAACTCAGTCTTTGGTAATGTCCATGGGTTCCAGACTTCAGGCAGTCAATGCCAGTAAAGGATTCTCATCAAAATATTAACCACTTCCCGACCGGCCGTTGCATATAAACGGCCGGACGGTGGCAGTGCAGGGTCAGGTGGCCGTTTATGAACGGCCTCCCCGCACCCTGCTTGTGCGCGCTCCCTGGGAGCGCGCAGCACCGCGATCCGGTGCCCGCTGTGTCCTCCGGACACAGTGAAACACCGATCGTCGGACGGGACCTCTGTACGAGGTCCCGGTCATGTGATCGCTGATTGGCCAATCAGTGATCACATGCAAAGTAGTAAGCAAGATGTCACTTGTGACATCATTGCTTACTACATGTGAAATCTGTGAATGATCACAGAGGTCACATGGTACAAGGCTGTACTGCTAGGGTGACAGTACGTAAAAAAAAAATAAAAAAATAATAATAATATAAAAAAATAAAAATGTAAAAAAAATGTTTAAAAATTATAATTTTTGGTTATAAACTAATTTGTTTTTTTTTTATTACTAAAAAGATAACGGAATAAATTTTGGCAAAGATTTATGATGAAATATTATTTATTTGCAAAATTTTATAAAAAAAACACTTTTGTTCAAAATTTTTGGACGTTTTCATTTACATAGAAAAAAAAATAAAAATCCCAGCGGTGAATAAATACCACCAAAATAAAGCTTTATCTGTCTCAAAAAAATGGTAAAAAATTAATTTGGGTACAGTGTTGCATGACTGCGCAATTGTCATTCAAAGTGTGATAGCGCTGAAAGCTGAAAATTGCCCTGGTCAGGAAGGGGGTAAAAGTGTCCGGTCTGGAAGTGGTTAAAAATGAACATTTTATGATTATATTCTTTTGTCCAATTACATTTGAGCCCCTGAAAATGGAGGGACTGTGTATAAAAATGGTTGCAAGTGTGTACTTGACTTTTGTGTTCAACCCCTTGATTAAAGCTGAAAGTCTGCACTTCAAATTAATTTGGATTGTTTCGTTTTAATTTATTCTGGTGGCATACAGAGCCAAAAGTATGAAAATTGTGCCTGTCTTCAAATATATATGGGCCTAACTGTATGTCTAAAGGAGCCCATGGTGATAAGGTTACAATCATCTGGTCTGTCTAGGTTGCAATATATCTATGGGCAGTCACCATTTTTTTTTTTTTTTAAATCTGAGTAAGTTGGGCATGACCGATCTCAGACATCTGAAAGCGATAAGACTGTGCTACATATCAGCCCCCACCCCCGGTGTCTAAGCCAGCTTAAATTAGATATATAAGCCCAAGTCGCATCTAAGATTTTTTTTCCCATGCGATAAGGGTTTTAAAGGATCAAAATGAATTTTTCAGATGTAGGTAGGGTTAGTTGGTTGGATTACCAAGTACAATATACTATATTTCCTGGGGACTCTCCCCGCTAGAAATCCAACAAGTAACAATGACAACCCCAACAGGAAGGGTGATGGCATTTCTAACAACTAAAATGTGGGCATAGCTGGGATCTCGCCACTGAAGTCTCTCCAAGAACCTAGGGATAAGTCACCCCTATCCCTCCCCAGTCCTCTCATGCCTTCACTGTTTTGAAGCCCAACTTCAGGCAAAAACTCTTTAAAGCCTAAGTTTAGCTGAAAATAAAACAATACTTACCTTACTTGTGTTACATTACTAACCTTCAGTAGGATGTGTCCATTGTGCTGCTGTGTCCTCCTTTAGATGCCCCTACTCACCCCTGTAGCTGTACTTTTCTGATGCAGTAGGGGTTAATACAGCTAAGGGGCTGTCACAGGCTCTCATCGAGAGAATTCCACTATGCCTGCCCTTTTTGCCTGGCTGCTGCACTACAGCTTCTATGAATGAAACAGGACCCAAGAATGGAGGAGTTGGACCTTACAATTATCTGTTCATCCTCCATTCTTAAGTACATTCTCCTAGTACACACAATCAAAAAAACTCATATGAAAAATACTGCTTTCGAAGCGATCGTGCAATAATTTGATCGTTAGTACACAACTTTCGTCCGAATTTATTTAATAGGGAAAAGTACGATATCAGACCATGCGGTTTTTGTTTAATCAGCACCATTTTCGTCTAAAAATACAATACAAATACATTACATCACTTCCAAATTTTTTTTCTCTCGTGCAAGAATTTTGTAACTTTAGTAACCTCTTCACTTTCAATACAAGACCAGTATGCAGAAAAAAAAACAAAAAACAAAATGGTTGATCATTCATCCAATGTTCTGATCGTGTGTACTGGGCTTTAGGCTAGGTTCACGGTATTGTGGTTTCCCTACGGCTGCATTTACAGAGGCACAGCAGCCCATTCATTTGAATAAGTTGCTGTACCTCCGAAACATGCAGGGAAAAGGTCCCCGTTTCTTTTCCAAAATCGCAGCCACAAGGAAGCTGCATAGTTCTATGTGTGTTCATAGCATGGGGAAATTTGCTGCAGTTTCCAGTGCAGGGGGGTGCCATTAAGAATTAATGGCACCCCACACATCTGCTAACAATGGCGCATTTTTGATGTGGGAAGGCATGCGATTACATGCAGTCCCACACCTACACATAGTGTGAACCTAGCCTTAGATCCTCTTTCATTCATAGAATCTGTAGTAATGCTTCTATGAATGGAGCAGCTAGGCGGAAAGGGTGGGCATAGTTGGGCTCTCTTCGTGAGCACCTGTGATAGTTCCTTAGCTACACCAGAAGCTGGTGGGGTGGTCATTAGAGGAGGAGGAGGAAGATTTAATCTAAAGGACACAGCAGCACAAGGGACACATGAAGGTAAGTATCATCCCTTGTTCTTTTTCTTTAGCTAAACTTAGGCTTTAAAGTAGAACTAAATGAAAACTTTTTTTCCATTTTGAATAGACTAAAGAAGAGTTATGACCCATGTAAGGTTTATTTTTGCCATCTGTGTCTCATTTGGGACATTATCCTTCACTTTCTGTCCCGTAGCCAAAACAGGAAGTGAGAAGGAATCCCTGGTTGTCCCCTGGGTCACCAGATTTGGTGTCCCCATTATTCCTATTTTGGGGACAACCCACAGTTTGGGATTTTCTTTTACTTTCAATAATAATGGTAAACAGGACAAATTGAGAAGGCGAATCTCTATAACAGGGGTACAGACAGCAATAAAGACTAAAAGGTGTTGTAATTTCTGTGCACTCTATCCAAAAGAAAAAAAGTTCTCTCTGTAGATACTTACATTTTGGACAGAGCATGGAAGAATTAAGGCTAGATTCACATCTGTGTGGGTGGTGCCGCTGCGGATCCGCATGAAAATCCGTGCACCACCCACACAGAGAAATACAGACCCACGGGCGGGTGTCATTAGTTCTAATGACCTGCCGCCCGCACTGGATACGCAACCGTACTGGGAACTGAGGTTCCTGTGCGGGCTGCGTTTTCGGAAGAAGTGCAGGGACTTCTTCCCTGCATGTCCCAGGCACGGGAGTCCATGCAAATGAATGTGCTCTCGTGCCCGCGCAAAACGCGCCCTGCACGGCCGCATATATGTGAACCGGGGCTAAAGCCTTTGTCAGGTTTTTATTGCAGTATGTGTACCAGTTGCTGACATTTCCCCTTGCTTGCTTTAAGGACAGTAAAGTGGAAAATCTCTCAAACTTGAAATAAACAATTTTAGTTAAGTGAGGAAGGGTTAGAACTTCATGGTGTCCTTATTGCTGGCTGTGTTTCCCTGTACTGGTAACAACTGCTTATCCCAATTTCTTGTATTGGTTTTACAGGGACAGAAAATATTACTCATTACAGAAATTTCTTTGTAAGGTTGAGCATCACTGCCTAGAATGCAGCACACAAGTCACAGAATGGTGTTTGAGGCTTCTCGTGTTTAAGTTCTCACCCAGCCAGCAGAAAGCTCCTTTCTGTAGGTGCATAGCTTTTACCACATCTGCTCTGCCCAGTCTCTTCAGCTGTTTGGTCAGACTTCGCAATCGATTTTTATTATCTGGAATATTATGGAAGGCCTCCAGGTAATCCCTGACACACCCCGATTGGTTACCCTGCAGAGAGACAAGACCATGTAGTTATGCTGAGCTATTGGCCACAGGCAGTGGACTGGAGAGTGCACAATCTGGTGCAGCTGCGCATGGTAGCCAATCCACTTCTAGCTTGTTCTATTAAACTTTGACCAAAAAAAAAATTAAAGCTGATTGGTTTCTATGCAGAGCTGCACCAAATTATGCACTCTCTAGCGTTAATAAAAACCCCCATATCTGGGGAATGTACTGTATAGCACAACATACATAGTGCAGCAATTGTACATACATAGTACCGTGTTTGGGCGTGTCGTTATACTGGTAACAGATAATGGAGAATTGTGAGGCTGTAGTGGCAGTCAAAAGAGTAGCACACAGAAGTGGCTGCAGTGGGGATCAGTACAAAATTGAGTGGGTGGGTACAGTATGTGACATTTGAAATTTGTGTGGGTGCAGTGTCAGTGGAGAAATGCAGTGGCAGCCAGAATCACCCTTTGACTCTGTATTGCTGACACAATATTGCAACAGACAGCACAGTTACCAGAACATGTCAACCATACATATCTAGACCGCATACTTGTAGCTCTTAAAAAAACCCTGCAAACGCAGTAAAACCATATAAAAAATGTGTGTGTAAAAATGCAAAGCGAAATGGAAAAACGGATTCGAAGCAAACTGCAGAGCTGTGAACCAGGCCTTAAAGCTGAAGCATAGTATTTTTTATGGAGGGATACAGTACCAACCCATCATCCGTTATTATCCTATTACCTGCAGGTGGCTGCTTATGGTAAAAATCTTCCCTACAACGCCTCCTTCAGATCCACCAAATAATATCCTGAGTAACTGTCTTTTGGGCTGAAAAGGTGAACAGCAGCTGCTTCTATAAAGAAAAGTTGCACTGCTCACCTGCCCCTTTTTTATCTGCCGTTCACAGAACTCCTACAATTGTGGTACCACAAAACATTGTGTTTTGTGAATGAAGGTGCCTATTCATGGAACAGGGTGCAATGCAATAACAGCAGGCTACTATTAATAAAAAAGTCAATGTATGAAATGCATCAGCATGCTGTTGGATACAAAATTTTATTTTTCAATATTTCTAAGTTTGAATAAGGCCTTATTTACATGGGTGTTAAGACCCATAGTCCATGAATGGATGAATGCAGGTGGCCCATGTAAGTGTATGGGGACAATTTTACAGGGGAGCAGATGAGCGTACCCAAATGCAGACAATATGCATATATAGCAGGCCATACATGGGTCAAATTCCGAACGATTTTTCGATCGAAAATCAAAAACATTGTTAGTTCTGTAATCCGATGGTGCCACCAATGATTTCAAAAATTGGTAATTTTTCATGAATTTTCCAGCATGCCCGATAAACAAAAGGGGGGGAAACCATGAAAATTGGCCGGTGCCTTTGCCCCACTAACAAAGCGAACATCAGCCAATTATTCTTAGGTACGATTTTCGAACAAAAAATCCTTCGAAAATAAACACATGTATGGCCGGCCTAAGTTTGAGATCCTTTTGAATTTATTCAGAATTAATTTACAGGTGCATCTGACCACATTATGACCTGCAGCTGACCTGCTTCAAGCTGTTCTTGCATTCACATAGACTTGCATGGGAATGCAAAACTTGCTTGAAGCAAACAAATGCTCATTGACACAGAGTCTAAATCAGTGAAAAAAGACAACATGAAGTCCTAGGTGTCAAGAGTCATCTCTTGAAGACTAGAGAAGTTGGGTTTCTGCAGCAATTGTTAGCATTGTAAGGAGAGAGAGACAGCCATGTCTGGGATTGAGAAAGAGGATCTCCAGATCAGGAGGCTGTTTTACAAAGGTGCTTAGACCTGCATAAGTGTCATTATAAGTCACTGGTGGTCAACTCACTTGAAATAGGTGGCCACTGACAAAAAAAAAAATCTGCTTCTGTAGACAGCCATAGGCTAGAGACACAATTACGTGAGACTGCCAGGGATTACTACAATTATAGACCCTTTACAATTCAATTCCTCCATGTGCTTCATATTGTACAACCTTTTTAAAAATTGCTTTTTTAAAAATACACTTTTCTTCTCCTTCTAAAACGAAAGGAAAAGCTTTGACTATAGATATACTATAGAGCACTGGATCAGTAGGAAGCATTTGATCAATTTACAGCCCTGGCCAAAAGTTTTGAGAATGACACAAATATTTTCACAAAGTCTGCTGCTTCAGTGTTTTAGATCTTTTTCAAATGTTACTATGGTATATTGAAGTATAATTACAAGTATTTCATAGGTGTCAAAGGCTTTTTTGATAACTACATTAAGTTTATTCAAAGTGTCAATATTTGCAGTATTGACCCTTCTTTTTCAAGACCTCTGCAATTCATCCTGGAATGCTGTTACTCAACTTCTGGGTCACATCCTGACTGATGGTAGCCTGTTCTTGCATAATCAATGCTTGGAGTTTGTCAGAATTTGTGGATTTTTTTCTGTTCATCCGCCTCTTAAGGATTGACCACAAGTTCTCAATAAGATTAGCGTCTGGGGAGTTTCCTGACTATGGACTCAAAATGTCGATGTTTTGTTCCCCAAGTTACTTAGTTACTACTTTTGCTTTATGGCAAGGTGCTCCATCGTGATGGAAAAGGCATTGTTCTTCACCAAACTGTTCTTGGATGGTTGGGAGAAGTTGCTCTTGGAGGATGTTTTTGTACCATTCTTTATTCATGGCTGTGTTCTTAGGCAGAATTATGAGTGAGCCCACTCCTTTGACTGAGAAGTAACACCACTCATGAACGGTCTCAGGATGATTTACTGTTGGCATGACACAGGACTGATAGTAGCTTCCAACTTTTCTTCTCCAGACAAGGTTTTTTCTGGATGCCCCAAACAATTAGAAAAAGGATACATCAGAGAAAATTACTTTCCCCCAGTCTTCAGCCATCTAATCCCTGTACCTTTTGCAGAATATCAGTCTGTCCCTGATGTTTTTCCTGGTGAGAAATGGCTTCTTTGCTGCCCTTCTTGACACCAGGCCATCCTCCAAAAGTCTTCGCCTCACTGTACGTGCAGATGCACTCACACCTCCCTGCTGCCATTTCTGAGCAAGCTCTGCACTAGTGGTGCCCCAATCCCACAGCTGAATCAACTTTAGGAAACGGTTCTGGTGATTATTGGACTTTCTTTGACGCCCTGAAGCCTTCTTCACAACAATTGAACCTCTCTCCTTGAAGTTCTTGATTATCTGATAAATTGTTGATATAGGTGCAATCTTAGTAGCATCAATATCCTTGCCTGTCAATCACTTTTTGTACAAAGCAATGATGACTGCACGTGTCTCCTTGCAGGTAAATTAATATTTGTATCATTCTCAAAACCTTTGGCCAGGGCTGTACATTATATAAGAGGTCAGTGATGGCTGCACAAACTCGTCATGGAGAAAAGCAATGGAAAGGAGAATCTGTAGACTGAACAAATTCTTTACATTATATGGATCGACATTTCATATTATTGCAAAAGGTTTACTCCAACTTTTCTGATATTTCTTTCAGGTCAATGACTCAGGCCTCATGCACATGGAGCTTAAAAATGCTGCTTATAAAGGCGTTGTGCATTTTTTTTTTTCAGCCTATGCTAAAGCACCTCTATGGAAGGCTATGTATCCATGCACACATAGGTGTTTTACAAGGGTATCAGAAGAGGAGCTTTTACAGAAAAGAAAACCCAGCAAAGGCTTGTTCTTAAGCTCCATGCACACTGGGCGTTTTGATAAAGCTGGTAACATTAGTTGTGTAAAGTCATGTTAAAAATGTGAGTTTTTCAGCATTGCTGTATTAGCATTTAGCGGTGTTTTTTCACATTTGCATTTTTTAGCGTTTTTTTAAAGTCCTAGTTTGCTGCAATTTTCCGTGTTTTTCGGCGATAGAGAGTTTTTACAGCTAAAAACTCCTCTAGAAACCCACTAGTTCTGGATTTTTTCCAGCTACAAAACGCCCTTGCCAAAAAACGTTGATTACAGTCTTTGTGTGCATGGACACACAGGATAATATTCTGGGGAGTTTACTGGCTGTAGAAAAGAAACTTCAAAAGCCAAAAACAGCCGCTGTAAAAACGCCCAGTGTGCATGAGGACTTAAAGCGGAGTTCCACCTGAGAAAAAAAAAAGTCAGCAGCTACAAAAACTGTAGCTGCTGACTTTTAAAATACAGACACTTACCTGTGCCTCAGTCCAGTGGTGTCCTCACCACTGCTGGTTTCACGGGCCGTCTTCTCAGCTTGTGGCTTCACAGCCGGGTGCCCAATGCGCATGCACAAGAAGAGCTGCGCTTTGTGAATGGCCCCGTAGTCTTCTGGGACCTGTCACGTGTCCCAGAAGACTAGGAGGGGAGAGAGAGGGAGGACAACTTCCGCTTCCGATTGCCTAGGCAATCGCAGCAGAAGTGGGAGCGGGTACCTGTCAAATTCGGGTACCCGCTCCCCAAAGGTGCAAATCCTTACTAGGGAGCGGGGGACAAAGGCTTAAAGCGGAACTTCCCCTTTTGGGTGGAGCTCCACTTTAAGAGTAGGTGAAGAACAGAAAAACACTATACATGCCTAAACACTAAACTCATAAAGTGTATGTGAGTTACTACATTCCAACGGCCAGAACAAATTAATATTCTGGCTTGTAATTTGCATTTACATTCAAAAGCTATATGCTCCTAAACGCATGTGCATTACATGGCTTGTTTTAAGCTGCATTTTCCTACCAGCAGTTCTGATGTTCAGAGGAGCTTTTACAGATTCCCTGTGTGCATGATGCCTCAAAGCAGTGAAGCCAGAAGGTCAACTTCAGAGCCAGGCAGCCAGCATATTCAAAAAGAAGTCAGCAATGGCAGACTCCATTTTACTAAAACTGGTGCACTCAAAATCTGGGGCAGTTGTGCATTGTAGCCAATCAGCTTCTAACTTCAGCTTGTTCAATTAAGCTTTACCAATAAACCCTGGATGCTGATTGTTGCACCAGATTTTGCACTCTCCAGTCTTAGTAAGTACCCCCCATATGTCTATTTGAAAAGGTTTACTAAATTAGTTGAAGTGTGGTAAGAGGGCTACTTACCAGGTCTTTAGCTTGTTCAGGGCTAAAATCTGAGAGCTTGTCAAAGGCCTCAAGAACCTCCTTGGACCATCGAAAATCTTTAACTAGGAAAAATAAATCTTTATATAGTTTCCTCAAGAGATAAAGAACATCAAATAGACCTTTTAGTTGCTAGTGACCAGTACATGTCAAGATTGTTTTTCCGACTGTCCTGGGACCGTCTCCAAGTGCCTCCCTCTACAACATTGCCCCATAAAAGTTTATAGGCCACTAATACCCAGGCATGGTCATGGACAGTGAAGATTTACACTGCTGGATAGGTAAGTAAGCATCCATAGTGGAGGATTATATTAAGTCAGTAGATGGAAGCATTAACAATAAGAGTGAATTCACACCTGCGAATGTACCCTGCCTGTGATTAAATGTGAGTACCCCTGCTGGGATTCCTGCAAGCGCCTGCGAGAAGGCAGCCCCATTGAAAGCAATGAGAGGCTGCTGATTTCTGCAGCTAATCACGCATGTAAATGCTCATGCGGTGCTCACAGACTTCCTGCATCCTGGGCCGATCACTAGCATTTGATGGTTGCATGAGCGATTAGCAGTACTAGCTGTGGGAGCCAACAGCCTCCCATTGCTTTCAATGGGGCTGCCTACTCGCAGCTAAGAACCCCCGCTGCGATTCTTGCATCTAATTGCAGGCTGGGTGTATTTTCAGGTTTAAATGCACCCTAAGGGCCAGTTGACACTACAAAAATGCACTTGAGATGCATTCCCGATAAGTTTTTGTTTACAGTTCACACCACATGCAGTTCTGGTGCAGTTTGCTATGTTCCATTATGGTTCTGTGAAAAATAAAATGCAGCTTGTTCTACTTTTTTTTTTTTCTGCACCAGAACTGCATTGGAACTGACTGCACTGGAGTGAACCAGGGCCATTGGAATACATGTAAAACACTGGGCATGCATTTTTGATGCAGAAAAAAAAGCGCACTGAACTGCATCTAGTGTGAACTAGCCCTAAAAAATATAACATGCTGCATTTTTTCTGCACAGAACCATACTGGAAAATAGCAAACTGCACTGGAACTGCGGGTGGTGTGAACTGTAAGCAAAAACATATCCGGAGTGCATTTTTGTACTGTGAACTGGCCCTGAATCCTTTTTTTTTTTTTTTTTTTTAAGTGTGCTAGGGTTGCCACCTCATTCTTTTAAACCTGAACACATATTAACCCCTTCACGCCTAAGGATAAAACAAATCTAAATGCCTAAGCACAATTCTGCAACGTTGACATGTGTTATTAAAACCATACATATCATCACAACTATTTTGTACATCGAGGTGGATTATACCTTGTTTTTTTCAGGACAAATTGGGCTTTCATTTGGTGGTAAATGGTAATAGATAGCTCCTAATTTTTTTTATTATCAAAGGAAAAATGGCCCAAAATAGTAAAAAAATAGTTTTTTTTTTATTTAGCTGTGTGTTTCTTGTTACGACCATAACCTACCTCTGTAGAGCAAACCAAAATAAATTCTCCAGCTCTTGACGATCGCAGCGATACCATATATGTGTATGTTATTTGTTGTTTGTACCCGTAGTACAGCCCAGAAACATTAGAGCGCATTTTGTTTTTGTCTTTTTTTTTTTTTACCTAAAACACACTGACATTAACGCTGACACTGATACCAATTTTTTTTTTAGATCCTGACCTTTGGCCTTTGACCCTGACCTTGACCCAAACACTAACTCTGGTACTGAACTAGATCAAACCTTGATCTAGGTATTTTTCATTTTATTTTTTAATATTTATTTATTTATCTTTTTTTTTTTTTTTTTTTTTCTTTACAAACATTTTTTTATCTCTCTATGTCAGGAGTTAGAGAAATACATTGTATCTCTATTCTCCATTCCTAGAGAGAGAAAAAACAAGGGGGCCGGGCTGCACAGTGACTGATCACTGTGATAGCCAATAAGAGGCTATCACAGCGATCACGTGACCCGGAATCGGGAGTCCCGGGTCCCGATCATTGGAATCGGGAGTCCCGGGTCCCGATCGTTAGAACGGGACCCGGGGCTCTCAGTGACACCGTGGTCTCTGTGCTGGGAGTGCGCCGAGTGGCGCACTCCCAGCACAAAGACAGGTACGCAAATATGCGGCCCTACGGAAAAAAAACCCAGTTCCGTGAGGCCGCATATTTGTGTGCCGTCGGCGTCAAGGGGTTAAGTACACAGGTTCTGAGACTAATCTAATGCAGATAAGGCACTAAGTAAGTTTAATTACCACCTTAATCAGCCACAGAGCCTGTGTAATGTGTTCAGTTTGAAAGGGATGAAGTGGTAACCCTAAGCCTGGGTTTACACTGATGTGATGCGGAATTTGCACCGGTTTCTGTGCAAATTCCGCACCGCATCACAATCGCACCCAGTTCATGCGAACCGCTGCAGGTGTGTATGTTAAGTTAACAACCCAAAATTTGTTTGCAAAACACGGTGCAATGTGTACAATCAGATCACATGAGTGTGAATACAAACTTCGTGTGGCTTTCAGATTAGCACAACAACAGTGCACAGAGAGCTTCATGGAATGGGTTTCCATGGCTGAGCAGCTGCATCCAAGCCTTACATCACCAAAGCGTCAGATGCAGTGGTGTAAAGCACGCCGCCACTGGACTCTAGAGCAGTGGAGATGTGTTCTCTGGAGTGACGAATCATGGTTCTCTGTCTTGCAAATCCAATGGACATGTCTGGATTTAGTGGTTGCCAGGAGAACATCCCGACTGCACTCTGCCAAGTGTAATTTTTGGTGGAGGGGGATTACGGTGTGGGGTTGTTTTTCAGGGGTTGGACTTGGCCTGTTAGTTCCAGTGAAGGATACCAAGACATTTTGGACAATTTCATGGTCCCAACTTTGTGGGAACAGTTTGTGGATGGCCCCTTCTTGTTCCAACATGACTGCGCACCAGTGCACAAAGCAAGGTCTATAAAGACATGGATGCGCGAGTTTAGGGTGGAAGAAGTTGACTGGCCTGCACAGAGTCCTGACCTCAACCCGATAGAACACCTTTGGGATGAATTAGAGTGGAGACTACAAGTCAGGCCTTCTTGTCCGACATCAGTGCGCTTCTGGAAGAATGGTCAAACATTCCCATAGACACACTCCTAAACCTTGTGGACAGCCTTCCCAGAAGAGTTGAAGCTGTTATAGCTGCAAAGGGTGGGCCAACTCAATATTGAACCCTACAGACTAAAACTGGGATGCCATTAAAGTTCATGTGCGCGTAAAGTCAGCCGTCCCAATACTTTTGGCAATATAGAGTATATGTGCATAAAATATATACGGTGTATATATATATATATATATATATATATACATACACATACACATACTGTATATATAATAAAAATATTTTCTTTCTCTCACACACACATACACTTTTTTTTGTGGTTTGCGTTAAGGAAAAAAGCGTATAAAGAGAGGAAATAAGGAAAAAAGTATGGATTATTGTGAATATAGTAATACAAAATGTGTTGTTTTACACATAGCGGGGAAGGTTTAGAGCCTCTGTCAAACTTTTATCTCTTTCTCTGCCCCTTCACTCCCTGCTTTGGTGACAGGGGTCTCTCTCCCCATGTGTGTGGAAAGGCAGGTGTCCCAATACTTTTGGCAATATAGTGTAAATAGTTGACGGTAGCTGTATGAAACTATGCACCATTACTTGGGTACATTATCTGCGTTGTGGACATTATAACTGTACAACACTTTACACAAGTATAGGCGCATAGCTGTGTACAGCTTCCTTTACCCATTCATATCTATTGGTGGTTGTATGCAGCACCAGGACATCCCAGGCACCAAATATGCAGCTTTTTGATGCTGCACAGGCGAATGTACATAAAGCCTTATTTCAAAATGGATCTTTGAACACTGGATAAAAGATATAGTTCAATTTCAGCGAAGCAGATTTTACCTTGTTCATAAGGTTGCACAGAGCAGGAAATCTGAAGAACAGGCTCAGAGGTCATGGTATCCTCACTCTCAAAGGTTGATCTGAGACAAAGACCATGGTGATTCTCATCATCCTCCACTGGATTCATCTGCACTGAAAAAGAAACCTAGCATGGAACAACTCATTTTTATGTTAATCTGTACCACATTTTTTAAGACTGGTGAAAGAATAGGTTTACACATTTCATTCTGTTTTTAGAATATTTAGAGGTTTTTCAATGGTTTAATTAGATTAATATGTTAATGATATCAGCTTGGTGTTGTGAATTGTATCAGTGTGTATTAAAGTATTACTAAACCCACAACAGTAAAATCAGTCTGTATATGCAGTAAAGCATGTTTGTTTTACTCACTGTGGAACCTAAGAGGTTAATCCTCTTCATTGTGTAAAAAGGCTGTTTGATCCTTTCTTCTCTGCCCCTCCTCTTGTTGAAATGACCACCTGATACAGACTGAATCTGTAGTCACATGCACATGCTCAGTTTAGTGTGTATTGCTAGAAAGGTTTTTTTTTTCTTGGGAGAGTGCATGTGATCAGCACAGAGCCAATCAGCACTGTCCAGACTGAGGGTCAGGGGTTTCACATGCTCCTAGAGCAAAAAGAAACTCCTCCTACAAGCTTTAACTAATGCTCTGCCGAAGCCACAAGACTGCTCTAACTGCTGATGAGAAAAAGTATTTAGCAGTTTATATTTACTAAAATAATTGCATTTCCATGTTGTGTGTACTGTGGGAGACCAGATATAGTGGATGCAGGGTCCTGGGTTTAGTATCACTGAAAACCTTTTTAGTAAATATATACAGTATGTGCATGGAGGTAGCCATCTTTACTCATAAAGCGTGGCTCCACTCAAAAGTGGAAGCTCCGCTTATTTGCCTCCTCCCCCCCCTCCATTGCCATATTTGGCACCTTTTGGGCTGAGGGGGGAGCGGGAACCTGGTTTTGACAGGTACCTGCTCCCACTTCCGGCTCAATACACCACGCCGAAATTACCCAGAAGTTCAGCCCCCTCCTTGCTCCTGCAGTCACCTGGGAACTTTCACAGATTCCAGGAGACTGCCGAACCAATCAGGAGGCGTGGCGCAACTTGCGCATGCGCAGTGGGCACCAGGCTGTAAAGCCGAAAGTTGTCACAGCCTGGTGCCCACAGTAGAGATGCCGGCGCAGTGGAGGACAGAAGGAGAGAAGGGACTGCGTGGGTGAGTACATCACTGGACCCCTGACAGGTAAGTGTGTTTTTATTAAAAGTCAGCAGCTACAGTTTTTGTAGCTGTTGACTTTTAATAAACACAAAAACAGCTGGAACTCCACTTTAAGTGTCTGCTTTTTGCTCCGGCAGAATTCAATCAGTCAAGTAACCCATTAAAAACAACGCACTCCCTGTGTGGCTGATATAACATCAGATAAGTCAAACCTACTTCTCTCGCCTTGTATTATTCACATTCAGTATGGTGAAACTTAAAGACTAGCTCAACTTTTGTTGAGAAAATGAAAAAACAATCCTTCCTGGGTGATCAATGTACATCCCAATGATTTTAACAAATTTTGCTGCAGATTCCTACCTTTAGTTACATGTGCAAAAAGAATTTGAAGGGGAGTGACTTTATAATTATCAATCAGCTGCTGCACTTGCAGGATTCTATTGAAGAAAGTGGGGTCTGATTGCCTTTTAGATGTGATAACCCTTTGGGAGAACCTCATCAAAATTGAAATTTTTGTTGCAGAGGATGCCTAAAATCTGACGTGTATCTTCTGGAAAAATCAGTAAGCCAATCACACAAGCAGGAAATTTAATTTCTGGGTATAGAGCGACTCCAGGGATCTCCCCTGACAGCTGAAACATTAAAGAATGTTTTTAGTTGCTGTCTGGTTTCTTACTGCATACTTAGATGCGGTAAGATGCAGCTTAGTGAACTGTCCCCTCTGTTTTAAGTTCGTGGTCAAACTTTTGTTAGGTTTGAATTTTTGATCGCGAACCGAACAGGGGGGTGTTCTGCCCATTACTACTTGTCATGCTACTTTGGACACCTAGGGGTTTATTTACTAAAGCTGCAGAGTGCAAAATTAGGCTCACTTCTGCATAGAAACCAATCAGCTTCCAACCTCAGCTTGTTCAATTAAGCTTTGGCAATAAAACCTGGAAGCTGATTGGTTTCTATTCAGAAGTGAGCCTGATTTTGCACTCTCCAGGTTTAGCAATAAACCCCATAAAGTCACTATAACAATTTGTAGCCCATTGTTTTCAATGGCACCTATTTGGATCTATACGACTTAAAAAAGTGTAATGAATGGCATCACCAGCAAGGCTCCCACTTTCCATTCATTACACATCTGCATCAGAGGCTGGTCATTAGCTCTGAGGAAAGGGATTCGTCCCTGAAACGCGTCAGCCATTTGACCGCACTGACAGTGAGAATACCTTGCCTGCCGTTGTGGCCATCATCATTTTTCTATGCTTTTTAGATACATGCTTCGTCTGTGAGTATGTTTTTATTATTTTTACTCCTTACAATAAACCTTGGATAATGCACTAGGTGTGTGCGCCACCTGTTTTCTCTTTATCCAGTGGCTGATTTCCCCGTCTGAGGAGGGCTGCACCCCTGAAGCATTTCCTTTGGTTTTCGCTGTCCTGGTACCTTTGGCTTCCCTTTTGGCTGTGCATATCCTGAGGCGCTGGAGAGTACATACTACATCTGCAGTCTCTGACCACCCCATTACCTTGTTCAAAAGTTTGCAGAGAGCTGGAAATCTGGAGATCAGGATCAAAGGTTGATCTGAGACAAAGACCATGGTGATTCTCATCATCCTCTACTGGATTCATCTGCGCTGAAGAAGAAAAGTAGCAAGGAACAGCTAATTTTTATGTTAATCTGCATTATATTTTTTCAGATAGGTGAAAAAATAGGTTTATACATTTAATTCTGTTTTTATGATATTTAGAGGTTTTTTAATGTTTAAAGGATAAGTTCACCTTTCATAACATGTCACATGTTACGCCCATATTTTGCCTCCCAAGGAAGTGTACCTTTAATAAAAGTATATAATTGTAAAAACATCCAGAGATTATGGTGGCAAAGACAAGGTGGGAGAACCGTCCACTCCTCAGGTGTGCCAAAAAAGGAGAGAACTCCGTGGATAGCTGGAATCGCCAGAGCTGACATCACTGCAATCTCAGAGGAAGTGGAAAGAGGATCCAGGCCTTGGAACGCAAGCCGGGCCAGTAACCTAGACAACACGTTTTGCGTGTATGCTTCTTATCAAGTCTCTCTTGATATCAAGACTTGATAGGGTCTAGGTTACCGGCCCGGCTTACGCTCTAAGGCCTGGATCTACTTTACATTTCCTCCATCAAGACTTGATAAGGCGCATGCGCGTGAAACGTGTTGTCTAGGTTACTGGCCCAGCTTGTGCTACAAGGCCTGGATCTTCCTTCCATTTCCTCCATCAAGACTTGATAAGGCGCATGCGTGTGAAACGCGTTGTCTAGGTTACCAGCCCGACTTTTGCTCCAAGGCCTGGATCTTCCTTCCATTTCCTCCATCAAGACTTGATAAGGCGCATGCGCGCGAAACAAGTTGTCTAGGTTACCAGCCCAGCTTGTGCTCCAAGGCCTGGATCTTCATTCCGCTTCCTCCAAGATCGCGGTGACCTCTGTTCCGGGACGCCGCAAGCTCTGGCGATTCCAGCTACCCACGCAGTTCTCTTCTTTTTTGGCACACCTGAGGAGTGGACGGTTCTCCCACCTTGTCCTTGCCACCATAATCTCTGGATGTTTTTACCATTGTATACTTCTAACCATTGTATACTTCTATTAAAGGTACACCTCCATGGGAGGCAAAATATTATTTACTTTCACAGCGATGTCTTTTCTTGGACTCATACCCCAAAGGTAATGCTTTGTTCCCTAATAAACAATAGATAGTGTTCTGTCACAGATAGATAAGGGATCGGGAGTGGAATGCAATAATCAAATTGTATTTAGCCCAGGAATCAGGAAAATCCTTCAGGACACAGTGAACAAAAACAACAGAATGAAAGTTCCGGGCATGCCACCCTTCCTCAAGTTCAAACGTGCATACATTTATTTATATATATATATATAATGTTTCTAGTAGCTGAAACAAAGTTTAGAACCTTTGTCAGGATTTTATTGCAGTGTTTGCATGAGTGGGATTTCTTCTAAATTTCTGTCCACATCCGACTGAACAGGAAGAGAAGAGAAATCTCCTCCATGGGGACACAGGCAGCACTTAAAATCTATTCTTTGTTACATTGTGTTGCAACTGTCCACCTTTGGTACCAGAAAGACAGATCCAATCACAGATCCAATCACATCCTGCTAAGTAAACAACATAGGATAACTATGAGATTGCATTTTTGTAAACAGAAGGAACGGGGGCTAAGCAGGAATAGTATAGTCATTTGCTCCCAAAATGACTACCTAATAGAATACGATTACTAAATAAAAAACCTATGGAAGAAAAAACTTTTTTCCACCATACCTCAAACTGCTTGCAACAAATGCACCACTTTATGTTTGTGTTTAATGCATGTGTCTGCCATAACCTGCATCAATCCTGAATAGAATACTTCATAAGTGACTATTTAGCACCTGCATTAATCTCTCTGTTGTCTCTTGTGCTGTTTACTAACCTTGCTGATGATTTACACTGCAGTCTTTGAGTCTTCAGTCAGCCTCCTTTACAAAAGTGGAACTTTTTAAGAGATCTCTGAAAGTGAAAGTCAGTTCTGTACATGACCTGAAACAGGAACTTCCTATATGGTGAATGTCCTGTCACAATGACTCCTCTATACAGTTCATTTAACTGTTAAAGTAAGGCCAAACTGAAAATGTCGACATTTGCCATAAGGTGAATTTTTTTCTAACGCAGAGCACAGATGTAAATGAGCATAACCAGATCTTAGCTGTCATTCTCCATGGAATACTGTAATATTTTCTGTAATAATATTTTCTATGTAATGACAGGCAGTTAATTGGACGTATTATAGGAAGCTATGTGTCAATAAATGTACGTCACACATACAAGAGATAGATCAGGAAGCAACATCATGGAGGTTCAAGTTTTTCTGGTTTTGCTAAGATCATTCACATTTAAAGTGATATTAAAGGTTTGTTTTTAAACAAACATGTCATACTAACAACCAACAGAGCCGCAGCTCAGCCCCACCACACCCCCGCTCTTTCCTCATTGGCTCCTGCTGCTTTGTCCCAGCCAATGAGGAGAGAAATCCAGGACAGCCAAGGCTCCCATGCATATTGCTGGATCGAGAGGGGGGCTCAGGTTTGTATTGGGGGATGTGGGGGCAGCACACAGAAGGATAATTTTCACTCACTTTCTGCACTGATGACCACTATGGAAATAATCTGCAAAGCCAAGGAGCCATATACTGGTGACATAATTTCCCCCAACAAACTTTGTTAAGCCAGACAAATACATGTTGTAAATCCTAGTATGGGGGACCACCTCTAATGCGTTTCACTCATCTGGGCTTAGTCTTAAACTAAAATTAAGCCTGGATGGGTAAAACACTTTAAGGGGTGCTCTTAAGGCAAGGGTTTGCAAAATGTATTGCCTTGCTCAATAAGGGTACAATCACACTACCTGCAGGTAATGGTCACAGCTGCTGGGAGAGGGGGAACGACACCATGTGTTTGTACAAGGCAAGGCACTGTTTCCCGTTTTTCTTTTTTTTTCTAAATCTTTCTAAAACATCCACTAGGGATAGTAGAAGTTCCTCATAATGAAAACAGAAAAGTGTGCAGACCCAGGAACTCGTACTGCAGATCCTTGGTGCCCAACATCCTGCCATTTGGCACTTTTTGTGTATCCCCTGTAGACACAAATCTGTGTTCCCCTATTGCTCTGTTTATAGCAGTGATTTCTAGCAGTCTCATGTCATTTGTCTCAAGTCAATGACTGTTTCCTGGAGTATGTCCCTAGGTGCAAACAACTTCTATAGCAAGTTTACAATGTCTGCAGTCTCTGATCATCTCCTGTACAATGTCTGCAGTCTTTGAACATCTTTTATCATGCCCATAGTCTTTGACCATATCCTGTTGCGTATCTGCTGTCTCTGAACATCTCTTTTATCATGCCCATAGTCTTTGACCATCTCTTGTACTATGTCTGCTGTCTCTGAACATCTCTTTGATCATGCCCATAGTCTTTGACCATATCCTGTTGCATGTCTGCTGTCTTTGACACTGGTGATGTTGAGGGCTGCACCAGATGCCCCCATATCAAGAAATGTGAAATATTTAGTTTCAGTATCTTTTTGGTTGTTTTTAAGTTGGACAAAATTATAGAAAATACATCACATCATTGCCATATGTTATTCAGCCTACCACATACATAACACATTTTTTTTTAACAAAAACATGTTACATCTAGCTCAGGGGTAGGCAACCTTGGTGAGCATAGTGTGTCCAAAAATGTAAAAAAAAAAGTAATTTTTATAAAGTAAATGCTGTAAGCTCCTTGAGTAATAGTAAAAAAATTAACATTAAGCTTTAATGGATTAATGCAAAGGGTAAGGTAAATTGTAACTTAACCTTGTTTCAAAGGATGTGTTCTAAGCGGTAAGTATGGTAAGATTTAAATTAATATGTCAGCCGAGACAAAATACAATGGATGCAGTCAGAAATAAAGTGAGGTGATAGCAATCATCCTAATAAATTCTCTCAGATCATCCCAATTCCTGTATGTTCACACCTCAGATCACCCCAGTTCCTTCACATTCACACCTCAAATCAATGCCATTCATGCACCTTTGCACCTCAGCTCAACCCAATTCCTGCAACCTCATATCACCCCATTCCCTGTAATTTCACACCCTAGATCAGTACAATTCACACCTCAGATCAGACCCAATTTCTGTTCCTTCAGGCCTCAGACCAGCCCCACTTCCTGCACCTCCAGACCTGAGATCTCACCAGATCTTGTACTTTCAGACCTCATATCAGCCCCAGTTCCTGAACCTTCACACCTCAGATCACCCCCAATTCTTTCACCTTGACTCCTCAGATCAGCCCCTATTCCTGAACCTTCACACTTGATATTGCCCAATTCCTAAAGCTTCACACCTCAGATCATCCTCAGATCCTGCACCTTCATGCCTCAGATCAGCCCCTATTCCTGAACCTTCACGCGCCTCAGATCCCCCCCAATTCCTGCACCTTCACGCTTAAGATCACCTAATTTCTGCAGCTTCACGCCTTGGCTCAGTTCCAAGTGCTGCACCTTCACACCTCAGATCAGCCCCAATGCCTGCACCTTCACACCTCAGATCAGCCTCAATGCCTGCACCATCATGCCTCAGATTGCCCCTAATTCCTGAACCTTCGCACTTCAGATCACCCCAATTTCTGCAGCTTCACACCTTACATCAGACCAGTTCAAGCCAATTCCTGAACTTTCATGCCCCAGATCAGTGAAATTCATACACCTTCACAACTCAGATCACTTCAGCTCATTCCAAAGTCTTGCACCTTCACACCTCAGATCAGCCCCAATTCCTGAAACTTCACACCTCAGATCACCCCAATTTCAGAACATTCACACCACAAATCAGACCAATTCCTGCACCCTGACGCCTCAGATCACCTCAATTCCTGAACCTTCCTACTTCAAATAAGCTCCAATTCCTGCATCTTCACACCTCAGATCAGTCCAAATTCCTAAACCTTCACATCTCAGTTCACCCTAATTCCTGCACCTTTGTACCTCCTCAGACCAATTCAAGCCAATTCCAGCACTTTCACGCCCCAAATCAGTGCACCTTCACACCTCAAATCACCTCAGCTTATTCCAAATTCCTCCACAGATCACCCCAGTTTCTGAACATTCTTTTACAAAGGATTTTATTATAGAATAAGCAGAGATAAACAAACTTTCGAGAAACATATACATAGACCAACAAATATGAGACATACAGGGCACTTGAGAAATATTTCAGAGCATGTACTGGTAGAAACATAACCATTAACTGAATATTTAAGTGCCATGGAAGAGAAGAGAAGACGGGGAAGGGGAGAGAAAAAAAAAAAGGGAGTAGGGGGAAGACGATGAGAAAACATTTGGAGGTCAATAACAATGCAAACTCTAAGAAAAAGTTTTGCTGTATCAGCATATAGAAAACAGGAGAGGCATGAAATAAAGCCTCTCCAAATGTTAATTTATATTCCAGACATTGGGCTCACAAAGGAGTCCAGGTTGCATAGGTAGTGTTGCAGATGTAGCACACAGAGCAATGATCACAATCATTACAATTAGCATAAGAACAGATTGGACTGAAGACTAGAGAAGGACAATCGATAAAAAGACGAGGACAAAGACAAAACATAAAAAAAAACAATCACAAAAGGGCTCCAGGGCTCCACGGAATCGATCCTCATATCGACAGAAGGGACTGGTCCAGTTTCTGAACATTCACAGCACACATCAGACCAATTCCTGCATCTTCACACCTCGAACAACCCCAATTCCTGCACCTTCACAAATAAGGGCTGATCTGAGATGTGAAGCTGCAGGAATTGGGGCTGATCTGAGGTTTGAAGGTGATCCGCCCCAATTCCTAAACCTTCACACCTCAGTTCACCCTAATTGCTGCACCTTCGCACCTCAGATCACCTCAAGTTCTGCACCTTCGCACCTCAGATCACCTCAAGTTCTGCACCTTCATATCTCAGATCAGCCCCTGTGCATGCCCTTCACACTTTAGACTGGCCCCAATTACTGCACCTTTACACTTCAGATCACCCTAGTTCCTGCACCTTCACATCCCAGTTCACACCAATTCCTGCTCCTTCATACCTCAGATCGGCCCAATTCCTGCACCTTTTACGCCTCAGATCACCTCAATTGCTGCATCTTCACACCTTAAATCAGACCAATTCCTGCACCCTCACACCTCAGATCATCCCAATTTCTCCACTTTCACATCTCAGATCAACCCCAGTTCCTGTACCTTCACCCCTCAGATCTTCCTAATTCCTGCAGCTTCACACCTCAGGTCACCTCAAGTCCCCAGGTCCTACTCCATCATTCCTCAGATCAGCCCCAATTCCCATTCCTTCAGGCTTCAGATCATCCCAGTTCCTACACCTCCAGACCTCTGATCAGCTCCAATTCCTTACCTGAATTCCTGACCCTTCACACCTCAGATCAGCCCAGTTCCTGCACCTTCACAGCTCAGATCACACCAATTCCTGCACCTTCAAACCTCAGATCAGCCCCAATTCCTGCAGCTTCACATCTCAGATCAGCCCCTATTTATGAACCTTCACACCTCAGATCACCCAATTCCAGAATCTTTTCTGCACCTTCGAACCTCAGATCACCCCAAATCCTGCATCTTCATCCCTCAGTTCTTCCTAATTCCCGCACATTCACACCTCAGATTAGCCCAGTGCAATTGGGCTCAAACTTTGCACAATTGTTCCTTCATTGTACCCCCCTCCCCTTGTACATCTCTCCCACCACTGCACCCCTCTTTGCACATCTGTCCCTGCACTGTACCTCCCTTGCACATCTGCTCTCCACTGTAACGTGCCTTGCACATCTGTCCCACTACTGTACCCCCCCAACTTGTAAATCCTTCTCACCTTTGTACCCCTCTCGCACATCTGTCCAACTGCTGTACCCCCTTGCACATCTGTCCCTCTATTGTACCTCCCATTTGCACATCTGTTCTACTGTACCCCTCCTGGCACATCTGTCCCATCACTCTACCCTCTTGCACATCTGTCCCTTCACTTTACTGTACTCCCTTGCACATCTGTCCCTCCACTGTACTGTACCCCCTTGCAAACCTGTTATACAGTGTAGGCCCCTAGACATTGGTTCCACTACTGCACTTGCTTATACTCAAGTGCAGGTGAGATTTCATGGCTGCATGCAGTCAGGCGGGTGGAACTGGATGACACAAGTTGCCTTCAGGATGATGAGCTTTAGACTTTTCCTGTCCTGCAGCACGCCCCTTGCTTACGTAGAGCTGTGTGCAGAGAATGCCTCCACCACCTGATTGGCTATTGGCTTTGACAGCTTCCAGGTAGGAGAGTTCAAGTGGTTAAGACTAGGTTCGAAATCTGCCTGAGAATTAAATAAAAAATGACAGGCAGCTACAGCCATGTGCCACTGGGAAAGACTCAAGATGCCACTGTTGGAACCCATTCTAGGGGTTGTTGACCCCTGATCTAGCTTTAAAATTGCCATTTAAAGTAATGGGAAGAAAGTTCAATGTTAACAAGTATTCTTTTACTTAAAGAGTAGTAGAGTTAGAAGGGGAAATATGTGAATGGGGAGGAGGGGGACAGAATCACTGTACAATTTGGGCTGTTTTCTGCCTATGTGTTTTAGGCAGTAGGCTTCTAATAGAAAAGCAATGTCCAAGTGCTACCTCACATAATAACAAGAAATATAACAAACCAATTTCAAATATAAAAATGTGATAAGTACATAGCTGCTAATGTTATTGTGTACCACCTGACCACAGCTGAACACACAAAATAAATATATATATATATATACACTGTGTATATATTTGTGCAAAACTGTATGCACAATATAGATCAAAATGATAATAAAACTAGATCAAAATCAGTTAAATATCTAGTGAAATTTTTTCTTTGGTTTTGGTTCACAAATTTCACTGGTAGCTTGTGATAACAGGATAAATAGAGAGGTGAATCTCTTTGTTGAGACCATAGACAGCAATAAATACTTGACAGGTGTTCTAGTATGTCCCCAATCTGTTCTAAAAATGGTTTGCCTTTAGTTATACTCTAATACACTGCTCAAAAAAAATTAAAGGAACACTTTAAAAACGCATCAAATCTCAATGGGGAAAAATATCATGCTGGATATCTATACTGATATAGACTGGGTAATGTGTTAGGAACGTAAGGATGCCCCTTCGTTTGATGGAAATGAAAATTATCAACCTACAAATGATGCAGCAGGCTAATCCATTTTGCTGAAATTTAATTGCAGCAACTTAAAATGGTACTCAGTAGTTTGTATGGTGTCCTGGGGTATTTCCTCCCAGGTCTGGACTAGGGTATCATTGAGCTCCTGGACAGTCTGGGTTGCAACCTGGCAGTGTCAGATGGACCGAAACATGATATCCCAGAAGTATTCTATTGGATTTAGGTTAGGTGAGTGTGGGGGCCATTCAATGGTATCAATTCCTTCATCCTCCAGGAACTGCCTGCATACTTTTTCCACATGAGACAGGGCATTGTCATGCAGCAGGAGGAACCCAGGACCCACTACACCAACATAGGGTCTGACAATGGGTCCAAGGATTTCATCCCGATACCTAATGGCAGTCAGGGTGCCATTGTCTAGCCTGCAGAGGTCTGTGTTTCCCTCCATGGATATGCCTCCCCAGACCATCACTGATCCACCATCAAAACGGTCATGCTGAACGATGTTACAGGCAGCATAACTTTCTCCACGGCTTCACCAGACCCTTTCACGTCTGTCATATGTGCTCAGGGTGAACCTGCTCTCATCTGAAAAGCATTATGGTGCCAGTGGTGGACCCGCCAATTCTGGTGTTCAATGGCAAATGCCAGTCAAGCTCTATAGTGCCGGGCAGTGAGGACAGGGCCCACTAGAGGACGTCGAGCCCTAAAGCGACCATCATGAAGTCTGTTTCTGATTGTTTGGTCAGACACCTTCACACCAGCGGCCTGTTGGAGGTCATTTTGTAGGGCTCTAGCAGTGCTCATCCTGATACTGGTCCTGCTGATGGGTTAAGGACCGCAATGCTGTGCGACAGCAATCACACCTGAAATCACACTAACATGAACCGGACCTAAGTGATACAAAGTGCACCTCCTAAGCAGTAACAAGTGATACCATGAACTCCCAAATTAAATAACTTGTTTTAAATCCAACCATTAAATATGCAAGAAGTTGCAGAAAGATACAAAATAAGTAGGGATACCTTTCACATATATATATAAAATGCAATTATCTTACAGTGATATTAAACGCTCAGTTTTTAAGAACTTTCAGCAGTTGATTTAATCACTTAATGAGTATGCAGCTATCTTTTAATGCTTGCCTGTGTTCCTGTTTAAGCTGGTGCTATGACTGCTGCCCCAGGTTTCCCATTTCAGGTTAACTCCTTTCTCTTGCAGCATCCAATGGTGCCATCCTTGCATGCAGGTGTTGGAGCTCTGTCTCCCTACACTGTGTGCATCAATAGAAACATACAGATCTGTAGGAGTCTCTAGGGTCGCATGATGTTTCCCTGCTCTTCTCTCCTTTCTTCTCCAGCTAAAAGACTGGCTGTGGACTGCACTATCTACTGTTAACTCTTTCCTGTGAAAGCCAGAAATTCAGGGAAGTAGCACTAAATGAGCAGGAGCCATCAGTATTGAAAGTTGCAAACTGCAAGTGCTGGCATAAGAATTTTAACAAATACTTTACCGGGGGGATGTTTACTTTATTACGCTCAATGTGTTAAACTAAAAAGCGCTGAGGGTTTAATATGACGCTAAGTTTATACAATGATTAATGCAGATCACACAAATCCCTTATAAGTAAAACAAATGGCAGTAACTGTACAGCAGTAATTCACAGGTGATGTAGAAAAATCCGGAATGTGTAAATTGAATAGCCAGCAAATGGAATTGCAGTTTTCAAACCAATAACAACTGTTTCACTAGGAATTGCCTAAATGTGACTTCATAGATATCTAACAAAATACAACAGGCTGTTGATCTCTGGTTTGCGCAATTTGTCAGTCAGATGCAGACCCTTGCGTTAGGTTTCTGCTGGATATAGGTTTCATTTACTGGTATCAGATGTGCAACAAACCACCTATCAGTTACATACCACAGTGCAGTATCTATGCTGAATATATTGCTTGGTGTCCTGCCTGTCACGCTGTATACAAATCATTTTGTCATTTATTTATTTCTGTTTTTCAATTTTATACCATCCATGATGTTCTAGAACATTAGTCTCCAAACTGTGGCCTGCGGGCCGGATGTGACCCTTTGCTTGCCTTTATCTGGTCCTTGGGGCAATGTCATTCCTACTTATATGAGGCACTATTCCTCCCACTGACACCAACAGTGGGCCACTTTTCCTCTTACTTACACCAGTGATGGAGCATTATTCCTCCCACTCACGCCAACAATGGGGCACTATTCCTCCAACTACTGACCACAGGCACTATGCAATTAATTTACTCCCACTGACCAGCAAGCCTGAGATTTGTTGATTTACAAAAAGAAAATAGACTGTGCACTTTGCTAGTGCAGTTGCACTCATTTTCCCCACAGGTTAGTGAACACAGTGAAGTCTCACTTTGTAAAGAATACCCAATCAAGTGCAAGAAATATGATTGGATGATGGAAATTAGCAGAACTTCACATTTACTAAGCTCTGTGGAAAATAGGTGTCACTGTACTTACAAAGTGCACAGTCTATTTGCCTTTAGTAAATCAACCTCCATATAATGTTATAGAACAGTAGTCTCCAAATTGAAGTATCCCTTTGCTTCCTACTGATACAAGTAAGGCACTATTCCTCCCACTGACACACCCCATGAGGCACCATTCCTTCCAATGAGGCCACCTGTAGGAAACTATTGCTTCTGTTGACACCAACAACAGGACATTATTCTCTCCACTGACTCCAACAAGGAGGCACTATTCTATCAACTAACTGACATCAACAACGAGGCACTATTCCTTCCACTGACACCAAAGATGGGGCACTATTCCTTCCATTGATATCAACAATGGGGCACTATTCCTCACACTGATATAAATGATTGGGCAAGATTTCTCCCACTGACACCAACAATGCTGCACTATTCCTCATCCTAATACCAATAATGGGGCACTATTCCTCCTTCTACTGACCACAAGTGCTGTATAATCCATTTTACTCCCATTGGCCACCAAGTATGAGACATCATCCACTCCCTCTAATGCTGGGCATTCTCTATACCCACTGGCCACAGTCTGGTCCTCTAAACTCTGAAGGACAGTAAACTGGCCCTTTAGAAAGTTTAGAGATCCCTGTTCTAGAATTAATTACCAGTGTTCTACACCGCACACAGCCTTATGATAACCATCTTCTGTGTTTTTACAAAACCTGGGAAACAGATGATGTTTTTGGTGTGTTTTACCACGGCCAAGAGAAGATCACACACAGTCCTAACAGAGTTGTGTAAAACATGATATTAATGTCAAAATTAAAAGTATAGATTAAACATTTCATTGAAAACAGCAACTGTTGCAAAAAAAACCATGATAAAAGAATAACTGGGCACTGTACACAGCTCTGTACTTCAAACAGTATTTGTGACAGTCATGTACTCTTCATGTACTCTCTAAATAGGTTGTCCACTCCCTGTTGGCCACCTTCAGTTCCGTTTGGGTTTGCTTTTGGGTCGTGCAGCATCTGCTGTCCCTTGTGCTTGGCTAAGATTGACCCAGGCATCCACGATCAGGGAAAATGGGATGATAATCCACAGAGCATTCATGAATACAAAGTAAAACCAGAAATAGATCGGATGCCACATCTCGCTGTGACTGAAACCTTCCCGGTATTCTGTGTAGAAATACAGGACATCTCCGTACAGCTGACCTGTGAGGACAGAGAAGGATCAAATATTTGCAGACTTATTCAGTCAATAAGTGCAGGAGCAAAGCGTTAGGTGCAAAGTGCGGTTCCTACAGAAACCAATACAATTCTAACTGGTGCTGGTCTGACATCAAATTATTTTCCTCTAGGTACTGCACTTTGACCCTTGCATTGATTACTGTAAAAAGACCACAGATGTCTGTTCCCACCCTGCTTTAATACAGGATGCCAATACGAGGCACACTGTCTGCCTCCACCAAGAAAGGCTATGACATTCTTCCATTTGTGTATGACTGTCATATGAATGGGGACTCTATAGAACACAAATACAGAGTTTTGTTTTTTTTCTAGAAATGTGTAAAAATATATTTGTGCCCCATGTTTAGATGTATACAACTGTTAGAATAGCTCTTTATAAAGCTATGCCACTGTCATATATGCCATACCCAAAGGTCTCTTAGATGTTTTTGGTACAATGCTATTTTGGCGACCCTGTCTAAATTTTGTTGGAACTTTACTTCCATGGTCTGTATGACTTTTTGAAAAATTAAAGTGGTAGTAAACTCTTTAAGAAAAAAATAAATAAAAATTTCCCATGCAAGACAAAGGCATAATGTGCTAGTATGCATTATGGACCTGCCTTAAAACGAAGCCATCCAGCAGTGCACTGTCACTGCTGCAGAGGCTTCCATTTACACCCAGTCTTCCAGGTTCACAGGCTGTGGCCACTTGAATGGCTGAGCCGTGATGACGTCACTTCCGCACATGCGAGTGGGAGTCTTGGCTGCTGCCCACAGCTCTGAAGGAACAGCATGGGTATGCCATTCCTTCACAGCGCCTACGCCGGTGATGTCACCGGCTGCTGCTCTCTAGAATATCTCCTAAATGGTGCACACTTGGGAGATATTAATTTTACCTACAGGTAAGCTTTATTATAACCTTTCATGTACAAATAAACAGCAAGAGTTTTCTACCACTTTAATAAAACTGTTGAACCAGATAAGCTCTTTATGAATCTTTGCATTTTGCAGTTCAATCACCACATACATATGAAAAGCTATTGCTGGGCACACTGAAGCAATCAGTATATGCTTACTATAGTTGTGCACAAGTTGCTGTATCTTATAGCAATCCTAAGCCAGCCATACTTGGATTGAAATTCAGCTGGTTCAGCAGCGACCAACTGAGATTCATCCATGTATGGGCAGGCTGACTGTACCCAAGTTGACTTGGGTACAACCAGCTTATTGTATTTTTTACATAAGATTACTGCTATGGCTGCTAGCAGTAATCATTGTCTTTTGCCAGCACGGAAGGTTCCTTGTGCCCTCCCTTCCTCCCCCGCCAGAAGAACACAATAGCATTGCGGGAGGTATTCCCCCATCAACACAGAGAAAAAAAGAAAATCGCGTCATCTATTGGCTGCTTTAGTGACAACTGAAGACATTTCCCTACACTTCCTATCCAAACGTCACAGTGGGGTTGATTTACTAAAACCGAAGAGGGCAAAATCTGGTGCAGCTGTGCATGGTAGCCAATATTGTTTAATTAAGCTTTGACAAAAAAAAACCTGAAAGCTGGTTGGTTTCTATGCAGAGCAGCAACAGATTTTGCACTTTTTAGTTTTAGTAAAAACAACCCACTTGTATGTCAAAGTGGCCATGCGGGATCTCCTGCATGGTAGGGGTTGGGGAAAGACCTGGTAACCTACCCTGTAAAATATTGCTAAGAGAATTCATGGAAAAAGTTGCTTATGAGTGACAGTCCATGCAATCGCCAAGGGTGGGATACGACTGAATAGATAGACAGATAGATAGATAGACAGATAGATAGATAGATAGATAGATAGATAGATAGATAGATAGATAGATAGATAGATAGATAGATAGATAGATAGATAGCTGTGTCTTCAATTATTCACAAATTCTCATCAGCTTCAGCACTCACCAGAAATGTCAGATTCACATTATTGAAGGTCTATAAATGATTGTGTTACAACCTCCTGATCACAGCTCTTCTGTGTATTTGTCCTTTAAACACATAGGGCCTTAAATGTGAGTACCACCCGATACAGTAATTGTAGCCTGCCATAGACATTGTAGGCAGTGGGGCTGGATGCTGCACCTGTCCCTCCTGGGCACACTAAAATGCTGGAAGGAACACACAGCAGCTTGACACCCCCTTGTGTACAAGGGCCCTAAACAGAATTACAACTGCAAATCACCCAGGACTTTCCACCTTTCTCCAGTATATCGGGCAGGAATGTGATATACAGTCACAGAGGTTAAAACAAACATAAAGTCAACACAATAGAACTCTGATTTATTTAAAACTAAGTAAAATCAATTGCAAATGCCAGTTCTAGCATGACTGCCATGTTCAATCCAATAACTTCATCAGAGACATTTGATTTAATCCTATGATTGTGTGTCAGGTTCCTTCCCAATATATTGGAGGACAGGTAGAAAGTCACAGGTGATTTGAAGCTGTAATCCTGTTTAACTACGGCTGTGATGCTCAGGAATGATCAAAGAGCTAGGAGGAGGAATAACACAGTGCAATTTCTGTTGACACAAGCGATTACCTGGAGAATTGATGATCAGGAGACAATAATACAAGCATTTATAGACCTTCAGAAACAAGAGTCTGACCTTTCTGGTGGGTGCTAAAGCTGATAAGCGTTTCTGTGTAATTGAAATCACGGCTGTTGGGAGTACTATTATTGTGCAGTGGTCATAAAGACAGGAGGTGTGTGGGAATTTCCTGATATGGAAATAGGAGACAAGGCAGCAAAACTTTAAAATGCAGAAAACAGGCTTTATTAGTTCAATCCATGCAGATTGAAAGACAAAAAACACACACAGCTCCAGGACAGTCAGTAAACGTGCTTAATCATCAGCACTGACGCGTTTACTTGCTGTCCTGGAGCTGTGTGTGTTATTTGTCTTTTGTATCTGCATGGATTGAACTACAAAGAAGCCTGTTTTCTGCATCTTGGAGTGCTGCTGCCTTGTCTGCTATTTCCACTGATTGTGTCTGTGGTGTCGGCACCCAGGTGCCTCCAGGGACTTTGGATTTCTGCGGGCTAGCTTTGGAGCAATGTGTACCCTGTGTATCTTGTCTCTTAATTAACCTATATGGACACAGACAGCAATATAGATTTGACAGAGGTTCTAACACTTTCCAGCTCTAGGTAAAACTAAAGAAAAAAAAAAAGTTTTGAGTAATTGGCTGTCATCACAACACAAATTTTCACTGCTCAATGCTCAGTCCCAATGTCTATCTCCCCCCTCACCAAGTGACACGATGAGTTGCAGCACGAAACGGTACGGCTTATTCTGCAAGAAGGAGATGACAGTCCAAACGCTGAGCGGACCCCAGGCCCAGGCGGTGACGGTTTCCATGCAAACAGTGAAATTATCAGCTCTGTGGGATTTATAAAAAGGAATAAGAGATTATAGAAAAGAGCAACAAGACAAGTTGATATCTGACAATTGTAATGAGCAGATATACACCTGAGATAAAGTTCTGATACTAAGGAGAAATATTTTCTTACACAGAAATCCTGTTTATAAGGTAAAGCAAATGTGTTCCAAGTCAGTGGCTCCCTAAGATGTGAAGTAGAAAGACCATCATGATGGTCATGAAACTATGAATATCTGAAAATGGTCAACAATGGTAGTGACCATTTTTTGTAACTATCAGTTCCCTTTCAGCATACAGATTCTACTATGACAGGATTCCACCAGGTATTTTATCATCTGCTCACATGGCTTGTCTATGTCTACATATACACTGATGACATTGTTGTTCCAGAATATCTACTTAGAGATTTGAAGGCCTCTGATTACAAGACCCTGGTTCAGATGCAGAAGGTCCATGATATTTATGACATCAACTCTTGTGGGTTCTGTTCAGCATTTGGGGTGATCATTTTTAGTATTCAGTCCATGCTATAGTGATTTCCTGGGTGAGTGTGCAGACCTGCTGTGGCCATTATGGTTTTCAGGTTTCATTTATTTTAAGTATCTGCTTTCCCCCATCATTCTGTATTCATGAGGTGGGGCCTGTTCTTGTATTTTATTGAAGACTTCATAAAATACATAAATGTCAGGGCTACACTTAATGTTTGGGCCTTCTGAGTGATTTGCTCCTAAGCTTAAATCAGGATTTGAGTAAATATTCAAAGGTGGCATCTCTTGATACTCACATAATGTATCTGCTGTCTCCTTTGCCATATTCCTTCCCTAAAATGAGATACAACAGAAAGATAAATGACAAGCATAGAAGACATTGTACAAGAAAATACATAGACTGTTAGCTTGATGTTCTGTTGTAATACTGATCTAAAAAATATAATGCTATCTAACTTACTGACCAGATAGCATACAGATCAAAAGGTCTGATTTCATTAGCTGGCTGCTTGTTCTTGACTCAGAAAGCATTAAAGTGGATCTAAAAGGTAAAACTTTTTTTCAATGTGAGTAAAGAAAACAAGGCTTTTAACCTCTCATTTTTTTGCCATCTGCATTCCATTGGGAGATTTCCCTTCACTTCCTATTCCAGGTAGGGACAGGAAATCCCTCCAAGGCAAGGGAATCCATCAATGTCACCAGAACTAGTGTCTCCATTTGAATATTTCCCCTCTATTCCATTTCTGGTGACAGCCCAAAATTTGGGGGATTCCTTCACTTTCACTCTTGGTGATAATGATAGACAGGACCAATAGAGCAACAGAGATGGTGAAGCTTCCCAACGTGGGCACAGACAGCAATAACAAATATTACATGTGTTCAGACAATCTAAAAAGAAAAAAAAAAAGTTATGTCTTTAGTTATACTTAATTGCATTGTGAGAAAGAGTGTAGCCTCTTCTTTTAGGCCTTCTGTAAAGTGGAGGTAAAAAAAAAAAGTGTTCTTGTATTTAGCAACCAAGTAAATGCTCTGCTTATCTTTACTATGTTGCACTAGAAAAACTAGAGCCGGAATCTGATAAACATAGATGTCCTTTGGATGGTATGCAAAGTCCAAAACAAAGTCTACCATGTTTCTAAGATAGAGGCTGATATGGACAAGGCTGAAGGGGGGGTATTTATAAAAATTACAGACTGCAAACTGGGCAGTCTTGGCACTTCCCAAAAAATGTTGCTGATTTTAAAAAATTGTAAAGTATGCACAATTCCTAAATGTGTTTCGGTTAAAAATGTTGAGGTCGTCTTACCTGTAAATTGGATTTCCAGAAATCTTTAGGACAGCACATAAGTCATTCTATCTCATGGGATGTCCTGAAAGATGACTGGGTACAAAAAAAAGTAATTCAAAAGGTCAGAGACTGCCTCCTTTGCAACCTAAAGAAATTGTGTAAACACCCCCACAGTTGTTTTTAAATCGGACACTTTCATAAATAAGGATCTAGTGTCTATGAAGAGCCCCTCTCACATCTGTAAATCCCATTACACCATATACATTGACCTGCATTTATCTGTATAGATTGATGCAGGCTCAATGCCAGAACATATAGAAAAACATCTGTGTTTTATGCACACTGTTTACACCACAAGGCTACACTGAGGTGGGTGGTGTGTACCCCTTCTCACCGCTACACAATGGACATCAGCCTGCCTACTGAAAAAACCCACGTGCATATTAAGCATATTCCTGGATCTGCATGAGTCCCCACCATCACCCCCCGACTATTTAAAGACTATACAAAGCCAAAAAGTTTTTGTCACATTTTGAAAACAGTAGGAAAGGGTTATAATCCTTTTTTTTTTTTGCTTTCTATGATCTATTGGAGAAATAGATGTCCCTTGGTTTCCTGTTGCAAAAACACGAAAGGTAATGAGAGGAAATCCCTCTAACAGAAGAGTAAATCCCCTCTTAATCTCGGCCAGTTCAGCAGGAACAGACCGGGATTTGATCCACCTATGGGCAGGTTGAAGTTGTTCTATTGATTGACTTGGGTACAACCAGTCTGTCTGATTTTCAGCATGCAATTACTGCCCACGGCTATAGCCGCTAGCAGTAATCATTGTGTTCTCTTGGCCAGGAAGGCTCCCTGTGCCCCCCCTCTCCCGCCAGTCAGTGTTGATGGGGGAATCGGATGATTATTTTTCCTTCCACAAAATCGATTCATCTATGACCTGCCTTAGACAGCTGACACTTGAACAGGTGTCCCCATTGGATATTTACCCTCAGTGACAACTGCAAAATGTTGACCTTCTCATCACTGACAATGGTTACCAAGACAAACTGAGTGGGGAATTTTCCCAGCGGCGACACAGACCATGATAAAGACCTAACAGGAGTCCAAACACTTCCCTACTCTATCCAAGAAAAAAAATGCCTTTAGATGCAGTTTAAATCCTCTTATTCCACTTACACAGCTGTGACAGGAAAGACTGGTCCCTTGGAATGATGTTGTAGTAGAGAGAGAACCAGCCTTCAATGACACCATGAATGAAACCACAGATCATGAACCAGCAGAGGATGAGACGACGAACAGAGCTGATCCCAGCAACCCGGCCAGCCAAGAACCAGGTCCCAACCAGAAACACCCCAGATACTGAGAACAGGAAGGTCAAAATCTCCCACATGACACGATCATTGGGTTGGTAACCCTCGATGTGCAGATCACGAGGCCAGTAAGGGTGAGGAGTGGGTGCCACTGCTTCTGGTGCCATGTTGCTTTTTCTGTGGAAGAGAGATTAAAAGGTCAGTAGTGAACTCACAAAGGAAATAAGAACTGCTGATGTGTACCCCAGCTACCAATACCACTTCACTTTAGCCTACCATATGCTGAGACAGCAAGAGTCTGATTGGCTGGTCTGGGCAGCATAGAAAGCTCTTGTTCAAAGTCAGAGCATCACAAAGTATTGAAGTCATTGGAAACCACGAAAGCCTGTGAACTGGCTAAAAGAGGACATACAGCCTATGTCTGGAGGGAATTTCTTTTGCTTTTTATTGGGTGTTTTAGATGTTTTCAATAGGTTGGGGTTTAGGGATGGTTTATATATATATGTCAGTAAAACGTATATGCTGTTGGCTTCAAGCATGTGTAAGCATAAGGCCACCTTGGCACACCGTAACTCTACTTACATTCACTGCATTACATAATACTTCTTTTGGCCCTTCAAAGTCATTACGTCTGGGCACACCTTTTGCTCTGTTGGTGCTAGAGCACTGTTTTTATTTTTAATTTTTTTTAATGTGCAATTGATAGCCCCTGCGTGGGCGTGTTTTGTTGCTCCTGTCTTAAACTGTTTATAAATTAATAAAAACATTAAAATACAAAGTGATTACATCATGCATGAAACTTGATCAAAGCATTGTAGTGAAAATGAATTTAAAAAAAATAGCTTTTTGCTTTGGACATCCATATGGCCTTCTCAGAGCAATAGCAGTAGTAAAGCAACAATCTTTGAATCTGGTGTTTCTTTGAACCTTTGGCACATGACCCGGGGCGTGATGTCAATGAGGCAAAATCACGTGGCACTCAATGGGGGGCAGCACAGAGGTTGGGTGGTCCATACTGGGCACTCTACTCTCCTGCAGATCATGTACACAATATGATGTTATGGAGCTTTTTTTTAGGACGCTGGCACTGCCTTGCACCGTAACAGCCAAAGATGCTGTGCAACCTAGCTGCCAGCATCCAATGGTACACAGTTGTACAATGTCTTTGGTTACCATGTCTTTGGTTCTAGCAACCTGGGGGCAGCAAAAATGGCTGCATGGGGTGGCAAAAATGAGGAAGGGGCACCTGGCGTGTCCATGGGACTCCGAATATTTAGATCACCAGAAACATTCAATAGCCAGTATGATCTCCAGCAGCATCCTCATTACCGTGCCTAGCATGGCTCCCAAGAAGCAGAAACAACAGCAATTCACCTAGGCACGCTCCTGGACATGGTGAATTCTATACCCTGGTTTCAATCCTGCACTTCTAAAGCATGCTGTTGGCTGCAGTTTAGATGTGGCTTTCAGCAAGTACCCCTTCCACAGGAATGAATGGCAATACTCTTACTATGTGCCCACCCCACAACATGCAAAGATGAAAATCAGAAAGCAACCGCTCTATAAATTGTCAGATCATTAAATATCATATATATATATATATATATATATATATATATATATATATATGTGTAGGTGTTCCATTTCCATGTGGAAGAGTGAATGGGTCCTTAGAGTTAGATGTCCAAATGCATTGCAAGAAGCCACATAGAGTCAGGAGTCCTCTGCACAACACTGCCATTGAATGTTCTATCACAGAGACAGGACATGTTCCCCAGGAAGGAAATGATAGGATATTATATATAGATGAAAGGCTGAACAAGCAGACTTACTTCTGTCCTGCTGATTGTTTCGTCTCCAGCCAATCCAGCACTTCTCTATAACCTGCATCCTCCTGCATAGAGTATACCACTTCTCACGCCTACTGTCACTCTTCCTCCAATCCTATCACGGGCCTGTCATTTGCCATCCAATCACAAACGGTGCATTTCAAGCACACCTTGTCGACCCATTGAAAACGCCGGCACCCCCTGCCTTATTGGTCTAAACGAAGGGGGCGGTCACTACCGCGGTCTATGAACCTCGCAAGACGCTCGGTCCACGCTATCGGGTTGGTCGAAGAGTGCGGAAAGAAGTCGGACCGGGCTGTGATTGGCTGTATTCTGCAGCTGGTATGGCGCTGGCTACTCCCTGTATCACCATGGCAGTGGAGCAATACAGGTTGTGCAGGGAAAAGTCTGTCCCCTAGCCATAGGCGGCCATTGTATCGGTTAGAAGGTATAGGCACGGTTTGTAAGGAGACATTTGCATGTGTACAGCTTGTGTTTATATTTCACCCGACTGCCCACTCACCACCAAAAGAATGGAGCAGGTCAGGGTAGCTAGGGGTGTTTCAATGTCGATTGGATGTAAGAAGTCTCATTCCTCCTGCTGCATTCTCCTCCATCATGTAATAGACACTGATCAGCCATAACTATGACCCACTGACAGGTGGCAGAGAAAAATGGGTGTCACAGTTTATTGTGTATGGGGATGTGTAGCTGATGAGTGGTCAGGGTGCCCATGCTGACCTGTGTTCCCAGACAAAAGTGGCTAGAATGGGCATGAGTATGAGAAGTTGGAGCAATGGAAGAAGGTGGCCTGGTCTGATGAGTCACGTTGTCACTTATATCATGTGGATGGCCGGGAATGTTTTGTGTGTCACCTGGGGAAGGGATGGCACTAGGATACAGTATGGAACGAAGGCAGTGTGATGCTTTGGGCAATGTTCTGCTGGGAGACCTCAGTCTTACCATTTATGTGGATGTTACTTTAACCCATACTGCTTACCAGGGGCGGACTGACAACTCATGGGGCCCCTGGGCCCAAACTCAAAAAAGCCTATAAAAAAAGGTACTAGGGGCATCTCATGGGGCCCCCTACTGACCCCGGGCCCTCGGGCAGTGCCCGAGTTTCCAAATGGTCAGTCCACCCCTGCCACTTACCTAAACTTTGTTGGTGGCAAAGTACACCCCTTCATGGAAACAATATTCCCTGATGGCAGTGGCCTCTTTCAGCAGAATAATGCACCCTGCCACGCTGTAAACATGGTTTGAAGAACACAAAAATTTGGAGGTGTTGACTTGGCCTCCAAGTTCTCCAGATCTCAATCTAATTGAGCACCTGTGGGATGTGCTGGAAAAACAAGTCCGATCCATGGAGGCCCCACCTCACAACCTACAGGATTTAAAGTGTTCATGGGTGGAGGGATGGGGAGGGACACTTTTTAAAAATTATTATTTTATTTACTTTTTTTGCACTGTCTCCTCCTGGGATATGTGACATGCATGGCAGGCCTAGGTGAAATACGTACATTAGGGGATTGAACAGACCTTCTTTGACAAGAAATAAGGTAAATAAACAAAAAAAAGGTGCATTGTTTGTGTAAAGGAGGGCTGGAGAGGAGGGAACTTAGTGTTACTAAACCTATAACCCTGCATTAACTATATCGGGTCTCCCTGTACACAGAATATGGAAGTGCAATTATTTTAGTAAATATAAACGGCTAAATACCTTTTCTCATCAGAAGTTTAGAGCAGTCTTGTGACTTCTATCAGTGTCCAGCAGAGCACATGGTAAAGCTTGTAGGAGGAGTTTTCTTTCTGCTCTAGGAGTATGCAGAACCCCTGACCTCTGCCTAGACAATGTTGATTGGCCCTGTGCTGATCACATGCACTCTCCCACAAAAAAAGCAAACTGAGCATGGACAGAGTGACTCCACGTGATATGTCTTATCAAGAGATAAGAGAAGGGCACTGGAAGAAGGGGAGGATCAGAGAGGACAGGATATAACAGCCTTTTAACACAATGCAGAGGTTTAACCCCTTAGATTCCATAGTGAGTGTAGCAAGCATGTTTTACTGCATATACTCTCTCTGGTCATCTGTACTATGTCTGCAGTCTCTGGTCATCTCCTGTACTGATTTTACTGTTTTGCGTTTAATAACACTTTAAGGGATCTGCCTACAGATTGCTTGGTGCCAGATGCCACAGCATACCCTCAAAGGCCTAGTGGAGCTCATTCCGCAATGGGTCACGGCTGTATTGGCAGAAAAAAGGGGGGCCTGCTTAGAGCAGACCTTCATCCTCATTGTTAAAGTGTTACTAAACCTACCTTCTTCTACTGTCCTCAATCCATCTGCTGATAGAACAGAACCTTGGGGGCAAGTCTGCACATGATCAGTTTGGTGTGTATTGCTAGAGAGGTTTTTTTTTTTTATCTTGGTGGAGTGCATGTGATCAGTACTGGGCCAATCAGAGGGTTAAGGGTAACACGGCCTCAAAGGACAAGCAGGGGGGATTGAAAACTCCTCCTACAAGCTTTAAACAGTGCTCTGCTGGACACTGAGAGAAGTTACAAGACTGCTCTAACTGCTGATGAGAAAAGGTATTTAGCAGTTTATATTTACTAAAATAATTGCACTTCCATGTTGTGTGTACTGCGGGAGACCAGAGAGAGTGAATGCAGAGTCCTGGGTTTAGGAACACTTTAAGTTCCCTCCTCTCCAGCCCTCCTTCCCTTCTTTACACGAACAATGCACCTTTTTTGTTTATTTACCTTATTTCTTGTCAAAGAAGGTCTGTCCAACCCCCTAATGTACATAATTCACCTAGGCCTGCCATGCATGTCACACATCCCAGGAGGAGGGGGCGGGCCCAGTAGCGTGTCATCACGAGGCCCGTCGCTTAAAGCTGGAAGAGCCGTGCAGGGGCAGAATTCTGAGAGGATTCTGTGGAAAGCCACTGGATCGCTGGGCAGGTATCTGAAATGGTTACAACTTGCATCAACGTAAGCAAGTGTTTATAAAAAAAAATTCGAGGGGGAAGAGATCCACTTTAGAGAGGATCTTCATTTGGTTTGAAACAAATGAAAAGTCAGCGGCTACAAATACTGCAGCCAGTGGCGTCCTGAGGCAGGTGCGGGGAGTGTGGCCGGGTGACACCGACCACATGGGGTGACACCGGACCTGCTCCGCGAAAAGGTAAGTTGTAAAGCGTGCTGACGATTCCTGCAGGATGGATCAGATCTGCAGATTCAGCATATTGGATCGGAGTCCGATCCATTATGCTCAATCCTCAGATCCGATCCATTCTGCGGGGATCATTGGAGGGGGTGTCACCAAGTGTTACCGCACCGGGTGACACCAACCCTAGGGACGCCTCTGACTGCAGCTGCTGATTTTTAAAAAAGGACACTCATCTGTCCAGGGGTCCAGCGCTGTCCTCCCCCCAAACCGACTATTTGCTGTCTTCGTTTCCCCGGCACAGACATGTGAGACGCTGGTGGCGATTCCTCGCGGCTTCACAGCTGGCTGCCCTTTGAGCATGCCTAAGCCGTGCTGCGCTTAGTGAGTGGTCCTGCAGTCTTCGGGGACCAGTGATGTGGCCCATGAGCTCGAGGAAGGGGGATAAACTTTCAGTGGATTAGTGCACCGATCCGAACAGAAATGGGGGTGGGTACCTGTCAGAACCTGGTACCTGCTATCACCCAAAATAGAAGCGGGGGGGAGGGGGAGGGATATAAAGCGGAATTTCCCCTATAGGGTGAAGTTCCGCTTTAATAATGAATGGGTGGTTATATAGTTATGGAAGATTTTTGGAAGCAAGTACACTGTACCCACGTGAGATAACAAAATGTGACGTCAGATGGCAGCAGATTCCATGGAGATGGAGGGAATACTGAACCCTTTGTAGAAGTTGAACCAGTGTCTACCTGCAATAGCAAATGGGGACACTAGATGGCGGCAGCATCTAATTCCGAACTAAGAATACAGACGGGTTATACTGACCGCATGGAGATCATGTGATTCTCTGAACGGTGACCCACAATGCATTCCGAGTGAAGCAGTGCTGTCCACTATACAAGCTGCAACAGGCATTCTCTGCACACGTCTGTTCTGTTCAGCGCTGTGTCTCCCTGCTAATCCCACCCCTTTCTACTCCCATTGGCCAGTGTTCCTGGCAATCACCAAAAACTTCACAGTCCGGGGCTTTGGGATGCTCCTCCACTCTGATTGGTCTAGCTGTGCAATTCCTGCTCTCTGATTAGCCGGCCATTACAGCTCTGCTCAGTGGCATGTAAGGTTGTTCATTTGATTGGTCTGTCTGCCTCTGTCCTGCTCTGGTATTGGACAGGCATAGCCCTGCTTGGATTGGGTTATGAGATTTAGTCCTGGTTGGTGATTGGTGCATTTTTCCTCTAGTCTCCTCTCATTTGTTAAGACCAGTCACTATTGGTGAAAGCATCCCCCTTTTCCTGGGGACAGAATGAGGGAAGGGATGGAATAGAGCAGAGCTGGAGCTGCTGCTGGGTAACATAGCTGTGCCTTTCCTTGTGATAATGTTATGTCTTCATATGGATATACATGCCTTCTTATACAGTGAATGATGGAATGTGTGTTTGCTGCCTGCAGGTTGTGACCGCTGAACCCCCATTTTCCCAGGACCAAACATGGCCGCCTTCAGCCGCAGGGAGTTCTATGAGCAACTGCTCCATGGCTGCGTTATTCCCACCGCTCTGCAAGGATTGGATCAGATCTGGGTGCTGCTTCTCATGTGCCTGGGCTGCAGGGTGCTCTGGAGGCTGGGTGAGACCCTCTATGTACAGCTTGGGGTGACCTGGATGTAATGGGCAACATTCACCAAAATGCAGATCTAAGAACTGTCAGGGCTGCACAGGACCATCTGTCATTTGCAGATTTTTAGTGTAGGCTACAATGTGAAAAGGGTCCAGCTGATTGGTGGCTTCAAGCAACACAGATTTCTCATTTCAGGAAATTTGGTAAACAAGGCCCAGTGATCAGTAAACATCACATATAAGATCTGATTAAAAAAAAAGTTTGTATGGCATTAAAGGAGACTGTCAGGGAAGAAATATAGGCTACTGTTGCTGGCCTGTGTGAAAGTGCTAGTTGCCTGGCTGTCATGCTGATAATCTGGCTTTTATACTTTCTTAGGATGTCGCATTTCTGACTTCAGTGTTTGCTTGCTTGATCTAGATCTCAGAGAGTATTACAGCCAGGCAGCCAGCATGTTGTGAAGGACGTTAGCAATGGCAGTCTTTGTATTTCTCTCATGACAGATTCTCTTTAGGAGATTGCTTATGCTTTGCAAATGGCAGTGATCGGGAGTACAGTGGATTTTCTTTGCAGAGTGTGTTTGTATGCTTTGTATAAAACCAACTTTTATTGTTCTCCATCCCTGCAGGCCTCCCATCCCACATCAAGCACCTGTTCACAATCGCCGGTGGTTTCTTCTGCCTCTATCATTTCTTCCGCCTGCAGATGATCTGGGTGGTCCTCATGAGCCTGCTGTGTTACCTGGTCCTGTTTCTGTGCCGACACTCTCAGCATCGGGGGGTCCTTCTCTCCATCACCGTCCTGATCTACCTCCTCATGGGGTGAGAATCCAGTGCTCTAAAATCAGCAAGCCTAAATCAACCACAGTAGCCAATCAGAATTTGTTTTACTGGTATCACCAAAACCGAAAACTGATTGGCTGCAATGTGTTCTTGCAATTATCACATAGTCTTTTCTTTATTTAGGGGAGGTCACAAGTGCAATGTTAGCATATACATTTTCACATCGTGATCTGTAACATTCAGGAAGCATACAGGTTTAAGGGCCTTCACTCCAGGCTATTGTGGAAATGCACATCAAAGTGTCCATAAGCACACATCATAAAAAAACTATCAATAAATGCTGTATTACATGCTGTTCATACTCACTCATTCACTGCGGGATTCGTTTTCTGTATTCTGCAAACACCTGGTTGATCCTGCTGTTCTCTATCCCATTCTGTCTATTCTCCCAGTGCAGTTGGAGATGTTGCAGAGCAGTGTTGGCAGCTTTGCACATGCTCATTTTTCAGTGAGTTTTTATGCTGAGCATTTCCTCCCTATCACATCTGAGCAGCTCATGTGACTTTAGAGTCACACATGTGGACATATACACAGTGGTAAATGACAGCCCGCTTCCTCCCTTCTCCTCCATGCTCACTAACCAGTGAAAGATGGAATATTACATCTTGATAGATGAAGGCTTTACCTCCCTGTTATTCTAATACACAGGTTGGAGGTGCGTGACATAGCCTGTGGGGAAACAAAGAAATACAGCGCCTCTAAGTGTGTACTGTGAAGGTATTTAATAGAAAGATAAGTAGTAACTTACATCTTAGAATTTAAAAACAGGCTCATGGGTAAGAGGGTGAGACATCTGTAGCCAGATGTTGTTGTGTGTCTGATCCAGAGAGGAGATCGATTGAGTCCGTCAGCAGGTGGTGCTGTGCATGTGCAACATGGATGGTAAGCCTGGTGGAATCTCTAAGGTGTCTGCCAGCAGATGGTGCTGTGCATATGCAGCATGGATGGTGGAGCCTGGCAGAGTCTCCAAGATGTCCGGGATCAGCACATGTGGCGTCTCCTATCGGTCTTGTGACCACACAGTGCTGAGTCCTGGGTGGCTGCGGAGGCTTGTTAGAGGAAACTGACAACTCCCAGGGCAAGGGTGCCAGTGGGGTAATGTCACTGCTTTGGGAATTCTTCATCGTTGTCAGCTGTCACCAAGCTACCCAAAACCCAGAGTTGTGCAGTCACCTGACTGCTGGAAAGCAGATTTAAAAAAATCTACTCTTGACGAGAGCACAGCATTTTGGAAACTTGTCCTTGGGATTGAAATCTGTTATCCTCTGCTTCTTCCATTTGTCCTCCAGCATAATATTTCTTCACCGCAGCATTAAACCCCCCCCCCCCCCCCCTTTTTTTTTTTTTTTTTTTCTCCTCTCCTATTCCCACCCCTCCATCCATCCCCTCTCACCTTCCCTCTAACACTATATGCTCTCGCTTTCTCAATTCTTTTGATTCTCTCTTCTTAGAAAATTGAGCGTATGTTATGCCTGATAATCAACATTACTGGTACTTGAAGACATCTTTACTATCCCAGTTTCTAGAGGTTCCTACTCTCCAACGTGGCTTATAGCCACCTCCCAGATTTTCAATCAATCTACCTTTTAGGTTTACGCTTTTCAATGAGCCGGCTATTTCAATTTACGACACCACCTTCTTTACTTGCTTACAATATCTGACACCTATCTGATATTTTTGCACTTTGTATGATGTGTACAGACATATATTTCAAGGTATTGAAGTGATCAGTAGTTGGCAGGGCACCACTATGGCAATACAGACCAGTAGGTAAAAAAAGACCTGTTATAGCTGAAGAAACATCAATGTTCCATATGTATTCCACATATAGTCAGTGCAGATGTCTCCCTTTTGCAACCATCTCAGAAAATGCATGCAAAATCAATCCAAAATGGTAGTTGACAGTAATGTGCTATTTCCATAATGTACATCATGCAAGTGGCACATTAATTACATTAAAACCTGTGTATTCTGGTAAATGTATTTACACCCATACTTGTGTTGTATGGTATTTTGTTTGATTTCCATGTTTCTTGTCTTGACAGTGAGATGCACATGGTGGATACAGCAAGTTGGCATAAAATGAGAGGTTAGTACTTGGATTTCCTTTGTATACATAAAGAAATCCCCACTCATTGGATAACATTCACAGACTGCTCCCCATAGGGAGAGAGCAACTTGTAGAAATAACATGCGATCTATTTGTCCACATATACAGTAATTTTAACTATTGTTCAACATTTTTTATGATCCATAAATGTATATATAATTTTTTGTATTGTACAAAGAGACCCAGTCACCACGGCGTGCCAATTAAATTAAGCATCTTAAAAACTCACATAATCATACACTATATTGCCAAAAGTATTGGGACGCCTGCCTTTACACGCGCATGAACTTTAATGGCATCCCAGTCTTAGTCCGTAGGGTTCAATATTGAGTTGGCCCACCCTTTGCAGCTATAACAGCTTCAAGTCTTCTGGGAAGGCTGTCCACAAGGTTTAGGAGTGCGTCTATGAGAATGTTTGACCGTTCTTCCAGAAGTGCATTTGTGAGGTCAGGCACTGACGTCAGACGTGAGGGCTTGGCTTGCAGTCTCCGCTCTAATTCATCCCAAAGGTGTTCTGTTGGGTTGAGGTCAGGACTCTGTGCAGTCCAGTCAAGTTCCTCATTTCCAAACTCGATCCATATCTTTGTGGTCCTTGATTTGTGCACTGGTGTGCAGTCATGTTGGAACAGGAAGGGGCCATCCCCAAACTGTTCCCACAAAGTTAGGAACATGAAATTGTCCAAAATGTCTTGATATGCTGATGCCTTAAGAGTTCCCTTCAATGGAATTAAGGGGCTAAGCCTAACCCCTGAAAAGAAACCCCACACCATAATTCCCCCTCCACCACCTTTTACACTTGGCGCAATGCAGTCAGGCAAGTACCGATCTCCTGGCAACCGCCAAACTAAGACATGTCCATCGGATTGCCAGACACAGAACTGTGATTCATCACTCCAGAGAACACATCTCCAATGCTTTAGAGTCCAGTGGCGGCGTGCTTTACACCACTGCATCCGACACTTTGCATTGCACTTGGTGTTGTAAGGCTTGGATGCAGCTGCTCAGCCATGGAAACCATTCCATTAAGCTCTCTACGCACTGTTATTGTGCTAATCTGAAGGACACATGAAGTTTGGAAGTATTTAGCCATTGATTCTGCAGACGGTTGGCGACTTCTGCGCACTGTGAGCTTCAGCATGTGCTGACCCTGCTTTGTCATTTTACGTGATCTACCACTTTGTGGCTGAGTTGCTGTTGTTCCCAGTTGCTTCCACTTTATCATAGTACCACTAACAGTTGACCATGGAATATTAAGTAGCCAGGAAATTTCACAGATAGGTTGCCACCAGTGCAATAAGTCTATCACGGTACCACGCTTGAATTCACTGAGCTCCTGAGAGCGACCCATTCTTTCACAAATGTTTGTAGGTGCTTGATTTTATACACCTATGGCCATGGAGGTGATTGGAACAATTGAATCCAATGATTTGGAGGGGTGTCCCAATACTTTTGGCAATATAGTGTATCTTTGGCTATATTTTTTAATCCTTTGCCCCCACTGTGCTCAAAACATAACTTATTTTTCATTGCAATATGTTTATTGAATTTTTAACAGAAAAATGAGAGATGGTATAAGCTGTTCAATGTTCCATATTCATATTGCATAATAAAGATTTGATAAACAAAGCCAAATCCACTACATTCAGTGCTGTGGCATCAGGGGCGTATTAACCGCAAAGCAAACAAGGCGTTTTACTTGGGCTGTATTGTTCAAGAGAGGTGCCGCCCCCCTGAAAGAAGGGACACAGATGGCAGCCGGCAGGAGACTGAGGATCGATCTGATGCCACTGGGTGTGAATGAGGCTCTGTTGGTTCTGCACGATGCTGGTCAGTTCCCCAGGTAGAGCACAGCCTGAACCAGGTTCTCCATCCCAGGGCCCGGCCAGCCTAACACCGATTTGCTCTGCACCGCTTGACTGGGGGGAGGAGGACTAGCAGAGCAGCATCAGCACCACTGGCAGGTTATATAATGGGTACGAGGAGAAGGATGCAGCCAGTATCACTACAATATACTGTATACAGGCATATAGATTGTCCGCTCTGGGAGTACAGAGAGCAGAGGGATGGAGCCAGCATCACTACGTTATGCTATATACAGACATATAGAGTGGGGGGGCGCCAGATTTTAGTGTTGCCTAGGGCAGCACAAAACCTAAATACACCACTGCATAGCATTATTCATAAACACTAAAACAATGGGATGATCTGCCCAAAATAAGAAAAACAGGAAACCGTGTCTTTGAGGTTGAGAACTATTAAGCATGCAAAGGCACACGAAACCAGCAATTGGGATAAACAACAAAATATAGAGTGCTCAATAGATTCAGAAAAGAAAATTAAATAAAGAAAAAGGGGAAAGTGTGAGGGAGAAGGCTGGCATTGGAATGAGGGGGCTATGGAAAGGGAGGTTTGATGCACTGGGACTCCTGCTACCATCTTCACATGTTCCGGTGTAGGCCATTGTCATATTATGATAGTTGGGTGACGATGTGCAATCCACTGGTCCCATATTTTGCGGAACCTGTCATGATTGTTAGAGAGGATGCTGGTTAAGGATGCTGGTTAATTGCTCATTTCCAAAAAAGACGTCAATTTGGGATTCAGCCTCAGCGAAGGGGGTGAATTGTTTTTTCCATGACCCGGCAATAGTTTTTTTGGAGGCTAAAAGAATGCGCTAAAGTGAGTGAGCTTGAATTGTGTTTTTAGTGATGTCTGGGGGCTTCAATATAAGAGTGCCAGCAGGGGATCTCTGGGGAGTCAAGCCCCGAGTAACGTTTGTAGAAACGTGAATACCTTAGCCCAAAGCGACCTAGCATCGGGCAAGTCCCCCATGGACTGGCAGCCTCCAAAACAAAGGCCTAAATGTCTGGAAGGCCAAAGTCTGGACGGTACCAGATACCACCTGCTTAAAACCTTGTAGGCTGACTCGAGAGAGTAGTAACACGAATGGTACAGGTAGTGGTGGTGATCCACGTGGCCTGCCAGTCTTTTTCAGACTCTTTTGCACGAAGATCCTCCTCCCATTTTCTCACATAAGTGTGCATAGAAGAGGTAATTAAAAAGATTTTTGGCACAATGGGGACCAAGAATTTTCAAACAAATACAGCTTAGTATAGGCTTATGTTATTACTCTAACTAGAGATGTTTGTCTTAACTTGCATGGTATGGTGGCAGGGTCTCTTTAAGTAATTAATCTGCTTTTGCTGATCACATTTGCCAAAATTCATTTGCTAAACTATCAGAACAGGTGGGGTAAGGAGAATGTACCTATCTCAGTGTACTACCTGCTGCCATTTTGGCTCACTGGAGGCCCGTGCAGAATTACTGCATAAGTTCCAATCCACACTGGTTTGGAGAATACACAGGGCTGTATTACAGTAAATGGGCTTGTCCAGTCACATGTGCCTCTATACCTAGACATACTAGTGTGCAAAAGGTGGTAGTGAAGGTGCAAATAGAAGGGAAGTGTATGTTCCTTACACTCCATGCTCTAAAACAGACCTGTTACTTTTCCCTGTATGGGTGTGGTACTGTATTTGTATTAATTGTAAAAATGTTTCTGGAAATATACATTATTTTATCCTTTATAACCTTGAAAACACCCACTGGGAGGCTCTGTATCTATAATCGGATACTCTGTTGAATAAATACATCCCATCTCCCTCCTTCTTCCTTCTTTTTTTTTCTTCTTACCATGTCTTTGAATTTTCTATAGGTGCTCAAATGATAGTAGCGATGAAGGCTGTGTCTCTGGGTTTCGATGTGGATCGTGGCATTGTACGTTGCATCCCGTCTCCTGTGGAGTTCATGGGATATGTCTACTTTGTTGGCACTGTCATCTTTGGGCCTTGGATCAGTTTTACCAGCTACCAGCAGGCCTTAAACGGACAAAAGTTGGTGAGGAACTTTTAAAGAGGGAAATTAGCATGCAGTTCCTGGGCATATTTAATTGGAACCTGTGTGGTTATGGGTGCTGCTATGGCTGATTGGTTCAATCTTAGGGCTGTTAGCCTTGTCCTGCCTTCACTTATCTGGAGAGTCATTGACCCAGAACATATATACAGCCAGTAAAGTCTGAAAGGTCTTAAGTACTAACCTGCATACCTGGTCAATAGAGTATTGCTCTTACATCCAAACAAAATGATAGCCATGCCCAAATTCATACTCAGACTGGTAGATTTATTATCATCAACTGTGCACAGGGTCAGTCAGTGATGATCATTATTTTGACAGCTTGATGCAATGTTTATGCTACTTTTATACCTTTTTTATGTCATACATCTCATGACCATTATCTCAATGTAATATGATTTCATTTAAGTTGACTTCCAGGCAGGTATAAAAAAACCATACGTTTAATGCATATGAGTGTTCGTTTATACAACATTGAAATGTTTAAATGAAAGCAATACAAGAATCTGTGTCAACCTCTTGGTATCTTTTATATGTACTGTATCTAAAGAGAGAGTACTGCTATGACTGAAATCTCTGTATTGAGCTGCACAGAAGAGGAGTAAGGAGTTACTGTTCTGACGTACAATGCATGTGTGTGTAAATTCCTGCTTGGGCTATTGAGCTCTATAAACAAGCTTTTATTTTTTTTAGAAATAAGCTGAAAAACACATGGAAGCTAATTGGTTTCTTTGCAGAGCTGCACCAGATTTTCTATTCTATAGTTTTAGTAAATCACACCCATAGTTTTTCTGATGTGAGTTCTAATATTTTCTATTATAGAAAATGAGGTCCAGTGTTTGATGAGGAATATTTAGTTTTTCATGTCTGTTCACTCGGCAAAGTACCTTATTGCCCACAATGCACTGTGCAGGACCCTGTCCTCCAATTTCCACCTTCTGATATGTCCTGGTTCTGATTTTAATTGTGTTTTGGTATATAGACATTCCGCTGGTTTCGCCGTGTCCTGCGCAGTGTGATTCTGAGCATCTTCTGTCTGCTGATGTCTACTTGCGTGTCTCCGTACCTGTTCCCCTACTTCATCCCTATCTATGGAGACCGGCTGCTGAGGAAGTAAGGGTTTTTTTTTTTTTTTGTCTCTCTTTAAAATGTTATTTGGTGTATATAGGAATATGTAATCTTCTCTACCCGTGTGGTGTATCTGGATCTCTTTGCTACTCTATGTTTCTGGCTGGAACTGTCTTATGTTCCCAGGATCAGCATTATTGTCTCTGTCCTGACTTTGCTTCCTCCCCCTCTGTCCTTTATCCTTCTTTCTACCTTCCTCCCCAATCTCATTCATCCTTTTTTTTTTATTTTTAATTGTTTATTTAGACACATCACATTACAACCATATGACATTCCGTCAACAACCAGTTTAATAAGATAATACAATCTGATTCATATGCTATACCAGAATTGTATACAATTGTTACATAAGTTTCACAAATATTAGAAAGATAAAGGTGCATACCTTGCATAACATATCAACATTGCAATAGAATACCAAAACGCAAACATATCCTGCCTATATGCTACCTTGAGCTGGTAAAGGGAGTAATCAGGGATAGGAAAAACAAAATTGGAACAATGTGGGGTTATTTGAAATAGGAACAGAATTAAAGTGGCTGTAAAGGCTGAACAATTTTTACCTTCATGAATTCTATGCATGAATGTAAAAAACCTTCAGTGTGCAGAACCTAACCCCCCCCCCCCCCCCCCACGGCTCCCCTTAATATTTACCTGAGCATGATATCCCAATCAAGTGCTGTACATGAAAGCCCAGACTCTTCCTAGTCTGTGCCTCCTCATTGGCTGAGACACAGCAGTGGGAGCTATTAGCTGGGACAGTAGATGCACAGACGCTGCTCGGGAGTGAGCATATATACGAGTGCCCCCAGAGCAAGAAGCTTGCTTTGGGGGCACCCAACCGGGGGGAGGGGCCAGAAGCACCGGTGGGGGACCCGAGAAGAGGAGGATCGGGTCTGCTCTGTTCAAAACCATTGCATAGAGTAAATATGACATATTTGTTATTTTAAAGAAAACAAAACAACTTTATGATGACCAACTAATTGAATTATAGTGTAGCGTGAAAGGAGGAGCAGAAATGTCATATTGGAAGAAGAAAGCAAGAAAAAAGGAATGAGAACTAGGTTGTTAGGTGAATCCCATTAGGGAACAGGGAAGCACATATTCATCCCCAGAAAGGGAATCGGGGGGATGAAGAGGAAAAAAGAGAGGCAAGATAAGTCCGCTAGGTATTGTCACACAAAACATGTCTATTGTGGAGGGTTATCTACCTGTGAGTAGGCATTTAGAACATGAAATACTGCCATGGTCTCAAACTGTGCCTGAATTTCTGTTCTGAGTTGTTTAGGGTGGAGGTGAGATCCTCCATATTTAGAATTGAATTGACCTTGGAACACAAAGTTTTTAAGGGGGGGGGGGGGGGGGCTAAACTGTTTCCATAGAATTGGAACACAGGGCTTCGCTCTGTTCAGTAGATGAATGGTCAGGGAGGATTTAGACAGGTCTCTGCGCCATGTGTAGGAGAAATGCTACTGATCTGTCACTTAGTGTGTTAGTAGTTTAATCGTATCCGAGTCTTTTTTCCAGAAGGGCTGGATCTTTGGGCATTCTCAGAAAATGTGTAACATGGTGCCCATCCATCCTTTCTGATCCTTCTTCATCTCTTCCTTCTCATTCTCTCCCATTCCATTATCTCTGACCCTTCCTTTTTCATTTAATCTTCTGTTATGTCCACCCTCTTTACTTTGTACTCTTGTACCATCTCTTTTGATTCTGCATCTTCTTCTGTTTTTTACTGCCATGCTGTCCTGATTTTTCTTTTTTCTCTTATGTGCTCTATCTATAAATCATGTCAAATCGGTAACAGAATCACTAAAATTCAACTTACATTATCCTATGTAGTCGGTCCCTCACTAATGATTACCAGCAACATTTCGACAAGCAATGGGTGACTATCACTAGTGATAACAGAAGCTGAATTTCAGAAGTTCTGCTTCAAGTAAAGTGCTGCAGGTCACATTATTTGCTGACCTACATTTATGATTGTATAAACAGATACAGTGCACTTGCTTAGAAAATGGGACTCATTATATGCAGAGTTTTCAAAGTAAAAAGTGTAATTAACTGTGAGAGGCTTGGCTGTCTGTTCTATTCTCTCTCTACATCTGCCATCTAATATCTAATTTTCAGAGTTCTCTTTCTTTTTCCTCCTCTTCTCACATGGATCCTTCAGCAAGAAACGCAAGGCCAGGTACACCACTCTGTCCTCTGTGAATCACTTGTGCCTCTCATCTCAAACTTCATATAGCTGTCTCTTCTTCCATCTTGTATCTAGTATTCCCAGTTTAGCAGGTGAAAATACACGTAAACTATACAATAAGATGTAGTTGACTTCAAGTCAGTAACATTAAAATGTTTCAGATGAACAGACAGAACTGTGGTTGTGCTAAAGATTTGGTTTACTGAGGACTTCCTGTCCATAATTTTGCATGTTACAGACAGTCTTTTATTAGCCTGAAATGGCTGATAACATAGTTCTAATCAAGTTGAACTTTATTTATAAAACTTTGGTTGGTAGGTTTACTCTTGTTCTATTGACATGTTAGTAGTAGTTTTATAATTAATTTTGGCAATAATAGCCTGTTTATGGAGAGACCCACGATGTAACCACCCAGTTAAAAAAAAAAACTAGGTTGTAAAATAAATTCCTACGCTTGTGTGGGGAGTCCTTCTGCTCTCCACACATTCTAAAGGTTAAAGGGTAACTCCACTTTCATGGGGAAAAATAGAAAAAAATAAATATATAGCCTATTCAATTGCTGCACAGGTCATATTGTAATTGAATTTAAATAAAGTGCCTTTCCTTTTCAATCTGCAGCACTGTAAATGTACAAAATACACTATATTTTCTGTAAAATGTCATGCAGTATGGCTACTTGGAGGTGTTCCATATACAGATGGTGTACAGAATGCACCCTCCCCAGAAATGTAATGTCCTGCTTGTGTGATTGATTCACTGATTTTCCCAAAGGCTGCACTAAGATACAAATCAGATTTTTGGCGTCTCTTGCCACAAAAATGTTATTTTTGGTGAGATACTTCCAAAGGGAAATCATGTTGAAAGGGATGCATACACTGCCACTTTCCTCACTAGATCCCTGAAGGTGCAGCTGCTGATTGATAATTATAAAATCACTTCCATTCATTTTTGCTCTGAGACTAGGTTCACACTATTGTGACTCTGTAAGCCGCGTTTGCGTGGGCACGCCTGCCTATTAGTTTGAATGGGCTGCTTTGCCTGTGCTTCATACAACAAAAAGGTTCTGCACCATTTTTAAACCGCAGCGGGCAGGAAATCGCTTTTGAACCATGCGATTTCCTGGTGGCTCCAGCTCCTGCAAACGCAATGAACTTTTAGATGCCTGGGGGTGCTATGAAGAATGAATGGCTGCCCCACGCATTTTATCTGTAGGTGGTTGCTGGAGGAAGAACAGCTGCAATTCCCCCACCTACTATAGTGTGAAGCTAGTCTTAACATGGACACAAACAAACAGCTATTTCTTCATAATAACAAAAGATAGGAATCTGCAACAAAGTTTGCTAAAATCCCTGCAATGTACATAGATCACCCAGATTGGAATGTTGTAATTTTTCTTGACAAAGATGGAGTTACTCTTTAAAAAGGGATGAATAGCTGGATTGTATAGATGTGGACATGCACATATGTAAAACACAGGCTCTTCAGAGTTCAAGCAGGAGTTAGGTGCAATATATTTCTACATGATCAACTGTAGTCTGTGGACTGTGAATGGAAAGGCAGATGCTTGAAGGATAAACAAGATGGAATAGAACTAACAAAGTATACTTGGTTAGCAGTGTATAAAAATCTACCTCCTGCCCCCCCCTCCAGGTTTTCTCACTGTAAAGCTTGTTTTACACATTTTGCTTGAGTGTGATTGTGCATTCTTCTTTTAGACCAACAATTATGTAGTGCTAGAGCCTACCCAATCACATGGTTTAATTGATGTTCTGTTAAGCCAGTGTTTCTCAACTCCAGTCCTCATGGACCCCCAACAGGTCATGTTTTCAGGATTTCCATTATTTTGCACAGGTGATTTGATCAGTTTCACTGCCTTAGTAATTACCACAGCTGTTTCATCTGAGGGAAATCCTGAGAACATGACCTGTTGGGGGTCCATGAGTTGAGAAACACTGTGTTAAGCTAAGGAAAGCTTTTATACTGTAAAGGAGATTGTACAATCAGAATGTGTGGCAAGCATTAGACATTAAGCCGAGCACCAAGATGTAGATAGCAGTAATACAAACTCACTATTCACAATTTAATCTTTTATTGACTTGACTGTTCTGAAATAGTAAAGTTTAATATTAGATTCATAAAGTTAAAACAGAAATAAATTGCAGTTCTCTGTCTAAACCACTTATCACCTTTTTGTTATTTTAGAGCAGTTCCTTTGTTTTCTGTATAATCCTGGTCATAATTGCTAATGCCTTCCTTTTTAGGATTTATATTTTACTATTGTTAAAGGGGGTGTCTGCTAATTTTAATGTCATCCTGGAACTTTTTCTAAAGCTGTTACTTTTTTGTACTTTTCAGCCATAGTTTTTTTCCCTCTATCATTGGCTTTATCTCCTTTTTGCCCTTGAATATAACACAAAGCTGCTTTCTGGATATATTAGAATCACACATGAGGGGATTTACTAAAACTGATGCACTGAGAATCTGGTGCAGATGTGCATGGTAACCAATCAGCTTCTAACTTCAGCTTGTTCAATTAAGCTTTGACAATAAAACCTGGAAGCTGATTGGTTTCTATACAGAACGGCACCAGATTTTGCATTCTCCAGTTTTATAAATCTCCCCCTGTAGATCCAAATAATATTACAAGGCTATAGCAATAAACAGCTCTACCTAAACAAACTAATCTAAATTTAAACCATGCAAAAGGAAGAAAGATTGTATTTAGTTTTTGTTTTTTTTTTGGAGACGGTACAGAATCTTATACTCTATAGTTATCTAAAAGTTGGAAACCATTTAAGTTAAATTAACTCCATAATCCTGACTACATATGATATTTCTGTGTTTACCAGTTTCTGTATTCAGTAAAACTGTAAATCAAACAGCAGTGATAATGTGCAAAGAGTGGAGCACAGGAACCAGTCATGCTTTGGATTACTGCAGTCAGGTCTATTGCTCATTTCTTTTTTTTTTTTTTTTTTTTTTCCCATAATAAATTTATTGGTATAACATAGAATACAATCAGACCGGAATGTGGTCTAACAGAGTCCTGTATACAGAGCACATGACAGAAAGATGCATAGTACATCATAACGTGAACAAAGGAGATCACGGTAACAGCAGTAACAAGAATCTATATAAGAAGTAACTGAAGAATATAATCCAGAACAGACAAGCAGAGATTGATCTCCCGTCAGGACCTCGCGAAAACTGCGGCTAATGCAGGGATGCATTATAGGCCACTGGCGGGAATTATTCCAGAAAACAGGAATAGAAGAGAAGAGAGAAGAAAAGAGAAGGGGGAAAAAAATGGGGAGGAAAGAAAAAAGAGGAGACAAGAGTATGGAAGCATAAGATTAGGGGCAGGGATAGAAGTTGTGTCTGATGATAAAAGGTAGAGGTACAGGCATTCTCCTATCTCCTGTGAGTGTGTGCAAATTGGTGTGATAGGATTGTGTGTGTCTAGGGTGTTGCTCATTTCTGATTGGCTGTTCTTAGTAGCTGCCATTTTTCATGCCATCCTGTTTGTTCTTTGTGTTTGTTTTCACACTAGGATACTAAATGAGCTTTTTTGTTTTTACTTCTCTGCTCTACCTTTCGCTCATTTGTATTTCTGCTTCTCTATATGACAGGGGGATTGTCGTACGGTAAGTCTGACACTTCTGTTTAGCTTTTACTTATTGGTAAGAACATGACTTCCATCCAAATAGGCTAGTTGCCTAGCTGTATAAGCCTCTTTCTTAGTGGATAACCAGGAAAAATGTGAGCTGCCCCCATTTGCTTCTTGTTCTGGGTCAGTGACAGCCAGGCAGCTAGCATTTATAGAAGAAGGTGGGACATAAGCACTGTACACAGCAGGCTTCCTTTTACACAGTTACCCTTTTCTGACTAGAAGTCAGTAAAACCTGGAAGTTCAGGCCAATTTAATCAGTGTCCATATACGTCCATTCTCTCAGTTATGACTCTATACTAATGTGTCTACCTAAAATGATTTTTAACATTTTAATAGAATTTTATTATAACGAACATCAGATGCAAAAAAAAAAGAAGGAACATGGTACATCAATAACATGTGTTACAGCGATGGGAAATTACATAGGCTGCAACTAGGAACAATTCAAGGAGACTATTGGAGCAACAAAAAATGAATAAACAGCAAACATAGCACAGATCAAGCAACGTAGCACAATACACTGATATTGAATGCCTGGGAATAGAGTAATACAATGTCCGGTATGGGGCGGGGGAGGCCCAGCCCCAAGCATCTCCACTACGTCAGATTGCATGGGTAATAGGCGAAGAGAGCCATCTATACCATATTTTGTTGTACTTCGTGGGCATCCCCTGTGAAAATAAATAAGTTTCTTATACGAAACGGTAGAATTAAATTCCTACCTAAATCATTTTTAAATTTAATGTGACGCTAAACTCTGGTTTAAAAAGATATAATTCTATTTGAAGTATGTATTCCTAAAGCAGAACTTCATCTAAACTAGGTATGCTTACCTTTCCTCCTGCCCACTCTTCTACTACTTTTTGATGTTGTTGTGGGTTTTTTTTTTTCTTTAACCACTTCAGCCATGGAAGGTTTTCCTCCCTTCCTGACCAGGCCATTTTTTGTTATTCAGCACTGCGCTATTTCAACTGGTAATTGCATGGTCAACCCCCCCCCCCCCCCCAATTTGGAAAGTAGACACCTCAAGGAATTTTCTGAGAGGCATGTTAATTATATATATTTTTATTTTTTTCATTTTTTCGTTTTCTTTCTTCATTTTTCAAAAACTTGTAGCAACAAATGAGATCTGCAAAAATACTCACCACCCCCCTTAGGAAATACCTTGGCGTGTCTACTTTCCAAAAAAAGGTCATGGGGTGGGGGGGGTTCTACTATCCTGGCATTTTTTTTTATTATTATTTATTTTGCTGTCCCTTTAATTTTTTAAAATTTTTTTTTTTTTTTTTTTTTTATCACTTTTATTGTTATCACAGGGAATGTATATATCTCCTGTGATAGCAATAGGCAGTGACAGGTACACTTTTCTGAGAAATCTGAGATCTATTAGACTCTAGATCTTTCCTCGGCCCTTAAAGCATCTGATCACACCAAGATCGGTGTGATCAGATGCTTTCCCAATTTATAAATGGCGCTGTTTATATCCGACGAAACCGAAATGATGATATGCTCATTGCTTCCGATTTTCTTAGACCATAGAGATGATTGGAGCCATTCTGGTCTCCAATCAGCTCTATGGTCAGATGGATTCTTGGGTTCTCCAAGGACAGGAGATTCAGAGAAAGCTGTGGGAGGGGGAAGTGTGATAGTGTGCAGGCAGTCTAGCACTAACTGACCCTGATATTGCTAGTGGCAGTAATACAATGATCGGTGAAAAATTCTATATACTGACACTGTACTAATGACACTGGCTGGGTGACAGAGGTACTCAAAGGGTTAATTGGGTCAATCAAAGGATTATATGTGCTAATCTAACTTGTGTGTGCAAAATGTAGTACTTTTACTCATAGTGTGGTGTTCTCCCGTCTTTCCCTGGACCGACAGAGGGGGCAGTGGGGGTAGCGCATGCATGCTCACACCAGAAATAGAAAGGAACATAAAGTTGCATTGCTTTGCCCAGAGCCGCCACTTGTCCACACATTGCAGGCGGGCGATCAGCAAATAGTTGAAAAAAAAAATTATAAAAAAAAGTTTTCTCTATTTTAATTATTACTTAAATACTTTCATTGTTACTATAGTAACAATGTACTACTCTGAGGGGGTGATCAGGAATTATTATTTTTTTTTTTTTTTACCCTTTGCTTTGCAGGAGCAATAAAGATTATTGCTCCTGTGATGCAAAGCTTGCTTTGAACTGTTATAAATGGGTTAAGATCATGACAGTTTAAAATATTAGTGATCTGTGATTGGCTACAGCAAACCACATGGTACAGGGTGATGTGATTGGCCCATGTGCCATTTGAGAGCTGTCCATTACAAAGCGCAGCACAACTTGCATATGTTCAGTGGGAAGCCAGCTGTGAAGCACCAGGAAGTCACAGCTGGTTTCCCACATTGAAGATGGCCGTGCCCGGGACCCAAAGACAAGTGAAAAACCGGCCTGGGTGAAGACAGCGCTGGTTCCCTGGGCTAGTAAGTGCAAATTTATTAAGAGTCAGCAGCTACAGTATTTGTAGCTGCTGACTTTTTTAATTTTCTTTTCCAGGGTGAAGTTCCTCTTAACTTCGAAAAAATACTTTCTATTGCACTTCTCCAAATCTCCTAATTCCTTTGAATTTTCTACTGTGATCTGACTCTGTTATGGGGTGGCTACATTTGTACTGCATGAATCCATTATATATAGGAGCGTAGCCCCCCCCCCTTTTCTAACTCCCAAGATAGAGACTAGGGACTGGGATTTTTAGGGCGCATAATGCAGTGCACATGACAGCAACTAATTTGTACTGCTCATTCCAAACAAATGGAAGTGAGGGGGAGAGTGAGAGGTTCATAAACTCATGGAAGACATTACAAGGAGGCACAGTAACATCATAAGAAGCTATTTCATGAAAAATAAAGAAACGGGCCATTAAGCAGTGGATGTGTGTGGATTATTTTTGGAAAATACGGATATTGTTTATTATCACTTGTAAGGCCTTATTTGGTTTCATTAAATACTCTGCTTTTGGTTTATTTAGAAACTGTTAAATGGAAATAAAAAAAAAAAATAAATTCTTTTAATGGTTATAATTATATCAACTTTTTAAGGCCCTGTACACGTGTTTCAAAGCATGATTCTACCTGTTGAATAGGGCTAGCCCATTGACTTGAATGGCCAGTCCTATGCGCTTTTGTCGCCCAAAAAAGAAGCTCCTGCTTGACAATCGTGGCAGAATCGCATCACATTTGGTATGCCATTAAAGGATGTCATCCAAATGCACTTTGTGCATTATGCAATGATTGCCACGCAATTTGGATTTGCAGGCAGAATCACAGCGATTTTTCTATAATTCCAGATCCCAAAGTGTGAATGGAGCCTAAAACATTTTTTTTTTTAAATAATGTATATTTTTAAATAAAATTTAAATATATTTTACGCTTTAACAGCTAAAGCCTCTCCTCATTCCATCATCTGCTAGTTGTTAGACCAACCACCATTCATCTTTTTGGTTCTTAATGTCCATCCTTTGACCCAGCACTAATACCTGGTTCTCATACTATAATAACAAACTGTATGTTTTCAATTTTGTATTGTCCTACTGGCCAAATGTTGTGGCCATTTGTTAACTGCATTCTCGCATCAAAAAAAAAATAAAATAAAAAAGTGCGTGTATGTATATGTGTGTGTGTGTGTGTGTGTGTGTGTGTATATGTATGTATGTATATATATATATGTATGTGTGTATGTATGTATGTATGTATATATATATATATATATATGTATATATATATATATATATATATATATATATATATATATATATATATATATATATATATAGTGTGTGTGTGTACAGAATATTTAATTTTTTATTTTTTTTTTTGTTCTGATTTTTACCTGAACAAGCCTGGTTGGCTGTCAGTGTGCTTAATGAGGCACATCAAGGGCTAGGCTTGTGGGTGTGTGTTATGAACAAAGACATGATTACTATGACTGGCTTTGTGGAATAAATTGTAAACTGCAGGATACAGGAACAAGTGGGAAGTGTGAGGATTAACAAACTGCAATTTACTGACCATTTTGTTCTCTCTCCAGGTGGCTACGTGCCTATGAGAACACCTCATCATTCCACTTCAGCAATTATTTTGTGGGTTTTCTATCAGAGGTGACGGCGGTTCTGTCTGGAGCTGGCTTCACTGAGGAAAAGGATCACGTTCATTGGTGAGAGTTTTTTTTTCTATTATTATTATATCTTTATTAGTTTTGTAATACAAATCCACTTTATATCAAACATCAAAAATACAAAAAAAAATTTAATTGTCTTTTTCCATCGCCCTATTTACCCACCCCCATGCCCACCCACCTCCTTTCATTTACTTCTTGTTCTTCTAATGTTGTTCTATCTGGCTTTTATCCTTTTCTTTCTCTCCTATCATTCCCCTATTCTTATTCCTTTGCCATTTATTTTTTTTTTCCATTACACTACAACCACTTTTAGATATCTTTTTTGATTTTTTTTTTAAATTATACCATCCTTCCCTGTATTTTCTAAATTTTTCCATTTTATCCTCATCTATATAATATAGTTATTCCATATTGTGTATATATACTTGACTCTAACGATCCAATCTTTTTATTTTTGGGGGCTCTATTGTTTGCCAGTATTTGGGAATAAGACTTTTGGCTGCATTTAGAAGATGGAACAGTATTGCATTTTTATATATTGCTTCACCGAAAGCTCTGATTTGTAAAATAAACAAACCCACAGGTCTAACGGTATACTAATCTTCAGTATCTCTTGTATGTATTGCATTATCTCCCTCCAAAACTCCTGTATTTTAGGACAATCCCACTAAATATGTGCCAATGAACCCTGACTCCCACATCTCCTCCAACACCGGGGTGAGACCTCTGGCCGTCGCTTATGTTATTACGTTAGGTGTAATATACCATTTTGCCAGACATTTATATTTCATTTCAACTAAATTCATATTCACCGCCCCATGTATTAGTCTAAACATTTTTTTTTTTTTTTTTTTATAGCTCACTCAATTTTTTTCCAAGCTCCTTTTCCCACTTATCCAGAAACATTTGGGAAACCGGTTCAGTAAGGATTTTGTAAATCCTGGAGGTAACATATTTTTGTATTCTATTTGAGCTAAACAATTGCTCAAAAGGATACATTTCTTCCTTGGTGCTTAGTGGCTGTGGGAGCATTGCAACAAAATGTTTTATTTGATAGTACCAGGTGAGAGTTGCTTTCTGTGTATATCGAAACTTTTCTTTACTTTTGTCTATTGTCCATCTTCTTCATTTTTGGCTGCCATCTTCTGCTAAGTAACAAGTCTATTGCCCTCCTCCCCAACGCCATGTACTGACCTTGCATCCACCTGCCTACATGCTTATCATGCTTTAGTGCACCAAAAACAGAAATATGATCACAGACGGAAAAACTGGGAACATTGCATCCAAATGTTTTAATGATCTCTGGGCAGTGCAAGCCTGTCCAACTGGATCAAAGAACACAGTAAGAATGTAAGCCTAGACGTCACTGAAATTGTGGAAATGCATAAAACATATTGGAAATTGATCATATATCTAAATAAAATATACCAGCATGCCACTCCTCTGTTTTTCTATTTCATTTATGAACTAAAGTGTTGAATTTACTGTTGAGCAAATGTACTGATTCTAAGAACTGTTCTTTGCCTGTCCCAGGGACTTGGCTGTATCTCATCCGCTGAATGTAGAGATTCCTCGCTCCATGGTTGATGTGGTGACAAGCTGGAACATGCCTATGTCTCGCTGGCTACACACTTGTAAGTCTCTCAGAAGCATAAATGGACAGGGCCCCACTGGTCTCCCTGCCTAGAATTAGACACACAGTTCTCCTGTCACAGAGGTGCCATCCTGCCCGACATGTACTTCTGTTTTTGTCAATGTAACTTAAAATTGTCATATAGGGTGTAGTGCTACAATAGTAGTGGATGTACCTTTAGGGCTCTCTCACACAGGCGTTGCATTCTAAAGCAGCCCTAAAGAGTATTAATCGTCTCCCGCCCACCATATGAGGAAATAATGGGCGTGTTCCTGGGACACCGCAGATCACCGATCAGCAGAAAGAGCCGATGACTTCAGCTCTGTCTTGTGATCAGCTGTGTCCAATCACAGCTGATTGCATGTAAATAAGGAAATGCCGGTTATCGACATTTCTCTCCTCTCCGTGAGGAGAGCAGAGCCGGTAATCAGCATTCCTCAGAGGGGACATCTACACTGATCATCAGGGCACTGATGATCAGTGTAGCCCCATCAATGCCACCTGTCAGTGCACATCAATGCCACATATCAGTGCCCATCTGAGCTTCCTTTCAGTGCCGCCTATGAGTGCTGCCAATCAGTGCCACCTGTCAGTGCCAATCTGATCTTCCTTTCAGTGCTTCCTTTCAGTGCTTCCTTTCAGTGCTTCCTTTCATTTTTTTTTGTAAAATCACAAACATGTTATACCTACTGTGTGCAGTGGGTTTGCACAGAGAAGCCTGGATCCTCCTCTTCTCGGGTCCCCTGCAGGCTCTCCTGGCTTTCTGTTGAGTGCCCCCACAGCAAGCAGCTTTTCCATTCACACACAGAGCCGTGGTTTGGACCTGCCCACTCTTTCCTCATTGGCTGACTGGCTGTGATTGACAACAGCAGGAGCCAATGGCTCCCGTTTGCTATCTCAGCCAATGAGGGGGCAGAGACCTGGGCAGCCGAGGCTGTCATTCACATCGCTGGATTGCGATGAGACTCAGGTAAGTATTGAGGGGGCTGGGGGAGCTGCTGCACACAGAAGGTATTTTACCTTCATGCATAGAATTTACAACCACTTTAATCACTCCAGTGACAAGACCACCCCTCTTATTCCCCTTTCCCGATCCACTTTAAAAGTTCACCTTTCTGGTAACTAGAATGGTGAAATAGGCAGGTGAAAGCTTGACATTACCAGAAACTTCTGTTACCATGAAATTCAGGCAGCTTGAGATGCTGGAGAAGGCATCCAAAAGTACATTCAGGCACGGCTAGGTACCTGCATTGGTAGGCTGTAGTCTGCTTAGCAATAAGGTATATTTATTTATTACAAGTACTTATATAGCGCCGTCAATTTACACAGCGATTTACATATATATTGTACATTCGCATTAATCCCTAAGGGATCAAGGGGTGTACAATCTAATGTCCCTAACTTACATTCATACATACACATACTAGGGCCAATTTAGACAGGATCCAATTAAGCTACCAGCATGTCTTTGGAGGGTGGGAGGAAACCGGAGTATCCGGAGGAAACCCACACAGACACAGGGAGAACATGCAAACTCCAAGCAGGTGCCGTGGTTGGAATTTGAACCAACGACCCTAGTACTGCCAGGCAGAAGTGCTAACAAGTTAGCCACTGTGCTGCCCATAGCTGCTGTGCTGCCCAGGTATACACAAGTTTACTTTAAAATACTTAGTTCAACTTATCAGTCCTTTCTGATCTTTTTTTTTTTTCAGATGTCTTTAAGAATGCCATGAAACTCGGAACTTTCCAAGCCATTATAGTGACGTATGCAGCAAGTGCTTTATTACATGTGAGTGACTCACATTGGTCATAGCAGAGAAATCAGGACAGCAGTACAGAGTATTTCAGGAGAGGGGAGTTTGTTAGCAGAAGCAACAGAGTCCTCCAGAGTTAGCTACAGAAGGACAAAGAATCCTTCAACAGCACAGAATATTTATGGAGGGAAGAATTAAGTAGTGGTAGGAGCAGAATTATCCAAAGTATTATGAGTGGAGAGTTAAAAGGGGGAAGGGGCAGAGAATTCTAGCAACCTAGCATATATAAAGCATATCTAAACCCCAAAACAAAAATGAGATATATCGCAGCTTACCAGTCCTTAGATGTGGTAGCTGCATTTGTTTTCTTTTTCAGGTTAAGGGCATTTTAAGCAAGAACAAAAAATATGCGTCCTTATCACTTTATGTGAACTGAAAAGAAAGCACAACCACCTTTAGTTTCTTGGTTAACCTACTAGTCCCATCAGACCATCAGGTAATAGAATTGAACAAAGGTAGACATATTTGAAGTCCAGCCTATTATGCACAAAATCAGAAAATGAAAATAAAAGGAAAAAAGCCTGAAAAAGAAAACTAATGAAGCCACTGCATCTAAGGACTGGTAAGCTTGTGTGTGTGTGTGTAATATATATATATATATATATATATATATATATATATATATATATATATATATATATATATACACACATAATATTTAGGTTTAGATATGCTTTAAGGAGTCAAGAATTAGATAGCAGAAGGTGCTGAGTATTTCAGGAGAGGAAGGATGTACAGCAGAAGGTGCAGAGTCAGTATAATAATCTGTTTGTGCTAGACTTTATCATGAAACAAACTCATAATTACAATTTGCTGTTTTCAGGGAATCCAATCTTACTATATGTACTATATTTATATCTACTTTTCAGGGACTTAGTTTTCATCTGGCAGCTGTGCTTTTATCTTTGGGATTCCTGACGTACGTGGAACACGGTGAGTCGATGCATAATTCTGATAGACAGTTGTGTAAACCCTGATACACATCCCCAAATTTAACTTGCTAATGGAGAAATACAGGGACTTCTGAAAATGCTAGTTGCCTGACTGTTTTACTAAGCTTTGGTGTCCAGTACTCACTGAATTCATGACTTGGAAGAATTATGTTAATGAGGATCTCTGATTTCAATTGCAAAAAGGAATGATAAATGCTGGGACCTGGTTATGTGTGTCTGTGTGTCTCTCTCTCCTCTCTTCCTCTCTCTCCCCCCTCTCTCTTCCTCTCTCGATCACCCCCTCTCCTTCTCTCTACCCCCTCTCCCCCCCCCCTCTCTCTCTCTCTGTCTCCTCTCTCTTCTCTCTCCCTCCCCCTCTCTCTCTTCCTTCTCGGTCTCTCTCTCCTTCTCGCTCTCCTCTCTCTCTCCTTCTCGCTATCTCGCTCGCCTCTCTCTCCTTATCTCTCCCTTATTGCGCTCTCTCTCTCCTTATCTCTCTCACAATTTACACAACATCAAACCTAGGATGACAGGTGCTCTTTAATCATTGAATATCCTGTTGTTTTGTTTCAGTACTGAGGAAAAAACTAGCAGATATCTTCAGTGCCTGCATCCTTTCCAAGAAATGTTCTCCTAACTGTTCCCACCGCAACAAGAAGGTGAGACTACATTATGCAGCTTGGCAACCACTCTGGTATGCCTTCTGTGAATTTGTTCATATTAGATCTATAGTGACACTTCTCCATATTCTTCCTTCTGCCTACAGAGCCTCCTTGTCTACCTAATAAACATTCTGTTTGGTGCTCTGGCCTTATTTCACCTGACGTACCTTGGCTCGCTGTTTGACACGGATTCTGAAGATGCCAGTGAGGAGGAGGTATACCTTCAGCAAAGTTTTTTTTCTTTTTTTTTTTTTTTTTTTTCTTTACTGCTCAGTGATTTGCATATGTGAATGCTCTATAAAGGAGAACACACCTGATGGTCCTGCTAGAAACCCTGCCTGGATGTCACTTCCTTTTATAGGATGACAAATAAAACCTCACGGCCAAAGTTAAAAAAGCTATAAATGATAACAAAAGCGCTTTTAGAAAATATACAAATGAAGGAACACTACCATCATTTAATTGTTACAATGAATATAACAGAATTTGTAAAAAGGAAATCAAGGCCACAAAAATTCAAAACAAACAACAGATTGCAAAAGAGATTAACACAAACCCAAAGAAATTCTTCAAATATATTAATAGTAAAAAGGTCAGGTCTGAGCAGGTAGGCCCTTTATAAAGTAATCGGGAGTGTGTGACTGGGGACAAAGAGAAGGCAAATGTATTAAATACCTTCTTCAGCTCTGTGTATACAAAGGAGCATGGGGGAGCTCTTGTCCATAATGGGGATGATATTGACACAGCCCCAAATGATGCACAATGGCTCAGAATTGATATGGTCCAGAAATATTTAGACAGAATAATTGAGTAATTAAGGCACCTGGACCGGATGGCATACACTCACAGATCCCAAAAGAATTGAGCTCTGTCATTTCAAAGCCATTGTTTCTAATTTTTAGGGACTCTAATGACTGGTATAGTACCACTGGATTGGCGTAATACCAACGTGGTGCTTATATTTAGAAAGGGATCAAAGTCTTTCCCAAGTAACTACAGACCTGTTAGTTTAACGCCTTTAGTTGGGAAGATACCAGAGAGTTTAATAAAGGACCACATAGATGAGTTTCTTTCTAGAAAATAAACATTTTATGGAAAAGTCAGCATGGTTTCATGAAAAACAGAAGTTGTCAGACAAATCTGTTGTCAGACAAAAACCTTAGAGAGAGAAGTAGCTGTGAATGTAGTATACTTGGATTTTGCAAAAGCGTTTGACACAGTTCCTCATACATGGCTAATGTGTAAAGTAAAGTGTACAGGCTTAGAAAAATCAGTTTGTAAGTAGATAGAAGATTGGCTAAAAGATCGTATTCAGAGAGTAGTGGTTAATGATTCATACTGAATGGTCTAGGATTGTTAGTGGTGTACCCCAAGGTTCAGTATTGGGACCTCTACTTTTTATTAGATATTTTTAAATGATATAGGGTCTGGGATTTAAGGTACCATTTCAGTCTTTGCAAATGACACCAAGCTGTGCAGTGGAATAATGTCCTTACAGGATGTCTCTGATTTTACAAGCTGACCTCAATGCACTGTGAAATTGGGCAACTATGTGGTAAATGAGGCTTAATGTTGATAAATGTAAAGTTATGCACTTGGGGGCTAAGAATATGCATGCATCATACATACTAGGGGGAGTACAACTGGGGGAATCAATGGTGGAGAAGGATCTGGGAGTTCTTGTAGATCACAAGCTTAATAATGGCATGCAATGCCAAGCTGCGGTTTCTAAAGCGAGCAAAATCATCTCTTGTATTAAAAGAGGTATAGACTCCAGAGAGAGAGATATCATATTACCCCTGTACAAATCATTAGTAATACCTCATCTGGAATATGCAGTTTGGTTTTGGGCACCAATTCACAAAAAGGATGTTGGGGAATTTTGAGAACATACAGAGAAGGGCAACCAAACTGATAAGAGGCATGGAGGAGCTCAGCTATGGAAAATAATAGAGGAACTGAATTTATTCTCTCTTGAGTAAAGGAGATTAAGGGGGGATATGATCAACATATAAATACAAGAGTGTTCCATATAGTGAACTTGGTGTAGAGTTATTCACTTTAAGGTCATCACAGAGGACAAGGGAGCACTCTTACATCTGGAGGAAAAGACATTATTTTTTTTTTCTCCAAATATAGAAAGGCTTCCTCACAGTAAGAGCTGTGAAAATGTGGAAAAGACTCCCTCAAGAGTTGGTTCTGGCTAACTCAGTAGATTGTTTTAAAAGAGGCCTGGATTATTTCCTAGATAAACATATTATAACGGAATACTACTATTTATAGGTAAAGTTTCTCCAGAGAATATCCGATTGTCTCTTGGAGGATCAGGAAGTCATTCTCCCCCACTGGAGCAAATTGGATCATGTTCCTTTGGGGCTTTTTTTGCCTTCCTCTGGATCAACTGCGGGTATAGGATAGTGTATATGGAGGTTTTCTATTTATGTGTGTGGTTTGTGTGTGTTTATATTTTTTTGTTTTTGTTTTTTTTTGGTTGAACTGAATGGACTAGTGCCTTTTTTCAACCAGATTAACTATGTGAGCATTGGCAATTAAAAGCACAGTGAAGTGATATGCTGCAGCTGAGGACACACCCCCATCAGAAGGGCCAGGGACTCCCACACAACATTCCCTCACAACTTAAAGCAGTTGTAAAGCTTTGATTTCATTTTTTTTTTCCCCGTAAATTAACATAATGTTATACTTACCTGCTATGTGCAATGGTATTGCACAGTATGGCCCAGAGCCTCCTCCTCTGGGGTCCTCCACTGGTGCTCTCAGCTTCTCCTCTTCTTGGTGCGCCACCATAGGGAGTTGCTTCCTATGGTGGTGCAACTGTGGGCTCGCTCCCAAGCCGGCTATATGTGCGTGTTGATACAAACAGCTCAGCCTGACCCCACCCCCCCTCACTAAATTTGATTGACAGCAACAGGAGTCCATGGCTCCTGTTGCTGTCTGTGAGAGAGAGGAGAGAGCCACTGGAGATGGGCATAGCATGATACAGAACTTGAGTAAATATTTTGGGGGGGGGGGTGTGGGTTATACTACTACTAGGACATTTTTTTACCCTAATGCAGGGAATTCATTACGGTAAAAATTTTTACCTTTAGAACCATTTTACATTTTTTAGGATCACCTCGGAAGGGGAAAACATTTTACAGTTACAACCAGTTTCTGGAATTTCAGTTTTAAACTCTACATATGTTTGAAAAGGGTGGGAAGAGAGACACATTTTCTTATGGCATCAGATACCAGGCTGCGTATTAGTTGTTCTCCAGTTTCAAAGAAACAAGAAAATGTGTTTACAGCCAGTTGCACCAAAAGCTATTGATTCAAGTTTAGCATGGGCATAAGAGAGAAAATCTCTGGTCTTTGGATAAAAGTCTGTCCTAAGAGATACACTAGTGCTACCAAATTCGACCCCTACTTCTGAAAATACTATTTACTTTGCTGCTATATTAGTGTAGTTGCTTTAATACTTTCTAAATCACTGTCCACAAACAAGCATGTACATTAAAAATTTTGACCTTATTGGCTTCAAGCTGGTTCTTAACCAGTGGTTTCAAAAAGCATTGATGGGGCAGCCATTTATAGATATTTTTAGGAGGCCAGCAATGGCAGCCTCCACTTCTTAATCGTACAATGCAGGACATAAGATCTGTGATCGTACTGGGCTATACGCAGCTACCTTCAAATGATTGGAAACTGGCAAAAATAGCTGCAGGGTCATTGTCTATATAACCACTTCTAGTCCCAGCAAGCATCAATTTTTTTGTGTCCTTCGATTATAGATGTTGTCTGTCTGCTTTGAGAGAAGCAAATCTTTTTTTTCTTTTCCTTTTTGGTCAAGATTCTTCTAGCAACTCTATAACTGCCCTGTAGTCATGTGGTTCCCTTTTGCAGCTTATTGGTATAGTTGACTCCACTAAGCCTTGGGAGGCCTATTCAAATCCTGCTTTGAAGAAAAAGCATGGTCAGCCTGTAATGTTCCTACGGGAACTAGGTCCTGCATGGGCATTCACCTTGGTCCATCACATAGTTAGCCGCAGGGTGCTGTACAGGTCAGCTGGTGTCCTTAAAGACCCCCCCCTTTGGGGGGAGGGGGTGGAGTGGTACGGCCACCAAGAGTAGGAAGCCAGAATGGGTCTTAGTTATGGCCCACAGAAAAAACAGGGAGCTTCTAAGGACTGCTATTGTGCTGTGTAAGTTTTGGTAACACTGATCTTACTCCGTAAGTGCACTTCATTTTCTTTATAATCCTGGCAGAGGACCACTTCAGCACTGTTCCTGTAAGTGAACGGCACAGTGATCTGAGAACAGTACCCTGGCTCCAACTGCTAAGAGTGCTTGACACAGATGGCATTGACTTTTCCTACCCTGCAGTGACTGTTGTAAATAGCCCACTGAGGACACTGTAACACCACATATGGCAGATCTGAGTCTCAAGGTCACTGGGTTAAGGGGCCCTAAAAGCTTACAGATAGCTTGTGGGGAAGCTAGTGGGGGAATAGTCTCTCCCCAAAAGACCCTAAGTGTGAGTCTTCAGCTTACAAAGTTACATAGTTATTCTGGCTGAAAAAAGACAAAAGTTTATCCAGTTCAACCAAAGAAAAAAAAAAAGTTATAATCCTATACCCACAGTTGATCCAGAGGAAGGCAAAAAAACCCAGCAAAGCATGATCCAATTTGCTCCTGCTGGAAAAAAATTCCTTCCTGATCCCCCGAGAGGCAATTGGATATTCCCTGGATCAATTTTACCTATAAATTCAGTATCCAGTTATATTCTGTGTATCTAAGATACAATCCAGGCCTTTTTTGAAGCAATCCACTGAGCTGACTAGAACCAACTCTTGAGGGAGTCTATTCCACATTTTCACAGCTCTCACTGTGAAGAAACCTTTCTGTGTTTGAAGATTAAATTTCTTTTCCTCCAGATGTAAAGAGTGTCCCTTGTCCTCTGTGATGACCTCAGGGTGAATAGCTCTACACTGAGTTCACTATATGAACCACTGATGTATTTATACATGTTGATCATATCCCCCCTTAATCTCCTCTTCTCAAGAGAGAATACATTCAGTTCCTCTAATCTTTCCTAATAGCTGATCTCCTCCAAGCTTCCTTTAAGGCATCTGTTGTGTCATCATATCTGACGTTATGGGAAGGCTAGCAGCAAATATGGAGGCTACAGACTGCAGAAATTGCAAGTGGACTCCTCTCCTTCAGAGTCTGCCTCTGACTCTCCCCTCATAGCTTCAATGCTCCAGGCATATGACAGAGGATGGTCGCTTCTGGTCTGGAAACTTAGGTCAGGGACAGAATTTATCAGCTGCAATCCAAGGGCCCTTTTACATGAGCAATTACTTTAAATTTGTCTTAGATTTTCAGACAGATCCAGAGAGAACCACATTGTACGTTTATGGGCAGATAGATGCAAACTGACATACAGTACGTCCGTTTACATCTGCTTATATCCAAGTCTTTGATGTCCGCAGAAATAAACAGATGTGAACGTACATCTATGGATGAAGTGCATGTACGTCCTTTTTTTTTCATCCTTCTCAGGCCTTGAACTTTATCTCAAATTGAGGGCACATTTCCATTGAAAGATGTGGACTTCCAACCCACCTAATCTGTGAACAAGCCTTCCTCCAGATGAGGGGTGCCCCACTTGGCATCTGTTTTGCCTTCTCAGTGATCTGAGAAGTTTTGGATGTTTGGGTCCAGAGTGTCATATCTAGGGGCGACAATCTCACAATTCAAATTTGTCATCCTCCCTGCAAAGGCAGGTGAGTTTGTACGCTGCTATTCAGCAACTTCTCTCCCAGGGGGTTTCCTATTCATAGAATGATTGATTTTCAGGGGTTTTATTCAAACGTGTTCACTATTTCCAAGGCAAACTGAGTAATTCACCCCATTCTGGATCTCAAGACACTTAACTTTTTTCTGCAAATCCAGAAGTTCTGCCTGAAATCTGCCAGGTTAGTTGTTGCTTTTCTCCTATCAGGGAACTTTCTATCCTCTGTTGCCACTTACTTACATTCTCCCACATCATCAATGCTACTTGCATTTTGCTGTGAGAACTCAATATTACCAATTTGGTTCTCTTCTAATTGGCCTGTCCACAGCACCTCGGGTCTTCACCAAAGTGCCCATCCAAGTCCTAGCTCTGCTTTGCTCTCAAGGTATTCATGATTTGGATATCTGGATGATCTCCAGTTAAAGGACAAGTCCGCCCAGACCCTGTCAGTCAATTTCCAATAGAAAGAGCAGGCGCTGCAGGGATGTACTGTAGATGGATCTTTAATTTCCAGAAGTCATCGCTGAACCCTACTCGCTGCTTGGAACTGCTGAGTCTGATATTGTATATGGTCTGTCCAAAATCCTTCTGCCCCAGGACAAATTCTTGTCCCTCTGCTCACATGCTCGGACTCTTCGGTTCAAGAGCCTTCCCTTAACTTATTATTGCATGAGGGCTCTAGGTCTGTTGGTGGTCCCCTGAGTGTGACAAACTCAGTCTCTTGACTGCCCCATGCATCTGACCAGCTAGGCCAGACTCTACCTGATGTGGTAGATATCCAATCAGTCACTGGAGTCAGAAAAAAGTTTTCTTCCAATGATATGGAAACTTCTCATGACAGATGATAGCTTATCAGGTTAGGGATTCCTGCATACAGTCTAGGTACAGGGGTTTGGTTGTATGAGAAAGCTTGGCTTCCCATCAGAATCTGGGAACTTAGTGATTTAATTGTCCCTATCTCACAGTACCTTTTAATATTGTGGTCACATGTCCAGAATCCAGTAAGACAATATCACAGCAATGGCCTACGTCAACCAAAATGGAAGCACCAGAAGCCGAGCTGGCTGAATAGAAGGTGTTCTGATTATGGTTCGGGCAGAACTATACACAATTCACATTCAAAGTATGGAGAATTGGCAGGTGGGTTTTCTCAGTCATCAGCATCTTGCTCCATGGGAATGGTTTCCCCTCCTGAAGGTGTTTCCAACCTTTTGCCACAAATAGGGGATGCTGGCTGAAGATCTTCTCGTGTCCTGGTTCAACAACAAACTGAATACATTTTGTTGCCAGATCTTCCAGCCTTCCCACCGGATGTTCTGGTGACTTTGTTGGATCTATTCAGCCTGGTCTACACCTTTCCTCCTCCTTTCTGCATCTGCAGCTTCTCCCTCAACTGCTGCGCAGGATGAAAATAGAGGGAATTCCGGTGCTCCTCAATACACCAAACTGGTCCAGGAGGGCATAGTAATGGGAAATTCTACAACTATTCTGCTTCTCAGTCTATTATACAGGGCCTAGACTTTAAAAGCCACATTGTTAGATTGAAGCCTGTCAGAATCCGTCAACCTTATGCTCCTGAAAGCTAGAAAGTCAACTTTTGCAGTCGAATATTGTACCTGGAAGGCCTATGTTGTGTGGTATGAGGCCAGGAAACTGTCCTTCTTCCAGTCTGGTTTGTATCAGCATCCTTTATTCAAGGACTGCTTCAACCCTTGATAAGGACTTTTATTGCAGGATGTTTCTCACATTGCCCTCCCAAAACTCCCTACCCACCCTTAGGACACCCCCAAAACCAAGGCTGGAGGAGTTATATAGGGGATGTCACTGCAGCTCTTTTTTGCCGTTGTTATATACAGCTACCTTCAGGTAACTGGACATTGGTTAAGACTAGAGATGAGCGAATTGAACCAGGCGAACCGGAATTCGATACGAATTTAAGGAAAAATTCGATTCGCGTCAAATCCGAATATTTGCCTACTTCGGGTGCGCGAATCGGATTTTTCCCGATCAGCCGGCAAAAGTGTCCCTGCAGAGAGCTCCGCTATTTCTGACATTTCTCTGACAGTTCCTTCACATGTACAGCGGTTGAAACATTGTATCTATTAGTTTCCATTTAGGATACAGATGTTTCAACCGCTGTACATGTGAAGAAGCTGTCAGAGAACTGTCAGAAATAGAGGAACTCTGCACATACACTTTTTGCCGGTTTGGAATTCTTATTTTCATCCTACTTCTTCTTCTTCTTCTTCATCCTCATCCTCAGAAGAAGAAGAGGATGAGGATGAGGATGAAGAAGAAGAAGAAGTAGGATGAAAATAAGAAGAATTCCAAGCCGGCAAAAAGTGTATCTGCAGAGCTCCTCTATTCTGCAGATACACTTAGAGGAGCTCTGCAGATACACTTAGAGGAGCTCTGCAGATACACTTTTTGCCGGCTTGGAATTAATCTTATTTTCATCCTACTTCTTCATCCTCATCCTCAGAAGAAGAAGAAGAGGATGAGGATGAAGAAGAAGAAGAAGTAGGATGAAAATAAGAAGAATTCCAAGCCGGCAAAAAGTGTATCTGCAGAGCTCCTCTATTCTGCAGATACACTTAGAGGAGCTCTGCAGATACACTTAGAGGAGCTCTGCAGATACACTTTTTGCCGGCTTGGAATTAATCTTATTTTCATCCTACTTCTTCTTCTTCTTCTTCTTCTTCTTCATCCTCATCCTCAGAAGAAGAAGAGGATGAGGATGAAGAAGAAGTAGGATGAAAATAAGAATAATTCCAAGCCGGCAAAAAGTGTATCTGCAGAGCTCCTCTAAGTGTATCTGCAGAGCTCCGCTATTTCTGACAGTTCTGTGACATTCACTCCATACAGCGGTTGAAACATTGTATCTATTTGTTTCCATAAATGGATCCATTTATGGAAACAAATAGATACAATGTTTCAACCGCTGTATGGAGTGAATGTCCCAGAACTGTCAGAAATAGCCTATTTCTGACAGTTCTGTGACATTCACTCCATACAGCGGTTGAAACCGCTGTATGGAGTGAATGTCACAGAACTGTCAGAAATAGACAGAAACTGTCACAGAACTGTCCTTCTTCTCATCCTTCTCCTTCTTCTCATCCTTCTCCTTCTTCTCATCCTTCTTCTCCTCCTTCTTCTCATCCTTCTTCTCATCCTTCTTCTCATCCTTCTTCTCATCCTTCTTCTCATCCTTCTTCTCATCCTTCTTCTCATCCTTCTTCTCATCCTTCTCCTTCTTCTCATCCTTCTCCTTCTTCTCATCCTTCTCCTTCTTCTCATCCTTCTCCTTCTTCTCATTCTCCTTCTTCTCATCCTTCTCCTTCTTCTCATCCTTCTCCTTCTTCTCATTCTCCTTCTTCTCATCCTTCTCCTTCTTCTCATCCTTCTCCTTCTTCTCATTCTCCTTCTTCTCATCCTTCTCCTTCTTCTCATCCTTCTCCTTCTTCTCATCCTTCTTCTCATCCTTCTCCTTCTTCTCATCCTTCTTCTCATCCTTCTCCTTCTTCTCATCCTTCTTCTCATCCTTCTTCTCATCCTTCTTCTCATCCTTCTTCTCATCCTTCTTCTCATCCTTCTTCTCATCCTTCTTCTCATCCTTCTCCTTCTTCTCATCCCTCTTCTCATCCTTCTCCTTCTTCTCATCCCTCTTCTCATCCTTCTCCTTCTTCTCATCCTTCTTCTCATCCTTCTTCTCATCCTTATCCTTCTTCTCATCCTTCTTCTCATCCTTATCCTTCTTCTCATCCTTCTTCTCATCCTTATCCTTCTTCTCATCCTTCTTCTCATCCTTATCCTTCTTCTCATCCTTATCCTTCTTCTCATCCTTATCCTTCTCCTTCTTCTCATCCTTCTCCTTCTCCTTCTCCTTCTTCTCATCCTTCTCCTTCTCCTTCTCATCCTTCTCCTTCTCCTTCTTCTCATCCTTCTCCTTCTCCTTCTCATCCTTCTCCTTCTCATCCTTCTCCTTCTCCTTCTTCTCATCCTTCTCCTTCTTCTCATCCTTCTCCTTCTTCTCATCCTTCTCCTTCTTCTCATCCTTCTCCTTCTCCTTCTTCTCATCCTTCTCCTTCTTCTCATCCTTCTCCTTCTCCTTCTTCTCATCCTTCTCCTTCTTCTCATCCTTCTCCTTCTCCTTCTTCTCATCCTTCTCCTTCTTCTCATCCTTCTCCTTCTTCTCATCCTTCTCCTTCTTCTCATCCTTCTCCTTCTCCTTCCTCATCTCCAAGGGCATTTAAATTAAAGGTACAGTGTTCTGCACTAATTTAAAGGCTCTCTGAAGCCTAGAAACCCTTTTTATAAGTTAACTTCGTAGCGAATTAATTCGCATCGAATCGAATTTCTTCCTGAAATTCGGCGAATCAGCCGAATCGAAATTTTGAATAATTCGCTCATCTCTAGTTAAGACTACAGATTCTGTATTCTGTACTGTACTTCAAGAAAAGGATTTTACAGGTAAGTCAAAAATACTATTATTTCTCTCAGCACCGGTTTCCTTTACAAGGAACTCTCACCAAGTCTCAATTACATTTAATTTTTTTCTCTGACTTCCAACACAAGGTCTTTTATGGTTGCACCAATTGTCCCAATGCAGCAATTGTGATGGAGCTGAGACTAGAGTAATTTTTGTTGGAGTAGACCTTTCATTTGTTTGGAGTGGTTTCATTATACAGGTGTATCTCGGTTTACGAATGCCTCGGTTAACATAATTTTCGGTTTACGAATGAAAATAATGGCTTGGTTTATGACATTTTTTTACATTACGAACGGAATAATTGGTTTTCAGTGCATTTACAAATTTATTTTTGATCATGCTCCTGTATAGAACTATGCCTTTAAAGTGCACTTTTTAAAGAGTTTTAAACAGAAGACTTTTTTTTTTTTTTTTTTTTTTTTACTTTTTTCTGACCTCCAGAATGGATTAATTGGTTTTCAAAGCATTTACAAATTTTTTTTCAATCATGTCCCTGTACAGTATGTATGCCTTTTAAAGTGCACTTTATAAAGAGTTTTGAACAGATAACAGACTTTTTTTAAAACTTTTTTTTCTGACCTCCAGATTAATTGGTTTTCAATGCATTCATATGGGAAAACCGCGTTTCAGTTTACGAATTTTTCACAATACGAAAAGTCCCGCAGACGCATTAAATTTGTAAACCGAGGTACGCCTGTATTTCTGTATATAGCAATACTATGCTTATTCATTAGACCAGTTTTCTGTGTTTTATATATATGAATATTCTTTAACGTGTTTATTAAACGTATCCTTATTTTTTCAGGGGTACGGGATGGCACACACCATCAACAAGTGGTCAGAGCTGGGCTGGGCTGGTCACTGGCTGACTTTCGGGTCCTGGGTGTTTTATCGGCTACTTGGCTGAGGGGAGGACACTGCCATCGCTCGCTGTGTGATATTCACCAGTGAAAACCACCTCATGGGTGTGACCAACTTCTGCCATACAGTATTGCAGAGCAAGCAAGGTAGCTGAGCAGAGCTGGCGCACAGGGGAAGTTTATGACTGGGTGGTAAGTGAACAGGGTTTGAACGCTGGGACCATACTGAGGACAGCCTGTGTGCGCCATTGACTGCCAACGGACTAACAGCACCATTATTATATATATATATATATATACTCATTCTGCCTCCTGTGATAGCAACAGTTAGCTGTCCATCAATAGGGGTGTCTGGAAATATCGTGACCTCTCTCTTACTTTCTGTGGTTCTGCCAATAAAGTTGTTTTTGTACAGATTGTGTTCAATATATATGAAAATAATTCATATACACTAGTGAACTTTTGTTTCATTTTAAGGAAGCCTGAAAGCAATCAATTAAACATATAAATCAGGGCTCAAAATTTAAAGTTCTGAGCTACTAGCCAGGACTTAATAGTTACTCGCCACCAGTTGCCCCTAATTCCACCCCTAAACACGCCCTTGTAAATTATCTCATGAAATGGCGCTGTTAAATGTTTTATGCAGAATAAAAGAAGGGAATGGAGGAAGGAAGGAAGGGGAAAGAGAGGGAGAGAAGGATGGAAGGAAGAGAGGGTAGGAAAGAAGGAAGGGAAGGGTGGAAGGAGGAAAGGAAGGGAGGGAGAAAAAGAAGGTAAGGGGGGGAAAGGGAGGGAGGGGTGGGAGGAAGGAAGTTCGGACTCACATGTATGGCCCACAGCTCACATGCTCAGTCAGAAGCATCACAGAGCTACCGGCTGCTCTGTATACAAATTCCCGCCCACACATCCTCTTCTGCATGGCACAGACTGGAGTGTGGTCAGGCACAGAGGGAAGCAGAGCAGATCCAGTCTCTCTCCTATTGGTGCAGAAAATGGGGGGAGGGGCTGGGTACCGAAGAGCACATGGGGGGGCAGAAAGAAATTGAAGGATTGGGGATGATCAGTGCAGATGTTGGGGCAGTTACAAGCACCGATTTCCCTGTAGGGCTTTCAGTGAAACAGCTGGAAGCCACGTCTCCTCTCCCTCCTGTGCGGGCGAGTAGGTAACCCTATTATTATATATTAATACATAGACTATTTATTAAAGTTGTTAAAGCCTTGCTTGTACATATAGTTCGTGATTATATTTGTACATATTTCCCTGTTACAGATGCAGGCTGTGCACCCTATTAGTCCTGCACAGAGATTGTATTGTACTGCTGCTTTCTCAGGTCAAGTCGGTGGGTCATATCAGACCCATAAGAATTTGAAGTACATCATAAAACATCTCAGTGGCTTATCCTTAAATTAATTTTTTTTTTCAGCAAATTTGGACATTGTAATTAGGAGACAAAGCTTTTTACTGCTGCCTGAACTATAAAGTGTATCAAAACATTTTAGATAAAGTAGAGAGTGGTCCTCTTTCAATCCATTCAAACTCCCAAAAAATTCTGGCGCCAAAACTTTTGTATCAAAGACACCAATAGGTAATTCATAACGTACCAATACAGACCGTTCTGAAAGTGAAAATAATAAAATGCACACCCTCTCATTCACTTTCTGCTAAACAGGTTTTTCTCCCATACCCAGGATTCCTAACATTTTGAAGTGAGTATCACGATCACAATCTGAATCAATACAATACAATTTTGTTTCCTTTTTCATATGACTTTATCTAAATACTTAAAGTGACACTACAACGACAGAAGTACAGGGGCTGCCATTGCTTTCCTCTTTATAATATTTACATGTCTGGTGGCAATAGCTTTTGTCTATATAGGTGTCAGAATTCATTATCTCATTTCTTGTTCCAGGTCAGTGATTTAGGACAGATGGAAGCCAATGCATCAACTTGACAGCTAGGCATCTAGCACTTTCAGAAGGAATGGTCAGCAGTGACAGCCCCATGATTCTCTCATAACCTGTTTCCTGTTACATACCAGCAGCACTGTGATACTCAATTCTGTACACTTTCAAGATTGATAGTTAATAATAGAGGTAATAATGAATGTCACAGAAATGCCACTGGATAGTTCTAGAGCATGTAGGAATAAAAAGATCAACACAAAAACATTGCAAAATATTGTTTATTCCAAGACCCAAGCAATGTCACAAACAAACAGGAAACTTGGGCACGTAGCTTGCCATCAGTCATTCACTCACTCTTGTTTATCTTCGCTCACATTCTCAGAGCCCCCTTGAAGACCGTACCAACAAGAAGGGCCTGACTGGAAGCGTTTGTCTGTGCCAAGACATTAAAGTTTTGGCAGGCTGAATGTGGTCTGTGGACGTATGACGGACCCCGCGCTTCCTGCGGCATGAACCCAGCAGAGTCTCCAGTGCCATCCGGATAAAGGCCTGGAAATTACTGCTTCGCTCGCGTCGGCTGTCCTGGAGGGAGGGAGGGTCAGAAAATAATTGGATATAATAATGTGTGAACAATAAAAAAAAATAAATAATTCCGTTGGGTGGACTGAGCCTTTAACCACATAAAATAGCTTGCATTATCCAGCTGAGGAGAAATATTACCTGTCCAGCCAAGATGCAGTTAAATCATGTTGCAAAGTGACAAGATTGCCGATAAGATAATTAATTCCCTATGCAATATACAAACATTCAGCATTATCATCTATTATTACAGAAAACCTATTTTAGGAAAAACAGGAGTTTTGCCATTACTGTTCTCTCCATCTGACAGTGCCCGTGCCTTGCTGTCATTCTGACCATCTCACTTCATAACTTTTAAGTCACTGACCTGAAATAAGCATGCAAATGAGAACTGATTTTCTTGATCTGAATACAGAAGTTACTGAAAAAAAGGCAGTTGCCAAAGTACATTTATTACTTGCCAGTACTGACTCCTGTGAATTCAAAAACTTCACTTTCTCATTTAGATTTACACCCACCACCTGACACTTCTTAGTTGCACTGAATGTTTGCATCTGTCTGTTGGATGCTATCGGGGTGGAGGGGATGGATCATTTTAGAGATGTACCGGAGGAAGGATCCTCGAAGTGTTGGATGGGGAAAATCTCAGCAATGGGTATATCTCTCCAAGAGGGAGCTAAGATTGGGTCTGCTGGATTCAGTACTGCTAAATATTATCAATGTACAGACTGCCTTTTTCCAAATTTTATTTTAATCTGAATCCAGGAACCACTCTTGTCCAGAAGCTATGCTGTGTGTCTCTGGAGGCATACCACTGATCAAGCGTCACTGAGAAGAAAGGAAATTTAGGACATTTTCCAGATTGTGTATCTTTTTTACTTATCGTGCTTGATTACCTCTTTGCTTCTTAACATGTGTTTTTTTCTCTTGCACTTGGTGCTTGTGTTGTTGGGGATTCTAAGGAGAAAAGAGAGAGAATAATGCAGGAGACTCTGGTAGAGATGAGAGGTGCAGAGTTGAGGAGGATATTTTGGTAGAGGTGAAAGGTGCAGGGTTATGGAGGAGATTCTAGTAAATATTAAATGCATAGAGTTATGGATGAGATTCTAGCAGAGATGACAAGTGGAGAGTTATAGAGAAGAATATGGCCGAGATGAGAGCTGAAAAGTTATGTAGGAGATTCTGGTAGAGATGAAAGGTTGAGGGTTATGGAGTGGATTCTGGTAGAGATGAGAATTATGGAAGAGATTTTGGTAGAGAGGAAAGCTGGAGAGTTAAGGAAGAGGTTCTGTTAGAGAAGATCGATAGAAAGCTGCGGAAGATATTCTGATAGAGCAGAGTCAGAATGGATATTCTGAAAGAAGGAAGATAGATATATTCCAGAAGATAAAAAGGAGAATTGGGGAAGAGATCCCAGGAACAATTAGATATACAAAGTCTGGTAGGATACAATGAAGAGGGCTCAAAGATGGAGGAAGGAGATTATGAGAAGACAGGGATAGAGGAGCCAGTAAGCAACTAACAAGAGAGTACAGACATGGATATTTTGGAGAAACATAAAAACAAACAATGAAAAAAGGCTGAAGTGAAAGGAATGCTCGAGTTTCGGAAAGATTGGAATAGAGAAGGAGAGCAGAGGTATAGGAAAAACGATTACAGAGGATGAAGGACATTGTTAGCTAATTAAAATGTTATTAAAGGCAGGTTAAAAACATGGTGAATTAAATGCCACAAAGAAAATATTAGAGTCTCTCACTCACCCTGTACAGTTTGTTTGACTTGTCACCTGTGAGAGTAAAAAAACAAGGAAAATTGTAGGCTAGGGAACTCAGATGAAATGGCCATAATTTGGCTGATTATTAAAGCGACACTAAGTGATAACCTTAATCTTTAAAAATAATCCATATACATCCATTACTTCATTGCCCTGTAATCTATTTTTCCATTAAATTATTTCTTACTGTGTTTTTCTGCCTCCTTGTAACATCCTCCACGAGCTAGTAAACCTCTACTTTTACCCTCACTTCTGTTTGCATGGAACGAGCATTGCACCTTCGTTGCAGTCATGTGCACTGCTCTATGCACACTACAAATCCTATAGTCCATCTCGCAGCAGGCAAGAGAGAGTGGCTATATTCCCACATACAGTGTGACCATGGAGAATGAACATAGCCACCCTCTAACAGGAAGTTGAATTGTGGCAACAACAAAAAAAAAATAACTTGGAGGAGGCTGAGAGCAATAGAAGGTAATTTTTGAGATACGAATACATCATACTTTTTTTTTTTTTTTAAACAGTTGCGAAGAATACATACTTTAATAGAAATTGTGTTTTTAACCTGAGTTTAGTGTCACTTCAAGATTTTTGGGACCAAATCTTCCCAAACTCTTCCAATAATATAACAATGTATGGAATAATAGCATGTTTGAATACTAAAGCGATAGGAAGTCTAAAAACTTTTAAAAGCTATGTCTGTGTATGCATACATTACATGACTTATGCACAGTATTTCAGCTCAGTATAATGGACTTTCATGAAATTTATGGCCTAAAAGATTCAGCCAGCCAGTTATTAGGTTGAGTCAAAACTGCTTAGCCCACCTTACTTGAATTCATAGATTGAACAGTAAAACAAATCAAGTGCACCATTAGAATTTATATCATCCTATTTAATAAACATCTACCAAAATTTAATTCGGCCTCTCTACTAAGAGCAGCAGGTAGTGAGGGGTCTGCTTTTCCTTGATGTAGTCACCATAATGTTAATATTCCCATTGCACACATTCTTGGAACTGGCTCAGAAGTAGTTGGTGCTGCAACGACATCCAGCTGGCGATTGATAACCTCACAAGTCAACATACACTGCTCAACAAAATTAAAGGAACACTTTTTAATCAGATTATAGCATCAAGTCAATTAAACTCCTGGGATATTGATCTGGTCAGTTAAGAAGCAGAGGGGGGTTGGTAATCAGTTTCAGCTGCTTTGGTGTTAATGAAATTAACAGGTGCACTAGATAGGCAACAATGAGACGACCCCTAAAACATGAATGGTTTTACAGGTGGAGGCCATTGACATTTTTTTTCCCTACTCATCTTTTCTGACTGTTTTTCACTAGTTTTGCATTTGGCTAGGGTCAGTGTCACTACTGGTAGCATGAGGCAATACCTGGACCCTACAGAGGTTGCACAGGCAGTCCAACTCCTCCAGGATGGCACATCAATAGGTGCCATTACCAGAAGGTTTGCTGGGTCTCAAGAGCATGGAGGAGATTTCAGGAGACTGGCAGTTACTCTAGAAGAGTTGGACAAGACCGTAGAAGGTCCTTAACCCATTAGCAGGACCGGCATCTGATCCTTTGTGCAAGGAGGAACAGGATGAGCACTACCAGAGCACTACAAAATTACCTCCAACAGGTCACTAGTGTGAAGGTGTCTGACCAAACAATCATAAACAGACTTCATGAGGGAGGCCTGAGGGCCCAACGTCCTCTAGTGGGCCCTGTGCTCACTGCCCGGCAACATAGAGCACAATTGGCAGTTGCCATCGAACACCATAATTGGCAAGTCTGCCACTGGCACCCTGTGCTTTTCACAGATTAGATCAAGTTCACCCTTAGCACATGTGACAGACGGGAAAAAGTCTGGAGAAGCCGTGGAGAAGGTTATGCTGATTGTAACATGGGTCAATGATGGTCTGGGGAGACATATCCATGGAAGGACGCACAGACTTCTACAGGCTAGACAATGGGACCCTGACTGTCATTAGGTATCAGGATGAAATCCTTGGACCCATTGTCAGACCGTACACTGGTGCAGTGGGTCCTGGGTTCCTCCTGGTGCATGAAGATACCTGGCCTCATGTGGTGAGATTATGCAGGCAGTTTCTGGAGGATGAAGGAATTGATACCATTGAATGGCCCTCATGCTCGCCTGACCTAAATCCTATAGAACACCTCTGGGATATCATGTTTCAGTCTGTCCGACGCTGCCAGTTTGTAGACTCTCCAGGAGCTCAGTGATGCCTTGGTCCAGATCTGGGAGGAAATACCCCAGGACACCATCCATTGTCTCATTAGGAGCATGCTCCGACGTTGTCAGGCATGCATAGAAGCACGTCTACTGAGTACCATTTGAGTTGGTGCAATGAAATTTCAGCAAAATGGACTAGCCAGCTGCATAATTTTTTAACTTTGATTTTTGGGGTGTCTGAATTCAGTCTTCTGTAGGTTGATCATTTTCATTTCCATCAAACAATGGGGAATTCTTCTGTTCCTAACACATTACCCAGTCCACATCAGTATACAGTAGATATCCAGCATGATGTTTTTCCCCATTGAGATCTGATGTGTTTTCAAAGTGTTCCTTTAATTTTTTTTTTGAGCAGTGTATATACAGTGGGTAAAAATAAGTATTCAACACGTCACCATTTTTCTCAGTAAATCTATTTCTGAGGAAAAGGTGCTACTGACATGAAATTTTCACCCCATGTCGGTAACAACCCATGTAATCCATATATACAAAGAAACCAAAACAAACCAAACCAGAACTGCCTAATGGGAGAAGACAGGAATCTGCTGACCTGTGTTTGATAAGCGTATCGAAGGCAGGTCAAGTGCTGCAAATCAAAAGCCATCTACACAAATCCTTACATGTGGTTAATGTTCTGTGATCTGACCAACCTTCCCCTTTCTCCTCTCAAGCCTGAGACCTTGATTCCAATGAGGAATAATCTATTAAAAAGAAGCAGTCTAAAAGTTTACCTTTACATCCAAGACTTTCCAGCTTACAGAAAGAGCTGGGCGAAGGGAAATTATTAAACCATACATGAGTTAAATAGAGACAATATGGTATTCAGTTATTCTGCAACAGTGCTTATAGGATGCATATTGACAACATCCCTTGATTAAGTATGATGATTTCCACTCACAGATTGTCTCAGGCTCATGGAATTTTAAAAGTTTCCAGGTGTGGTCAACCTGTGCCTGACTGACAGCGGTCTGCCCAGGAACTGATGTGAATGTACAGTACAATATATGTAAAGAGTAAATTGACTGCGCTATATAAGTACCTGTAATAAATAATAATTTTCCAGCATGGCTTGTCTCCTGCAATCCCAAGCCATTGTAGTGTGAGTCACGGAGTAATCAGGGATAGCTGGCATTTTATATTAAAAGTGAGTAACACGCCTGTTGTACTCTACACCACTACATACTCATTTGCTGCTGCGTACCACATTCTTGTCACTTCCATCACAGTTCCATAGTCATTCAATTAGATGAGACCTTTAATCACACTGCATGCTAAATTGTATGCTTTTATCTTCTTTCAAAAAATAATTTAGTATTTCATTTAGAGAACTTAAATGTGAACTCAGGACAAACTGTAAAACACACAGATGAAATACATATAAGGGAGTTGTTTTACTTGCCAAAGTATTTGCATTTGTATTTATCCTGTCCTGAGATTTACACAATTCTGGCCCATAGCACACTCCTGCTAGGGAGGACAACTGGCCTTTCTCTACTACCCCCCCCCCCCCCATAATAGTTACAGCTGCAGCAATAAAAGTGTGTAATAAAAACTATCCAGGATGTTAATTACATATACAGTAAAACAGTAACAAAGACCACGGGAATAAAGTTTGCCGTAAAAAAACACATAAATCAGACAGCCCCAGATATGAAGTCCATCTGTTATGAGACCTCAATACATGTGTGGAGTTCCTCTGTTTCGAAGTCTAGTTACATCTGCCTTGAGTCCTTCTGTTATGAGGTTGCGTCAGATGTGCAAAGTCTCTCTGTTATAGGGCCTCATCAGATGTGCGGAGTCTCTTTGTAATTAGGGCCTCATCAGATGTGTGGAGTCTCTCTGTTTTAGGGCCTCATCAGATGTGTGGAGTCTATCTGTTATAGGGCCTCATCAGATGTGTGTGGAGTCTCTCTGTTATAGGGCCTCATCAGATGTGCAAAGTCTCTCTGTTATAGGGCCTCATCAGATGTGCAGAGTCTCTTTGTAATTAGGGCCTCATCAGATGTGTGGAGTTTCTCTTTTTTAGGGCCTCATCAGATGTGTGGAGTCTATCTGTTACAGGGCCTCATCAGATGTGCATGGTCTCTCTGTTTATAGGGCTTCATCAGATGTGCGGAATTGCCCTATCACAGGGCTTTGTGAGGACTGCAGTGTCACTGTTTTGTAGGTGTCTTTAAGATGTCATGTTTCTCTCTGTTGTGGGGGTCTTTCAAATATTAGGCGTCCCTCTGTAATAGTGGTATTTTAGCTGAGTGGAGTCTCTCTGTTATGGGGCCCTGGCAGATGTGTGGAGTCCCTTCTGTTATGGGATCATACAGATTTTCAGTATCCCTTTGCTGTGACAGTTTCTCAAATGTATAGAGTTCCTCTGTTATGGGGGTCTTTCAGGTATGAAGTTTCTACCTGTTATGGAGAGGTATGTCAGATGTGTATAGTCCCTCTGCTATGGAGGTTTGTCAGGTGTGTGGAGTATCTTCGGTATGGTGTCTGTCAGGTGTGTGCAATACCTCTGTTTTAGGGATTAGTCAGACGTGTGGAGTCTGTCTATTGTGGAGGTCTCTCGGTCAGGTGTGTAGAATCCTGTTTTGGGGGTCTTTTAGATGTGTGGAATGCTTCTGTTATGGGGTTCTTTCTAATGTGCAGAGCCCATGTGTAATAGGGGTCTCTCAGATGTACAAAGTCCCTCTGTTATGAGGGTTGGTTAGATAAGCAGGGGTCCTCTGTGAGTCTTTGTCAGGCGTGAAGTGTCTTTCTGTAATGGGAGTACTTCAGATAGTAGGTGTCCCTTTTGTATTTCATATATCAGGTGTCCCCCTGTTATGGGGGTCTTTCAGGTATTAGGTGTCCTTCTGTTATGGGGGATCTTTCAGATATTCAGTGCCCCTCTGTAATGGGGGTCTGTTAGATGTGCAGAATCCCTCTGTTATGAGGCTCAGTTGAGAGTGCGGTGTTATTATGGTCTTTCCGATATTGAGTGTCCTTCTTTGTGGGGCTCATACAGATAGTAGGTATCACTTTGCTGTTACAGTTTCTCAAATTGTTTATTTATTACAGATACTTATATAGCGCTGTCAATTTTACGCAACGCTTTACATATATTGTACATTCACATCAGTCCCTAACCCTCAAGGGGTGTACAATCTAAGGTGGATAGTGTTCCTCTGTTATGGGGGTTGTTATGGGGATCTTTCAGATATGAAGTTTCCACCTGTTATGAAGAGGTCTGTTAGGTGTGCAGAGTCCCTCTGTTATGGGGCTCTGTCAGGTGTGCATAGTCCCTCTGTTATGGGGCTCTGTCAGGTGTGCATATTCCCTCTGTTATGGGGCTCTGTCAGGTGTGCATAGTCCCTCCTGTTATGGGGCTCTGTCAGGTGTGCATATTCCCTCTGTTATGGGGCTCTGTCAGGTGTGCATAGTCCCTCTGTTATGGGGCTCTGTCAGGTGTGCATAGTCCCTCTGTTATGGGGCTCTGTCAGGTGTGCATAGTCCCTCTGTTATGGGGCTGTCAGGTGTGCATAGTCCCTCTGTTATGGGGTTCTGTCAGGTGTGCATAGTCCCTCTGTTATGGGGTTCTGTCAGGTGTGCATAGTCCCTCCTGTTATGGGGTTCTGTCAGGTGTGCATAGTCCCTCTGTTATGGGGTTCTGTCAGGTGTGCATAGTCCCTCTGTTATGGGGTTCTGTCAGGTGTGCATAGTCCCTCTGTTATGGGGTTCTGTCAGGTGTGCATAGTCCCTCTGTTATGGGGTTCTGTCAGGTGTGCATAGTCCCTCTGTTATGGGGCTCTGTCAGGTGTGCATAGTCCCTCTGTTATGGGGTTCTGTCAGGTGTGCATAGTCCCTCTGTTATGGGGTTCTGTCAGGTGTGCATAGTCCCTCTGTTATGGGGTTCTGTCAGGTGTGCATAGTCCCTCCTGTTATGGGGCTCTGTCAAGTGTGCATAGTCCCTCTGTTATGAAGAGGTCTGTCAGGTGTGCATAGTCCCTCTGTTATGGGGCTCTGTCAGGTGTGCATAGTCCCTCTGTTATGGGGCTCTGTCAGGTGTGCATAGTCCCTCTGTTATGGGGCTCTGTCAGGTGTGCATAGTCCCTCTGTTATGGGGTTCTGTCAGGTGTGCATAGTCCCTCTGTTATGGGGTTCTGTCAGGTGTGCATAGTCCCTCTGTTATGAAGAGGTCTGTCAGGTGTGCATAGTCCCTCTGTTATGGGGCTCTGTCAGGTGTGCATAGTCCCTCTGTTATGGGGTTCTGTCAGGTGTGCATAGTCCCTCTGTTATGGGGTTCTGTCAGGTGTGCATAGTCCCTCTGTTATGGGGTTCTGTCAGGTGTGCATAGTCCCTCTGTTATGAAGAGGTCTGTCAGGTGTGCATAGTCCCTCTGTTATGGGGCTCTGTCAGGTGTGCATAGTCCCTCTGTTATGGGGCTCTGTCAGGTGTGCATAGTCCCTCTGTTATGGGGCTCTGTCAGGTGTGCATAGTCCCTCTGTTATGGGGCTGTCAGGTGTGCATAGTCCCTCTGTTATGGGGCTCTGTCAGGTGTGCATAGTCCCTCTGTTATGGGGCTGTCAGGTGTGCATAGTCCCTCTGGTATGGGGCTCTGTCAGGTGTGCATAGTCCCTCTGTTATGGGGTTCTGTCAGGTGTGCATAGTCCCTCTGTTATGGGGCTCTGTCAGGTGTGCATAGTCCCTCTGCTATGGGGCTCTGTCAGGTGTGCATAGTCCCTCCTGTTATGGGGCTCTGTCAGGTGTGCATAGTCCCTCTGTTATGGGGCTGTCAGGTGTGCATAGTCCCTCTGTTATGGGGCTCTGTCAGGTGTGCATAGTCCCTCTGTTATGGGGCTGTCAGGTGTGCATAGTCCCTCTGGTATGGGGCTCTGTCAGGTGTGCATAGTCCCTCTGTTATGGGGTTCTGTCAGGTGTGCATAGTCCCTCTGTTATGGGGTTCTGTCAGATGTGCATAGTCCCTCTGTTATGGGGTTCTGTCAGGTGTGCATAGTCCCTCTGTTATGAAGAGGTCTGTCAGGTGTGCATAGTCCCTCTGTTATGGGGCTCTGTCAGGTGTGCATAATCCCTCTGTTATGGGGCTCTGTCAGGTGTGCATAGTCCCTCTGTTATGGGGCTCTGTCAAGTGTGCATAGTCCCTCTGTTATGGGGCTGTCAGGTGTGCATAGTCCCTCTGTTATGGGGTTCTGTCAGGTGTGCATAGTCCCTCTGTTATGAAGAGGTCTGTCAGGTGTGCATAGTCCCTCTGTTATGGGGTTCTGTCAGATGTGCATAGTCCCTCTGTTATGGGGTTCTGTCAGGTGTGCATAGTCCCTCTGTTATGGGGTTCTGTCAGATGTGCATAGTCCCTCTGTTATGGGGCTGTCAGGTGTGCATAGTCCCTCCTGTTATGGGGCTCTGTCAGGTGTGCATAGTCCCTCCTGTTATGGGGTTCTGTCAGGTGTGCATAGTCCCTCCTGTTATGGGGCTCTGTCAGGTGTGCATAGTCCCTCTGTTATGGGGTTCTGTCAGGTGTGCATAGTCCCTCTGTTATGGGGCTCTGTCAGGTGTGCATAGTCCCTCTGTTATGGGGCTCTGTCAGGTGTGCATAGTCCCTCCTGTTATGGGGCTCTGTCAGGTGTGCATAGTCCCTCCTGTTATGGGGTTCTGTCAGGTGTGCATAGTCCCTCTGTTATGAAGAGGTCTGTCAGGTGTGCATAGTCCCTCTGTTATGGGGCTCTGTCAGGTGTGCATAATCCCTCTGTTATGGGGCTCTGTCAGGTGTGCATAGTCCCTCTGTTATGGGGCTCTGTCAAGTGTGCATAGTCCCTCTGTTATGGGGCTGTCAGGTGTGCATAGTCCCTCTGTTATGGGGTTCTGTCAGGTGTGCATAGTCCCTCTGTTATGAAGAGGTCTGTCAGGTGTGCATAGTCCCTCTGTTATGGGGCTCTGTCAGGTGTGCATAGTCCCTCTGTTATGGGGTTCTGTCAGATGTGCATAGTCCCTCTGTTATGGGGTTCTGTCAGGTGTGCATAGTCCCTCTGTTATGAAGAGGTCTGTCAGGTGTGCATAGTCCCTCTGTTATGGGGCTCTGTCAGGTGTGCATAATCCCTCTGTTATGGGGCTCTGTCAGGTGTGCATAGTCCCTCTGTTATGGGGCTCTGTCAAGTGTGCATAGTCCCTCTGTTATGGGGCTGTCAGGTGTGCATAGTCCCTCCTGTTATGGGGCTCTGTCAGGTGTGCATAGTCCCTCCTGTTATGGGGTTCTGTCAGGTGTGCATAGTCCCTCCTGTTATGGGGCTCTGTCAGGTGTGCATAGTCCCTCTGTTATGGGGCTCTGTCAGGTGTGCATAGTCCCTCTGTTATGGGGCTCTGTCAGGTGTGCATAGTCCCTCTGTTATGGGGCTCTGTCAGGTGTGCATAGTCCCTCCTGTTATGGGGCTCTGTCAGGTGTGCATAGTCCCTCCTGTTATGGGGCTCTGTCAGGTGTGCATAGTCCCTCCTGTTATGGGGCTCTGTCAGGTGTGCATAGTCCCTCTGTTATGGGGCTCTGTCAGGTGTGCATAGTCCCTCCTGTTATGGGGTTCTGTCAGGTGTGCATAGTCCCTCCTGTTATGGGGTTCTGTCAGGTGTGCATAGTCCCTCTATTATGGGGTTCTGTCAGGTGTGCATAGTCCCTCTGTTATGGGGCTCTGTCAGGTGTGCGGAGTCCCACTGTTGTGGGGGTCCTTTTAGATTTGTGAAGTTTTTCTGTTAGGGGGGTCTGTCACAAGTGCAAAGCCCCTCTGTAATGGAGGTCTGTCAGATGTATAGAGTCCCTCTGGTATAGGGGTCAATCAGATATATGGAGTCCCTCTGTTATGTGGATCTGTCAGGTTTTTAGAGTCCCTCTGTTATGTGGATAAGTCAGATGTGCGGAGCCCCTCTGTAATGGGGTCTAAGATGTACGGCTCCCATCTTTTATTCTTTCAGTTGTGATGTGTTTGCATGTTATGAAGGTCTGTCAGCAGCCACACATGCACCCCTGGGTACATACCTTTTGCCTCTGGCATCTTGCCCCAGTGGCCGGCTTTCAGTGACTGAGGGATAGAGTCTGCAGGTAACCAGTCAGCAGCAGGCACCGCCCATATTTAATGCCCCTCCCTGAAAGCCCCCCAGTGCACGAGAGAAGGGGCAGATTCCAGAAATGTGCAGAGAATGTGCACAATCAGAGTCAGAATTGCTGATCCAGCTATAGAGAGTGTGTTGACGACCCCTGACCCCCCCAGCCTGTCAAAATTAACTCTTGCATCACCAGCTGACTTTGCTGTCACATGCAGCGATCTATTATGCCACCTCTTGCATTGTCACTTGTTTTTACATGGCTGATGTGCAAGACCAGCAGCTCAGCAATCACTGCTGCAAACTGGCACACTGACCACAAAACATTTGCTAAACAACTGCAATACTGACAGAGGCCTTTCATATGTTATTCATGGAGAGCTTTTTGAACATTTCCCTTCACGTTGTACTGTTATTGTTGATTTGTACAGTGACAACATATTCTTCAACACCGTGTGGACATGCTGGGCTCAGAACAATAACATGAACATGTACACACATATACACTACACTAGAGAAGCCTGCTCAAAACAGATTACCATTGAAAAAGAAATATATGGATGATCCAGAAACAGATTTTATATATATAATAAAAAGCATATTGTTGATAGTATCACATGAGAGGGGATACACTATTGTAGGAAGACCAGATTTGAGGGGGTGTTTGAAGCCAAGATGGTCAACCTACTTCACGTAGTACACATCAGGTGTGGCCCCGACATCACCAAATGGCCACACAAACGTGCCATGTATATAATGCTTTGGAATATGGTCAGAGATTGGATGCACTACAGTAGATGTCTATGCTACAGAAGATTGTTAAACTCAATACTGTAGGGACATGCAGTACTGTAGCAGACAATCAGAGAGTGGGGATATGTTGCAAGAGACTGCTGGAGATCATTGTCATTACAGTCCTTTTAACAAGTCAGTGCTCCCTACAGCCCCCTTAAAAAATGACTGGCACCACATTTGATATTAGCCTCAGCAATATCAAATAGTTCCAGATCAGGGTTCCAACAGTCTAACTGAACGCTTGGGCCCATGCCACATGGAAGCTGAGTCACCTGGCACATTTTCTAGAGAGGAGTCTGCTCTTCACTGCCAGGAGGATGATTTCTTCCCCTGACTGCCACCACTCCCAGCCAGACCAGGTTTACCTTGCAACCAAAGACCCTGTGCCCCAGCATCTGTGTAGTGTATCATGAGTTGCATGTGTTCCGCCGCCTGCAGCCTTAGTGTGCACTGGCCTTCCGTATATACTTCCACTCGGGTATCAGGCATCCTCCTGAATAACAGCACTCTAGCCAGAAGGAAAGTCCATATTCTTTATTTGCATAAAGAGTAAAATGTCCAAACATTTGGCAATATGAATAAGGCACCAGGTTACTGCAGGTATTTCAAGGCCCATATGTAAGGGCCCTGTTTGCGTTTTGCTACCCTGCTTCTCCAGATGGGTTAGTCACATATCTTCCTTTTTGGAGAAACTCCACCATGTTGTGTCACACACTCTTGGCCTGAAGCCTGTAACCTGGAATAAAGTATGTCCAGTAGAAAAGCATTTTCAGCGCTTTACTGCAAACCTCTTAGTCAATCACACTGGCACAATGACATTTCTTCTTTTTCATAGAACAGGAGACATAATATGACTCCTTTAACAGTCTTTAGTACAGAACATGACTTCCTGAACAGTAGTCTCTTTAGTGCAGAATACTTGATATAATCACAGTACTGTTTCTGCCATCTTCCCAGATGTCACCAGACACCTCCTACAGGTGTTCCACATATTGGGTGTTCTTCTCTTACATATAGGGTATTTCTCATTTAGACCCTGAGGGTGGCCTGAACAAGGCCACAGAGCCTGCTAAACGAAGGTCAGGGGTGGCAAGGTTTCTCCATCCCCTATGTATCTTCCTCCAGTCACCCTGGCAGTTCAGCCCTGCAGAGGGCTCTCTCTCCTCAAAGCACAGAACCACATCTTGCTGGTCAGGGGTGTCCTATTCCCATACCACTACTCCCACCAGGCCTCACCCATAGCTGGCATATATAGAGCATAAACTCCACCTACTGCATCACCACAGGAGGAACTACAAATAAACGGGCACAACACCTGCTAACACATAGCTAAGGAAGCCCACATGAGGGAACCAATACAGTTCTACAGGCTCTCTGCCTCATTCTTCCTGCTCAAGGCACACCACCGCTCTCTTCTCTCCTAGGCTGCATCCACTTTATATCAGGGATCCTGCCAGAAGGGCAAAGACAACAGGTCATTTTATGTAAAGGAGGAGACTCTTAGCTGGGAAATAAATTAACCCCTTACTACAGGTGAGACCGAGGGCTGCACGGAAGGTACCAAAGGACCTCTGGTTAGGCAAGGAAAACTTTGACTGCTGCCTAGTGGGCCTGAGGGCCACATAATAGATTCCCAATGGCTGCAGGTTGAGCACCAGTAGTTTATAAACTTGGAGTAATGGGGAAATCCTGGTAGTATAAGGAAAAAAGTTCCAGAAAAGGAGAGTAGCACAAGAGAAGTCCAAGAGGAGCGAGCAAGAAGTGACTACAGAAATATCAAAGAGAACTTGTCAAAATAGAAATACCGATAGGTACCAAAAAGGTTGCAGGTTGGCCACCAGTAGTTTAAAGACTTGTTGGAATGGGGAAACTCTTGTGGCATAAGTTTAACCCATTGAAATGTTATTGCTTGCAGTACATTACAATGGACATTAGATGGTGGTGGCCTGCTATTCTGGGTTACTCACATTGACAGAACAGCCCTTTGGAACTTGTATTTCTGACAGCAGGACTTGGCTGATAAGAAGAGTGCCTAGGACTATTTCCCAGGGGAGGTAGCGTGTGTGTAAGGGGGGGGGGCATATAAATATCAAAGCCCAGGAGGTTGGGGAAGATAGTGCGGAGGGAGATTAAGGGAGAAGGAGGTGTGCTGAGGGAGAAGGAGGAGTGCTGATGGCTTAAGTGCTGAACTAGGCCGCGGATCAAAGACTGGAGAGAGCGGAAAGAACTTACTGACCACTCTACCTGCCAAGCAGACCACTCTGACAGCAGGAGACAGAGCAGAACACCTAGTCTCAACCAGAGGGCCTGTGGACTGTTCCTATCTATTGGGAAAGACGGATTGCAGCAATCTGCCGAGCCACATTGATCAGGTGAGAGAGGCCCATGCATCTACTAACAAAGTGAACATTCATAGTTATCTACCTGCACATAGTTGTGAACATTACATACAGTTGCCCTAGTTTGCAGCCTAGTTTTACCAGTGTCATCGTTTGTATATTCTGCGGTCAGCTAAGTGCACTGCAGATGTATTCCGTTATAGATCAAGATACAGCAATGCCAATTGAATCAATCAGTCCCTTTCCCTTTTCTGTAGAGCAGAATTCTTTCTACTGGTCATCCATTTCCTTTGTCCATAGACACATATGCCAATCATTGCTATTTACTATGTCAAGCTCAGTTCATGGTTAGAGCTCTTAAAGGGAACCTTGCACTAATTCTTTACCATCAATCAGGGAAGTGTTAAATCTTCTCCTTTTTCCTCACTATCTTTGATGTGACCACCCTAAGGAACTACCATCCACCCCTTGATGCACCTTTACATAAATTGGGCCCCAACAAGCATGCAGAAGACATTATAGAGCTCATAAAGGGGACACTGCCAAGTATAACTGAGAATTCTCTTTATTTCACATCTAATCCTTGTTATCTAGCTCTGAGGACCCACAGTGAGTGTATCTGTTATTGATAGTCATTCCTGCACACTGGGGAGTGAACAGTCTCCTCAGACTGGAGGCAGTGGACTATTTCTGAAAGCAGGCCTGCTAATAGTCATTGTTCCTTCATTGTGAATGTCGTTACTTTCGCTCACAATTACCAAGAGTGATCATATTTTCTGTCCATATCAGTGTTATGTTGTTATTCTTGACTCAGTTACCTCCAATTCCAATATAAACTTCAATTTGGTTTATACTACTGTGTGTGAGTCCATTTTACAGTTGTGATTTATTTGGGTCACCAGAGTATGCTGGTGTTAGCAGAGGTTGGGCTTTCAATGAGAGGTCCAGATTGACAGGGAAACCAAAAATTATTAAGCAACCCTTAAGGGGGTGGTGCTACATAAGAAAAAAGTTCCAGAGAAGTTGAGTAGCTCAAGAGACGTTCAAGAGGAGTGAGCGAGAAGTTGTGAACACAGAAAAGTTAAAGAGAACTTGTCAAAATAGAAATACAGCAGCTGCTACTGTCAACTTCTCTTCTAGAGTGAACCCACCTTAAATCAGGGATCCTGCCAGAAGGGTATGGACAATAGGTCATATCCTGTAAAGGAGGGCCCTTATCTGGGAAATAAGTGAAATCCTTCCTACATGTGGGACAGAGCCACATGGAAGGTACCAAAGGACTGCAGGTTAGGCAAGGAAAATTGACTACTGTTTGGTTTACCTAAGAACCACACGATAGGTACCAAAAGGTTGCAGGTTGAGCACCAGTAGTTTAAAGACTTGATAGTATGGGGAAACCCTGGTGGTATAAGGAAAAAAGTTCAAGAGCAGGAGAGTAGCACACTAGAGAAGTGAGCGAGAAGTTGTGACCACAGAAAAGCCAAAGGGAACTTGTCAAAAGAGAAATACGTCAGCTTCTACTGTCAGCTTGTTTTTGGAGGTGCGGTTAATGTTTTTTACAGCTATTTCATATATATAAAGCAATTTTTCTATTTTTTTTTAATCTATATGAATGCAGCATTCTGTCTCCGGTTTTGGAATGCTCTATGTAAGTTTATTGTGCTCACCGTTGATTTTATTGCAGCAGTGTTATTTGTAGCTGTTTGTTTTATTTTTATTGGTGTCTGGAATTCTGCCACTGCCCACGCCTCCATATATATTGCTGAAACATACTAAAATAATCCCATATAATCCTGTGCTAAAATTGCACAAAGAGATAGAGAGCTGTAGTTTTATTAAAGCCATAACATGGATATACTATGTGGATATTTTGCACAAAGCATTTATTGAAACGCTATGCACACACATAAAAACACAAATCTTTGTTCTCTTATCTGCTTCCTTACATCAATAAATCATTTATGTCAGCTTAGCCAATATACCTGAAATCAGTTTTTTTGAAACTTGAGCTGCTAGGAACATCAGCTGGAAGCTGCAATCAGGCTTACAGTAGAAGTTTCTGCTATGTATTCTGATGGGTGGGAAACACAGGTATGCCAATTATAACAGAGAGCTCATGGCGACTGTTACCAGTGTGGTGATAATTATTGGTCCAATGTGCGGGCAGGTCATAGTTACATAGTTAGTCTGGCTGAAAAAAGACAAAAGTCCATCCAGTTCAACCATAGAAAAAAAAAAGTTATAATCCTATATCCACATTTGATCCAGAGGAAGGCAAAAAACCCAGCAAAGCAGGATCCAATTTGCTCCTGCAGGGGAAAAAAATCCTTCCTGATCCCCCGAGAGGCAATCGGATATTCCCTGGATCAACTTTACCTATAAATGTTAGTATCCAGTTATATTCTGTGTATCTAAGAAATAATCTAGACCTTTTTTAAAGCAATCCACCGAGTTGGCCAGATGTAAAGAGTGCCCCCTTGTCCTCTGTGATGACCTTAGGGTGAATAACTCTACACTGAGTTCACTATATGAACCACTGATGTATTTATACATGTTGATCATATCCCCCCTTAATCTCCTCTTCTCAAGAGAGAATAAATTCAGTTCCTCTAATCTTTCCTCATAGCTGATCTCCTCCATGCCTCTTATCAGTTTGGTTGCCCTTCTCTGTGCTTTCTTCAGTTCCCCAATGTTTTTTTTGTGAACTGGTGCCCAAAACTGAACTGCATATTCCAGATGAGGTATTACTAATGATTTGTATATTCTGATGGTGGCTCTGGTGGTAAAGCACTACGCTTGTAAGCATGAGGTCATAAATTCAAATCCCTGCACTGGTGAATGTAAACTAATGATGTGTACAGGGATAATATGATATCTCTCTCTCTCTGGAGTCTATACCTCTTTTAATACAAGAGAGGATTTTGCTCGCTTTAGAAACCGCACCTTGGCATTGGATGCCATTTTTAAGCTTGTGATCTACCAGAACTCCTAGATCCCAGGTCAATACTATGTAGTATGTAGAAATAGCATCCTCCATAGGCTATGCACAGGGTGGGTGTGGAGTACATAAGGCTGTGTGTATAAATACGTCAGTCCTTTTAGAAAGTAAATTTCCCATATACACAAGGCCAAAATTAATCGTTGGAGCCCAGAGGAACACAACCTTCACTATCTGAAGCAACACCCCTCCTTTTCACCAAACTTTTTTTGTCTTTACCCAAATTTCAATATTAAGATAAATACGTGTTTATGATTTGACATCTATAGGCACAGGCCTACTGTGGCCGATGGCAAATTTGGCCCTGCCTACAGCTACAGTTTATACATTATTGGAGTTGTCCTTTAATCTCTGCCATTCACAAACCAAGACTATAGCATCTGTAATGAAGTGATATGATGATGATCGAAGGGAAGGAAGGTGTGGCATTCTTCCCATTTCCAGGTAGATGTTACCTGTGGACTTCAGTCAGTTACCTGGACACCAGCACCTGGCTCTATTAATGATTAATGCTCACAGGTTGGAAGCATCCTCTTCAGGAGTGCAGGGGATCCAGGAATAAGGTGGATGTCTCAGAAGCTATAGAGGGACAGCCTAGGAAAAATGGAAGACCGAGGAACATAAGACGGGAAAACAGAAGCAAAAACAGCCATGTTGAAGCCATCAAACTGCTCCCTTGAAGGGGGGAGTTTCCCCCTTTCATCAGAATTCCTTCAAGGTAACATGTATATATGTGGGCTATATAGAGACACGTTGTAACAATGAATGCATGTTTTCAGTGACGGGATTATAGGAAAACACAAAGGTAACCATTATAAAGGTTCAACAGCCTTGTCCTCCTTTTATGATTGTTGCGGCCATGTCTGTTGTCCTTCTTTAGTAAATATTAGAATAGTTTTTAATCAATTCTTCAGTTTTCTGCCTGTGCCTTGAAACCTTCTCTCTCTCTGTTCCTATATCCTGTATCACCAGTCACACACAAACTTCTAAGGCAGATGAAGATCTGTGAGGTTCTCTCTGAATCCTGGCTGCCATGAATTACAAAGAAGTTGTGTTAAACCCAGAAATAAAAATGTCATATATTACAGTTTACCAGTGTGGGGGCTGCATTTGTTTCCTTTTTTAAGCTCTTTTCTCCCTTTATTTTCACCTGATGAAATGGCCAGTAGCGCACTTCCTGTGGTGGCTCCAATCTAGATGGAGGAGTAATAGGGACACCCTTGGAAAACAGCACTGTCAATCTAAGGAGAGGGTAGTTTTAAACGAGCAGGTTTAGATGGATTTTACTTCAGCTAAAGCTTTTTAAACAGTGACAGCAACCATTTTTTTCCTTTTTCGATAGACATTTTACAAAAATTAATAAAGTTGACCATTGTAAGCACCCTGTCTGTGTAAATGGTTTGCCCCTAACTGCCAATTTTTCTGGACAACTCTGTCTATTGAACGAAGTTTAAAAATTACCAATTTACTGTCCAGATCCCAAGATAAAAATAAAGGGGAAAAAAGGCTAAAAAAAAAAAAAAAGGAAACTAATGCAGCCAACCAACACATCTAAGAATTGGTGAGCTGCAATAAATTGCATTATTGTTCTTTGGTTTATTATTCTGAAAAACTGATTAAACTTTTTAGAAAAAAAAACTTCATTTAACAAAGATGGGAGGTTCAGTTGCACCCCTGATAAACAAAGTTCAGATATTCACATCATAGTCTGAGTGAATGTTTTGGTGTTAATACAGTTTCAGTCTTTGCTCACTGATTTATTTAATTTGTTACCTGAATTGCCCTAAGAAATAAAAGAAGATTATAGGACATTATGCGAGGGGAGAGGCTATATTACCTCAACAGATCTCTTGACCTGCAGTACATTTTTGCATTAACCAACTATGCACTGAAGGATGAAGAAATGTGATAGGTTGATGAAACTGGAAACCACCCCAACATTTTCCTACAGGGCCTTTCCACAAATCCAGGCCTGGTGCCTACACAATACCAAACGAAGCAGCCATGATGGATCAGTAGTTTGCTTATCCTGCACAGCAGCCAAGTGGCTGTTCTTTGTTTTGTAGTGCATTCTGTGAAGTGATGGTGTGTATGGAAAAATGGAATCATTATAACTAATATGGGTTTACCACTTTTTCTGGTAATTCTAGTTTTGTATGTAAGTTGTGTGCATTGAAATCTGGGGTGTTGGAGCTCGATGCCAGGAGAGTACCCAACATCGTAATGTGATCTTGGCAATGTGATTTCTTAATCTCTCTCCAGTTATAAAGAAGGATCTATGGATATTCCTTGTTCCCGTGGTGGTTGGAGTGGTCCAGTTGGCCTTATTTCTAGAGGAGATGGGATTCTTCCTAAGGAACATCCAAAGCTCACGTAGGACTTGCCTCTACCTCTGGATCCTGGGAGTATATCCAGTAAGAATAAAATCTAGCAGCTTTGTCAGTGATGAGGCTTAGGAAGAACCCAGATAGGCATTAATTTATTTAAATTGACAGTGCATTGACCACATAACTCTTTATGTGGGAAAAAAAACTTTAACTGGGCTCTGCATGGCTCTAAAATTCAGGCCTATAGTTACCATTGTAGCAAATGTATGTCATTCATTTATGTGATTTTTTTTTTTTTTTTCTGCTTATGCTTTTTCTGTTTTTTTTTTCTTTTCACATTTAGCCCACTATCCTAAGATCCACTAGAATTTCTATGTCCTGTCAAAATTACCCTAGGGTGAATTTATATATGAAAATCATTGAACTTCCTGAATAAGGATACTCATGTGCTGCCAAAAATAAATGATAAGCTCCTGCAAGCACCTAAATGTGTTCCCCAAGAATATTGCTGCGCTGCTCCCTAGTGGCCCCCAAAAAAGTAATAAACACCCTGCTGAGCATCAAACCCAATATGTAATTGAATAAATCTGTGAACCAAATAAAGTCAATAGTAAATAAAAAAAAAACTGGCTGAGCCACTAAATCCAAATGATATGTGAAACATATATAAAAAATAAACCATAATCAAGTAGCAATAAACACCTGGTCAACCTATAATAAACATCTGGCTGAGCTGAACAGTAAAGTGTAAAAAAAACAACAAGAACAGAAAAATATGTGAAACCTGTATCAGAAATAAAACATGATCACAATAGCAGTAAACACCTGGTCGAGCTGTAATAAACACCCGGCTGAGCTGAAGCATGAAGTGTGAAAACCAACAAAAACAGTATTGCATGATTGTAATACAAATGCCCTGCTTAGCAATCTGACTCCCAAGGAATAAATATGTGATAAATCAAGTAAATGTTCAGCTGGATTTCACAAAAAGTGCATAATAAAAAAAAAAGAGATAAGCAGTTCTACTGGATATATAAGAAAAAAACAGATAAATGGTAAATGATATAGAACACTTAATAAAGTGATGGCAGCTCCCGGACGCACCAGAAAAGACATTACAAGCTTCCGTCCTACGTGTTATGCCACAAGTCACAAGGCTTCTTTAGCCATCTGTGTTCACCCTGCTTTTCCCCTAAATTCTTGTAATAGGTTCGGTGAGCCTTGTATCTATGTGAGTTGCATTTTTTTATACATTTTGTGGTAATAAAGCCTTACTACACTGAGGAGTTCATTGTTCCTTATCTTTTGAGCACCTATCCATTGGAGTGGGGTTGTAAAGGATTGTTCCTGAGAGTGCCTGGAGAGACATGTGGAAGCAGAGGATGCAGTGGGATTAATATTGAGCTCATGTTGACCAATATATTCTATGGGTAAGCTGTTAAGGTGCGCTTGCATGCCTGAAGGTGGAGGAGCATGATAGATTTGCACACCTGTTGAAGTCACTGGTGCGTTACAATAAATGTTGGAAGAAAGAGACTGTTATATCACTTTATCACTATATATATATTCAGTAGAACTGCTTATCTCTCTCCTTTTTTTTTTTTTTTTTTTTTTTTTTTATGCATTTCTTTTTGTGAATATCTAACCCAGTTGAACACTACTTGATTCATATTTATTCCATTGGGGGGCTGTTGCTCACTCGGGCATTTGTTTTACAATCCTTTAATACTGTTTTTGTTGGTTTTCACACTTTATGCTTCAGCTCAGCTGGGTGTTTATTACAGCTCAGCCAGATGTTTACTGCTGTTGTGATCATGTTTTATTTCTGATATACATCATATTGTTTGCTGTTCATGTTTTTTACACTTTATTCTTCAGCTTAGGCGGGTGTTAATTATAGCTTGGCCAGGTGTTTATTGCTACTTGATTATGGTTTATTTTTATATATGTTTCACATATCATTTGGATTTAGTGACTCAGCCAGTTTTTTCTATTTACTATTGATTTCATTTGTTTCACAGATGTATTCAATTATACATTGGGTTTGATGCTCAGGGGGGTGTTTATTATTATTATTTTTTTTTAGTCACTAGGGGGCAGTGCAGCACTATTCTTGGGGAGTGAACTTCCTGGGTTTACTTTTTTCACACAGCACAGTATGTGTGACTTGACATCTTCAGCATTTCTCGATTGGATCCAATCGAGCATTTCCAGAAGGAGGTCAGCAATGGCAGGTTCCATATTTACATTATTATTATTATTATTATTATTATACAGTATTTATAAAGCACCAATAGTTCGCTCAGCGCTGTACATTACAAAGGGGGACAGAACATGTGACAGAACAATACCAATACAATGCAAAACATGAGGGGATCGAGGGCCCTGCTCTTTCAAGCTTACAATCTAGGAGGGAGGGGATGGTGGCACAGGAAGAGATAGCTGTGGGGGATGGAGTGGTAGGAAGAGTGGAGGAGGTCGGCAAGTTAGCAGGGGGCGGGGTAGGCTTCCCTGAAGAGATGGGTTTTCAGGGTGCGCCTAAAGGAGAGGAGAGTAGGTGATAATCTGATGGGTTGGTGCAGGGAGTTCCAGAGGATGGGTGACACCCTGGAGAAGTCCTGGAGGCGGGCATGGGAGGAGGAGACCAGGGAACTAGAGAGAAGGAGGTCTTGTGAGGAGCGGAGTGTGTGTGCTGGGCGGTACTTGGATATTAGGTCAGTGATGTAGTTCGGGGCAGTATGGTGGACAGCTTTGTACGTCAGCGTTAGGATTTTGAATTTGATCCGTTGCGCAATCGGAAGCCAGTGGAGGGATTGGCAGAGGGGGGTGGCGGAAACGGAGCGGTTGGAAAGGTGAATGAGTCTGGCAGCCGTATTCAGGATGGACTGAAGCGGGGATAGCCAGCGGCGAGGCAGGCCAGTGAGGAGGGAGTTGCAGTAGTCAAGTCGTGATATGATGAGGGAGTGGATGAGCTGTTTAGTGGTTTCTGGAGTTAGGAACGTGCGGATTTTGGCGATGTTGCGGAGGTGGAGTCATTAAGGCCTCTTTCACACTGGGCGTTTAGCTCCAGTGCATGAGGATCCTGTGTTTAGGTACGAGTGGAAGGTACAGGCACACCATTCAGCCCCAGCCTGTCAAACTCTGTGAGGGGCTGAGAGCTGCTGTGGCTGGACAGTGTACCAAGTGGTACCATGTTTAGTGCAGCTTTAAAGGTACCAATTCCGTTTCAAGTACGGTATGCTTTTTAAAGGAATATGTCTATTTGTCATGTTCCATCATTTTGGTGGATCATTTTTATTAATAAAGTGGTAATTGTTATACAATTGTTGATTTATTTATTGTATGGTATGGTACCTTTAAAGCCCCATTATTTCTTTCTGGTTAGGGTTTCTATTTGCAGTGTCTCATCCATAAGGGGTGTGCTACCAATAAATCCTTCTGGCAAGGATCTGGAGACCTTTCAGGTTTTCATCTCCCACCTTCTCTCCATTCATTATGCCATGTTCAGTGCATTATGTGCCCAGGGACGAAAATCCTTGTGTGCCCGGTGTGCATGAGGCCTAAGTGACACAAATCTCTGCTAGGTCAAAATGTATATAATGGTGACCTCCTACAAATGGCATTAAACTATATTTCTTGCTGTACTCCCCTTCCAGGTATTTTGTATGTCCTCCATCATCGGAATGTTCATCCCTCGCTCCTCTGGCATCTGCAACTTTGTGGCTTCCATGTGAGTCTGCATGTGTGATGCAATAAATATATTGTCTGATCAGTGCCAATGCTAGATATTCTGTCAGCAGGGGTGGACTGACCATTCGAGCACTTGGGCACTGCCCGAGGGCCCGGGGTCAGTAGGGGGCCCCATGAAATGCCCCTGGTACCTTTTTTTTATAGGCTTTTTTTTAGTGTGGGCGAGGACATAGGGGCCCCATGATCCCCTATTGCCCAGGGGCCCCATGAGTTGTCAGTCCGCCCCTGCTTGACAGCCACTTGTAGTTCGAAACCAGATAATGATAAGAATCACTAAAGTAAGCATTATGGCTGCTGTATAGAAAATGTCAGATAGGAAGACAATTACTGTACATTCTCCGTAACAATTATATTTTTAGGTAAGGTATGACAATTACAGAGGGAATTTAATTTTATAAAAATACAGTATTTCTTTGAATACTTGCCTGTAGCAGTGAAACAAAATGCTTTCTTGCACAATCTAAAATAGAAATTTGACTTCCAGTGGATGACACTGCCATTTTGTACTCATTTACTCACAGATTGTAATATATTCTATCTTGTTTGTCATTCTATTCTGTTCATCCTCAGATATCACTCCATAACACTGTGGAAGTTCTTGGAATTGATCACGGATTATTTTGGCGGTAAAGCCCAGATGCTGGAAGTGCTGGGAGGTCAGACAGTGTCGCCCAACCCTCCGCCATGCTGCTGCTGCTGTTGTTTTCCCAACATCCAAGTGAACAGGTGCTCTAAACCGGTGATCCCCAAACTGTGGCCCTTTGCTTGCCTTTATCCAGACCATGAGCCCACTGATATGAGGCATTATTCCTCCCACTAACACCAATGATGAATCACTATTCTTCTCCTGACACCATAGATGGGGATCTATTCCTCCCATTGGCCACAGTCTGGCTCCCCTAAAGACTAAAGGGCAGTAAACTGGCCCTTGGTTTAGAAAGTATGGAGACCCCTGCTTTAAACCACCACCAGCACCCCAGCGATAGGATAACAAGGCCTGCTCTAGAGTGCAAAATAAATATTAAGTAAACAATTTGATTGGATGCAGTGCTGTTTTTACCCCAGAAATACAATACAATTACCTTAAAGTAGAACTAAACTCTCGATCAACATTAACTATTTAATCCTTATGTTGCTAGCTTTAAGAAATAGATAGGAATGTATATTTATATCTACGTATTTTACTTTTTTTTTTTAACATTCCTTCAGCTGCTTCCTGGTTTCAGCCGTAGGCCACAATGAAGTCGTACAAAAGCCCGAGAGTCTTCATCTGTATTTTTTTTCTTTCATCTAGAGGAGGGGAGGGCGTTCTGAGCTAAGCATGCCCTCCAGCCTGCATGTGTGAGCTAAGGGCAGATGAATTCCAGGAAGTATCTGGTACATGAAATATATGTCCTTACGCAAGATTTCCACAGCTAGAAATTCTAGAGCGGTGTTTTTCAAAATGGATGGGCGAATATGAAAGGTAAAAAACCTTCCATGTTCAAATCCCCCCACAACAACCCCCCTTCCAATACTTACCTGAGACAGATCTTGCTCCAGCACTGTGCCCGAGAGCATCAGCTTTCTTGATCTCTCTCCTCACAAGACAGAGAGACAGCAGCTGGAGACATGGACTCCTGCTGCTGTTGATCAAATCCCGTGAATGAGCCTGAGCGGAGCTGTCTGTGCCTAAGGACGCAAGCAGCACAGCTCAGGTTTAAGCATTCATGAATACCCATCTAAGAAATGGGAGGAGGAGCCAGGAATGCAGGCGGGAGACTCCAGATGAGGAGGATCGAGGTTGCCCTGTGCAGACCTATTGCAAATGTATTATTAAAAAAGCAAAAAACAAGGTTTAGGATCACTTTATCTAGCATTTTCAGTCTGTGGTGCTCAGATAAAGTTTTAGTTCCACTTTAAGTACTTGCATATGTCTTGGTTTCAACCTCCTGCAGAGCAGCACTTAGGCTGGCAGGAGCTGCACTAAGTAGCCAATCAGAGTCTACGGTGTATATGCTTCATTGCAAATCAGCAGGCTGGGGGTGTGCTCTGGACCAAGCTATGCTGCTACTGATGCAGTGAGGTCAATACTCTAGCTATACTATCTGGCAAGGCTGAGTCACAAAACCACAGAACTTACAAATCCTTTAGCGCAATACCATTGTACAGTATACAGTATGTACTGTATTTCAGCTATTTAATTTACTGCCTGGAGACAAGGAAGGTTGTAAAGAAATGATGACACCATTATCGTGGGCACTTAGCAACAATAAAAATCACCTACCAAGCTCTGCCTTTGGTCCTTTGTCCCACCACCATGTGCTGGTGATTTGGTACTGGTCACCATAAGAAGCCCTAGAGCAGCATAAGTAAGTACTGGCAGTTTTTAGACTGAAGGGCAGTGGGGTAGTAAACTAGGTTAGGATTATGTAAAGTAATTGCTAACACTTTGCAAGAACCAGTGATATTTTTTGATTCAATTAAATAAGCGCTTTTGAGATATGAAAATTTCTTGGGTTCATGAACATCCCACTATTTTTTAAATGCCCCCAGGCCCAATGAATGCAACTGCATGTTCTAACTAGGAACCTTCCTATTATATGCTGGCTTTTCATTATCTCTTTGCCCTTCTGTATCTTAGGTGCAATTTGAGGTGGATGAATATTGCCGTGTATCAGCTATCTGTTGTCCGCACGCTTCTGTTCTTTGTGGGCCTCATTTTATGGACAGACGACAAGTATGATTATGGAGATGTAAGTACCACGCGAAGTAGAAACCCACCTCACCACTATAAAACAGAGCCCTTTAGTGGCCAGACAGTATAATGTTCGGGAACATAATCCTACATACAATGCTATATAATAAAGTAAGCAAAATATGAGACCGCAAACAAGTAAATATAGTGAAATTTATGTAAAAATGTATTTTTATTTTATAAAGTCATTTGTTGATTTGTCTTTTTCTCATCAGCTTGGTTACACCAACCCAAACTCCTACATCAACATCATCATTGGCCTGTCCACGTTCCTGTCATTTTATGGCTACCTTCTCTTCTACAAGGCTACCAAGAAGGCCTTGGAAGGCTACAGTCCTCGCTCCAAATTTATTTGCATCACGCTAGTTCTGGTTCTGTGTGGTCTGCAAAATGGCATCCTGGAAACTATGAGTGCCTTAGGGGCCATCCCCTGCGTACCACCCTGGACTATTGAGACCCGATCACAGAGTGAGTGGCCAAAGAAGAGTGCTGGCAAACTGGCTCTACACCTTACAATCTTTTCTTGCAATCCAAATTTTTAAAGTTTTCCACTGTGTCATGCAATGGCACCACGTGCAACCCAAAAAAGAAGTGTCTGTATGTAAAAGAGAGTCAAAGGTCAGAGGTCACCTGAAATTTGATAGTTGAGTTCCTGCCAACTGTTTGACTTCAAATTCTGCCTCACAGTCCCTGAGATTGCATAACAGTATTAAAGTGGTTGTAAACCCTTTTTTTCTAAAATTAAAAATGTTTGCTTACCTGCTCTGTGCAATAGTTTTGCACACAGCAGCCCCTATCCTCCTATTCTGGGGTCCCCCAATTGCGCTCTAGGCTCCCCTTCATTCTGCAAGTGCCCCAGTAACAAGCTGCTTGCTATGGGGGCACTCGTGAGGGTGTGCTTCCGAGACGGGCTGTGTGTGTCCATCGACACACAGCGTAGCTTGGCCCTGTCCCTCACTTTCTCTTCACTGGTTTTGACTTACAGCAGCAGGAACCAATGGTTCCCGCTGCCATCAGATCCTCTAGTGAGACCAGAAAGAGGAGAGAAGAGCTGCAGCCAGATAATTACTATGCTGGATAGAGAATGGTAAGTGTTAATGGGGGGGTCTGGGGGGAGCTGCTATTGAAATGTTTTTTTACCCTAATTCAGAGAAAGCATTAATGTAAAAAAACAAAAACCTTTAGAACCACTTTAAATAACAGCCTCATAACTGTCTACATTATCTTAAAGGTTAAGTTCACTTTTACAGAAAATAGTCTACGAGGTCAAGGGGCCCCACACGGTATTAAAAACTGTGCAGCTTCGTAAACTGTTCATTAATTTTATTGTCATACCTTTAGGCCAACTGAGCACCCTTGGAAGCCTGACTGAAGAATTTCCAGTTAGTTTTCCTCACACTCTGCCTTGTTGGGAAAACCATTGGGTTTTGCTTCTGTAATGTTGGAAGAGTGTCCAAGCTAGGATGTGGGGGTTGCTAACTAGGAGTTTCCAGGCCAGGCTTATGGAGGTTCCAAATGGCCTAAAGGTGTGACAAAAAATGAATGAACCTTTTACATAGCTGCACAGTTTTTAATATCTACTGGGACCCCTTGGTTGCTTATCGTATTTTCTGGAAACGTTGAACTTAGCCTTTAACTTGGTGCATTAGGTCAAGCTTTTGCCAGAGCCTCAGGTGACCTTTGACCCTGAATCTCAAATTTTAGGTGTCAGACTAAGGCAAAGTTAGCATATAATGCAGTTGTGCTTCAAAGTTGTGAACACACTGCAAAATACATTCCCATGGGCAACAAGTTTAAAAGGCTAAAAATCAAACCTATGTGGCTTACAGCCAAAGTTAAAAAAGCTATAGATAATAAGAAAAGATCTTTTATTAAATATAAAAATGAAGGAAGGCTATCATCATTTAAACATTACAAAGAATATAACAGAATATGCAAAAAGGAAATAAAGACCGCAAAAATTGAAAATGAATGACAGATTCAAATATATTAATAGTAAAAAGGTCCAGTCCAAGCATGTAGGCCCTTTACAAAATAATCTAGGAGTGGGTGACTGGGGACAAAGAGAAGGCAAATTTATTAAATACATTCTTCAGCTCTGTGTATACAAAAGGAGCATGGGGGAGCTCTTGTCCATAATGGGCATGGTATTGACACAGCTCCAGATGATCTGCATTAGTTCACAACTGATATAATCCAGAAATATTTAGACAGAAAAAGGTGAATAAAGCACCTGGACCAGATGGTATACACCCACGGGTCCTTAAAGAATTGAGCTCTGTCATTTCAAACCCATTGTTGCTAATTTTTAGGGACTCTTTAATGACTGGCATAGTACCACTGGATTGGCGTAAGGCACCACATTGGCCAATATTTAAAAAGGGGTCAAAATCTTTACCAAATAATTATAGACCTGTTCGTTTAACTTCTATAGTTGGGAAGATACTGGAGAGTTTTAATAAGAGACCACACAGATAAGTTTTTGCTGGAAAAAAAATATTTTAAACAACAGACAGAATGGATTCCTGAAAGACAGAAGTTGTCAAACAAATCTGATTTCCTTTTATGAGGAGGTGAGCAAAACCTTGAACAGAGGGGTGGCGGTGGACACGGTATACTTGGATTTTGCAAAAGCATTTGACACAGTTCCCCACACACGGCTAATGTGTAAGGTAAGGTCTACAAGCTTGGAAATATGTAAATGGGTAGAAAACTGGCTAAAGATCGTATTCAGAGAGCAGTGGTTAATGATTCATACTCTGAATGGTCTAGGGTTGTCAGTGGTGTACCCCAAGGTTCAATGTTGGGACCCTTACTTTTTAATATATTTCTATACGATATAGGGTCTGGGAATATAAATCCCACTTCAATCTTTACATATGACACCAAGCTGTGCAGTGGAATAATGTCCTTACAGGATGTCTCCAATTTACAAGCCAACCTCAATGCTCTGTTTAATTGGGCAACTATGTGGCAAATGAGGTTTAATGTTGAGAAATGTAAGGTTATGCACTTGGGAGCTAAGAGTATGCATGCATCATACATACTGGGGGGGGGGGGGGGTACAACTGGGGGAATCAATAGTGGAGAAGGATCTGGGGGTTCTGGTAGATCACAAGCTTAATAATGGCATGCAATGCCAAGCTGTGGTTTCTAAAGCGAACAAAATCCTCTCTTATATTAAAAAAGGTATAGACTCCAGAGAGAGAGATATCATATTACCCCGGTACAAATCATTAGTAAAACCTCATCTGGAATATGCAGTTCAGTTTTGGGCACCAATTCACAAAAAGAACAGTGGGGAACTGGAGAAAGTACAGAGAATGGCAACCAAACTGATGAGAGGCATGGAGGAGCTCAGCTATGAGGAAAGATTAAAGGAACTGAATGTATTCTCTCTTGAGAAGAGGAGATTAAGGGGGGATATGATCAACATGTATAAATACATCAGTAGTTCATAAAGTGAACTCTGTGATGACCTCAGGGTGAATAATTCTACACCGAGGACAAGGGGGCACTCTTTACGTCTGGAAGAAAAGAAATGTAATCTCCAAACACGGAAAGGTTCCTTCACAGTAAGAGCTGTGAAAATGTGGAATAGACTCCCTCAAGAGTTGTTTTTGGCCAGCTCAGTAGATTGCTTTAAAAAATGCCTGGATTCTTTCTTGGATACAAAGAATATAACTGGATACTAACATTTATAGGTAAAGTTGATCCAGAGAATATCCGATTGCCTCTCGGGGGATCAGGAAGGAATTTTTTCCCCTGCAGGAGCAAATTTGATCATGCTTTGCTGGGTTTTTTGCCTTCCTCTGGATCAACTGTGGGTGTAGGATAACTTTTTTTTTTTATGGTTGAACTGGATGGATTTTTGTTTTTTTTTTCAGCCAGACGTAAAATTCATAATGCTAAATGAAATGCTGTGTAACACCTAATAAAGGGTTCTAGTCTGCTGGTATGGAGATAATCAAAGCTGGATTGCTTACCTGTAGTAGAGAAAAATCAGGTCATACCTAGCTGTACTCTCTGTAAATCTCAGATAAAGATGGTCACAATTGCAAATCATTTTGGTAACAGTTCCCAAATATGTTTTTCAGCTGTATATTTAGTGGTTAGTTAGTCGATATGATCTTGAGACATGCTTACTAGCTGTGACCTGTATTTGTGCTATTTCCACAGCCATCTACAATTACTCGATCACATTAGAGATGTTTTTCATCAGCTTGTTTGCCCGCTATTGCTTCTGCCGAGTGGAGCCGTGTCGAGAAGCTGAGTCACTGGCCCAGGAAGTGTTGCATAACAAATCTTCCCAGACCGCATTCGCTGATCTGTACAGCCTGTCTGAGGATGAAGGTGTTGGCATCAACGCGGCTTACATGAGTGAAGGAGATGAGACTTTGTGCCACATAGAACATGCTCCACTTGACAAGTATGACTTCCTTCAGGAGAATGGGGCCATTCCGATGTATAACAGCAAAGTCAAGTCAACGACACGGAGCAATGGACTGGAGCTGGGAAACATGAACCTGCCACAGGCACGTGATGTGTCTGATGTGGCAAAGGCATCCATTTCTGGCAAAAATAGACTTCAAGTACAGGCACAGATTAATTACATTGATGATGCCACAGTAGTATAGGAGCTCAATATTTTCTGGTTGAAAATATTCCAATACTGTATATACAAAATAAGCATGTGATAAAATATTTAAAGCCAGTTTCCTGTGAAATATAAAAAGGTCAGCAGTTACAAAAACTGTAGCTGTTGACTTTTAAAAAAACAGCCACTCATCTGTCCCTCGATCCAGTAGTGTGCTCACCACAGCCGGGTTCACCAGTTGTCCTCTATTCCTGGTGCCAGGTGCCCACTGAGCAAGCACGAGTAGCGCTGCGTATTGTATATGGTGCTGGGACCGGTCATGTGTCCTAGAAGACTGCGCTTCTGATGGCCTAGACAGCTGGAATGGGAGGGGATATCTGTCAAAATCAGGTACCCGCTCCCCAAAGCTGCCAATTCTTAATGAGGAGCAAGGGACTAAGCGTTAAAGTGGAACTTCCCCTTTTGGGTGGAGCTCCACTTTAATAGAAAGACATTCAATAAAAACAGCAGAACTAGATATGTAAATCTAGACTCTTCCCCCCCCCCCCCAAAAAAAAATTAGCTTGGCTCCACCCCTTACACTTTCCAAGTCTTCCTATAGGTAATTCAAAATGACTGATAGCCTTGCTGACCTAAAGAGAGTATCAGCAGCCTATATTTCTGGATCTAGCGATCATTGTGATTTTTAATGAAGGTGACCACTGCTTTATGGATTTTTCTTTTATCACATGCTCAGTTTGAAATTCTCAGGCTTGTGACAGATTTTCTGTCATAGTACAAAGTGTAATATGCAAAGTACAGTAACCCCAAGAGATTTTGTTTCAGTTGGTCCACCCTTGCACTACCTATGTTAGCGATGTGATATATTTTATAACAAAAAAGGAAATCCGGTAGTGCAGGAGTTTAAAGAGTCCGTCAACCTGAAATTACATTTTATTGTTTTGTTTAGATCCTTTAATTCACCTAACAGCTTCTTATAATTCTCAGGGTCTCCAGTTGTGAAACCAGTATGCTGAATTCTCAGGTCTGCACAGCTGCTGATTTTTTTTTTTTTATGCTTTAGGGCCAGATCACATGTGTGCATTGTGTTTTTGGCGCATCACATTTTCACGAATTCAATGGTTGTATCTCTAAAAAAGTGTGTAAAATAAAATGTGATGGACCAAAATAGCACCACACACATGTAAACCGGCCCTATGGTTTAGGTAAATTTGTTTTGTATAAAAATCGACACAAGGGACAGTATTTGCATTTAATGAGAACTGTCCCTTGTGCTGACTCTGGCTGTCCTAGTTGAAATCTAAAGTCCTCTGACCCCCCCTTCCCTCAATACACATGCAGCTCTAATTTTCTGGTGCTGCAGTGTTAAAACAAGTGCTGGCACTGTCACAGGCACTTGTCAAGAGTGCCAAATACACCCGCCCTTTCTACCCCATCCTCCACTTATAGAAGCTGTACTATAGCTTCCATGAATAAAAAGTGCTTTATCAATAGAGGACACGGACCTTTCATTCATCCACCTGTCCTCCCTTCATAAATCGTTTTTCATTCATGGAAGCAATATAACTATTTCTATCAATGGTCAAGAGGAATGGGAAGGGACAGCATAGTCCACACTCTTGACAAGCATCTGTGACAGGTCCAACACTTGTAATAACCCCACACAGCCCTGGACGATTATAGTTTTGGTGGTAAGGAGGTGGCAGAGGACTTCATATTTCAATTAGGACAACCTAGCCCCAGCACAGGGGACACTTCTCATTAAATGCACTGACCTTGTGCTGATTATTTTTTTTTTTTAGCTTACCTAAATGGTAGGCTTCTATTTATTTTAAACACTGAAGCTCAAAGCAGGAGGAGTGGGGACACTTAGAAGGCAGCAGAAATTGTCAGGAATAGAACCCACCGCTGAAGGGCCTCAGGACATACAAGACGTAAGCAGATGATTCTGCCTCCAAAACACCACCTAATATAATATCATTATTCCCTCACTCACTGTAATGGAGATGGAGAAGAAGACATGTTTGTAGTCCTGTCCTAGTGTGACAAAATTGTCTTTCTCCATAGATGGAGTGGAGCGAGTGAGCACAGCTACCTTAGGACAGAAAATGTGTTATTCTGAGGATTACCAAGTTAAAATAGAATTAGGGAAAAAAATAAATAGGAAACTAATGCAGTCACCACATCTAATGACAGGTAAGCTGCAATATAGTACAATTTTGTTTCTGGGTCTCCAGCAACAACCAAACACAAAATTGTTTACAATAAAAGACCAGATTGATTTGGATATCCCAAGATCTAATTGTTACATTTGAGCATATAAGGGAATAATTCCTTTTGAATGATGCCACATTTGCTTCTGGTCTTTGTTCAATAACAACAAAAAGAAAATTTGATGCATGTAGCTCGATTTTGTGTTTGCAAAGAAGATGTAAAACACATTTAAAATTCATCTAGCTTCTGAGAGCCAAAATCTGATGGTATGGTTACTGCACTTTGTACTACCTTACTGGAGGGGTCATTTTGACTGTGGATTAGTTGAAAGAAACTCCAATGTATGCAAAAGAGACACTCCTAAACATGACATGTAAATTCTGTTTATCCCACCACAGTTTCCACTACTGCAATCACTTCAAGAGCTTGTACGCGATTAATGGAACAATATGTTTCCATGCTTCCACCCAACTCCAGAAAAACATTTTATTTGCTTTGCATAAAACACTGAAATGTTAGAACCTTAATGATAAATGTTGTAATTGTGGAAAGGAAATTCCCTATTATATCCTGTTTGACGGAGTATCCATTCAAATATGTTGCATTTCATTGATGGTGTGTTTTTGTTTTCTTTTTAACATCAAGAACCAAAGTATTTTTCTTTTTTAACCCACTGCACTTAGAGGACATTGTTTTAAACTGACACAACTGAAGACAAGGATATTTGATGTGATCTTGGTTGGAACCATATTTATCAATGGATTTTGTGTGAACAAGCCATGATACCCCTCACCTGAGCCTAGAGGGGAATCTCCCCTCTATATCCAAAACATAAAAAAAAAAGTTCTGGCTGGAATTGGGTTTTAACAAGATCTCTGTCACAGCAGCACTCCTCAATCTTTATGGAATTTTCATGACAGCACTACCCAATCTTTGTTAATTTTGTAGCTTAGAAGTGATGGAGCAAGTGGCTGGGAATAGCAAATTTGTTCAGGATTTCTCACCTTCAAGACAGTCCCTCAGAAATACATGAAGTTGGCATGTAAATACACTTGCAAGCAACACGTAAATATCAAGTTTAAGTGGAGCCGCATTTTAAAACCCTGGAGCAAATTACAGGAAGGAGAGTGTGCTGCAAATCTCCCTTTTTACAATCTCAAAATATATTACACCCAACCTGCTTGGTTGCTGTGGACACACCCTAACTGATTACTATGCTTTTTTGTCCTTCCTCTATTAGGGGTCAACTCTTTCCTGCAAGGGAACATACCAAGACTTTATAAACACAGTTAAAGTTTTATTTTATACATTTAAAAATTGTAATAAATAAAAAAAATGGTTTCTCTGTGTAAAAGATACAGCAATAAAACCTAAAATTCTGCACGACCGTGACTTTATCAGGAGGAGATGTTGAGTTTATGGATGGCCCCACCTTCACAGATTGCATTATCTTCTTCTTCTTTAGCAGTTGCCAAGGTGGGCTGATTCAGCAGAGATGGCGGTTGTTCCTTGGCAAGTAAATTGTTCTTTTTTAAGAAGCATGCCTCTTGGTAGGGTGGTTGAATGGGGGGTTGGTTTGGGGGCATGTAGCAGTATTCTTTACCCGTGTCCAACTACCAAAAATAGAATTAAACAAAATCATGTGTGAGGTCATCACAGTAGAAAAATATAAAACAAACTACAGTTTAAACCCGTATAATTGATTCCCTTTTTATCTGCCCCTCCATCTCTAATTAAATTGCCCATTCATACCTATAAAAATCCTCTTTTGCCTGTTATATTTCCAGTCACAAGTTTTTTTCCCATCAAGCTTTTCTCTATGGTGTACAAATCTGTGACTGATTTAGAGCTATTCTTAAAACATGGATATTCACAGCCATAGGGATTTAGAGACAAGGGTATGCTGATGCTCAGGTTAAGGTGCACCAGCAGTCTGCTCATACTGAATAGGGAACACGTTCACGGTACTGAATGGAACAATAAAGCAGCAGATACCTGCTTTCTTTCCACTCCCTTCCTTCTCCAACTCATTGCTGCTCTGCCTGGGAGACAATCAGTACTTTTGGGTATGGGGGAGCGTTGCTATCCCACAATGCAGCAGCTGGTGTTTGGGCTGCCAACTGACAATTCCAAGTTCTGTAATGTGGCAGTGGGAGGATTGTGCACATTCTCAGGCAGACTAGGCAGAGAATCAAAGCAGCTTGGGATTGAATGGAAGAAGTTGCTTATAATTCATAAAGTAAAATGAACCTGTTACTATGTCCAGTATGGAAATTTACTGTAGCCATTTACCTGAAGAGGGTAAGTCATGTCAGAGTCGTAGGCGCTCAAGTCTCCACAAGCCAGGAAAGGCACAATAACCCGGTTAGGACCTACTAGCTGGTTAAAATTAACATCTAAGAAAAGAAAAGACCAAAAATACATCTTAGTTGAAAATGTGCTACTTTGTTGAACTCATATTCAATTCCATTAAAGGAATAAATACTCAATTTTGGGTCTGGTACTCATACGCCTTCAACATCCAGATTTAGGACCTGTATAAGCTGCACTCACCATAGCAGTGGTCCAGAAGGGGATTGGACATATTTGGTATGTAGCCATCTGGTGGACTGTAACCTTGGCACACTACAAACGCTTCTGTTGAAGGAAAAACATGATGACAACAAAATAAGTCATAAAGAGAAAGTTAAAGGTTTAGTCCATTCAAACGTGTTATTTTAGTTGTAGAGGGAGCTTGAGGGCCTGAGTTAACATCTGGCTTCTTAAATGTCTTGGCTACTCCAACAGCAAGGTCACCATGCAATCACTTCTAACTTTGTTCCCGTCCACCTGGGAGTTCCAGCCAACCTCTGAAGCTGCATTCACACTTTAGAGATTTGTAGCTTGAAGCTCCAAAACCACTCAAATGTAAAAAAAAAAAAGTGTGAATGCAGCTGGAGTGTTCAACCTACTCCTGTTACATTCTACTCAACATAGACTAAATCAAACATCCCGTAGGGAAGGTGGGAACCGTAATATTGCATAGTCGGGAAATCAGCTCAAAGGTCTCACCAATGAGTCCATGAGCAGTGTAGGAAACTCGAATTTAAAATAGCAGTAAACGTTAACTGAATGACAAACATTTTTTCTTACTAAAATACTTTTATTCATCCTTTTGCCAGTCTTTAAAGCCACTTTCTGTCATGCACCCCAGCGATGGCTGCATGCCATTTTCAGGACCAGTTTTCCGCCAGTGGACCATGCCTGTGTGATGTGTGTTGAAACAGCCACTTGCACTCTCCATTAGATACATGTGTGACAGGGTGACAGCACTTGCTTTACGAAGGGGCCCTGCATGGCTTTGAAACGTTGCCACGGTATATATTATGTGATCACTGGATAAAGCTTTGGACCTTTCTGAGGATTCCTTGGTGTGCTGCTGACATTCTTCCACTAGGGTGACAACAAGGACACAGCTGGAAAGACAGGGACACTGCATTGTCACTCTTTAACAGAAAATGGCAGGACATGGACCAGCATTGCGGGATCACCAGGTAATCTTTTAATGAACGTTGCAGGATTTAAAATTTTGGCTCCAACTAAGGTCTGAAAGCTGAACTGCCCATTTCCTGGTAAGTTGTGTTAGTTCTGGTGAGGTATAGCACTGTGCACAATGTAGCGGATTGGGACTCTGCTCTAGGAGTAGCATTTCTGGGAGTCACGAAGTAGCAGGCACTAGCCAGTGTCACATGTGCCCTTGAACCCAACATCCAGTTTGCTAATAAATAACGAACAGCTCAGTCTCCACCTCTGCCAAACCTCCGTCTCTGAATCAAATCCACAAATGCCACTTACCAATGCTGGAGTTTCGGCTACTTCTGGGCTTGGCACATGTCACATCTCGAAAGAAGATCTTTAGCTGGGAGTATAGTAAGGTGACATCTTTCCCCCGAAATATCTTAAAACAGAAGACCCCACCTTACTCATCAAACCACTTCCTATTTATTTGTAACTGTGCGAAGACAAAAAAAAGTTAATTCTTATCATAGTACCCACCTTAGCTACAAATGTCCCTCCTTTTCTTAGGACATGAGTGGTGATGTTCAGAGCCTGTGGTAAAACAAACACTATGAAAAATAAATTCTTGCTGCATAAGACAAACTTGTAGCCTGCTTACAATTCTTAATAGAAATATTATATAAATAATAGAAAAATACTTCAACATAGCTATCAGATGGAAATTCTTTCAGATACCTTCATACATGAGCCCTATTTGTGTTTATTCATTTATTAGAGATGGTCTGCAATAAGGACCAAGATGACTGCTGTAAATCCAAAAGAATATATCATAAAAATGGACTTCATGGTTCTATACCAATCCCAGATTTTTACACCACTATCATTTTGAACCCAGTGGTGAAGGTGAACAAAATAAAGATTGTTCCTTGACAGATGTCCTTTTAAAATCCTTATTCATTTTTATACAAGACAAATAAATGGTACCCAATAAGTTAACATACACCGGAACACCCACCATATCCCCAATATATATATATATATATATATATATAGTGATTAGCTTTATAATGAATTGGCCGCCTACTATAAGATGGGCACAGTCCAAGACTAATGGACCTAAAGGTTGCAATTTGTGAAAAAGGATGAGTACAAATTAAGCAACACAAAAAGTCCAGAAGAACAATGGTTAGTCCAAGGTATGTGACGAAGATGTCATAGATGTAAATGTGGTTCCAGCAATCCAGTATATAAAGAAAAATTGTTACTGTGGTCCAGAGGGGGAAGCAATGGGTGAATGAATAGCTCACTGATTATGTTTTATCTAGTCTCCTCACACCTCCCTCACACAGATATCCAAAAGTAGATGAATTCCAACATTATTGGATATGAAGCAAAGGCTAGAGAATTTTTGACATCCGTCATCTACAAAAGTATACACTGTGGTCCAGAGGAGGAAAGTGATGTATTAGCAGAGGAGAAATGTGTCCTTCATACCTCCCTTGCACAGGCATCCAAAATATGTATGCACAAACTCATCCATAGTAATGATAGAGTTCCAAAGCAGTCCCTCACAGTGCCCGTGAAATGTATGATGTACACAAAGCAGAAAAAGCCACATAGGTATACATTGTGGAAGTCCCAATATACTTATTAGTCCATCAGATCATTCTATCATATTGAGGGGTCCATGGAGGGTGTAGAGGAAACAGCCTGACCAGTTTCGCCGGTTCCAACTGGCTGCATCAGAGCTGTGCTTGGAACCGACAAAACCGATCAGGCTGTTTCCTCTACATCCACCATGGACCCCTCAATATGATGGAATGATCTGATGGACTGATAAGTATATTGGGACTTCCACAATCTATACATATATGGCTTTATCTACATCATACATTTCATGGGCACTATGAGGGACTGTTTTGGAACCCTCTTATCATTACTATGGATGAGTTTGTGCATACCTATGTATGTTTGTCTTTTATAAAAATGAATCAAGAATTTAAAAGGACATCTGTGAAAAATCAATCTTTATTTTGTTAACCTTTACCATCAGGTTCAAAGTAATAGTGGTGTAAAAATCTGGGATTGGTATAGAGCCATGAAGTCCATTTTTATGATATATTCTTTTGGTGGATTGTGATTATTGTTGATGACTCCCACCCAGTCTGATATAATATTTACAATTTTATTGACCAAGTAGGATACGTTTTTTTTGTTTCTTTTTGGTAAGACTGCTGTAAATCCACACTCTGGGCTGCTGTGGTGGACCCCACTACATGGGTTAAATGATTACTTGGCTAGGGGGTGAAAATAATAAATACAAATACTTACTTTATCTCTCACTTCCCCAAAACTAGAGATGAGCGAATCGAACCAGGCGAACCGGAATTCGATACGAATTTCAGGAAAAATTCGATTCGCGTCGAATCCGAATATTTGCCTACTTCGGGTGCGCGAATCGGATTTTTCCCGATCAGCCGGCAAAAGTGTCCCTGCAGAGAGCTCCGCTATTTCTGACAGTTCTCTGACAGAAGGAACACATGTACAGCGGTTGAAACATTGTATCTATTAGTTTCCATTTAGGATACAGATGTTTCAACCGCTGTACATGTGAAGAAGATGTCAGAGAACTGTCAGAAATAGAGGAACTCTGCACATACACTTCTTGCCGGTTTGGAATTCTTATTTTCATCCTACTTCTTCTTCTTCTTCTACTTCTTCATCCTCATCCTCAGAAGAAGAAGAAGAGGATGAGGATGAGGAAGAAGAAGTAGGATGAAAATAAGAATAATTCCAAGCCGGCAAAAAGTGTATGTGCAGAGTTCCTCTATTCTGCAGATACACTTAGAGGAGCTCTGCAGATACACTTAGAGGAGCTCTGCACATACACTTTTTGCTGGCTTGGAATTAATCTTATTTTCATCCTACTTCTTCTTCTTTATCCTCATCCTCAGAAGAAGAAGAGGATGAGGATGAAGAAGAAGAAGAAGAAGAAGTAGGATGAAAATAAGAATAATTCCAAGCCGGCAAAAAGTGTATGTGCAGAGTTCCTCTATTCTGCAGATACACTTAGAGGAGCTCTGCAGATACACTTAGAGGAGCTCTGCACATACACTTTTTGCCGGCTTGGAATTAATCTTATTTTCATCCTACTTCTTCTTCTTCTTCTTCTTCATCCTCAGAAGAAGAAGAGGATGAGGATGAAGAAGAAGAAGAAGAAGAAGTAGGATGAAAATAAGAATAATTCCAAGCCGGCAAAAAGTGTATGTGCAGAGTTCCTCTATTCTGCAGATACACTTAGAGGAGCTCTGCAGATACACTTAGAGGAGCTCTGCAGATACACTTAGAGGAGCTCTGCACATACACTTTTTGCCGGCTTGGAATTAATCTTATTTTCATCCTACTTCTTCTTCTTCTTCTTCTTCATCCTCATCCTCAGAAGAAGAAGAGGATGAGGATGAAGAAGAAGAAGTAGGATGAAAATAAGAATAATTCCAAGCTGGCAAAAAGTGTATGTGCAGAGTTCCTCTATTCTGCAGATACACTTAGAGGAGCTCTGCAGATACACTTAGAGGAGCTCTGCACATACACTTTTTGCCGGCTTGGAATTAATCTTATTTTCATCCTACTTCTTCTTCTTCTTCATCCTCATCCTCATCCTCAGAAGAAGAAGAAGAGGATGAGGATGAAGAAGAAGAAGAAGTAGGATGAAAATAAGAATAATTCCAAGCCGGCAAAAAGTGTATGTGCAGAGTTCCTCTATTCTGCAGATACACTTAGAGGAGCTCTGCAGATACACTTAGAGGAGCTCTGCACATACACTTTTTGCCGGCTTGGAATTAATCTTATTTTCATCCTACTTCTTCTTCTTCTTCTTCATCCTCATCCTCATCCTCAGAAGAAGAAGAAGAGGATGAGGATGAAGAAGAAGAAGAAGAAGTAGGATGAAAATAAGAATAATTCCAAGCCGGCAAAAAGTGTATCTGCAGAGCTCCTCTAAGTGTATCTGCAGAATGTCATTTATGGAAACAAATAGATACAATGTTTCAACCGCTGTATGGAGTAAATGTCCCAGAACTGTCAGAAATAGACTATTTCTGACAGTTCTGGGACATTCCCTCCATACAGCGGTTGAAACCGCTGTATGGAGTGAATGTCCCACAACTGTCAGAAATAGACTATTTCTGACAGTTCTGGGACATTCCCTCCATACAGCGGTTGAAACCGCTGTATGGAGGGAATGTCCCACAACTGTCAGAAATAGACTATTTCTGACAGTTCTGGGACATTCACTCCATACATGTCCCAGAACTGTCAGAAATAGACTATTTCTGACAGTTCTGGGACATTCCCTCCATACAGCGGTTGAAACCGCTGTATGGAGTGAATGTCACAGAACTGTCAGAAATAGACAGAAACTGTCACAGAACTGTCCTTCTTCTCATCCTTCTCCTTCTTCTCATCCTTCTCCTTCTCCTTCCTCATCTCCAAGGGCATTTAAATTAAAGGTACAGTGTTCTGCACTAATTTAAAGGCTCTCTGAAGCCTAGAAACCCTTTCTATAAGTTAACTTCGTAGCGAATTAATTCGCATCGAATCAAATTTCTTCCTGGAATTCGCCGAATCAGCCGAATCGAATTTTTGAAAAATTCGCTCATCTCTACCCAAAACCCTGTGCTCTCCTCTGCTCCTAAGCTGTGGGCAGGCACTCATCGCACTTGCGTACAATGCAGAACTGCTAATTCTGCATTGTACCTGATACCTGAATCAGGTACCTGAAGACAGAGAGCTGCAAACAGCTGGACAGCAAACTGAAGTGGCTTTTCGGGGATGATTGCACAGAAAGAAGTAAGCCGAGGGAGTGAGTAATATGGAAAGAATTTGTACTTTTATTCTTTCTTCACTTGCTAAACAAGCATTTAACCCATACAGTGCGAGAGGGAGTCACTACAAAGATAAATAAGGTTCAGTGCACAGTACAGTGGAATAAACCAAAATTACCTATTATTAATAACAAATAATTCTAATAAAAATGAATGTATTATAATATCTTTGAATTTTGCAATCCTGCACATAACACCGATTTATAAATAAGATTATTTACTGTAACTTTCACTCAGCTACAAGTGGACTTAGACTCACCGCAAGCAGAAGCTGAGCTTGGATGTATTCATCAATGTCATGCAGGCCAGTAACTACAGGACAAAAAAAAAAACAAAAAACAGATAATACATTAAAAAACATGGCCATATGTAGTATATAACCCTCACCAATTATCAAACAGGAGGGGTGATGTGACAGACACCGTAAGGCCTATTTACAAAGAGTGCTTTTAGTTTTCCTGCAATCCCACCCTTTACTTCAAAAAATGTTTAGGTTATGGTTCTGCATAAAAATAGTAAGATCTGATGTCCATCCAGTGCAATAACAAGATAGCTACAAAGTAGACACACTACCAATAACAGAACATGGGAAAACAAAAAACCGCCAATGAGGCCAAACTTTTACGTTGGCGCACTTCGGTACCATTCGTTTTGAACGGAATCTCTACAGACAAAGGCAACGCAGTTGGGCTTCAGTGGCACAACACTGTACATTGCAGTGCATTTTGTTTCCAGAAAATGGATCAGGAGCAGCTTTGGCCATGCTAGGCTGCATTAGTAGTCCATTCGAATTAAATGACCTACCTTAAGATTAAAGTGTGTGCCCCAACAAATGTGAAGCTGGCTGTACAGCTACACTCCAGGAAAGTAGATAAATAACACTTAAAATGCAACCAATTTGTTTTACTGGATGTTTGGCCAGTCTTCTGATTTAAGTATCCCTGTCATACAGCATAGGCAGATTCCCAAACTCTCTGCAGAATGGACTGCAGTTATGCAGTAGATTGGTCCAAGACCCACCAGTTTGTCAATGCACAGAAAAATGTAGGCAGCATTCAGACGTGGTCAGTGGCGGACTGACAGCTCATCGGGCCCCCGGGCATAAGGGGATCATGGGGCCCCTGTGTCCTTGCCCAAACTCAAAAAAGCCTATGAAAAAGGTACCAGGGGCATCTCATGGGGCCCCCTACGGACCCCGGGCCCTCGGGCAGTACCCGAGTTTCCAAATGGTCAGTCTGCCCCTGGACGTGGTAATCACTCTGTTCTCTCCTACTGACAGTGTGTTCACTGACTGCACTATGCAAAATAATAGAGCCTGATTGGTTCCTAGCATTGCTGTTCTGTCACCAGTTCTGAGTGCTCCTATGAAAAGAATTAAAGAAGGGGAACAGAGAGTTTTCAACCTTTATTACTAGACCCCTGTACAGAGCAGAAATCAAGTGACGACCATGCTAAGAGGTTGCTAGGGACAACGTGCTTAATTACCATCTGGTGCTCCATCACACACAACAAGGTCAGCTGGGTGCCCCTCAAAGTGATGTATTATCTCATGAGCTGTGGAAACCTGAAAGAATAAAAACCAGAATAATTTGCAGTTAATGACCACATAACTCTTTATCACCTCTTGGTGGAAGTTATTAAAAATGTCAAGGATTAGTCTACTTTTTCCTTCCTGGCTCTGTTGGATACGGATAGTGCTTCACCTCCAACAAACATTATGAGCCACCTTTGGTTTAAAGCAGAGGTCTCCAAACTTTATAAACAAAGGGCCAGTTTTCAGACTTTAGGGGGGCTGGACCATGGTCAATGGTAGTAGACATTGTCTTGACATCAGTGGGAATAATAAATGTCCCATCTTTTGTGCCCCATTGATTGGTGTCAGTGAGAGGAATAGTGCCCAATCATTGGTGTCAGCGGGAGGAATAGCACCCCATCGTTGGTGTCAGCAGGAGGAATAGCGCCCCATCATTGGTGACAGCGGGAGGAATAGTGCCCCATCATTGGTGACAGCGGGAGAAATAGTGCCCCATCATTGGTGACAGCAGGAGAAATAGCGCCCCATCATTGGTGATAGCGGGAGGATTAGCGCCCCATCATTGGTGTCAACGGGAGGAATAGCGCCCCATCATTGGTGTCAGTGGGAGGAATAGCGCCCCATCATTGGTGTCAGCGGGAGGAATAGCGCCCCATCATTGGTGTCAGTGGGAGGAATAGTACCCCATCATTAATGTCGGTGAAAGGAATATTGCCCCATTGTTGGTGTCAGTGCAGAAATTATTGCCCCTTTGCTGGTGTCAGTGGGAGGAATAGTGCCCTAAAGGCTGGACAAAGGCAAAGTTTGGAGACCACGGTTGTAAAGGCTCTTTCCCACCCATAGCAACCGAAATCAAAGTTTTCAGACCAGATTAGATATGTTAAAAGATATCACTAATTGTTTGCTATAAGCAACATGGATGTTTCTGCAAAACAAAACAGAAGGTTGCATTTGGTCTCTCACAGCAGACAGTACCTTGGTAATATCTCCTTGAATTTGGATCACTCCAGGTAGTGGAGCCATGGCCTGTAGATCCACCGCAACAATCTTTACTTCTGCCGTCTCATCATTAGCCCTGAGTAGACAAGGAAAGACATATTCCTTTAAGCGGTAGTAAACCCTTGACAAGAAAATAAAAGAAAAAAAAAAAATTTCTTCTTGCAAGGCAATATCATAATGTGCTAGTATGCACTGCATACTAGCACATTCTGAAAGACTTACCTTGAAAAGAAGCCCTCCAGTAGCTCGTTGTAACCACTGCAGAGGCTTCCATCTTCCGGTCTTCCTTCCAGGTTTGCGGGCTGCGACCATTTAAATTGCTGAGCCATGATGATGTATTTCCCTCACATGCGAGGGAGTCTTGGCCATGGCACACAGCTCTGAAGGAATGGCACAGGTATGCCGTTCCTTCAGAGCACATGCGCCAGTGATGTCACCGGCTGCTGCTCACTAGAATATCTCCTAAACGGTGCGCATATTACCTACAGGAAAGCCTTATTAAAACGTTACCTGTAGGTAAAAATCAAAATGCGGAGTTTACTACCACTTTAGGGCGACTCTGTTGCCACCAAAACAAGTTCTGGCTGGAGTTTGGTTTTAAAATGACCCTATCATCACCTTCTTATAGCGCTGTACTTTTTTTTTCCCCAAGTACCTTGAATAATACTTACCATCCCAATAAGTGGTCACTCCTACCTCCGATCTCTTAAAGAGCAACAGCAGCTGAAGAATTGTCAGCTTTCTATACATTTCTAGTTGTGTCAGATCCCTGTGCTATGGTTGTACAGGACATATAGAGACGCAGGGCTTGGTGGGTGAGACTAAATATCCATTACACCTGAAAGTGTGTCAGATGCTGAAGAATCTTCAGCCACCATATCTGTTCAGGAAAGCAAAGATAGGAGTTACCATCTCCTAATGACTAGTAATATTGATCCTTTGACATTTGTGATCGCCCTTTTTAACCACCTCCCATCCGGCCGTTGTATATAAACAGCCGGACGGTGGCAGTGCAGGGGCGGGTGGCTGTTTATAAACGGCCTCCCCGCCCCCTGCTTGTGCGTGCTCCCTGGGAGCGCGCAGCACCGTGATCCGGTGCCCGCTGTGTCCTCTGGACACAGTGGAGCACCGATCGTTGGATGGGACCTCTGTGGGAGGTCCCGATCATGTGATCACTGATTGGCCAATCAGTGATCACATGCAGAGTAGTAAGCAAGATGTCACTTCTGACATCATTGCTTACTATGTGTGAAATCTGTGAATGATCAGAGATGTCACATGGTACAAGGCTATTCACAACAGCCTTGTACCATGTGACAAGCTGTGACCAATCACAGCTCACACAGTAATTCTCAATGGCTGCAAGAATGCAGCCAGAGAGAAGGAGAAATTATTGTTTTTACAGCCTTTATGGGTGCAAAAGCAATCAGTGTAAAAAAAAAAAAATCTTCATCAGCCCCCACAAGTAGTACAGTGTCACCATGGTGACACTGTACTGCTAGGGTGACAGTATGTAAAAAAATAATAATATTAATAATAATATAAAAAAATAAAATAAGACTGTAAAAAAAAAAAAGTTTAAAAATTATAATTTTTGGTTATAAACTAATTTGGGTTATTTTTTTCTTACTAAAAAGATAACGGAATACATTTTGGCCAAGAGTTATGATGAAATATTTATTTGCAAAATTTTATAAGAAAAACACTTTTTTTTACAAAATTTTTGGACTTTTTCATTTACATAGCAAAAAAAATAAAAAATCCCACTGGTGAATAAATACCACCAAAATAAAGCTTTATCTGTCTCAAACAAATGCTAAAAAATTCATATTGGTACAGTGTTGCATGACTGCGCAATTGTCATTCAAAGTGTGATAGCACTGAAAGCTGAAAATTGGCCTGGAGAGGAAGGGGGTAAAAGTGTCCGGACTTGAAGTGATTAAAAAACAAAAAAAAATTGTGCTTTTAGTTTTTGACAGAACCTCTATCTGGCTATTATTATCATTTATATGCTCATTGGAAAAATTTTCCCTCTCTTCCATTGTATACTTGGAAAAAGCACCGCTCTCCCAGTCTAGTCTGTGTTGTTAACATGTGTGAGATGGCCTCAGCCTTACATGACTCCACAAGCCAAGCCCTCAGACATGTTTCACCCTGCTCACCGGGGTTTGGTCAGAGAGGCCATGTTTGAGCATCAGCAGGACAATATACATCTTCCTTTTTTGCTTAGAGCACTACAAGTATAAGCTCTTCCTTTGTGGTCACTGAACAGGGAGTAGGGCAGTCGCCACAATACAGACTCAGAGAGCAATAAAAGTCAGATTCTATCATTTCCACACTCTATCCAAAAATAACAAAAATAAGTCTGGCCTTCAAATGTATGTAGTTTTTTCTTAGTGTGCAAATATAAATTCAGTTACCTGAGCTTTCTGCTGAGAACCTGACTCCAACTGCCAGGCGCTGCACACAGGTCAACGGCTCTCTGTACACCTGGAAGACAGACATATCTCAAGTCACTTCCATGGTCTCATGTCAGACAAATGGCATTAATTTCCAGATATTTATAAATTATATTATCTAAACCAAGCCAGCCATAAAGATTGCTCCCTTACAAGTACATGTACACAGAACACTGTAAATTCAGTCTTAAAGTGGTTGTAAAAGGATTTCTTGCGCATGCGCACTTGGCACCCGGCTGTCATGCCCAGTGCCCACACTACAGAAGCCGAGAAGACAGCACGCCGCTGGATAGAGGAACAGGTAAGGTCCCGCTGCAGAGCTGAGCGGCCGGCCCGGTATTCTGACACGGCCGCGGTGGAAAAACCGGACCGGCCGCTCCATATTCGCCTTATAAGACGCACTGACATTTCCCCCCCAGTTTTGGGGAAGAAAAAGTGCGTCTTATACGGCGAAAAATACGGTAAATGTATTACACTTCCTTCCTCTCTAACAGTCTGGGTCCCTCGCTGGCATCTTCTCCCTGGGTGCTGGTCCACAGGCATCTCCTTCTATTGGCCAGAGCAGATGACATAACTCCTGAACATGCAGAGAAGTCAGCCATTCAAACACACAGTGACTGTACTGTTGTTGTAAGTGGAGCTGCGCATGTGAAGCTAAATTTACATTGCCACAGGTGGCTGCGAGCAGGCAAGTAGGAGTATTGTTTTGCAGAAGAGACATTGCATGTCTCTTCTATGATAAAAAGCCTTCCTGCTTACAGTCTGTTATGAAATGAATTCATCTGGGCAGCACAGTAGCTAAATGGTTAGCACTTTCGCCTGGCAGTACTAGGGTTGTTGGTACTGAAAAGTCCACTTTGGGTAGCATTTGCTTTCCTGGGCTTACTGTTATCTTGATACATTTGGTGATTTTCTGTTTTCTTTTGTTGGTGGTTCTGAGGTATCTGAAATTGAATAAATCTTCTTTATCCAAAGAATCCTACATACTTCAGCACAGTGGCTAAATGGTTAGCACTTTCGCCTGGCAGTACTAGGGTCGTTGGTTCAAATCCCAGCCATGGCACCACCTGCCTGGAGTTTGCATGTTCTCCCTGTGCTTGCGTGGGTTTCCTCCGGGTACTCCAGTTTCCTCCCACACTCCAAAGACATGCTGGTAGGTTAATTAGACCCTGTCTAAATTGGCCCTAGTATGTGTATGAAGTTAGGGACTTTAGATTGTACACCCCTTGAGGGTTAGGGACTGATGTGAATGTACAACATATATATGTAAAGCGCTGCGAAAACTGACAGCGCTATATAAGTACCTGTAATAAATAAATCTCTTCTTTGAAACCCCACCAATTTACTGTTTCCCAAACCAGTTACATTCAAGGCGTGCTGTGAATGATAATCGACACATTTACTTGTGCTTTCAACTTAACTATCATGCAATCAAAGGACTGGTGTCATAACGTATCACACAAAAAGAAGCATGCAAATGCTGATCAAACAGAGGCTAAAATGAAAGCTTCCTTGGCTATAAAGGACAAGAGAGTTTAGTTCTGCTTCAAACTTTGAAAATGAAATCTAGATACTGATTCATGGCCATACACAACTGCTCCAGAATCTGCCTGCTCCAGTCTTAGGTAATTTCCCTTCATATGCTCATGTCCCTGAATGTACAACAAGGATGCTGGTGGTATTGCATGAACTGAGCTATTCATTTCATCTTCCATAGGGAAGGATTTTCTGCTTGGAGGGCCATAATGGCCACTATTCAGTGCTCCTACTCCTTGACCTCTCTGCGGCCTTCGACACAGTCGACCACCCCCTCCTCCTCAAAAAACTACACTCCCTCGGCCTCAGAGATTCTGCTCTCTCCTGGCTCTCATCCTACCTGTCACAACGCTCCTTCAGCGTTACCTATAATGCTACCACCTCCCCCTCACTCCCCCTCTCTGTTGGGGTCCCTCAAGGCTCTGTCCTCGGGTCCCTTCTCTTCTCCATCTACACTTCCTCCCTTGGCCAACTCATACACTCTCACGGCTTCAACTACCACCTCTATGCCGACGACACACAAATCTATCTCTCAACCCCCCACCTCACCCCCTCGGTCTCTGCCCGAATCACACACCTACTGAGCGATATATCAGACTGGATGTCGCTCCACTTCCTTAAGCTGAACCTCTCCAAAACTGAGTTTCTTGTCTTCCCCCCAGCCCGGACACCACCCCCATTGACTTCTCCATCACATCCAACAACGCCACCATCAAATCCGCCCCACAGGCCAGATTACTTGGTGTCATTCTGGACTCCAACCTATCCTTCCAGCCCCAAGTCTAATCTTTAACAAACTCATGCAGACTCCACCTCCGCAACATCGCCAATATACGCACGTTCCTAACCCCAGAAACCACTAAACAGCTCATCCACTCCCTCAACATATCACGACTCGACTACTGCAACTCCCTCCTCACTGGCCTGCCTCGCCGCTGGCTATCCCCGCTTCAGTCCATCCTGAATACGGCTGCCAGACTCATTCACCTTTCCAACCGCTCCATTTCCGCCATCCCCTTCCGCCAATCCCTCCACTGGCTTCCGATTGCGCAACGGATCAAATTCAAAATCCTAACACTGACGTACAAAGCTGTCCACCATACTGCCCCGAACTACATCACTGACCTAATATCCAAGTACGGCCCAGCACGCACACTCCGCTCCTCACAAGACCTCCTTCTCTCTAGTTCCCTGGTCTCCTCCTCCCATGCCCGCCTCCAGGACTTCTCCAGGGTGTCACCCATCCTCTGGAACTCCCTGCCCCAACCCATCAGATTATCACCTACTCTCCTCTCCTTTAGGCGCACCCTGAAAACCCATCTCTTCAGGGAAGAATACCCCACCCCCTGCTAACTTGCCGACCTCCTCCACTCTTCCTACCACTCCATCCCCCGCAGCTATCTCCTCCTGTGCCACCATCCCCTCCCTCCTAGATTGTAAGCTCGAAAGAGCAGGGCCCTCGATCCCCTCATGTTTTGCATTGTATTGGTATTGTTCTCACATTTTCTGTCCCCCTTTGTAATGTACAGCGCTGAGCGAACCATTGGCGCTTTATAAATACTGTATAATAATAATAATAACAGTGTTTACAATTGCATCTGTATTGAATTACCCCATTCTGGGATTTGGATAATTCTACATCAACTAAATACTCAAATGTTGCACTGTAGCTCTTGTATGCCTGAAGGTGCACATCTGCGTTCAGTTATATTTAGGACAATGTTATCTTTACTTTATAACAAATGGCTATTTATGAATTATTAATGATGCATTTTTATGTCATTTATTACCCTTAAGGACTATGGATCTATGTATTAACTTTTGTTTGGTAGCAGGACCCCACTATAATTTTTATCTATCTTGTTTGGTTATATAGGTTTAGTAAGTCCAATTCTAAATTAGCTACATTTTCAATTTATACTTGAACAACTTTTTTTTATATATACCTTAACATACAGCCCCATCAGACAGTACAGCTGGGTGGTTACCGGACTTTTCTCTACTGCATACAAGCAGTACAGCTTGGTTATATTCCTGTCCCCAGCCTGTGATTGGAGAGTGAAGGCCCAGCAACAGACTGATAGTTATCTTTCTGTGCACTCTGTGCTCTCCTTCTATCAGCATGTTCCTGGTCAGCGCATAAGCATTTAGCACACCCTGTTGGCCTGTACTGCTTCCCCTTCCTCTCCCAGCTGAAGAGTCCAACCTATCTGATGCAGTCACTGTTTGGGTATTCAGAAAGCTGTGGGTGAATACAGTAGTTGGCAGTTGACACTCCACTACTCCATCCCTGCTGTTTAGCGGACCAGATGAAAGAAACCTAAATGTGTGATTAGCTTAACACTGTGCAGTACATCGGAAAAGCTCTAACAATGCAGTACCTTGGAAAAGTTGGTATTCCTCATCTAGCTGAAGCAGTTTGAATGCACTTCGTGCTCTCCAGCCTTCTTCTTTTGCCAGGCGGTAATAAATATCCCGCTTGTCTTTCGATGACCGCCCCATTAGGAATCCTATAGAGAAAAATGTGTAAAACAATAAGGAGGTGTGCACTTTAGCTCTGTAAGAGAAAGCACAGAAAGAGCATACAAACTTCAAGCAGATATTGTCCTTGGCAAAATAAAAGAGAATCTGTCATCCTGTCCATTCACAACCTGTTGATACTCACTTTGGCTATGCTCCCCCATTGCTCCATTGTTTCTTTACAGCCCTCACAAAATACCTGCATTTCCAGGAATGAGGAAGCATGTGACCTCCTTTCAGGACACAGCAATTAGGCCTTAGAGGCCAACAGCAAGGCACAAACACTGTAAAGTGAGGAGGAGGAAGAAGTAGTCAACTCTGTGTAAGCTCTGATTCCATCTGACATGGAGCTTACACAGGGTTAGAACTCCCAGCTCCAATAAAGGAATGAAGTACAGGGGAAGGGTTTGTCAATAGGTGGGGAATTTTTTTAAATGAGAACCTGTCATTTAGATCTGAATAGGGAAAGTGACAGTCTCTTTAAGACCCAGAGCTGAAAAGCAAGACTGTTAACCAGCCACTGCACTGCCCACCTGTTTATTCAATTTAAGCACATGCCCTCCAGAGGATTTACCCCCTTCCTGACCAGGCCATTTTTTGCGATACGTCGCTGCGTTACTTTAACTGTCAATTGCACGGTCATGCAACACTGTATCCAAATGTAATTTAAGTCCTTTTTTTTCCCATAAATAGGAGCTTTCTTTTGGTAGTATTTGATCTCCTGTGTGTTTTTTATTTTTTGTGCTATAAAAAACACCGACAATTTTGAGGAAAAACAATATTTTTTACGTTTTGCTATTGAACATGTCCAGTAAAATTTTTTTAAAAAAAATCAAATTTCATCATATATTTAGGCCAAAATGTACTCTGCTACATGTCTTTGCTAAAAAAAAAAAAAATCCCAATACATGTAAATTAATTGGTTTATGAATGGCGGTATATATACTGGAATTTGTTTTTGATTTTTTCAATAGTAATGGCAGCGATCAGTGACTTATAGCGGGACTGCGGCAAACATTTTGACACTGGGGGGAATGACTTGGTGTCACGGACATGCCCAGTGACACCAATACAGTGATCAGTGCTAAAAAAAAAGCACTGACACTGTACTAATGGCACTGGGCAGGATCGGGTTAACATGTGGGGCGATCAAATGGTTAACTGTGTGCTGTTTTACACTGTGTGGCTTTGTTTGTGCTTCACTTTAAGCACACTGCTTTGCATGGCTGTGCTGTGCACAGCCATGCAAAGCAGTGTACAGGAGCTGACAGGGGAGATAACGGTTTTGTTTACAAACAGTTCTCCCCACCCCCCAGTCGGAGATGCCTGGCAATCATCGGGCGCCGGCAAGTAATCACCAGCCAGGACCCGGTGATTGATAGCCACGGTCGCGAATGCACTGGCGGTTTCCATCTTGCCCAGTGTTTATCCTAGATGGAGACGTATGGCATGCCTCTTTCCCCTCATGGACATCGCAGCATGGAAGGGTGCAGAACGTGATGATGTCACTACATTGACGCATTTTGTCCGCCAATCATCGTGGACTTCGTCATGCGATGTCCATGAGGGGAAAGAGGCACGCCATATGCCTCCATCTTGGATAAACACTGGGCAAGACGGAAACCGCCAGTACTTAGGATAACTCCCAGGAGTTCATTTAACTACATGTGGCAATATACCACTTCCACCGGTGGCAAGTAAATTTTTGAATAGAGCCAAGTCATATCTTGCACTCTATATAATAACGGGACTTTATGTTCTGAACCTCATAAAGGATTTCCAGCACTCTTATTTATAGAGACATTTTTGGGCCTTTCATAGGTGAAAACTGATTTTTTGGTTTGCGATAAGCATTGTTATATGGAAAACGGGACTTTTTATCCAAAAACCTTCTAAAGGAACCGCCTTGCTCTTATATAGAAGAGGAATTTTTGGAGCCTACAGAAGGCTATTTACAGAATTGTCCAGTGCAATATTGCAATTCAAGCTTTACCTACAATTATATACAATTTTTGGCATTTAGGAGGAACCATACCTCTCATCTTTTTGAAAACGGATCTCAATAATCCATGTCTTAAGTGGAAACAATAATGACCTTTATCAGGGTAACCATCTCCTTTTTTGGAACTGCCCAAAGTAATGTTTGATATTTCTGTATATTAATACCTTTATTATTCATCATAGATTTACCATTATTGGAATCCACTGAATGCATCCTATTTAAGGAATATCAGCCGACTGAAGCTGGCCATATACAATGCAATTTTCTTTACCAACTTATATGATGATGATGAATTGCAAAGAAGGTAATAACATTTATAATGTTATATTCCCTTTCTAGAAGCCACTCTTTACTATTGGATTCAAGCTTGTTGTTTTAGATGCAGATATATGCCTAAAGTGTCTATTCCAAGATTCTTTATTCATTGTACATTTATCCTCCAGGAGTTTTATCACTCATTTCCTCATCATTCCATATTGATGAATATATGAAGGAAGTAGACACTTCCAAGATAGAAGAGAAAGAATAAGAAATCCAAATTGTGACGATTCACCCAACTTGGATTCAACCGCTATGGACTTCCTAAATACTTTTACAGAAGATTTTCTGTCCAATACTCATCTAGGCTTTTTTAGCCGTCTATACCGATGCAGCGAAGTGAAAACGCAGAACACTTTTTTTTGTTTTTTGTTTTTATTCACTAATTTTATTTCTATGATTGACAGTGTGTACCCCATGATTCCAATGCCAACCTTTTCATGATCTAATTGATCTCAATAAAAATATTTGCAGCCATTACTTATGGTGATAATTTACTCTGCATAGGATTCATAATATACCGTCTTTTTGGCAGGTCTGCTCTTGTCAGCTGCTAATCTCTTATAAGCTTTATTTGGTTTAGAATCCACATCTAACTATTGGTGAGTCGGGGAAATGCTTTTTGATGGGTGGTTACACCCCTAATTAATGGCACTTTTTTTCTTTTTATATAGGTGCATTGTATTGCAGAAGAGACATTGCATGTCTCTTCAATAATAAGAAGCCTGCCTGCTTGCAGTTTCTTACAGCGGTCCCAACTCCAGTCAATTAAATTACAGAGGTAAGAAGCCTTTGGACCAACACTATAGGCAGAGGCGTGACTACAGGGGTTGCAAGGGTTGCAATTGCAGAAGGGCCCCGCAATGGAAAAGTGATCCAAACATGGATCACTCTTTAGAGGGCACAAGAAGTCTGAAAGTGCCCTTATTACCACCTACATCTCAACTGAGATTTCCCTCATGTCCTGTCAAGGCAGGAACTTAGCGAAAATCCCTTACGGTAAACAGTTTACAACTTCTGGCCATGTTTTTATTGCTGGCTATGACTTCCTGTCATGGTGACAACCTCACTCCCCGCCCACAATCTCCCCATCTATTTCATGTACAGCCATCACAAGGATAGGAAGGGAAAATATTACCAACGGAGTCACAGACAGAAATAAAGACCTGACAGAAATGGTATATCTTCCCCAATCTATCTAAAGCTAAATTTGGACTTCAGGTCACAGAAAATTCTGGTCTGCCTCAATGCTGCAGAGATCTGTAGAGTCACACAGAAGAAAAGGTGAGGCGGCCACAGGGCCCTGGAGCTCATTAGCTGCCGCTCAGCATCTGCAGCAGAATTGGGTGGGAATTGTAATGATCCTTACCCTGCACAGCACACTCACCTACCGCTTTCTGAACCTGAGCTGGGAACAGCCAGACGGACAAATTTAAAGACCACGCAGCAATACCCTGTTTGGTCTCCAACAAAATGGCCGAGAACGATAGGATATGAGCCTCTAGTGGCGAAAACGATGTACGGTGGCCTGTTTGTTCTGGGCAATCTTTATTAGCAAAGAGACAAAGGCGGAAGTGTCGCCGTCATGGCGGATCTTGGTAGGCAGTTGCAGGAGTACGTGGCTCAGAATAAAGCTGGAAATAGTGGCAGTGCTTCCTCGGTGTCTTCATCCTCCGGGGAGCGCTCAGAAGGGGGATGGAAGGCCTGGCTCTCCCCTCCCAGCACAGGATTGTCCTGGTCATGGACTCCTGTAGATCCAGACCCTCTGCTGCCAGGGATGTCAGGGTCTCAGCGGCTGATTGGAGCTGTGCTGTGCGCAGGAATGGCTGCGTTGTGTTTTGCCCTGGCAGGTCTGTATGTGCCTCTGCTGCTGCTCCGCGCTCGAAAATTCGCCATGCTGTGGTCCATGGGGTCCTTCCTTGGCCTGTGTGCCGCAGCCCTCCTGCGGGGCCCCAGTCGACTGCTCCGAGAGCCTGATCTATGGTTCCTGCTGTATCTGTTGGCACTTGGCGGGACGCTGTATTCCGCACTGGGGATTCGCAGTACATCTCTCACTGTGTTGGGGGCCGCCGCACAGATCATCACTGGAGCTGCCCTGCTGCTGGGGATGCTCCCAGGCGGGGCCGCAGGGAGACGGTATATCAGTGGACTTTGTGGAAGTCTGGTCAGGAAAGGAGTCTCCAAAGCCCTACCAGTGTGAGAAGTGCTCTTCTAACGCCAGGAGACCACTGTGGGACCCATGCCTGACTAAGTGTTCTGGTGTTCATTTTTGGAAAAGAGTCTCCAAAGCCCTACCAGTGTAAGAAGTCCTCTTCTAGCACCAGGAGACCACTATGGGACCCATGCCTCACTAAGTACTCTGCTCTGGTGTTCATTTTTGGAAGAGAGTCTCCAAAACCCTACCAGTTTGTGAAGTCACCCATGAACACCAGGGGACCACCGGGAACCATGCCAGGACTAAGCGCTCTGCTCTTCTGAAAAAGAATCCCCAAAATCATACCAATGTAAAATGCAACCCATAAAATCCAGGAGACTGCTATGGGACACACACTGGACTAAGGCTCTGTTCATTTTAGGAAATTAGTCTTCAGAGCCCTGCGAGTGTGAGGATTGGTCCATGAACACTAGAAGACTGCTATGGGACTCATGCTGGACTAAGGATTCTGGTGTTCATTTTTGAAAATGAGTCTCCAAAGCTCCTGTCGGTGTGAACAGTGACCAAGAGACTGTCATGGGACGCATGCTGGCCTAAGGGCCCTACTGTGTTGTTTGAGGTTCCTGTGAGTTCCTGCGTGAGCCTGAGTTGACTTAAAAGCATTGCTGTGGCTGAGACTCTTCCTGGATTAACCAAGCACAAAACTATTGGCCCTTCTAATGGTCAAATTTTATTCCAGGACAACACTAACTACTATTAAAACTGCCCTCTTCCCCCTCCTGACACCTATGCTTACTAATCTGTGTAATAAAGATATCTATAATTGCCTATTTGCAGCCTACTGCAGTCTGGTCATATGATCCCGCTCCCCTGTGTCAGCCAGAACAACTGCAGGGAGAGGAGGGAGTACCAACAATGGATCGGCCATAGTAAGCCTATTGATGATGTCGCCGCTCCAGGCATAACCAGCTGTGGTCGAGCACCCTCTCTGCATCCGGCACTGGCTGACACGGAGATCTTGTGACCGGAGCAAACTGAAAATAGGTTATCCCAGAATTCTACTACTCCCTTCTGCAAGAAGTCAGCACAGACTTTTGAGAGAAGAATAAATACAATGCAATCCTAGTGGAAAGCCGTACGGAGTCTCCAGGAAACCTGTGCCTAGCGAGAAGATTTGTCTTTCAGCAAGTCATTACTCCTAAAGATAAAGTTCATGTCATGGAATGGGCAAATTGCAAATTATTGTGGTGTCCAGGTGTGTAAAGCTGACAGAGACCTATCTACATAGACTTACTACTGTTTTTATGTCCCTATTTTTAATACTGACTGGAAGACGGTGAATGTTTATGCAGTCAGTTCGTTTGTGTTTTTTTATGTAATTTAAATCACTTTGCAAAGATCCTATATTTTACAATTCTTGTATATAAAAAAAGACTAATAAAAACAATTCCTCAGAATAATTTGTATACTGTATTGTTCAAGATAATTATAGTATACACAACTGCAGCACCCACCTTATAGGAGTATCAATCTCCCACCAGGTGGGACCCAGATAGCGTGCTGAAATACCATAAAAATATACATTTGTGTGAAACAATTCATATAAATATGTTTAAATGCAGGCAATTAATGTGTTTTAAGAGGACACCCGATAAAGTTCCCAATAAATAATTTAAATGTGAATAGAAGTTCATGTGATAAGCTGCTCTGTATAAGAAAATAGCAGGTGTAGGAAAAGAAAATGACAAGCAAAATGGGGGGGGGACAAGCCATAGATCATGTACTTTTCTTTCCTGCAACCACGGTCCATGTTGACTGGGGATTACCTCCCGCGGGGCTATTGTGTTCTGCCAGCAGGGAGCCTTCTCTCTCTGCAGAACACAAGGATCACTTCTGGTGGCTATAGCCGCCGCCACTAATCGCATGCACAAAATCTGACAGGCTGGTTAACTTCAGTACAACCAGTCTATCCATAGATGGATTGAATATTGGACAGTCTCTGCTGAACCAGCCGAGATTCGGTTCATTTATGGCCAGATTAACGGAAGAATAGCGATTAGACCATTTGGAAACTTGGGCATGCCCGAGGGCCCGGGGTCAGTAGGGGCCCCATGAGATGCCCCTGGTACCTTTTTCATAGGCTTTTTTGAGTTTGGGCAAGGACACACCCATGATCCCCTATTGCCCGGGGGCCCGATGAGTTGTCAGTCCGCCCCTGGTGTCAGCAAAAAAAAAAGAAAACCCTAAATAGGTCTATTTATCAAGATTCACAGATTTTTCTATCACCCAAGTATCACTGATTTTTCTAACTGAATCTTATGTGAAAATATGAGAATTTTGGGTAAAAATATGTGGCATTGATGGGCACTGACAGGTGACATTGATGGGCACTGAAAGGTGGCACTGTTGGGGCTACACTGATCATCAGGGCACATGTCCCCTCTGAGGAATGCTGCTTACCGGGTTTCCTCTCCTCAAGTGCTGTCAGCATGAGGAGAGGAATGCCAATAACCGGCATTTCCTATTTACATGTGATCAGCTGTGATTGGACACAGCTGATCACATGATAGAGCCTACGTCATCTGCTCTTTACTTCGATCAGTGATCTGCTGTGTCCCAAGGACACAGCACACTACCAATTGCCAGGGGTGCATGTGAAGCTAGATTGGGAGGACGTCATATGACATCCGCCCTCCCGTCATTTCCTCATATGGCAGTCCAGAGGTGGTTAAAGTGTAACTAATGGTCAAACTTTTTTTTTTTTTCTTTTTATGGCTAGACTGGAGAGGGATTAGAACACCTGCCAGGTTTCTTTTGCTGTCTGAGCCCCCATTAGGGAGATTCACCCTCACAGCTTGTCTTGTTTACCATTATCACAGAAGTGAAAGTAAAAGAAAATGAGAAATAGAGGGGAAATCTTCCAATGGAGACACTCGTTCCTGTGACCCTAGAGACACCCAGGGATTCCCTTACTTTGGAGGGATTTCCAACCACTTCCTGTTTTGGTTATGGGACAGGAAGTGAAGGAAAATCTCCCCAATGGGACGCTTATAGCAAAAAAATTGAAAGGGGTTATTACCCTTCTTTACTCTATCCAAAATGAAAACACATTTTGCCTTTAGTGCTACTTTAATTCCCTACTTTTTTTTTTACAAAATGTGTATTGGCTTTACATCAGTGGTTCTCAACCTTCCTAATGCCGTGACCCTTTAATACAGTTCCTCATGTTGTGGTGACCCCCAATCATAAAATTATTTACCCAGTAATTATAATTCATGAGAGTCGTTTTACCTCCAATACTGCTGCTTTCAACACAGTAGCTGCTTTTAACAGAGTAGCTGCTTTCAACACAGCAGCTGCTTTCTACACAGTAGCTGCTCTTTACACATCGGAAATATGTGTTTTCTGATGGTCTTAGGGGACCCCTGTGAAAGGGTCGTTCGACCCCCAAAGGGGTTGCGACCCACAGGTTGAGAACCACTGCTTTACATAGATTACATTGTCAGGAAGCTCCAGTTTTATTGGTTAGGCGGCACCCTTGCTGACCATGACAAAAAAGAACAGTCCGATATGAAAGGTCTGACTGTAGGCCTCTAGGTACCCCCCACCAACCAATCACTGTCCTGTTGCTGGGGTGAGCTAGAACATGTGAGGTGAATACTGTTTGCTCCCTCATTTCAGTCAGCCATTTGCTGTAGGTCAAAAAAGGAGGTGGGGCTAGGTGGAGGGGAGGAGACAAGGCCTTCTGTGAGGTGAAATCAGTCTGAGGAGACTTCTGTGAGGGGAAGATAAAATGGAGGCTGAAGGTAAACCACTTTCTGAATTGGGGATAAGTGTGAATGGCTGTAAGTGTGAAAAGACAACACAAAATAGATTTCTGGTTCACTGAGGTACTGGAAGTCCCAGCATGGCTTGACTCTGTAGCAGTAGCAACTGTTCCACCTGCAGCCCTCTAACAGGGAATAAAGCACCTAGGGCTGCCGTATTTTTTGAAGAAATATACCAGCCTTAGGCCCCATTCACACCTTTGCCTTGTGCTAATGTGCGTTTATTCATGCTTTTATTGCACCACAGCATAGGACAGCCTATTCACTTGAATGGACTTCCCGTGTGCACGACAAATGCGCCTCAGGAGCTCCCGCATCTTTTCCAGCAGGGAGCTCTGCGCATTTGTTTTGTGACATAAGGCCAAGCTTGAGGTTAGGGATACCATAGAGATGACCAAGGACCGGAAATTCAATAATCATTTGTATGGTCTAAGAAACCGGAAGCGACAAGGATTTTGTCGCTTCTTGTTTCGCTCAGACCCCGCTCACATCTAGCAAATTGGGATGGCACCTGAAACACAGTGTGGTTTTGTTGCAATTGTCATGTGGTTTATCGTGGCAATTCCAGCAAACCATATCACGCCAAGCCTGTCACCCAAAAGAAGCTCCTGCTCCTTCTTTTTGTGGAACAAGCTTTGCGCAATGCAGTTTGCTGTGATTTCTGCGCAATAAATCATGGGACAGTCATGGCAGAACTGCACCCCGTTTTTAGGTGCCATTAAAAATGAATGCCACACAAACATGCATGGTGTGTTTTGCCAGGATTGTAGTGCAGTTTGGAGTCGCAGTCATAATGCGATTCTGCCCACGATCCCAAATCACAAGATGTAAAAGGGGCCTCAGATTGATTTATACAATCCATTACTGGCCTGTGAAAGCATCTGATCAAACCGATCTCTGTTTGATAAGATGCGTTCAAGGGCAGAGCAGAATAAAGAGTACCTGTTGCTGCCCCAGATATCACAAAGGTTGTTGTCCATCCCTTGTGTTGGCAATAAAAGTTATAAAAAAAAGAAAAACTTAAGGACACAGTGTAAAAAAAGTAAATAAAATAATTTTAAAAAAGTGTCCCCCGTCCCCCCCCCCACCCATGCTTTCGGGCAAAGACAACTACATACATACTGTAGGTCTTGCATTTGTGCCATACGTGAGGTATTGCCACAAACTTGGTAACCAGAGCAATAATTCTAGCTCCAGGATTCCTGTGTAATTTTAAACTGGTAACCTGTAAAGGCTTTTAAACCTTGCCTGTGGTGATTTGTAAGTACCATAGTTTGTTGCCATTCCATGGGCGTCATATTAGGTATCCATTTACTCAGCTTAACATCGTATTTTATAAAATTCATTAAAGTGTATTTTTTCCCCAAAAAATACATTTGAAAATTGCTGCGCAACAACAATGTGACATAAAAAATTGCAGCAACCACCATTTTATTCTCGGGGCTCTGCTTAAAAATATCTAATGTTTGGGGGTTCTAACTAATTTTCTAGCAAAAAAAAAAGAAAAGATATTTACATGTGTGAGCGAAGTGTAAGAATTGGCCCAGTATTGAAGTGGTTAAGGCTGAACTCCTGCCAGCCGTATGCATGTATATGGCAGTAGAACATGCTGCCACATAAATGCATAAGCTGGCATTGCTCTTCTGTGCTGGGAGTGCACCCCAGCACTGTGACCAAACTGTCGCAGACAGCTCTTGGTCACTGTTTACGATGAAATCATCACTGTGCACATTCTGGTCCATCCTGCTCTCTCTACTGCATACCATTCTGTCTCTCAAAACCTGTTTTTGTTTTACAGGCAAGAACCTGGAGCCAAAGGTGGAAGATCTACTGACGATGATTAACATGACTGTAAAAAGTAATTGGGCTGTGGGTGGGAGCTGCCTGTCCAGGCTGTGCTTTTTGACAGAGAGGAGAGTGGATAATAGTGCCAGTTTGGCTAGGATTCTGTAAACCCAGTGGAAGTTTTAAAGGATAAGCTCACCTTTGGGAACATGTTACATACTCCCGCTTCTGCAGCTTCCCTCCCCCAGATCCCCCCCCCCGAATCCCCCATACCGTGCTGTGACAGTGAGCCAGATCTTCTCTGTCATAATTTGAAAAGAGCGAGGCTATACGGGGCTCTGCCACATTGCCACATCATTCATTCATTGAGTTCTGTGAACGAATGCCTACAAGTACTGTCGGTAGACATGTGCAATACAGAAAAATTTGTTCAGTTTCACTTCAGACAGATTTGTTATGTTACTAATTTTGTTTCGTTGATACTTTTGGAATTCGTTTACTTTTGTTTAATTCTTTCATATTCTAACGAATTCCACATTTTTGGAATGATTAGAATTTGAATCAAAAATTGATCGACCGATCTGAATTCTGTGTGAAGAATAGATGGCTGTTAAGGAGCAGGCTGACAAGCTGGCTGCTGCGTCCTTAATGACTGATGACTCATCAGCTGTCAACAGATGACAGCTGAATGCAAACAAAAGAATTGCCAGCAATTAAAAATTCAGGAAAAAAACTGTGTGGGGGGTCCCCCCATCTATACCAGGCCCATTGGGTTTGGTATAGATTTTAAGGGGAACGCCACACCAAAGTTTAAAAAAATGGCGTGGGGTCCACCTCAGAATCTATACCAGGCCCTTATCCGAACATGCAGGCCAGGAAATAGGGGATGTGAGCAACTATCACTCCCCCTCCTGAATCAAACTAGGCCACATGCCCTCACCATGGGGGGTGCCCCCCCCAAATCACCTTAGGGTGGTGGTTGTGGGTGTCTGTGGGCAGGGGGGCCTATTGAAATCTGAAAGGCCCCATTAACAAGGGGGAGCCCAGATCCCACTCCCCTCCATGTGAATGATTATGGGGTACATAGTACCCCTACTCACCACAAAAAAGTCAAAGTTAGTAAAAACAACAATTTATGACAAGTATTTAAAAAAAAAAATCCTTAAAAAAAAGCATAAAAATGCCAGTGTGTCCTCTGTTTTATATTAAATTAATTCATATTATTCAAGATTGATATAGATCTGACATATTGATAATGTAGACTAGTGCTTGTCCTAAGTGGGTGGTCATCATCTTCTTTTTGTTTCTGTGTACAGCTCGGGAAGAGCCGCAAACAGAGATGCAGGATCTCGAGAAAAAGAGACAGAATGTGGTAAAGGAGCTCCAGGAGTGTAAGTTTTCATTCTAACCAAGTGTAACAGTTTTGCAGGGAAAAAACCACAACAATAATTTCAAGATCATGTAAAGTAAGCCTAGGTTCACCTATGATTCACACAGGAATGCGCAGCGCATTTCGATACAATTCACATGTGATTCAGGGCAGTGCAATATGAGCCCATTTGTTTTGAATGGGCTCAAATCACACCACATCCACACCAAAGTTATGAATGCAACAGTTTTGGTAACACACTGCAACTGGATCGCATGATAATTTTGTACCATGCGATCCAGTGCAGGCAAATGCATTGCGTTTGTGACCTGCGTTTGGGGTGTCATTAAGATTTCACTGACACCCACTGCAGATTGCAAGTGCAGTGTGATCTGAATGCAGTGCGGGAAATGTGCACAGATCGAGGGTTTCCCGCATCTCATTCTAGTGTGAAATAATAATACATACATACCCTGTACCAATTGGCCCTATTTGCATGGCTCTATACAAACTACAAATCCCATAATTCCTAGCCCATCTAGGGAGTGAGCAAGGGACCATGTAGAACAAACATAGCCACCCTCTAAAAAGAAGTCGGAGCGCAGCACAAGAAAAAGGAACTTGGAGCTTTGGAGGAGGCTGAGAGCAATAGAAGGTACTTTTCTGAGTTAAGTTTTTTAATTTAGATGTTTTAAGCATTTTAGATTATTTGTTTTTACCAGAGATTAGTGTCACTTTAAGGCTAAACACAAATGGCATAAGATGCAATTGTTTTTCTTTAGAGCCCTGAAATGAATTAGACTGTGTCTGCATTTTCAATCATTCTCTGTGTGTATGACAGACTTTTGGTTATTTAGCACCACATAATGTCACTAAAAGTGGCTCCAAAGTATTCCACAATGTAGCCTAAGAACCGCAGATTCTAATGAAAAGCTGCACTAGATTCCTCTCCCTGCAGAGTGGTGGCTGGAGGAAACGAGCTCAGGTAGCAGCACAAACTGCAGAGTAGCAACATGTATGATGATCCATTTCTTGCTTGCGTGTTGTCACGATTACCTGTTTTTTACCTGTGTATTCTCACAGTTGCTCTGTTGGACACATGTAACAGCTGCCTGTTTTTGCTTGTATTGTCAGGATTGTCATTTTTCTGTCAAGTCAGAGCTGTTTGTTTAGAAGACCATATTTATATAACTTAGTCCTCTGTAGGTCTTTCACTTATCAAACCACATACAGTGCTCAGCATAAATTAGTACATCCCAGCAGATTGGTCAGAAAACCTTTAGTTTCTTTTTAGGACCAACATTTTCTATGGGACACTATACTACAAAATACTCCCACAAATTTGGTGCATTGATTTATTAATTTGCACATACAAAAAAGTATTTTTTCTAGCAAATCCACTCAAGACCATGTTGCAAAAATGAATACACCCCAATGAAAATCTTAGGAGCAAAGCTAAATTTTAGACAGCAAAATCCTAATTAACAAGAATTAAACTACAGATAAGACTAAGTATTCATTAAACAGGTGTCCAGCAGACAGTTGATTATAAAAGGGCGTTACTTAACAAATAAAACCCCTTCCCATTTCATGCTGTCAGCAATGGCACCACATGGAAGAGAAATGTCAAAAGACCTGAGAAGTAAAAAAATGTTTTTAATTTTTTTCTACAAAGGTGAAGGCTACAGGAAGATCAGCAAAGCTTTCCTTATCAGTCAGAATACTATAGCAAACATGATACAAAAATTTAACAGAGATGGAACTGCAACCATCTCACAGACACCCAGACCATTCACAGAAGTTAACACCTCGACAGGAGCGTCTTCTGATGAGACGGGTTGAAGAATATCGCCATGCAAGTTCACTGAAGTTAGCTAAAGAAGTAGAAAGCCAAACTCGGGTGATTGTTTCCATGACACAATATGGCTTACACTGCAGAGGAATGGCATACATGGGTGTTGTCCCCGAAAGAAGCCTCTTCTAAAGCCCATGCACAAAAAGCCTGCCTACAATTGGTCACGGCCCATGCTGAAAAAGGAGAGGACTACTGGGACCCTGTACTCTGGAGTGATGAGACCAAGATAAATGTTTTTGAAACTGATGGCTTCAAAACTGTATGGCGTTGTAAAGGTGAAGAGTACAAAGAAAAATGCATGGTGCCTACAGTAAAGCATTGTGGTGTCCTTCTGTGGGGCCGCATGAGTGCCGCTGGTGTCGGGGAACTGCATTTCATTGATGGTATCATGAATTCACAGATGTACTGCTCTATATTGAAACAGAAGATGCTACCATCACTCCGTACACTTTTCCAACATGATAATGATCCAAAACACGCATCTAAGGCCACTGTTGCATTTCTGCAAGTGATTCAGTGGCCAAGTGATTCAGTGGCCAAGTATGTCTCCTGATCTGAACCCAATCAAACACCTATGGGGAATTCTGAAGAGACAAGTTAAGGATCACTCCCCATCCAGCATCCAGGCTCTAAAAGAAGTCATTCTTGAAGAATGGAAAAAGATACAGTCTGATGGGGGGCACAGTCTCTGATGGGGGTGCTGCTTATGATGGAGTGCGGCTTTGAATGAGTGCAGAGCAGTTAAACACAGCAGTTGAACTAAAGCAGGAGAACTTAAGCAGCAGGAACACAACAACAGCAAGAAACTCTACTGCATGCTGGACAGACTGCAAGGAAACACCCTGGGAAATATCTTTTACATACCTGAGTCCCACTCCGTGTACCTTTTATATAATACACCCCTCTTCTCCTCTTCATATTACTAACCTCTGTTCCCAAATCTCATTTCTTTACCCCTCTGCTCCACCCCAAAACTTGTACATCTACCCCTCATTGCTATCATCTCCCTACTATTGCTTTCATCACCTCCCCAAAATGCCTCTTCCACTCCTCCTTCTCATTTTCCTCTCCTCTGTTCCCAAAATCCATTCACTATATCCCTCTGCTCCTCCCAAACATTTGTATATTGTGCCCTCACTGCTTCCCTCACCCCTCTATGGCACCTACCACCTCCTCCTATTACTCCGCTCTCCCACTGACCCAAACACCTCCACTAGTAGTTTCTCACGCTCCTGCACATCCCGCTCCCATGCCACCTTTCTCACCCTTCTCCTCCTCCTCATAACCGCGGGGGACATCTCCCCGAATCCTGGCCCTCCACCACCTCCCTCACCCGCACAAAACCCTCCCGCCTCCACGTCCTGCCGCAACCCCCGCAACTTAGTATCTGTCCCCCTGCTCCCTAAAATCTCCCCCCCGTTTTCATGTGCACTCCTGAACGCCCGATCGGTGTGCAACAAGCTTACCGCCATCCACGACCTCTTTGTTTCCCGCTCCCTCAACCTCCTGGCGATTACGGAAACCTGGATCCAGCCCACTGACTCTACCTCCCCTGCTGCACTCTCCTACGGCGGTCTCACCTGGACCCACTCACCCAGGCCCAACGGTCGTAAAGGTGGTGGGGTTGGCCTGCTCCTGTCACCGCTGAGCACCTTCCGAGTCCTCCCAAACCCCCCCTCCCTATCCTTCTCCTCCTTCGAGGCCCACTGCGTCCGACTATTCTCCCCAACCCCCCTAAAGATTGCTGTGATATACCGGCCTCCTGGATCCATACCCCGCTTCCTGGAAGACTTCTCCTCCTGGCTACCCTTCTTCCTCTCCTCTGAGCTACCCACTATCATCCTTGGGGATTTCAACATCCCTGTCAACCTCGACAACCCGGACACAGCCCGTCTCCTCCACTTAACCTCCTCCTTTGCACTTGCACAGTGCATACAATCCACCACCCACTCCGACGGTAATATCCTTGATCTTGTCTTCTCCAACCGCTGCGCTCCCCACAACCTCACTAACACCCCCTTCCCTCTCTCTGACCACAACCTGATTACCTTCTCTATCTCCTCATCCTCCAATGCCTACCCCTCCAAATGTCACACTACTACCAGCCGTAACCTCCGCAACCTTAACCCTGCCTCCCTCCACTCCGCAGTTGATCAACTCCATGACCGCATCCTCCCCCTGTCCTGCCCCGACTTGGCTATGACCGCCTACAACAATGCGCTGTCAACAGCCCTTGACTCACTAGCGCCTTTAACCACACGCAACATCAGACCCCGACCGCTCCAGCCCTGGCAGACTGATCACACCAAAACCCTCAAACGACACAGTCGTGCCCTGGAGCGACTATGGCGCAAAACCAAATCCCAACAAGCCTTCACCCGATACAAATCTGCCTTCCACACCTACACCTCCTCCCTCCATACTGCCAAACAAGCCTACTTCCTGACCCTCATCAAGGCCCTCTCCTCCAATCCTCGCCGACTCTTCTCCACCTTCAACTCTCTACTCTCGCCACCCCCACCTCCACCCAGCACCTCACTCACTGCCCTTGAGATTGCCAATCACTTCAAAAACAAGATTGACACAATTCGCAAGGACATTGCCGCAACTCACACGCCTTCTCAACCCGTCCCCTCTCACACAGCTACCCCCTCATCCCCCCTCCCCCTCGACATAACCCACAGGGACTTCGTCGCTGCTCAAACTCCCTCCAACCCCCTTCCCCCTCACTCAGCTACCCCCTCTACACCCCTCTCCCACGGCCCCACCACTGCTCTTACCTCCTCTCCCACCCCACCCTACATTCCTCATATTGAAGCTCCCCCAACACTCCGCACCTTTGACCTTACTACCATCGAAGAAGTCTCCAAGATCCTCTCTGATGCCCGCCTCACCACCTGCCCCCTTGACCCTATCCCCTCACAACTCCTACAACCTCCCTCCCCCTCCATCCTACGCTCCCTCACCCACATCTTCAATCTCTCCCTCTCCTCCGGCACTTTCCCTTCCCCTCTGAAACATGCACACATCACCCCCATACTTAAAAAGCCCTCCCTGGACCCCAATGACCCGAACAACCTCAGACCCATCTCCCTGCTCCCATTTACATCTAAACTCCTCGAGCGCCTAGTCTACACCCGCCTATGCTCTCACCTCAACGACAACAACCTCCTCGATCCCCTACAGTCTGGCTTCCGTCCCCTACACTCCACCGAAACTGCCTTACTCAAACTCTCCAACGACCTGCTAACCGCCAAAGCTAATGGCCACTATTCAGTGCTCCTACTCCTTGACCTCTCTGCGGCCTTCGACACAGTCGACCACCCCCTCCTCCTCAAAAAACTACACTCACTCGGCCTCAGAGATTCTGCTCTCTCCTGGCTCTCATCCTACCTGTCACAACGCTCTTTCAGCGTTACCTATAATGCCACCACCTCCCTCTCACTCCCCCTCTCTGTTGGGGTCCCTCAAGGCTCTGTCCTCGGGCCCCTTCTCTTCTCCATCTACACCTCCTCCCTTGGTCAACTCATACACTCTCACGGCTTCAACTACCACCTCTATGCCGATGACACACAAATCTATCTCTCAACCCCCCACCTCACCCCCTCGGTCTCCGCCCGAATCACACACCTGTTGAGCGACATATCAGATTGGATGTCGCTCCACTTCCTTAAACTGAACCTCTCCAAAACCGAGTTTCTTGTCTTCCCTCCAGCCCGGACACCACCCCCCATTGACTTCTCCATCATGTCCAACAACGCCACCATCAATTAACAGAAATCCTCCTGCGCTCCACAGAACCTAGTGACCAAAGAGTTAGCTGCTACCACCTACTCTCTATACCGCAAGATATGTGTAAACAAAATAATATAAATGGTGAAGCGCTCAACTTAAAAAATATATAAGAATAATCTCATACCCAAATCAATGTGCAAACTGAATAAATAAAAATATACATGAAATAACTAGTGCAATATCCCCATATATGGATTATACGTCCCTGTTAATATAGTGATAAACAACTAATACTTTTTAAACTGTGCAAAGTGATATAAACAAAAATAATTAATATAAATACAAAAATCAATTGTGATGCCACACTGTGCAAAATCATAAAAGTGTTCAAATGACATCACTCCATGCTGCAATGTGCTCTTCGTGAAAAAATCTTGACGTGACTCCCCTCAATGATAGCCAAAATGCCCCCTCACCTTCCACCTTCGACCCTTGCGGGTCACAAAGCTATATATATATATATATATATATATATATATATATATATAATATATCTCTGTCAGATGTTTCTCCTCCACTGCCTCCACCGACCCAATCAAGATCCTCCTCCAGACACTGGGTTCCACTCAAATATCTCCCCCTCACAATACGGACTCAGACACAGGGCGCATATGTAAGAAAAAACAGACCTCCATAGTGCAACATTGTTTTAATGCACTCAGAGATGTGTATAGAAATGTACTCACATATCCACTAACAGAAACAAGCAGTTCCCCATGTGCTATGGGTATATTCAGGTGTCCAAAGATGGCGTCCGAACCCGGAACCGGAATTACGTCACCCCTATGACCGGAAATACGTCGACGCGTTGCGCCACGATCACGTGGCTTCTTCAGGATGCCGTATTGGATGGCTGAACTTCCTTTTAACTACTTAGGATAATTCACAAGGGGCGTGTATATTACCTCCATTTTCTTGGAGCCCACTATGCATAGGACGGCCACAATCCGCCGCTACTTCCCCTGATTCCCATTATAACTTCTCCACTGTTCCAAATTAATTTAAAACCAAAAACCTTTATTAAACCCCACAATTCTTATTATATTATAAATAAGTAAATACTACATATCCATATATATATGTGACAAAGAATAAATACAAACATGATAGAGGAATTAATCGATATATGTATAAAATCACACATATCTCCACTACCAATATTTTATTTTAATTTTAAAACTACCCCATTTCATAAAATTAATTTAATATATTACGATTATTTTATTATAAATATATTGATTTTTTATTTTGAAGAAATATTAATAAAATTAATTATCTTAATAAATATTAGTAAAATCCAATTAAAACATAATCTCATAAAACTCCTGTATAGTACCCATACCACATGTTTACATCAAATAAAGTCATATATTCTTAAAACCACCAATTTATATATAAACATTTTAAACTTTAAACCAAGCAATATTAGAAATCATTAATGAAACAATTGAGGTCAAATTCAATGTTTAAGCCTCTAGGTGTCAGCGTTTGCATAAGAAAAATCCATTTGGACTCCGCCTGACTTATTGTTCTCACTTTGTGGCTCCCTCTCCAGTGTTTTTTATATCGTTCTACCCCCCAGAATTTTAATCCCGAGGGGTCATTCCCATGATGACTGGCGAAGTGTTTGGAGACACTATGTTTTGGGTTACCCTTTTGTATATTTTTCACGTGTTCTCTTAATCGAACCCACAAAGCTCTTTTAGTGCGTCCCACATACTGCAAACCGCAGTTACACTCTAGAACGTAAACAACCCCTTCAGTTTTACACGTGATAAAATCTTTGATCTCAAATGACCTCCCATTACTATTAGATGCAAACCCTTTCTTCTTTTGATTCTGCCCTTTTGTGGCTTTGCAGACGCTGCATTTTTTACAAGGATAAAAACCTGTGACATTAAACAAGGTACTTTCTCTATTCACCTTAGGTGAGTCTAATACATTCTTCATAATTTTATTCCTCAAGGTGGGAGCTCTCCTGTAAATAAATTTGGGCTGTTCTGGCAATAAATTGCCTAATAGGGGGTCCATCTTTAAAATTGGCCAATGCTTCTTAAAAATATTTTGGATTCTTTTATATTGTAAATTAAAATCCAAGATCACTGCTACTTGATCGACCTTCTCCTTATCATCATTTTTTATTTTATTTGCAATAAGTTTCTCTCTATCCATATTAGCCACCTCTATTTTATTCTTCTCAAGATCAGACACTGAGTAACCTTTAGATGCAAACCTTTTTTCTAAAATCATGGCCTGAGTATTATAATCTTCTTTATATGTACAATTTCTTTTCAGCCTGATGAACTGGCCCTTTGGGATGTTCAGTAACCAAGGGGGAAAATGGCAACTCTCTATCGGAATGTAGCCATTCCTATCCACATCCTTGAAATGCGTTTTGGTACTAATCATTTCCCCTTGTACTTGGATATCCAAATCTAAAAATTGGATGGATTGATTGCTACATTTCCATACAAATCTAATGTTCTTATTATTATTATTTAATTGTTTTAAAAAATCCATTAGTTTTCTTTCATCCCCTTTCCATATGATGAATACATCATCTATATATCTCTTATACATTGCCAGTTCAGCAGGTTTATCCTTATATACTGAATCTTGTTCCCAGTGGGCCATGAACAAGTTTGCCACACTTGGGGCAAAACGAGCTCCCATAGCTACACCTCTAATCTGTCTATAAAAGACCTTGTCATACCAAAAGTAGTTATGGCTCAGGCTAAAATCAAGACATTGTGTAATAAATTTCCTCTGCGTCCAGTTAAGATTACTTAATTCCCTAAGACCCCAACCCGTGGCTTCCAATGCATCTTCATGATTAATGATAGTATACAACGAAGATACATCAGCACTAGCCAATATTATGTTAGAGCTCCATTTTTCTTCTTCCAAAAGTTGAATTAAATGTTTGGTGTCTCTCAGATATGATACCGTATTCTGGACCAATGGTTGTAGAAAGGTATCTATATATTGGCCTATTCTGGCCAATAACGATTGGATACCGTTGACAATTGGCCTCCCCGGCGGATTAACAAAATCTTTATGCATCTTCGGAATTGTATAAATAACCGGTAAACGACAACATTCTGGTACCAAATATCTGCCCTCTTTATTATTTAATATTTTTTTCTTTTCACCTATTTTAATTAATTGTTCCAATTCCTTTTTGTATATCCTTGTGGGGTCTTTTAGTAATTTCTGATATGTATCCACATCATCCAACTGTGCCTGCAATTCACTACAATAGTAATCCTTAGAGAGTACAACGATTCCCCCTCCCTTATCTGCCGGCCTTACTACTATGTCCTTCCTTTTGATTAGTTTATTCACACCTATTTGGAATCCACGATTAACCTTCTTATTCGGAATATGCAAATCCTCTAAATCTTTATTAACCATTTTTTTAAAAACTTCCACTTGGTTATTACTATTAATCTGAGGATTAAAAACAGATTTATTTCTCAATGGGGTATGGGTAAATTTATCATTCAAATTCTTAACAGTATAATCCTTATCTCTTGATAACCCTAAAAAATATTTCTTCAAGTTCAATTTCCTGATATATTTTTGCGTATCTATATACGTACTAAACTTATGTTCTGAGGGGGCGCAAATTTTAAACCTTTGTCAAGGACCATAATCTCTTCTCTTGAAAGGGGGGTCCCGCTAATGTTAAAGATCCCTTCCCCTACTGGTCTCTTTTCCTTTTGTTATTTGCTTCCTCTGCAGCCCCTTCTCTTCCTGGGCTTTTCTGTTTCCCTGGTATTGGACTCTTCTCCCCTTTGCCCTTCTCTAAAAAATCCCTACTAGGATAATGATTTAAAGGTTCAAACCTATTTTGAGTTGGGACAGGACCCTGATTATCATACCTAGGTGGATACCAATCTCCATTCCTAGGACTTCTCTCATAATATGGTTGATAATTCATCCCTTGTTGTGGATAATAATTCCTCGGTTGTTGGTAATCTGACCTCAATTGATTCGATCTATATGGTTGGTAATATGGTCTCCCTCTTTTACCTCTCCCTGGTTGTCCATTATATGATCCTCCTCTCTTCACAGGTCTCCACCCGTTATTGGGAGTAGGATAAGCTTGTGTGTATTGCTGACTTTCATTATAAGTACCATTCACTGGTTCCTTATGTGGCACATGTGGAGTGGGAGCTTTATTAGCTACTACAGATTTCACTGGTGTTGAATTAGTAGATCCTATATCAGGATTAGGGGCTGAGGATTGCCACTTAAACACTAGATTTTTAGAAAAATCATTAGTATCCCTGTGGTATTTCTTCATTTTTCTAAATTTCACCTCCGTATCTACCTTTTCCAGGTCTTTACTTAACCTTTTTGTCAAATTGATCATTTGCGGTGTATCCTTAAATGGTTCAATTTGTTTCCTTATGTCCTCTATTTGCATCTCCAAATTCCTCATTTTTTTCTGTTTTCTCTTAAGCAAAAATTGCACTAGTTCTAAACCTTTTTCATTAAAAAAACAAAACCATTCTTCCACAGAATCTGTATCTGTGAGCCCATCACTAATGGGAACATCCCATCTTAATCTCCTAGGGACTAATCTATCTTTTAGGTATTTTTCATGAGTGGCCATATCCCACCATGTGGTAACCTTTTTCTCCATTAGGTGGCCCAATTTTCTAAGGAGAGTATCTAGATCCCCATTTTTACTAATTCCATCTTTATTAAATACATCTTCCAGATCAATAGTTCTATTTTCTAGAAACCCAAAAACATCCATGTTTGCTGCGGGAGGTAAATTGGTACAACTAAACAGAAATAAATTAACAGAAATCCTCCTGCGCTCCACAGAACCTAGTGACCAAAGAGTTAGCTGCTACCACCAACTTATATTTTTTAAGTTGAGCGCTTCACCATTTATATTATTTTGTTTACACATATCTTGCGGTATAGAGAGTAGGTGGTAGCAGCTAACTCTTTGGTCACTAGGTTCTGTGGAGCGCAGGAGGATTTCTGTTAATTTATTTCTGTTTAGTTGTACCAATTTACCTCCCGCAGCAAACATGGATGTTTTTGGGTTTCTAGAAAATAGAACTATTGATCTGGAAGATGTATTTAATAAAGATGGAATTAGTAAAAATGGGGATCTAGATACTCTCCTTAGAAAATTGGGCCACCTAATGGAGAAAAAGGTTACCACATGGTGGGATATGGCCACTCATGAAAAATACCTAAAAGATAGATTAGTCCCTAGGAGATTAAGATGGGATGTTCCCATTAGTGATGGGCTCACAGATACAGATTCTGTGGAAGAATGGTTTTGTTTTTTTAATGAAAAAGGTTTAGAACTAGTGCAATTTTTGCTTAAGAGAAAACAGAAAAAAATGAGGAATTTGGAGATGCAAATAGAGGACATAAGGAAACAAATTGAACCATTTAAGGATACACCGCAAATGATCAATTTGACAAAAAGGTTAAGTAAAGACCTGGAAAAGGTAGATACGGAGGTGAAATTTAGAAAAATGAAGAAATACCACAGGGATACTAATGATTTTTCTAAAAATCTAGTGTTTAAGTGGCAATCCTCAGCCCCTAATCCTGATATAGGATCTACTAATTCAACACCAGTGAAATCTGTAGTAGCTAATAAAGCTCCCACTCCACATGTGCCACATAAGGAACCAGTGAATGGTACTTATAATGAAAGTCAGCAATACACACAAGCTTATCCTACTCCCAATAACGGGTGGAGACCTGTGAAGAGAGGAGGATCATATAATGGACAACCAGGGAGAGGTAAAAGAGGGAGACCATATTACCAACCATATAGATCGAATCAATTGAGGTCAGATTACCAACAACCGAGGAATTATTATCCACAACAAGGGATGAATTATCAACCATATTATGAGAGAAGTCCTAGGAATGGAGATTGGTATCCACCTAGGTATGATAATCAGGGTCCTGTCCCAACTCAAAATAGGTTTGAACCTTTAAATCATTATCCTAGTAGGGTTTTTTTAGAGAAGGGCAAAGGGGAGAAGAGTCCAATACCAGGGAAACAGAAAAGCCCAGGAAGAGAAGGGGCTGCAGAGGAAGCAAAAAACAAAAGGAAAAGAGACCAGTAGGGGAAGGGATCTTTAACATTAGCGGGACCCCCCTTTCAAGAGAAGAGATTATGGTCCTTGACAAAGGTTTAAAATTTGCGCCCCCTCAGAACATGGATAAGTTTAGTACGTATATAGATACGCAAAAATATATCAGGAAATTGAACTTGAAGAAATATTTTTTAGGGTTATCAAGAGATAAGGATTATACTGTTAAGAATTTGAATGATAAATTTACCCATACCACATTGAGAAATAAATCTGTTTTTAATCCTCAGATTAATAGTAATAACCAAGTGGAAGTTTTTAAAAAAATGGTTAATAAAGATTTAGAGGATTTGCATATTCCGAATAAGAAGGTTAATCGTGGATTCCAAATAGGTGTGAATAAACTAATCAAAAGGAAGGACATAGTAGTAAGGCCGGCAGATAAGGGAGGGGGAATCGTTGTACTCTCTAAGGATTACTATTGTAGTGAATTGCAGGCACAGTTGGATGATGTGGATACATATCAGAAATTACTAAAAGACCCCACAAGGATATACAAAAAGGAATTGGAACAATTAATTAAAATAGGTGAAAAGAAAAAAATATTAAATAATAAAGAGGGCAGATATTTGGTACCAGAATGTTGTCGTTTACCGGTTATTTATACAATTCCGAAGATGCATAAAGATTTTGTTAATCCGCCGGGGAGGCCAATTGTCAACGGTATCCAATCGTTATTGGCCAGAATAGGCCAATATATAGATACCTTTCTACAACCATTGGTCCAGAATACGGTATCATATCTGAGAGACACCAAACATTTAATTCAACTTTTGGAAGAAGAAAAATGGAGCTCTAACATAATATTGGCTAGTGCTGATGTATCTTCGTTGTATACTATCATTAATCATGAAGATGCATTGGAAGCCACGGGTTGGGGTCTTAGGGAATTAAGTAATCTTAACTGGACGCAGAGGAAATTTATTACACAATGTCTTGATTTTAGCCTGAGCCATAACTACTTTTGGTATGACAAGGTCTTTTATAGACAGATTAGAGGTGTAGCTATGGGAGCTCGTTTTGCCCCAAGTGTGGCAAACTTGTTCATGGCCCACTGGGAACAAGATTCAGTATATAAGGATAAACCTGCTGAACTGGCAATGTATAAGAGATATATAGATGATGTATTCATCATATGGAAAGGGGATGAAAGAAAACTAATGGATTTTTTAAAACAATTAAATAATAATAATAAGAACATTAGATTTGTATGGAAATGTAGCAATCAATCCATCCAATTTTTAGATTTGGATATCCAAGTACAAGGGGAAATGATTAGTACCAAAACGCATTTCAAGGATGTGGATAGGAATGGCTACATTCCGATAGAGAGTTGCCATTTTCCCCCTTGGTTACTGAACATCCCAAAGGGCCAGTTCATCAGGCTGAAAAGAAATTGTACATATAAAGAAGATTATAATACTCAGGCCATGATTTTAGAAAAAAGGTTTGCATCTAAAGGTTACTCAGTGTCTGATCTTGAGAAGAATAAAATAGAGGTGGCTAATATGGATAGAGAGAAACTTATTGCAAATAAAATAAAAAATGATGATAAGGAGAAGGTCGATCAAGTAGCAGTGATCTTGGATTTTAATTTACAATATAAAAGAATCCAAAATATTTTTAAGAAGCATTGGCCAATTTTAAAGATGGACCCCCTATTAGGCAATTTATTGCCAGAACAGCCCAAATTTATTTACAGGAGAGCTCCCACCTTGAGGAATAAAATTATGAAGAATGTATTAGACTCACCTAAGGTGAATAGAGAAAGTACCTTGTTTAATGTCACAGGTTTTTATCCTTGTAAAAAATGCAGCGTCTGCAAAGCCACAAAAGGGCAGAATCAAAAGAAGAAAGGGTTTGCATCTAATAGTAATGGGAGGTCATTTGAGATCAAAGATTTTATCACGTGTAAAACTGAAGGGGTTGTTTACGTTCTAGAGTGTAACTGCGGTTTGCAGTATGTGGGACGCACTAAAAGAGCTTTGTGGGTTCGATTAAGAGAACACGTGAAAAATATACAAAAGGGTAACCCAAAACATAGTGTCTCCAAACACTTCGCCAGTCATCATGGGAATGACCCCTCGGGATTAAAATTCTGGGGGGTAGAACGATATAAAAAACACTGGAGAGGGAGCCACAAAGTGAGAACAATAAGTCAGGTGGAGTCCAAATGGATTTTTCTTATGCAAACGCTGACACCTAGAGGCTTAAACATTGAATTTGACCTCAATTGTTTCATTAATGATTTCTAATATTGCTTGGTTTAAAGTTTAAAATGTTTATATATAAATTGGTGGTTTTAAGAATATATGACTTTATTTGATGTAAACATGTGGTATGGGTACTATACAGGAGTTTTATGAGATTATGTTTTAATTGGATTTTACTAATATTTATTAAGATAATTAATTTTATTAATATTTCTTCAAAATAAAAAATCAATATATTTATAATAAAATAATCGTAATATATTAAATTAATTTTATGAAATGGGGTAGTTTTAAAATTAAAATAAAATATTGGTAGTGGAGATATGTGTGATTTTATACATATATCGATTAATTCCTCTATCATGTTTGTATTTATTCTTTGTCACATATATATATGGATATGTAGTATTTACTTATTTATAATATAATAAGAATTGTGGGGTTTAATAAAGGTTTTTGGTTTTAAATTAATTTGGAACAGTGGAGAAGTTATAATGGGAATCAGGGGAAGTAGCGGCGGATTGTGGCCGTCCTATGCATAGTGGGCTCCAAGAAAATGGAGGTAATATACACGCCCCTTGTGAATTATCCTAAGTAGTTAAAAGGAAGTTCAGCCATCCAATACGGCATCCTGAAGAAGCCACGTGATCGTGGCGCAACGCGTCGACGTATTTCCGGTCATAGGGGTGACGTAATTCCGGTTCCGGGTTCGGACGCCATCTTTGGACACCTGAATATACCCATAGCACATGGGGAACTGCTTGTTTCTGTTAGTGGATATGTGAGTACATTTCTATACACATCTCTGAGTGCATTAAAACAATGTTGCACTATGGAGGTCTGTTTTTTCTTACATATGCGCCCTGTGTCTGAGTCCGTATTGTGAGGGGGAGATATTTGAGTGGAACCCAGTGTCTGGAGGAGGATCTTGATTGGGTCGGTGGAGGCAGTGGAGGAGAAACATCTGACAGAGATATATTATATATATATATATATATATATATATATATATAGCTTTGTGACCCGCAAGGGTCGAAGGTGGAAGGTGAGGGGGCATTTTGGCTATCATTGAGGGGAGTCACGTCAAGATTTTTTCACGAAGAGCACATTGCAGCATGGAGTGATGTCATTTGAACACTTTTATGATTTTGCACAGTGTGGCATCACAATTGATTTTTGTATTTATATTAATTATTTTTGTTTATATCACTTTGCACAGTTTAAAAAGTATTAGTTGTTTATCACTATATTAACAGGGACGTATAATCCATATATGGGGATATTGCACTAGTTATTTCATGTATATTTTTATTTATTCAGTTTGCACATTGATTTGGGTATGAGATTATTCTTATATATTTTTTAAGTTGAGCGCTTCACCATTTATATTATTTTGTTAACGCCACCATCAAACCCGCCCCGCAGGTCAGAGTACTTGGTGTCATTTTGGACTCCAACCTATCCTTCCAGCCCCAAGTCCACTCTTTAACAAACTCGTGCAGACTCCACCTCCGCAACATCGCCAAAATCCGCACGTTCCTAACTCCAGAAACCACTAAACAGCTCATCCACTCCCTCATCATATCACGACTCGACTACTGCAACTCCCTCCTCACTGGCCTGCCTCGCCGCTGGCTATCCCCGCTTCAGTCCATCCTGAATACGGCTGCCAGACTCATTCACCTTTCCAACCGCTCCGTTTCCGCCACCCCCCTCTGCCAATCCCTCCACTGGCTTCCGATTGCGCAACGGATCAAATTCAAAATCCTAACGCTGACGTACAAAGCTGTCCACCATACTGCCCCGAACTACATCTCTGACCTAATATCCAAGTACCGCCCAACACGCACACTCCGCTCCTCACAAGACCTCCTTCTCTCTAGTTCCCTGGTCTCCTCCTCCCATGCCCGCCTCCAGGACTTCTCCAGGGTGTCACCCATCCTCTGGAACTCCCTGCCCCAACCCATCAGATTATCACCTACTCTCCTCTCCTTTAGGCGCACCCTGAAAACCCATCTCTTCAGGGAAGCCTACCCCGCCCCCTGCTAACTTGCCGACCTCCTCCACTCTTCCTACCACTCCATCCCCCACAGCTATCTCCTCCTGTGCCACCATCCCCTCCCTCCTAGATTGTAAGCTTGAAAGAGCAGGGCCCTCGATCCCCTCATGTTTTGCATTGTATTGGTATTGTTCTGTCACATGTTCTGTCCCCCTTTATAATGTACAGCGCTGAGCGAACTATTGGCACTTTATAAATACTGTATAATAATAATAATAATAATGTTGTAATTTGTCGCCAACATGTTCATTCCATGCCTAGAAGACTTGGTGCTGTCCTTCGTAATCATGGAGGCCATACAAAATACTAGATGTAGTAGTTTTTGTTGTGGGGTGTATTCCTTTTTGCATCAACTAATTTTGAGTAAAACTGAAGATTTACTTATTGTTTGCTAGAGGTGGCTTGGAAGGCACACAAGAGGTACAGGGCCTGACCTGCAAAGCAACATGGAAAGATTTTCCTAAAGTCAGATAATTGTTTCTATCAAATTCTAGGAAGCTAATTTTGCCAAAATGTTGCGAAAGATGAAATTGGTATCAGTCTGCTCATCCTTATTTCTAACACCTTGCTGACAGTAAAAAAAAGCTGAACATCTTACAAGGCTTATTTGCTTTTGTCTTTCAGTGCGTGCAGAGAGACAGAACCTGCAAGAAGAGCTGGAAAAGAAGCAAGGTAAACAAACTGAAGTAGGATGTTGGAATTGAATTCCTGGAGTAATTGGCAACCAGTGTGTAAGCAGGTGCAGTCTGCTTTCTCCACTGCAGGTGGCGTTCAATCTCGGCAGTCTTGCAGAGGGAGAGGAAGTCAAGAGGCACATTGTTCCTCTATGCTTTCCAGGGCCACTGGGGAAGCTATCTGGTTGGATGCTGCAGCCCCATGTGACTTTGGTGGCCATTTTGGGATGGGCAAAGTCTATTTAACCATTCGCCAACCGGCCTATAGCCAGATGGCGGCCAGTCGAACAGCTCGTCCCTCCAAGTGGACACCATATGGCGTCCTTTCAGGCATGTGCAGTTCGCCTGCCCGCATGGCCGCTCTGCCGCGCGATCTGTCACCGGCCGTGTGCCTTGTACACGGTTGATGACAGATCTGTGTACCGGCCCCGTTGCCAGTACCATGTGACCTGCTGTGACCAATCTCAGCAGGTCACATGACAGTTGTATACAATGGATGGCTTCCTTTCATGCCATCCATTGTATACAAGTGTGTCTAGCTGTGAATGGTCACAGCGATCACATGCACAAGCTGGGCCAATCACAGCCCATCTGTGTCATGTGATTAGCCGTGGCCAAATCACAGCTAAGCACAAAAAAAAAAAAACCCTGAATGAATCAATGTTATTCAGGTAAATGCTTGATTATAGCAAAGTAATTCTTTACTATAAGCAAATTGTGTAAAAAAAAAAAAATACTGATCACTTCCCCAAAGTAGTACACTATTAGTATGGTAGCATACTACTTTGGTCATAGTGAAATGTGAAAAAAAAAATCTTAAAAAAAAGAGAAATAAATGTAATAAAAAATTAAATCTAATAAAAAAAAATGATAATTTTTTTTTTTCCGTACTGTCACCAGTCAGTGTCCCTGATCACCGCCATGCCAGTTATATGATGATGCTGTACTGCACTGGTGACAGTATGTAAAAAAAAAATAGTGAAAATATTTTTTTTAATTTTCCGAAAAATTATGACAAAAAAATTACAACTTCAAAAAACTTGCCATGCCTCTTATGAAATACGTCGGACTGTCTATTTTGCAAAAAGTGGTCATTTGTGGGGATATCTGTACTGTTCTGACATTCTTGGACCTCAAGAAATTAGATTGGCCGTCAGTACTTCAGGATTGATCAATTTTCAGATATATACCATAGTTTGTGAAGTTTATAACTTTCCTACAAACTAAATAATACATCCTAATGTGGGTTATTTTCACCAAAGAAATGTAGTAAAATACATCTTAGCCTAAATTTATGAAGAACAATTATTTATTTGCAAACATTTATTAAAAAAAACAAAGAAAAATGTGTTTTTTTTTTCAAACTTTTCGGTTTTTTTTGTTAATTTAACAAAAAATAAAAACCCCAGTGTTGATTAAATACCACCAAAAGAAAGCTCTAGTTGTGTGAAGAAAATTAGAAAATTTTAGTTTGTGTACAGTGTTGTATGACCGTGCAATTGTCATTCAAAGTCTGAGAGCGCTGAAAAATGGCCTGGGCAGGAAGGGGGTAAAAGTGCCCTGTATGGAAGTGGTTAAGACCCAGGCTCTCAAGTTTGGCAAACATTTTGCGTGTGGGTAGTATAAAGACAGGTCACCCATTTGTCTGGGACAGTGGATAGTGGTAAGGAGAGGTTCCAGACGAGTAGGGAAAGGGTAGGTACACACCATCATTTCTATAAACCTCGTATTTGGGTACAGACCCGCCAGGCTGCATTCCGTCCCTCAAAACAGACACTACACACATCTGAGACCTGCTCTGTTGCACATCACTGTTACATTCTGTGAATGAGTGGTGTCTTCCAGCCAGGCTTTTTGTAAAGTGTGAACTTTAATACAAATTCTGTTTCTTGCAACTGGACTGAGTGTTTACTGCCACCGCTCCACATTACACCTCCCCACAAGTGGAGGGATTGACAGAGAAAGGTAGGGTTGGATGAGTAAGAAGAGAGGTGGATGAGTTTAGCAAGTGAGGGGTAATCTGTTTTTTGTAGTCCACAGAGAAGAGTGTTGCTGTAGTCAATCCAGGAATGGGCCCGCAATAAGGGCCTGCACTCGCTGTATCATAAATGAGGAAGGAACAGATCAAGGATACGTTTTAACCACTTCAATACCGGACACTTTCACCCTCTTTCTATCCAGCACAATTTTCAGATTTCAGCACTTTCACACTTTGAATGCCAATTACTAACTGTGTCATACAACACAGTACCCAAGTAAAATCGTTATCATTTTTTGGGATAGATAGAACTTTCTTTCGTGGTATTTAATCACCACTGTGTTTTTTTAAATTTTTTTTTGTGATATAAATGAAAAAATACCAAACATTTTGAAAACAAAAACACATTTTTCTTTGTTTCTATTATACAATTTTACAAATAAATAAATAATAAATAATCTTTCTTCATACATTTAGTCCAAAATGCATTCTTCTACATTTCTGTGGTAAAAATGACCCAAATCAAAGTATAATATTTAGTCTGTGTGAAAGTTATAGAGTCTACAAACTATGGTATATACTGTATATTTGAAAATTGATCAGTCCTGATGTACTGTATCTCATTTCTTGAATGTAATCATTTCTTTTACAATTTTTGTTTCTCTATTTAATTTTTTTTTTTTTGCACACTGTCACCAGTGCAGTGCAGTGTTACCTTAGTGACACTATGCTACTCTAGTGAGGTGAGGGAGAGATTTTTTTTTACACTATGATTGCTTATAAAAGTGATAATCACTGTTATAAGTGATCAGTTTTATAAATGGCATCCATTCATGTGCCATTATTTACAACTGTGTTTAGCCACAATTATCACATGGTACAGGTGCATTGTGATTGGTCCTGTCTGTACCATGTGATCACTGTGACCAATCACAGAAATCACAATAGTACACAATGAATGGCTATGAATGAAAGCCATTCAATGTGTGCATTTGACATGTCATTGCTTTGACCACATAGTACCAGCTCCGGCCCAGTAGAATAATCTGTCATCAACTGTGTACAGTGGACACAGTGGGTGACAGATCGAGCCACAGCATGCCCACTAGAGTGCGCAGGAGTTGTGCGCCTGGTGACATCCACCTAGAATTACAGTGCTCCCAGCTGGGAGGGAGGTAGTTGAAGATGGAGATAACTGGAAGTGTTTAGCTTTGGACAGAGTGGGCAGCACATTTGCTAAGTGGTTAGCACTTCTGTCTGGCAGCACTTGGGTCATTGGTTCAAATCCCATCCCATGGTACTACCTGCATACCTGCAGAGAGTTTGCATGTTCTCACTGTGCCTGCGTGGGTTTCCTCCAGGTAGTCCGGTTAACTCCCATACTCCAAAGACATGCTGGTAGGTTAATTGGCTGCCGTCTAAATGGCCCTAGTATATGTGTGTATGAATGTGAGTTATGGACGTTACATTGTAAGCTCCTTAAGAGCAGGTACTGATGTGAATTTACAGTGCAGGCAGTCCCCGAGTTACAAACATCCGACTTACATAGACTCATACTTCAGAACAGAGGCAGAATGAAGTCACGCTGGTCCCGGAAACCGCCGGGTGACCATCTCGCTGCTCACTGCATGCTGCCACCTTTTATTTGGTGGACCTGTCAGCAATCCCACATCACTGCATGGACATTTAACCCCTCTCCATTCTATCCAAACTTAAAAAAAAAATTTTTGGCTGGAGTTACACTTAAAAAATTTACCTGTTCTCCAGGATCTCCTTGCCGCATGTTCTGTTTTCCTGCAGAGTATGGAACGCAGGAGTAAGTGATCTTTGCTCCTTTCATGATTATGGCTAGTTCACCTAAATCTTAACACACAATGTCCAAGGTCTTAATTTTCCGATCAGGAGACGTAAGGCCTTTGACTACTTTCACTCAATTGGAGCATAATTAGTGCAAGAAACCCATTTTCTTACCTCGTATTGGCCTACCTTTATACATAAACACTACCCTACTTTTTTAAGTCTAATGCCCCAGACAAAACACAGAGAGTTGCAATATGTATTTCTGAGCAACTATCTTTTTCACCATCACAGGTTATTTCTGACTCTGAGGGTAGGTTTCTGTTGGTACAGGGTGATTTTGAGGGCTCCCTAGTCACATTGTTGACACATTACGCTCCTAACTCGAATCAATTGGGCTTCTTCCAAACACTCTTCCGCACACTTTCCCCTCACTTCCAGGGTGTGTTCCTTTTGGGTGGGGACTTTGATATAGCTTTAGACTCATCTTTAGATAAGACATGCCTTCTAGGTTCACAGTTCATGAAACCCTCCAAGATGGCTACCAAGTTTGCTAAATTATTACATGCACATGATTTGGTAGACGTCTGGAGGGAATTTAACATTTCTGAGAGGGACTACACATGCTTCTTGCACGTCCATTCCACTTATTCAAGGATTGATTACGTCCTAATGTCCTCCACTTACTTACCATAATGCACTTCCTCAAAAATCCTGGAAACGGCCTGGTTGAACCATTCTCCTGTCTTGGTCTCCTTCTCCTCCCTCCGTAGCCCAACAACTACCTATACCTGGCATCTTAACGAATTGTTGCTCAGCAACCCAGCCACTTGCATGGATATACTGTAGAATTGCAATTGAAGGAAAACATTTCTTTAAATGATCCCGCCCATGCTTCATACATGTGCACATGGGAGGCTTATAAAGCTGTGGTGCATGGCACTCTGATTCAAATAGCCGCCAGATATAAGAAGTTCTACGAATCAACTCTTAAACAAAAAGAAAAGGTCCTACATGACTTAAGGCTCATAAACAAGATGCCTGGGTTCACATGCGTAGTCAGATAGACGCTGCCAGGCTTCAACTAAATGTATGTCTTACAGCTAAAGCCAAAAAGGATCTGTGATGGTCCAAAGCTAGATTCTATTCTCAAGCTGACAAATCTGGCAAATTACTGGCGACCAAATTGTCCCCCAGATGCCCTGCCCTCATATGCTCAAGATCAGGAAGGCGTATGACTCTTTTACACAAAATCCTTAGCCTTTTTTGGGATCTATACACAAACGTTAACATCTCAGGCCCTCAGGACTTTGATGACTTAATGGCTGCTTTCCCCATTTTGGCCTTCCTGGCAGAACACAGACAGCTTATGAAACAGCCTATTACAGTTACCGAGGTATTGTCAGCCATCAAACAGGCCCAGGTGGCTTTAGTGCATTATACTATTAAAAAATTCTCACCACTATTGGCCACTCCTTTGACAAATTACTTCAACGCCATTCAGGAGGGGGGAGCCTGTGGATTTTGATTTCAACAGAGCATTCATTACACTCATCCCAAAACCCTATAAAGATCCCAGCGATGTAGCTAATTATAAGCCTATTTCTTTAATCAACAAAACTCAAAAATGTTCACCAAAATCTACACCAATCGATTGTTGACCTTTTTAGACCAATATATACACTCTGATCAGGTTGGATTCCTACCCCACAGATAGGCAGCGGACCAAATGCGTCGATCTTATCTCTCTTTTACACTCTTCTTGGGATGGGGAGGGCAATAGAAATGGGATGTTATTATCCCTGGATATACGCAAGGCATTTGATTCCCTCTTGTGGTCCTACCTCTTTCGGCTACTGGAAAATTCCTGACATCTATCCATTCACCATATAGCAATCCTACGACGCAGATTTATTTATTTATTATTTATTTCAGGTACTTATATATTTCTTTGCGGGGCCATAAATCGGCACCATTTGCTGTCTTTGAGGGCACTAGACAAGGATGCCCGCTGTCGCCCTTATTGCATAGCCTCTCTATTGCGATCCATCAGAACACCAATATACTGGGGATCAAAAGTGGGGACCAGCATCATAAATGGGCACTTTTCACAGACAATTTGCTCGTATTTGTCACCTCCCCTCATACTACTCTCCCTAACTTACTCTCCCTATTGGACCGATTTAGTCAGGTTTTGGGGCTCTCGGTCAATCAGAACAAATCTGAAGCCATGAATGTCAATTTATCGGAAACAGTGTACAGAAGCCTTCAAGCTCAGTTCCCATTTATGTGGCAAACGGTATCCCTTTCCTATCTTGGAGTTAACGCCTCACAATTCGTCTCTCTATAAGGCGAACCCGGCAGTCTTTCATAAATTGTTGAAGGACACGAGGATCTGGTTGGATGGGCAGAATCGCTTCCGTGAAAATGATGGTTTTGCCAAGGATTCTGTATTATTTCAGGACCCTACCTGTTTCAGGACCAGTGGAGGCCTTAAGCCAGTTTCAATCAAAAATGGTCCATTTTATTTGGGGAGCGAAGGGTAGCAGGTTAGCTTGAAACACTATGTACACTCCTAGAGATATGGGAGGACTAGGGGTACCTGACTTTCGGAATTTCTATATTGCAGCTCAACTCACTCAGCTTAGCCATCTTCACTATACACTGTATAAACCGGATTGGGTACCTTTAGGAGCCTGTTCCCCTGTGTCAATAGACATGGTCCTATGGCTCCCTTCGAAACACCAAAGGGCCATTATGTGTCCTACGCTTTCCCATTCCATAGTTCTCTGGGACCCTGGGACATGCCAAAGTTGGTTTCTCAATTACCCCTACACACCTGTGGCTCATCTCTTCAATAACCCATTATTTCTACCAGCTCAGTTCCGCTGGTGGACAAATAAGGGCCCCTATCGTATAGGACAATATATAGATCATAAGGGGATACGTTCTTCCTCATACTACTTACAGAAAATGCAGATGCCCCCCTTGGAGAGTTTTCGCTTAAGACAAATTTACCATTTTCTTAGCACTCTACAACAGAAGAGTCCTGATCTTTCAGTTCGTACACAATTAGAAAGCAGATGTTTACAAGGGATCCTCACAAGGAGATGTTTCTCCATTCTATGTAAATTCTTTATCTCCCCATCATCAAACCTTCCCTAGCAAATTGCGTGGGAGCGGGATTTGGACATATCTCCTCACATGACGGAATGGCAAAACATGGTCTCTGCAGGTACCTAAGGGCAAAATGAATGTGCCCCTAATTGAAGCAGGATACAAGGTGCTCACCAGATGGTGCTTGGTACCCGAGCATCTTTCTAAAATTATCCAAGTTCGTCGCTCTCATGCTTTAGGGGATGCAGCCAAATAGGCTCAGCTATTCATGTTTGGTGGTCATGCCCCCTAGGTCCAACGATTTTGGATACGGGTTCATTCAATAATTTACTCGGTTACTATGGTAAATATTACCAAAGATGCTTGAAAAGTGTTACACAATGAACCTGTGGACAATGTTCCAAGACCCACGCAGACCCTGATATATTTCATGTTTCTAGCCGCCAAGATTTCTATTGCTACTGCTTGGAAAAGCCCTGTGATTGATTTGGCCTTAATGAGACGGAAACTAACCTGGGTCATGTTACATGAGAAACTAGTCAGTGTTCTACAGGATAAACAACCTCTGTTTGAAAAAGTACGGAATCCCTGGCTATCCTGCCTGCAGGTACCAGGCACTTAAGACCGTCACCGTGTCCATGGCAAGGCGGACTTCTCAGGTGGGTGTGTACCTCCTTTACTGCTCTCCTTTCCTTTTTCTTCTTTTCCCCCTTCTCAGCTTCTTCTCTCTAGACTTTTTTCTGTGAATATTTTTTGGTCCATATTACGGACCTCTACTCAGGGTTTAAGAATATAGTCTAGATTATATGGGTATTCCACCCCCCAGGAGGAAGAGAGGATACTATATTTGACTTGATAGTAGTGTAAGTACCTTCTATCCCCCTGTTGTTCCTTGCATTCCTCATTTTGAGGTAATATCACTCTGGTCACCTATGTATGAGACATGCATTTATGTGCATATATATATATATATGATCATTTCTTTGCCCATTTTCCAGTGTATACTTCTATTATGCAGTGTATGTTTTGCCCTTTTCCAATATGGCTGCTATGCTCTCTGGGCACTGAGGATGAGGTCATCAGAGAGAGATTTGTGGAAAAGAGGGAAGTGAAGATTTCCTGAGAGAGAGAGAGCTCAGACTGTAAGTGTTGCAGCCTCCCCTCACTGAGAAATGCAAACAAGACTGTTAATGCTTTAATGTTCCTGTTTGGAAGATACTTTATGTTGAATGGTTCACTGAATGTTATTTCTTCAATACATGGACTTTCATATACACTGCTGTGTGGATTACTGTCTATGTGGATGATAAATTTCTCAGTTGGGATTTCACTTGTTATCCACAAGCCCCAGTTGAGTGGAGGCACTTGCACTTGTTAGAGATTGTGTCCTGATCACACAGATTATAAGGACTCTGCTCCTAAATACTATAGAGGTGGCGCCATCATACCCCAGTAGCCGCAAAGAGTGTACAAATAGCGATACTGTCAGGGTCCTGTCCACAGCAGAAGTTCTGGTGTTTCTGCCAATACTCTTCATGGCCGCAGAAGGACACATCAGCCTCAGTCTGGTGCCAGACGGCCTTTATAAGGAGACTCATCACTTTCTCTGGTTGCTGGATGAGCTCCCCATGGTTTGTTCCTGTTTCCTGTGACTTCCTGATTCTGACCAGGCTTGTACTTGGACCTGTCTGCTCTACTGACCCCCCGATCTGACCTCGGCTTGGCTAAAGGATACTCTCTCTCTCGCTCCTCCGTGTATGACCTCGGCTATCCCACCTGACCACATCCGTTCTATTTCCCACCCGGTACCTGACCTTGGCTCGAACTGACTAACCAGCAAACATCCAAATCCCAGAAGGCTTGCATACCACGCACAGACGCCTCCAGTCTGCAGACCTATCCCCGTGCACCAGCTGTGCTCCTGAGTGGACCACCAACCAGCACTCCTACAGGCGACCTGTGCCACTTTGGGCCTGACTCCCGCTGTCCCACTGTCAGGGGAGTCTGGAACTTAGCCTCAAGGGAAGCCCTCTCTCCACTGGCCTCCATCACCAGGTACGTGATAGCTACACAATATAAAGTGCTGCATAGATTATAGGTGCTATATAAAAACCTGTAATCAGGGCTTTTTTTCAGCTGGAACTTGGTGGAACTCAGTTCCACCACCTCTGGCCCAATGCTCCCTGCTCACCACTATCACTTGTAAATACAGATGTCTGGCTTTTGTGTTTACAAGTGACAGCTTGTCTCCCAACTGCTTCCACAGATTTAATCTCGTGAGTGGTTCCCGCTGAGTGCAGGATGGGGACAAGAGAGATGCAGGTGTCCCGGGTGTAGTGCGGATGCTGACACCCCCACTGGATGATCTCCATGCTAGTGAGAGAGGTGGAGCCACCTACAGTGTGTGGTGAAAGGTTGTCGATAGCCCCTGGCTATCTGTCTTTATCAGGCTGTTGAAGGTACGACGCGTCGGGGAGATTGACTTCATCTCAGAAAAGACATACACATACACACAGTGATAGTTGAAATCAATCTCTCAAGTTTATTAGCGGGAAGAAAATTAATATAACAGAAAAAAGAAAGGTGGGGGGCACAGAGTATCAAAAAGCTGAGTTGTCAGTAATTGATTGGCTGAATACAAAAAGACAACATTGACGTCAATTCTGAAAAGTGATGAGAAGCGGAGTTTCACTTTCCCAGGAATAAAAGTTTCTAAATTGTTTAAAAACACTTCTCTACTACATACAATAGAATCTCGCTAGATACTTGTCAAGGCTGTAAACATGACTTTCTCAGGCCTTGAAATCGGTTACAAGTATTCAACAATTATTTTCCCATGGGACAAAAGTATTTGACTTTTAATTATATCATAACAGAAACAGGTGCTGTTAATACAAAGAAATAATTGGATACTATCTCCTTCTTTACCAAGGCTAAGCTTAAGAAGAATACTGTGAGTATAATTCTGTAACACATAACTGACACAGCATATTTTCATTAACTCATTCTGGGTATAATACAAAACAATTAATACAGGAATGGAGTGGAGGGGAAAACAAAATGACAGACCTAAAAGACATACATTTCCCTTCATGTGGGGAGGTACTAGAGCTGGCTGGGTACTTCAGCGTAACCTCTTCCCCTCCGTCCTATAGCACAAATACTGCTACAGGGCTACAGGGGTGCGCAAAATCATGTATGCGTGACTTTGCATTTCTGGGTAGGCGGCTCGTGTGTGCCCTACATGTGCCGCCATTTGCGGCCTCAGCTGTCATTCATCGGGTCCTGGCCAGTGATCGCCGAGTATCTCCTATAGGGAGCAGAGCCATACAAAGCAGTGTGCTTACAGTGGAAAGCACACACACAGCATACTGTGAAACAGCACACAATTAACCCTTTGATTTATTTATTTATTATTACAGGTACTTATATAGCGCAGTCAATTTACGCAGCGCATTACATATATATTGTACATTCACATCAGTCCCTAACCCTCAAGGGGTGTACAATCTATAGTCCCTAACTCACATTCATACATACTAGGGCCAAATTAGACAGGAGCCAATTAACCTACCAACATGTCTTTGATGTGTAGGAGGAAACCAGAGTACCCGGAGGAAACCCGCACAGGGAGAACATGCAAACTCCAGGCAGGTGGTGCCATGGTTGAGATTCGAACCAACAACCCTAGTACTGCCAGGCGGAAGTGCTAACCATTTAGCCACTGTGCTGCCCACCCCACATGTTAACCCCTTCCTGCCCAGTGCCATTAGTACAGTGTCAGGGCTTTTTATTAGCTCTGATCACTGTATTGGTGTCACTGGGGATGTCAGTGACACCAAGTCAGTTCCCCCCAGTGTCAGAATGCCCGCTGCAGTCCCGCTATAAGTCGCTGATTGGCGCCATTACTAGAAAAAAAAAAATTCCAGTATATATACTGCCATTTGTAAATGCTATTACTTTCACATAAACCAATTAATTTACACATATTAGGATTTTTTAGCAAAGACATGTAGCAGAATACATTTTGACCTAAATTTATGACAAAATTTGATTTTTTAAATTTTTTTTGGGACACATTTAATAGCAAAAAGACAAAAATATAGTTTTTTTTTCTCAAAATTGTCGGTCTTTTTTTGTTTATAGTACAAAAAATAAAAACACACAGGCGATCAAATACCACCGAAAGAAAGCTCTATTTGTGGGAAAAAAAAGACGTAAATTCATTTGGGTGCAGTGCTGCATGACTGTGCAATTTTCAGTTAAAGTAATGCAGCGCCGTAACGCAAAAAATGGCCTGGTCAGGAAGGGGAGTAAATCCTCTAGAGGGCAAGTGGTTAATACAGCAAAAACTGTAAAACATGTGGAAGATGGTGGATCTTCTAAGGAGGGGAGGAGAAGATGGGGGCAGTGGAGGGTGGGGGATTGCATGCAGAGTTTAGAACTGAAGAGGGTTGAAAGTGAGATGAGAATGAGGGATGCAAAGTTACGAAGCTATGGAAGAGAGCGGAGTGAGTCTGAGAACTCTGTGTGTAACCCCAGCCCCCACAAACTCTGCACTTGGTACGTAGTGCACTCCTAGTATTTAATGCCCCTTTAAGACCCTCCATTGTTAGTGAAATTTGACCTCGCTATTTGATGCAATTTGGATGGTGTGTGTGTGTGTGTGTGTGTGGGGAGGGTGGTTTTGGGGGTATCGTGGTTGAGTTCCTGCACCTATTTCTCAGAAAAAAAGCCCTGCCTGTAATAAATAAGTAAATGTAAGGTGGAATCAAGTATTATACCCAGATCATAAGCTTGGGCGGCTGGCATTATTGGGTGTTGTGAACAGCACAGGAATCAGCACATACTTTATGCATCGCATACTAGCACATTATGAAATACTTCCTTGAAAAGGAAGCCCTCCAACGGAGCTTTGTCATGGCACCCCAAGGCTTCCATCTTCACATAGTTTTCCTTCTGGGTTCGTGAGCTGCAGCCGTTTGATTAACCGAGCTGCGATGATGTCACTCCCATGCATGCGCGCATGAGTTTCAGCCAGGGTACAGCTCTCAAGGGACGACACTCCATACATTGAGAGCGCAGTGCTCATGTGCCGGTGAAATCACTGGCGCTGTAGAGGTAAATTTCTCCTAAATGGTGTATGTTTAGGACATATTTACATTACATACAGATAAGGTACAGGTACCTTATTAAAGGCTTACCTGTAGGTAAAACATAAAAAATCGACTTTACATTCACTTTAAGGATGCATTCATATTTTGAGTATTTTTGCAAGTGTATACAGACATTTTTAGAAGAGTATTATAGGCGTTTTACATGTGTATTCAAACTTCAGACCTTTTGTTTTTAGCCAATGGAAATTACTAGGGGGAGGATATCAGTCAATATAGGCTAAGAAATGCCTGAAAAAAGTCTAAAGCCAGCATTTTAGGCATTCCCATTGAAATCTATGGGGACAAAAATGCTCAATTATGCCTGAAAAATTCCCCCTTTAAATTTTGGAGCAACAGGCATTTTGCTGCAAGTGACAGAATGCTCAGATGTGAAAAGGGGCCATGGAAAAGAATTAGATTTTGACTGTTGAGAGTTTTTGAGCCACAAGCTACAAAACGCTCAGGCTCCGTTCACATAAGGGCATTTTCAAAACACTCTGCTAAAATGACAGAACACACAATGCTAATTTCAGATGCTAATTTCATTTTAATGGCACCTAAAAATGCAGTGTGGTTCTGCCGCGCTGCAATCACGGAAAACTGCATCGCGTGAAGCTTATCACCTGAAAAGGAGCAGGAGCCCGCGATTCAAAAGCCCATATGTGAATAGAGCCTTGGCTTACGGGAGTTCTGTCGCTATCCAGCATTGTGCCCAAGAGAAGCATTGCTGCTCTCTCTCCACAGGCTCCGAGACAGCAGCGGTAGCCATTGGCTCCTGCTGCTGTCAGTAAAATTCTTTGAGGACAGAGCGGGGGGCAGGGCCAAGTCACATTGTGTGTGTAGATGCACACAGCCTGGCTTGGGATTGAGTCAGCATGAGTGTCTCTATAACAATCAAACTGCTATGGGAGCATTCAGAAGGGAGGAGGAGCTGAGAGTGCTGGCAGTGGACCCCAGAACAGGAGGTTCGGGGCCACTCTGTGCAAAATCATTGCAGAGAGAAAGTAAGTATGACATATTTATTATTTAAAAACATGAATAAATAAATCTTTATGCTAGGCTCATACTTGTGCGGGTGGTTGCAACTGTTCCCGCACCTGCAGTTACCTGCACCCACACCACACTGCTATTTTGCAGATGCTATTTTTTTTCCATTTTCTAAATTGTACAATATTATATATATCCACAACATACGTCTCAATTACTCTTACATTATGAAAATTGTTCATTCCTAAAGTGATGCTAATCCTAAAAACTTTTTTACCTTAATGCATTGCTTGAATTGAGGTAAAAAGTATATTAAGTTCCCTGTGCTCCCCCTTCTCTGTGTGAAGGGGCAGAGAGGAAAGAAGAAATCAGCGCTGTGCATGGCTGCATCTCTTCTCCCCTCTCTTCCTCCTCACACAGGGACTCAAACAACAGCAGGAGCCAATGGTTGGCTCTTGCTTCTGTCAGTCAACTGCAGTGAAGCGGAAGTAGGTCAGGAGCAAACATGCAGCACTTGTCCCCATAGCAAACGGCTTGCTATGGGAAAACACAAAGAAGTGGAGGAGCCAGGATCACTGGAGGGGGGCCAGAGAAAAGGAGGTGAGTATAACATGTTTGTTATTTTACTTTAAAAAATTTCTGCCTTTAAAAAAAACTTTAATAGCACCCCTTGGGGCCTAAAAGCGCAGTGCAAAAGCACCATGCAATTTCCCTGCAGCTGTGATTAAAAAAGTGTAGGAACCTTTTTCCTGCCTGAAACACGAGCACAGCAGCCAATTCAAATGAATGAGATGCTTTACCCACGCAAACATGGCTTGCAGAGCCGCTTAGGTGTTAACCGAGCCTTACAATCACTTTTTAAGAAAACATTTTTTTTAATTTTTTTGTGTTATTTAAAATATCTTTTTAGAATCTCTCCAAGTGCTGAAATTGAGATGTGACAGCTACCTAGAAAAGGCAAAGAGGTGAGTGGACAATTTATGGTTGATCATTTAATATATATCAGATTAGAATATCCTAAAAGCTAAATTAAAGCAGTATTAACCCAAAAACATAACATATTAAATTGCAGCCCACTGATTCCTAGATGTGGTGGCTACATTAGTTTTCTTTTTTTAGGCTTTTGAAATGTATTTTCACCTGGTGATCCAGCCAGTATTTCCTTTATTTTCCAACTTCCTTTAAACTGGAACTAAAGGCACAAATACTTACTTTAGTTCCAACGTTCCAACACTGGCCCTGGCATCTTCTCCTTGGGTTCTTTTGGGGGCCTTTTGATTGCACAGAAGTGCAGCCATTCCGGCACACTGACACTGTTGAAATTAAAATTGAGCTGTGTATGTGCAGCTCAGGGTGCATTCCACAGAGGATTGCGAACAGACAAGAGTACTATATTGCAGAAGAGACATTGCATGTCTCTTATGCAATATAAAGCCTGCTTGTTTGCAACATTTAGTTCAGCTTTAACAGACCAAGCTGTCCAGCAAATGTGGTATTAGATGGTTAAGAAAACCCATGTAACACTGCCAGGGGTGCTTACAATGAACAGCTTTCATTCATTTATACAAAGCCTTTATCCCAAAAGGAAAAAAAACTGCTGTAATGTCTTATAAAGTGTTAGAGTTTGGCTTCAATTTGTTACTATCTTAATCTGCCTTCTCCCCAAGCTGGTAATGCTGTTGTCCAAAGGGGTCTACTGTATTAATTCATCCTGAATGTAGACACCCTAAGAGAGGAAGTGAGTTACTGGCTGGATCACCAGGTGAAATAAAGGGAAACGCCGAAAAAAGAAAACTAGTGCAGCCACCACATATAAGAATTGGTAAACTGCAAAATATTCCATTTGTGTTTTTGGGGTTAATACCACTTGAATGTTCCTCAAGGATAGTGCTGTTTTTATTGGTAGAATATACTAAGGATCTAATAAATAAGGATTTTTTTTGGCAAAAGCAATTTGCCTGTTGATTCTTTAATGTGAGGCTAGTCCGACTGCATATCCTTCACTTTAACCACTGCAGCTGCAGAGATGACCGAGATATAACTTTTTAGAGCCAGTGATCCTGCACATTTTAAAAGTAACCCAAGCAGCTAAAGAGCTGCTGGATTACTTTTACAGGCAGCAAAAGGGGTTCAGCCACCACCTATACTAGGCTCTCCCAAGCGATTGGGGAGCCTGGCAAGGACTGGCGGTATCCAGTTCCTGAGGCACAGTAAGAGGAACAGATGTCGTTCCTTCCACTGTGTGACGTCAGAAACCATAATTTGTCACTTCCGGTTTCGGTCTCAAGGAAACAAGCAATTACCAGCTTGTAAATGCATTAGATCAAACCGATGCCAATTTGATACGATGCTTTGGAGGCCAAAGGAGAGATCAGGGGTTTAATAGACATCAGATCTCTCCAAAAATGGGGACCTGCCACGGCCATGCTATCACAAGGGATGTTGTTCATCCTTTGTAGTAGCAATAAAAGTGATTACAAAATGTAAGTTACAGTAAAATAAAATAAATACATTTTGAAATGCCCTCCTTCCCGTATGCTCACACACGAATGAGAACGCACGTGTCGGGCCTGCATGTAAGCGGCAATTACACCACACATGTGATGTATCGCCACAAACGTCAGGGCAAGAGCAATAATTCTAGCACCAGGCTTTTAAAGCGTTACCTATGGGGATTTTTAGGCACCGAAGTTTTTTTTTTTTTCTGCACAGAACCGTACTGGAACATAGAAAACTGCATTGGAACTGTGTGTGGTATGAACTGTAAGCAAAACGTATCCGGAATGCATCCGGAGTGCGTTTTTGTGGTGTGAACTGGCCCTAAAGGAACCAGTGATCTCCGGAGGGTGGTTGAGCAGCCCATAGATGAGTCAGTTTTTTTTGTTCAACCAGTGGGTTAAACTGAAGTCGCACGATTTTAAATTCGGGGGACATGCCGATTTCAGGTGCGATTTGTCAGACATCTGACACAGATGTCTATGCAAATCACACCAAAAGTAATACATGTACTACTTTAGAAATTGGTGTGGCTCCGACCAAGTCGTAACTGCACCAATTTGACTGCTCTAATTGCGACTTGGCATACAATTTGCAAGTCGCATGGCATGCAAATCGCATTCCAAGTCGCACCCGATGTGACCAGGGTGTTAATATGGTTGGGGGATCCTCTCTGCTGTGCTGAACTATTGTATTTGGACAGTCACTAGACTGCGGAAAATCCAATAGGGCATTTGTACAGAAGTCTACAACCACAGTGCCCATAAACGCATCAAAATTTGTCCAGTTTCTGCTGAACCAGCTGAATATGGATCCATGTATGGACAGCTTTAGCCATACATTTATAATTCATCTGATGGCTCTACAAATTTTCTTACTTGGCTTATCAACTTTTTGCAAAGACAAGGGCCATCCAGCAGAGTCCAGGTCCACTTATAGAGTCAACATCTTCACTCAAAGATATTGAAAATGGTGAACTTTTCATGTCTCTGGGTAGTATTTGGAAATATTATATTAAAATGGTTAAAAAGGCTGAAGGTTTTTTTTACCGTCATATATTGTACATTGTGAGACGCAGCCAGTGAGGGAGGAGTGTGTGTGTGTGTGTGTGTGGGGGGGGGGGGGGGGGGGGGATTTGGACTGAGCCACGCTCAGCGTGTCTTATGCAAGTATGCACAAGTGCCCCCAGAGCAAGCACGACCTCCAGCGGGGGACCCAAGAGGAGGATGATCGGGGGCTGCTCTGTGCAAAACCACTGCATAAAGCAGGTATTTATGACATGTTTGTTATCTTAAAAAAAAAAAATCTGAACCTTTTTTTTTGTAACGCTTTCAGCTCTTTTTTGTGCTCATGATATAATTTTAGATTGTCTTTCAGCATTAGGGCTCTTTCACACAAATGTTCCGATTTGGGTTCGCCTGCCAATTTTTGAGGCGGACCGGATCGGAACCTCCATTCGCCTCTATAGAGTGGCGGGTGTAAACCAACATGTGTTCGTTTACACCCGCCGACATCCGATCCGCCAAAAAGGGACGGATCCATCTGTCAGATCAGTTTGGATGAAAATGGACAGCCGGTCCGTTTTCATCCGACTGCCCACTGAGCAGAGCGAGCTGCTCTGTGTCTGCTCTGCGGCAGCGGAGCAGATACAGAGCTGTCATCCGCCTAATCAACGGGGATCAGTGGAGCGATCCCCCGCTGTGAAAGTGGATCCGCTAAATGGGTCCGCCCCGTGTGAAGGGACCCTTACACTATAACTGAATCTACCTCCGTAATGTTGTTGCACAGGCAACGGGAACAATCAGAGGAGTATAAAAAGAGGACCACCAATCTGAATACCCAAATTCTGGAAGAACAGCTAAAGCAGAGAAAACAGAGGTGAGAGTGGAAGGTGAAAAAGTTTTCCTTTTCCTATGTGGGCTAGTGTCTGTGCAGGGAGGGCTTCAGGGGGCAGTGCCGTGCATTACAATACTGTTTTTCCATTTTATTTTTACTTTATTGAAATGTCATAAGTGACGTTTCATTCTTTTTTATGCTCCCCCACTCAGCCAAGATAAAGCTTGGGGATTTCAATTAAAGTGTTACTAAACCAACAACAGTAAAATCAGTCTGTACTGTATATGCAGTAAAGCACGCTTGTTATACTCACTGTGGAACCTAAGGGGCATTGTGGAAAATGCTGTTTGATCATGACTTCTCTGATCTTCCAGTGTCCCCCTGTTATCTCCTAATAAAACATATCATGTGGAGTCACTCTGCACATGTTCAGTTTGGTGTGTATTTCTAGAGAAGTTTTTTTTTTTTTCTTGGGAGGGTGCATGTGATCAGCACAGGGCCAATCAGTGCTGTTCAGACAGAAGTCAGGGCCCTGCATCTTCCTAGAGCAGAAAGAAAACTCTTCCTACAAGCTTTAACCAGGGCTCTGCTGGACACTGAGAGAAGTCACATAACTACTCCAACTGCTGATGAGAAAAGGTATTTACTAAAATAATTGCACTTCCATGTTCTGTGTACTGTGGGAGACCAGATATAGTGGATGCAGGGTCCTGGGTTTAGTAACACTTTAAAGTGTATGCCAAGCCAAAATGATTTTTAGTTTGGGATGGAGTAGCAAAACATTAGACTCCTTCCTGTTTGTTACTGCCACCAAGATTTAGAGCAATTGCTGACAATGTTTTACCAGACAGAAGGTGAGGATAGCTCTCCAACTCGAAATTCAGAAAGAAATAAAAATTGTTTTCTGTAGTTGAATAGGGAAGGTTAAAACCCCTGTTAGATTTGTATTTGTGCCCTTGTTGAAGATTTCCTCTTATTTCCTGCTTGGTAAAACATTGACAGGAAGTGAGTTAAAATCTCTCTAACGGAGCTCTGGAGGTATTGAAGCAAAAGCATGGACATGGCAACCAGACAACCAGAGAAGAATGGGTTAGCAATGGCAGCCAACATTTAATTCTCAGACATTCACTGCACATAGGTCTTAGCCTGGAACTGTTATTAAACATATAGTTAATGTGAGATCTTCGTAGCACTGGTATGTCTGTTTCTTCTCTTGTTCTATTTAGGATGCGGTTTCAGGACCAGCTTGAAGATCTCATAACCAAACACAAAAACCTGGCAGAATTTTATGTAAGGATTGGGATTTTGTGGAAGACCAGTGGTCTTCATGTTTAAAGAGAAAGCTGACTGTGTGTTCCCTTGGCTTCAAGAAAAGGAGAGTGGATGTGATATTACCTTTGTGGTGTTCATAATCTTGAATATTTTAGTTGTTATAAGACCGTCTACATAACAGCTAGCTTGCCCATTTTCTTTCAGAATCCGACGATGCTTGAAGCAGAGATCTCTCGCTTGGAACAACAGAAAAATGAACTTATACAGGAAGGTAAGTACTAGTTGTTTTCTCAAGATAAAAAGATGAACTCCAACTATGTTATGTTGTTTTTAAAAATTACAAAAGTAGCAAAACTACAACTGTCATATGTGTATATTTGTCTTTGGTTTAGCTCTAAATGTAAAATGTACATCTGTTTCTAATAATTAGAGAGAATAGTTTGGAGTCAGCGTGTTTGTAAACTGATCTAACTGCCATGACTCAAAGCCATGCACTGGGGTGTTGACATTTGCAGAGCCTTCCATCATCAAATTGTATGAAGACTCTACTCTTGTCACGTACCTGGTTGGGGAGCCTGACGTGGAGAGAGGGCGTCCTCTTACAACTCCCGCTCGGAGCCCCTAATAGTGGGAACAGAGGGCGCAGAGCCAGGAGTGGTAGGAGTGCCGTGTGAATCTGAAGCTGACAGCTGGTAGCTGGGGACACAGGAGATCCGGACACAGGCCAGGTGTGGGTGCAGGAACATAGGTGCAGCAGCAAGCAGGTATGGCGGCAATCAGAATGCGGATTGGGACCGGACACCGGTGTGTGGATGCAGTAGCAGGCAGGTATGGCGGTAACTCGGATGCAGGCCAGATGCGGAACCGTGGGTACAGCGGCAGGTATGATAGCTGACCGGATGCAAGCCAGGTGCAGGTGCAGGTAGGTTAATGTAGCAGAGTCAGACAAGCCGGGTCAGTATCAAGCGGGCAGATAAAGTACAAAAGGAGCAGGCAAACGAATGGTTAGGGATAGCCGGGGTTTGTGCAGGCGGAGTTCTTTCTTAGTCAGGTAAATCAGAATACAGGTATCAGGATCAGGAATATGTGCAGGAACATTGTAGACCAGAAGGAATTGATTTTACTATTGAGCAGGTTTAAAAAGCCCACCTGATGTGACGTGTGCACTTACTGCGCATGCGCGAGTTTTCCGCGCTACTGCACATGTGCAGCCGGACGCTCCTGCGCCTGCACACTCGCACCGCCGTGGCTCAAGGGGATCTGTCACACGGCTGCACGGCAACAGGATCCCTGACAGTGCCCCCTCCCTAAGGGCAGCCTCCGGATGTCCAACTGGGCCATCTTCTCTGGATGTCTGCGCTTGAATGCATCATTTAACTCTTTGGCATGGATGTTAGACTCTGGCTCCCAAGAATTATCTTCAGGACCATACCCTTTCCATTTAATCAGATATTGGAGTTGGTTCCTCCTCTTCTTGCAGTTAACAATGGTTTCAACGTCATATTCTTCTTCGCCGTTGACGATTACTGGTTCAGGTGGCCCCAATTCCCGACCTGGGAAAGGGTTAGAGAGTGTAGTCTTGAGTAGTGACACATGGAATACCGGATTAATCTTTAGGGAATCTGGTAGTATGAGCTACGTCATTGATTCTCCTCTTTACGGGAAAAGGACCCACGAATTTAGGGCCTAACTTCTTTGAGGGACAGGTTAATCTTAGATTGGCTGTTGACAACCATACCTCTTCTTCAGGTTCCAGGACCAAATCTCCTTTCCTTTTTCTGTCAAAGAACTTCTTATTATCCAGCTGAGCTTTTCAGATTGTTTCCTGTAGCATCTTGTTATTCTGCTGTAGGAATTCAGAGATATCCTGGACCGCTGGGATCGCTGATTCAGGTATTAAATTGGAAATAAATGCAGGGTGAAATCCATAGTTCGAGAAGAAGGGAGATTGTCTTGTGGCTGAGTGGCTTGACTTATTGTAGGCAAATTCTGCCAAGGGTTAAAATGATACCCAGTCATCTTGAGAGAAGGAAGTAAAACATCGAATATATTGCTCCAAGGTTTGGTTGGTTCTCTCTGGCCGTTAGTATGGGGGTGATAGGCAGAAGAGAGCAAGAGTCCCACTCTCAACTGCTCACACAGGGCTCTCCAAAATTTTGAGGTGAACTGCACCCCTCGATCCGAAACGATGTTCCCTGGAACACCATGGAGCCTCACCACCTCCTTAATAAAGACCTGAGCTGTTTCCGCTGCAGATGGAACTCCTTTCATGGCAATGAAGTGGGTCATCTTGGAAAACCGATCCACTATAACAAAAATAGCTGAATATCCTTCTGATGGAGGCAGCTCTACAATGAAATCCATCGATATCATCTTCCAAGGACGGTCAGGAACTGGTAGGGGCCTCAATAATCCCCAGGCCTTGCTCTTATTGCTCTTGTTCCAGATGCATGTGGGACAGGAGTTCACGTAGGCCTTGCAATCCTTCTCCCACTCAGGTCACCAGAACAGACTGTACTAAGTCTAGGGTCTTGTGGACCCCGAAATGTCCCGCCAGCGGATGATCATAACTGTCAGGGCTCCCAGGTATGACCAGAGATGTGTGACTGACGCAGGGAAACGCAGACTTCAGATATGGGATAAACAATATAATTTATTAACACTAACAATACAAACATAAACGCAGTGCAATACTAAACATAATACAGTGCAAACAAACCAAACCAACCACCCACAGATAACAGTACATACAAGCAAGCGTCGTCAGGCAGGCCGGGTCAATATCAATTGGGCAGGTAGGTACAGGGGGAGCAAGCGGAGAATGGTCGGGGTCACAGGCCAGGTTCAGCAGGTAGCAAGCAGCGTAGTACAGAGGGTCAAGCAGAGGGATGGTCAGGGTCACAAGCCAGGGATCAGAACAGGTAGCAAGCAGCGTAGTACAGAGGGTCAGGCAGAGGGATGGTCAGGGTCACAAGCCAGGGATCAGGACAGGTAGCAAGCAGCGTAGTACAGAGGGTCAGCAAAGGAACAGAAACAGGATGCAGGACAGATACAGGGCCCAGGACAAACACACACCAAGGCAGAGTCTGTGGGTCTGGCCATCCCTTAAATACCCCAGCATAATCAGTTCCAGGTGTTAGCTGGCTGCAAAGTTGAGTCTCTGATTGCTGGGAGCACCCGCTGGCCAGCCCTGGTACTGCAGATCAAAAGGCAGGTGAGTCCCACCATTGCTGGCCAGTCCATTCCTGACAGTACCCCCCCCTCAAGGAGCGGCCTCAGGACGCTCCAAACAGTCCTAGCTGGGAAAAATGTTCCACCGCCCGGGTCTGGTAACTGGCGGGATATCAAAGACTGGCACACCTGGCAGGACTCCGGGCAGCGGTACACCAGGCAGAGGCACATCGGGCTGGACACCGGGCAGAGGCACATTGGGCTGGACTCCGGGCAGAAGCACATCGGGCAGAGGCACACCGGGCTGGACTCCGGGCAGAGGCACATCGGGCAGAGGCACATCGGGCTGGACTCCGGGCAGAAGCACATCGGGCAGAGGCACACCGGGCTGGACTCCGGGCAGAGGCACACCGGGCAGAGGCACATCGGGCTGGACTCCGGGCAGAGGCACATCGGGCTGGACTCCGGGCAGAGGCACATCGGGCTGGACTCCGGGCAGAGGCACATCGGGCTGGACTCCGGGCAGAGGCACATCGGGCTGGACTCCGGGCAGAGGCACATCGGGCTGGACTCCGGGCAGAGGCACATCGGGCTGGACTCCGGGCAGAGGCACATCGGGCTGGACTCCGGGCAGAGGCACATCGGGCTGGACTCCGGGCAGAGGCACATCGGGCTGGACTCCGGGCAGAGGCACATCGGGCAGGACTCCGGGCAGAGGCACATCGGGCAGGACTCCGGGCAGAGGCACATCGGGCAGGACTCCGGGCAGAGGCACATCGGGCAGGACTCCGGGCAGAGGCACATCGGGCAGGACTCCGGGCAGAGGCACATCGGGCAGGACTCCGGGCAGAGGCACATCGGGCTGGACTCCGGGCAGAGGCACATCGGGCCCCCAGGCGGGGCGACAGGCATCGGGCCCCCAGGTGGTGCGACAGGCATCGGGCCCCCAGGTGGTGCGACAGGTCTCGGGCCCCCAGGCGGAGCGACAGGTCTCGGGCCCTCAGGCGGAGCGGCGGGCGCCGGACCCCCAGGTGGCGCGACAGGTCTCGGGCCCTCAGGCGGAGCGGCGGGCGCCGGACCCCCAGGTGGAACGACAGGTCTCGGGCCCTCAGGCGGAGCGGCGGGCGCCGGACCCCCAGGTGGAGCGACAGGTCTCGGGCCCTCAGGCGGAGCGGCGGGCGCCGGATCCCCAGGTGGAGCGACAGGTCTCGGGCCCTCAGGCGGAGCGGCGGGCGCCGGATCCCCAGGTGGAGTGACAGGTCTCGGGCCCCCAGGCGGAGCGACAGGTCTCGGGCCCTCAGGCGGAGCGGCGGGCGCCGGACCCCCAGGTGGAGCGACAGGTCTCGGGCCCCCAGGCGGAGCGACAGGTCTCGGGCCCCCAGGCGGAGCGGTGGGCGCCGGACCCCCAGGTGGAGCGACAGGTCTCGGGCCCTCAGGCGGAGCGGCGGGCGCCGGACCCCCAGGTGGAGCGACAGGTCTCGGGCCCCCAGGCGGAGCGACAGCTCTCGGGCCCTCAGGCGGAGCGGCGGGCGCCGGACCCCCAGGTGGAGCGACAGGTCTCGGGCCCTCAGGCGGAGCGGCGGGCGCCGGACCCCCAGGTGGAGCGACAGGTCTCGGGCCCTCAGGCGGAGCGGCGGGCGCCGGACCCCCAGGTGGAGCGACAGGTCTCGGGCCCTCAGGCGGAGCGGCGGGCGCCGGACCCCCAGGCGGAGCGACAGGTCTCGGGCCCCCAGGCGGAGCGACAGGTCTCGGGCCCTCAGGCGGAGCGGCAGGCACCGGACCCCCAGGTGGAGCGACAGGTCTCGGGCCCTCAGGCGGAGCGGCGGGCGCCGAGTCATCTGGCACGACAGTGGGCTCCGAGTCAACTGGCATGACCGCTGGCACTGGGTCAGACATTGGATCGTCTGGCTGGACAGCGGGCATCGGGTCACCCGGCATCAGGTCATTTGGCTCGACCGCGGGCACCGCATCATCTGGCAAGGCAGTGGGCTCCGAGTCAACTGGTATGACCGCGGGCACTGGGTCAGACATTGAATCGTCTGACTGGACAGCGGGCATCGGGTCACCAGGCATCAGGTCATTTGGCTCAACAGCGGGCACCGCGTCATCTGGCAAGGCAGTGGGCTCCGAATCAACAGGCACGACAGTGGGCACCGGGTCATCAGGTACCGGATTGTCTGGCTCGACAGCGGGCACTGGGTCACCAGGCATCAGGTCATTTGGCTTGCCAGCGGGCACCGCGTCATCTGGCAAGGCAGTGGGCACCGGGTCACCAGGCATTGGATCGTCTGGCTCGACAGCGGGCATCGGGTCACCAGGTATGACAGCGGGCACTGGGTCACCAGGCATCAGGTCATTTGGCTCGCCAGCGGGCACCGCGTCATCTGGCAAGGCAGTGGGCACCGAGTCACCAGGTACGACAGCGGGCTCTGAGTCAATTGGCACGACAGCGAGCACCAGATCAGGTACCGGATCATCTGGATCAACAGCGGGCATCGAGTCAACTGGCCTAATAGGATCATCAGGCTGGATCAGTTCATCATGCTGGATAGAGGCATCAGGCTGAATGCCGGCGTCCGGCCGAGTAGAGGCTTCAGGCCGAGTAGAGGCTTCAGGCCGAGTAGAGGCTTCAGGCCGAGTAGAGGCATCAGGCCGAGTAGAGGCATCAGGCCGAGTAGAGGATTCAGGCTGAGTAGAGGCTTCAGGCTGAACCACGGAAGGCAGGTTCACCAGTTTGGATACTGGCAGGATGGTATTGGTTGGAAAGAATTTTCGCTTTTTTCTGGTTTTAACTACTGGAGCACTGCAAGTAAACGCAGGTCTGCAAACGAATGGAGCAGCTGGAGACAGAGAAGAACTGGAGGATGGAACAGGAGAGGGAGCAGTTGCTACAGAGGGCTTTTTTACAGGGTTAAAGGCAGGATAGGTGCAGCGAGTGGGAACAGGGTACTGACATGCGGTAGATAGCCAAGTATACTGGGCTGTAACTGGAGGAGCTGTTGGGAATACAGGAGAAGAGTTAGAAGCAGGACTGGGTTTTTGTAAGCTGACTGAGGCTGGGTGCAACAAGTCTGTCCATGTCTGCAGTAGGGGTTGAACAAAGCTGAGCTTACACAAAGCCTGTCTGGTCAATGACTGCACTGCGTTTATACAAACTCTTAGTGTCTGTGGTGAACATGTGGAATAACGCTCCAGAAAGTAACCCACATCATCCTCTAATAACCACACCAGGGACTCTACCTGGTCTGCACTAAATGGTGGCAAAAATTCATCCCTGCATTCGGGGGAACCAGATGAAACCAACTCTGCACAAACCTCAATCAAAGGCTGCACCTCAGAGAACTCTGTGCCCTGATCTACTAGAACATGAGCGAGCCGTATACATTCTAGCAGTTCATCCCGGGGATACTCCTTCAGAGTTTGATAAGCATACTCCCTGTCATCAAACACTAGCAGAGATAAATACTCAACCTCATCCAGATCCATCCTTCCCATCAACAAACCAAGATGGCTTCCCTGTGCAGCCACTTCTGGTCAGGATTGGCCTTGGTGTAATGTCAGGGCTCCCAGGTATGACCAGAGATGTGTGACTGACGCAGGGAAACGCAGACTTCAGATATGGGATAAACAATATAATTTATTAACACTAACAATACAAACATAAACGCAGTGCAATACTAAACATAATACAGTGCAAACAAACCAAACCAACCACCCACAGATAACAGTACATACAAGCAAGCGTCGTCAGGCAGGCCGGGTCAATATCAATTGGGCAGGTAGGTACAGGGGGAGCAAGCGGAGAATGGTCGGGGTCACAGGCCAGGTTCAGCAGGTAGCAAGCAGCGTAGTACAGAGGGTCAAGCAGAGGGATGGTCAGGGTCACAAGCCAGGGATCAGAACAGGTAGCAAGCAGCGTAGTACAGAGGGTCAGGCAGAGGGATGGTCAGGGTCACAAGCCAGGGATCAGGACAGGTAGCAAGCAGCGTAGTACAGAGGGTCAGCAAAGGAACAGAAACAGGATGCAGGACAGATACAGGGCCCAGGACAAACACACACCAAGGCAGAGTCTGTGGGTCTGGCCATCCCTTAAATACCCCAGCATAATCAGTTCCAGGTGTTAGCTGGCTGCAAAGTTGAGTCTCTGATTGCTGGGAGCACCCGCTGGCCAGCCCTGGTACTGCAGATCAAAAGGCAGGTGAGTCCCACCATTGCTGGCCAGTCCATTCCTGACAATAACATAGCCCTAAAAATGTCAGTCGGGTGGCTTCAGGTGCAAAAATTCTGTCTCCTGGCCATAGTAATCCTTCTCTGGAGGACAGGGTTACTCCTGGAGGAGAAGGAGCCCCAAAAGATGCCTGCTGGATCTGTGAGAAAAGATCAGGTTACCTGTTGAGAGCACTGTATCAGGGATAGGTGTATCCTTCGGGTCGTCAAACATCCTAGACAGGGCATCTGGTTTGCCATTCTTGGAGCCTGGTCTGTAGGTAATGTGGAAGCTGAATCTAGAAAAGAAGAGTGCCCACCTGGCTTGTCAGGGTTTTAGACGTTTTGCCGTCTTCACGTATTCCAGATTTTTATGATCAGTGTAGATTAGGATGGGATGTGCTGCACCTTCTAACAGGTATCTCCATTCCTCCAAGGCGGATTTGATGGCCAGTAATTCCCGGTCCCCTACATCGTAATTTCTCTCCGCCAGAGATAATTTCCTGGAAAAGAAAGCAATAGGGTGAGGAGAAAGTTTTAGACCCTTTCGCTGTGAGAGGACGGCCCCAACAGCACTTTCTGAGGCATCTACTTCTACCAAAAAGGGTAGTACTGGATCTGGATGGCTTAGTATGGGCGCTGATGTAAAAACTCTTTAAAGATTCAAAAGCATCTTGAGCTTCCTGTGTCCAATGGAATCGGACTCCCTGTTTAGTCAGTTGAGTGATCGGTGTGATGATGACCGAGAATCCCCTGATGAATCTTCTATAAAAAATGGCAAAACCTATAAGGCGCTGAACTCCTTTCTTATAAGCTGGTGCAGGCCATTCTAGTATGGCAGAAACTTTCTGGGGGGTCCATCTTGAAGCCTTCCATGGATATAATTAGTCCCAGGAACTGAATGCTCTGGCGTTCAAACTCACATTTCTCTGGTTTAGCATAAAGTCCATGTAATCGGAGGCGACCAAAAACCCTTTGCACATGACCCCGGTGGAGCTTGATGGAAGCAGAAAAAATCAGAATATCATCGAGATATACGATCACGAACACATCTAAGAAATCCCTGAAGTCATTCACCAGATGCTGGCAGGTTGCTGGAGCATTGCATAGCCCAAAGGGCATAACTAAACATTCATAATGCCCAAATCTGGTACGGAAGGCTGTTTTCCACTTGTCCCCTTCTCTGAACCTTACAAGGATGTAGGCCCCTCTTAAGTCTAGTTTGGTGAATGCGGTTGCTGCTCTGAGCCTCTGGAAGAGTTCTGGGATTAGTGGCAGAGGGTATCTATTCTTTACCATAATATTATTTAATTCCCGTTAGTCCACACATGGGCGGGGGGGAATGGTCTTTTTTTTCAACAAAGAAAATTCCTGCCCCAGGTGGAGAAGTAGAGGGGCGGATGAACCCCTTTTTTGAGATAATCGTCAATGTAATCCTTTAATGCTTCCAACTCATGCTCTGATAGCGGGAAGATCTGACCAAAGGGAATCTCAGCTCCTGGCAGCAGTTCAATCGGGCAATCGTAAGGCCTGTGAGGTGGAAGGCTGTCTGCACCTCGCTTGCTGAAGACATCTAGGAAGTCATGGTATGCTGCCGGAACTAACTGGCCTGCGTTGGTATCGTTTTCCATGCACAGCAGGGGCCCGAACGGAGCAGGAACATGAGGGAAGCAGTGCTCATGGCAGTAGGCCGATTTAAAGTCCACTTCTCCGGATACCCAATTTACACCAGGGTTATGGGCCTGTAACCATGGAATCCCTAGGATGACAGGAAATAGTGGTGATGAAATGACATCTAGGCATAATAGTTCCTTGTGACCAGATGGAGATATTATCACGGGGAGTGGGATTTAATGTTGGATCCGTCTGCCAGAAATACTGTCAGTCTCTGCGTTTTGGCCCTTAAGGATATCTGATGTTGCTGAACAAAAGTTGTGTCAATGAAGCAACTGCAGGCCCTAGAATCAATTATAGCGGTTACTGGCAAAGTTCTTCCTAAAAGCTGAAACAAAACGGAGATGGTGAGCTGAGCAGGGTTGACAGCAGGTATTTTAGCAGGCAGGGTGGTCAGAGACTTTGCAGGGCAGTTTCGTACATAGTGTCCGAGTTCTCCACAGTAGAGGCATAAGTTGCCCCGTCGGCGGTGTTGCCGTTCTTCCGGAGTGAGTGTGGTTTGTAGCAATCCGATTTGCATGGGCTCAGACCCGTCAGAACTGGGTGTGGCAGAACTTGTTGATGCCATACTTGTTGGAGGTGGCACCCTGGGTAGCATCCATATTGGGCATCTTGACCTGCGGATCTTTCCAGCCTTCGTTCCCTGAGTTGGCAGTCAATTTGAATAGTCAGCTTGATAAGTTCCTCCAAGGTACTAGGTACTCCAACTCGAGCTAACTAATCTTTCAGGGGTTCGGCAAGACCTAAACGAAATTGATAACGTAGGGCAGCGTCATTCCAACTGGCATCAGCGCTCCAGCGCCGGAACACGATTACATAGTCCTCTGCTGCCCTGCGACCTTGCTGGAGAGAATGTAGCGCAGCTTCTGCAGACGCAGATTGCTGGGGATCATCTTAAAGCTGTGCCATAGCTTCAAAGAAACCATTTAGGGAGGACAGTTTGGCATCTGCCATCTCCATCAAATGGTGAGCCCATGCTTGTGGTTCGCTCTGGAGAAGGAAGATCACAAATCCCACTTTGGTTGCTTCCAGAGAAAAGGTGCGAGGTTGCAACGCAAAATACAGCGCACATGCGTTCCGGAAGGCCCTGAATTTGTGGCGGCCGCCAGAAAATCTCTCGGGCGTAGGTACCCTAGGTTCAGGGGGCAACATCATCACAGTGGGACTTGCCATGGCTCCTGGAGCGGCAGTTGGAGGGGGTATCACTGAGGTGCTAGCAGCGGATGCTGGTGGAGATAGGGCCTGGAAACGGTCCTCCAGGCGGTTGTACCCCTCTTGCAGGCCTTTGATGGCTTTTGTCAGTGCCGCAATGTGTTGGCAGTTTTCTTCCAGAGGAGAGGCCCCTCTCTCAGGCTCCGACATGGCCTTCTGGTACTGTCACGTACCTGGTTGGGGAGCCTGACGTGGAGAGAGGGCGTCCTCTTACAATTCCCGCTCGGAGCCCCTGATAGTGGGAACAGAGGGCGCAGAGCCAGGAGTGGCAGGAGTGCCGTGTGAATCTGAAGCTGACGGCTGGTAGCTGGGGACCCAGGAGATCCGGACACAGGCCAGGTGTGGGTGCAGGAACGTAGGTGCAGCAGCAAGCAGGTATGGCGGCAGTCAGGATGCGGATTGGGACCGGATACCAGTGCGTGGATGCAGTAGCATGCAGGTATGGCGGTGACTCGGATGGAGGCCAGATGCGGAACCGTGGGTGCAGTGGCAGGTAAGTATGATAGCCGACAGGATGCAAGCCAGGTGCAGGTAGGTTAATGTAGTAGAGTGAGACAAGCCGGGTCAGTATCAAGCGGGCAGATAAAGTACAAAAGGAGCAGGCAAACGAATGGTCAGGGATAGCCGGGGTCGGTGCAGGCGGAGTTCTTTTTTAGTCAGGTAAATCAGAATACAGGTATCAGGATCAGGAATATGTGCAGGAACGTTGTAGACCAGAAGGCATTGATTTTACTATTGAGCAGGTTTAAATAGCCCGCCTGCACACTCGCACCACCGCGGCTCGAGGGGATCCGTCGCCGTCGCACGGCTGCACAGTGACAGGATCCCTGACAACTCTGGTGCCCACAATACAGAGCTTATGTGTCACATGACCTAGGAATAGAGCATTGCAGGTTCTGCTTATTTTTGCATTTGTTATTTTGGACAATAGAGACCTAGGACTTTCATGCTTCTCCAAAGTCATATATTTTTAACACTCTGGATGGGAGTGTTAGTTTTTTTAGTAGGATTAGGAAATTTACAAAATCTCTTCCCTCACTTTGCTTACAGAAAGGGAGAAGCTCCGTAAACTGAAAGTAGTGGTGGAAACTGAGGCAAGACTCATAGAACAAGGTACCCTGACCCCAGAAAATGTGTTCCTTCGCAGTGAGGAGGCTGCGTGTGTAGTGTAAGTAATCACACTGACCATATTTCAATATTAAAGAGTTTTTTACTTTTTACAGGTTTTTTTTTTTTGCTGGTACTATAACAAGCCTCCATTTACTTCACCATCCTGCATGTGAGTGGGCATGCATCTCAAACAGAACAGTGTCTATTTTGCTTTAGCTTCCCAAAATGTAACACCAGAACTACTTACATAAACACATCTAAGTACAAGCATCTGGTTAGCATGTGCCATTCTGGGGGGTACCATTATAACACTTCAGGTTGCCAAATGGAAAAGCTTACTTGGGGCAAATCTGTACACCAAGTCATAATGTCTTGTATGTCTTCTTGCACTTTGATGTGACAGGAAAATGTTTGAAGAAGAGCATGCTTTTGTCAAGACCATGCTGGAAAAAGTAACTTCACGTCAGTCAGAGCTTCTGGACAATTACAACCAGTGAGTGAACAACCTTTTAAAGTGTTACTAACACACAACAGTAAAATCAGTCTGTATATGCAGTAAAGCATGCTTGTTATACTCACTGTGGAACCTAAGGGATTAATCCTCTGCATTGTGTAAAAAGGTTGTTTGATCCTGACTTCTCTGATCCTCCCCACCTGATAAGACATATCGTGTGAACACTCTGCACAGTCTCAGTTTGGTGTTGCTAGAGAGGTTTTTTCTTCTTGGGAGAGTGCAAATGATCTGCACAGGGCCACACAGCACTGCCCAGACAGCGGTAAGGGTCCTGCATCCTCCTACAGCAGAAAGAAAACTCCTCCTACAAGCTTTAACCAGTGCTCTGCTGAACACTGATAGAAGTCACAAGACTGCTATATACTGCTGATAGAAAAGGTATTTAACAGTTTATATTTACTGAAATAATTGCATTTCCATGTTCTGTGTACTGTGGGAGACCAGATGTAGTGAATGCAGGGTCCTGGGTTTACAAACACTTTAAGGACAAACGAGAATATGAGATGCTTTTGGGTATATTTACTTGCCATGGGTTGATGCAGCATTCACTTTGAGTCCACACCAGCTTCTTATGGGCCTTAAATTCCAACATTGAGATCTTCCTGCCACACTGATATTTCAGTGTTTGGTAGATGCTGGAAAGTTAAACCACCGAACAGTTTCCCTTATTTCTCTAAGACTTTCGGGGTCTGTGATCAATATGAGAGGCTCTCACACTAACCGCTATCTATTTACATAGGCTGACTGCATGTCTTCCCATGGCCATACTGTAGTAACAGAAGCAGTCGTACAAGAGCATCATATCTGCTCCCATGTACAGGTGAAACTCGAAAAATTAGAATATCGTGCAAAACTTCATTTATTTCAGTAATGCAACTTAAAAGGTGAAACTAATATATGAGATAGACTCATTACATGCAAAGCAAGATACTTCAAGCCGTGATTTGTCATAAATGTGATGATTATGGCTTACAGCTCATGAAAACCCCAAATCCACAATCTCAGAAAATTAGAATATTATATGCAATCAATAAAACAAGGATTGTGCATAGAACAATATCGGACCTCTGAAAAGTATAAGCATGCATATGTACTCAGTAGAGATGAGCGAATTATTCAAAAATTCGATTCGGCTGATTCGGCGAATTTGCGGAATAAATTCGATTCGAGTCGAATATATTCGCTGCGAATTTAACTTATAAAAAGGGTGTTTCTAGGCTTCAGAGAGCCTTTATATTAGTGCAGAACACTGTACCTTTAATTTAAATGCCCTTGGAGTCTGCTGGGGAAGAGAAATAATACTGTCAGTCAGTATGACATGCAGATGAGTGCCGTCGATCTTAGAATCACCGCACACTTCACTCATTTGGGCAGTCACGGGGCCAAAACCAGAGTGTGGAGCCACAGTGTGGCGGTGGAGGCAGCAGCAATGGGAGGCCATACAGCACCCTATGAAAAAATGGAACCCACCAGCAGTGTGAGGAGACCTGAAAGTGGCACATGGCAGAGTGTGGCGATGGAGACAGGAGCAATGGGAGGCCGTACAGGGACCCATGACACACTCTGGACCTGGCAGCAGCATGAGGAGGCGGTACAGGGGCCCATGACAGATTACGGGCCTGGCAGCAGCATGAGGAGTCGGTACGGGGGCCCATGGCAGATTACGGGCCTGGCAGCAGCAATGGGAGGCCCGTAATCTGCCAGCACCCTATGACAAAATGGAACCCACCAGCAGTGTGAGGAGACCTGAAAGTGGCACATGGCAGAGTGTGGCGATGGAGACAGCAGCAATGGGAGGCCGTACAGGGACCCATGACACACTCTGGACCTGGCAGCAGCATGAGGAGGCGGTACAGGGGCCCATGACAGATTAGGGGCATGGCAGCAGCATGAGGAGTCGGTACGGGGGCCCATGGCAGATTACGGGCCTGGCAGCAGCAATGGGAGGCCCGTAATCTGCCAGCACCCTATGACAAAATGGAACCCACCAGCAGTGTGAGGAGACCTGAAAGGGGCACATGGCAGAGTGTGGCGATGGAGACAGCAGCAATGGGAGGCCGTAGAGGGACCCATGACACACTCTGGACCTGGCAGCAGCAAGAGGAGGCGGTACAGGGGCCCATGGCAGAGTGGCGAAGCGTAAGCAGCTTAAATTGAAGGCCATACAGAGGCCTATGTTAAAAATAATAACATGTTTGGGGCATGATTCATGGCGGATTTAGTCAGTTGTGTCAGGAACTGGTGGTTTGAAATCCAGACTAATCCACGCCTGATTCATTTTCACAAACGTGAGTCTCTCCACACTTTGGGTGGACAGTCGTGTCCTCCGCGGAGTTACAATACCTCCTGCCGCACTAAACACGCGCTCCGATGCCACGCTACTGGCCGGGCATGACAGCCTTTCAAGGGCAAATTCAGCTAGTTGGGGCCAAAGGTCAAGTTTCGTTGCCCAGTAGTCAAGGGGATTGTCTACCTCGGTTGGCAGGGTGCTGTCCAAGTAGGCCCAAGCCTGTTGTTTGAGGTCCTGCTCCAGGTCCACCTGATGCTGCTGCGGCTGGTTGTAGTTTCCTCACTGCGCTGGTGAAGAAAGCTACTCATCATCGACTGCAGACTGAGGCAGCTGCTGCTGGTGGAGCTGCCACTGCTCCTACCACCCCACCCCTCCCCTGCTGCCATGGCAGCGGAACGCGAGCGCACACGGCCCACAGTGTCTGAGGATGGACGTTGGCGCAGAAAGGCAGAGACCAACTGACTACATAGGTGGTTTTTATAGTACGTTATTTTGGCCTCCCTCTCAGCAGGTGTGAAAAAGGCCACCATTTTTGAACGGTAGCGAGGGTCCAACAAGGTGGACAGCCAAAAGTCATCCCTCTGTCTGATGGTTATTATTCGGCTGTCGCTACGCAAGCAACCGAGCATGCTATGGGCCATTTGTGCCAAGGAATGCGAGGGACTCCCTGCCTCCATCTCCACAGCATACTGCCACGGTGCGTCTGGGTCCTCTGTCTCCTCCTCCTCCTCCTCTACCAGATGCTCCTGCTCCTCCACTCCTGTCCGCTGAGTGGAAAAACCACCCATTTCACTCAATAATTCCTGAGCACCAATGTCCTCCTCTACCTCCTCCTCTTCTTCCTGTCCTGCCCCCACAGGGGTCATGTGGCGTTGAGATCTGTGCGCCACGTCTACCGCACCCTGACCAGCCATTGTTAACAGCATTTGTTCCAGGACGTGCAACAGAGGAATGACGTCGTTCATCCCATAGTCCTGCCGACTCACGAATAGCGTGGCCTCCTCAAAGGGCCTGAGCAAGTGGCAGGTGTCACGCATGAGCTGCCAATGGCTGACATCTAAGTTACACAGGGGAGTACCTTTATCCGCTTGTAACATCAGGAAATCGGTGATGGCCTTTCGCTGTTCGTAAAGGCGGTCTAACATATGTAGGGTTGAATTCCACCTTGTTGCAACGTCGCAGATCAGGCGATGCTGTGGAATTCCGTTCTGCCGCTGCAGCTCAAGGAGGGTGTGCTTTGCGGTGTAGGAATGGCTGAAATGCATGCAAAGTTTACGTGACATTTTAAGGATGTCTTGCAGTGGGATGGTGGATTTTAGGAACCGCTTGACAACCAGATTGAACACGTGAGCCATGCATGGCGCATGGCACAACCTTCCTTGACGCAGAGCAGACACCATGTTCTTTCCGTTGTCGGTCAACATGGTTCCGATTTTCAGTTTGCGCGGAGACAGCCATCTGTCGATTTCTCTGTTCATTACACTCAGAAGTTCCTCCCCTGTGTGACTACGTTCGCCAAGGCATACCAGGTGCAGCACAGCGTGACACCGTTGCGCCCTGCACATGTGATATGCCGGTCGGGTAATGGGACTTGGCACGGGGGTGGCGGCTGAGGACACGGCGGAAGAAGAGGTGGTAGAGGCGGACATCTTTGCTGGACCAAGGACGTGCAAACGTGGAGGCAAAAGCGGCGTGACCTGTCCAAGTTGCTGGTGCGGCTGTGCCGGCACCACGTTCACCCAGTGGGCCGTAAATGACATGTACTGTCCCTGACCGTAGTTACAGCTCCACACGTCGGCGCTGCCGTGCACTTTGGCAGAGACTGACATGCTCAAAGACTGGCCCACCATCTCTTCTACATGTGAATGCAGGGCTGGCACTGCCTTTTTGGCGAAGAAATGCCGGCTTGGCACTCTCCACCGCGGCTCGGCACAAGCCATCATTTCTCGGAAAGGTGCTGAGTCCACCACTTGGAAAGGGAGGGACTGCAGCACCAGCAACTTGGACAGGAGGACGTTCAGCTTCTGCACCGTCGGGTGCGTGCTCGCAAACTGTTGTCTCTTGGAAACGGATTCCAAGAAAGACTGCTGACGGAATCCGTGAAGACGAGTAGCAGGAGAAGGAGCATCTGAACGAGCGGAAGATGCCAACGAGCGACAACTCCCCTCAGCAGAGGTGTTGGAGCCTTGACTGGCTGATAGAGGGCGATTGACGTCGGGTGACGGAGCAAGTAACGGAGCGGGTGATGGAGCGGGGGCTGGGGCAGGCAGAACCGCCGTATCTTTATCACGGTTTTCCCAGGCCACCGAATGGCGACGCTGCATATGCTGATGCAACGCTGTAGTCCCAACATGGGCCCCCTGGCCACGCTTGACTTTCTGGCCGCATAGTCGACATACAGCTACGTTTACTTCCTCGGGCGGCTTGACGAAAAATTGCCACACCGCCGAGTAGGAAACTTTGCCCCCGCTACTCCTCACTGGCTGACTGCTACTTCCTCCGTGCACACCGGCACCACTACTGGCCGTGGTGGTAGGCTGCAGTGGAGCTGGTGCTCTATTCCGTGGCCGTTTGCCTCCACTGACACTGCTGCGACCCTGCTGCCTCCTGGGCAACCCACCGACTGTTTTGCTCGCTGCCAAGCTGGCACCCTCTTCTGCTGATGATGCGGAAGCAATAGCCTGATGACGACGAGGCTGCCAAGTGCGATCAGCCTCATCATCATCAATTAGGGTCTCCGCCTCACTACTAGCCCCCTCGGCTGCGTGTGGGTCAGGAGACAGACCTGTCTCTAGACCAGCTACCGAGCCACTCTCCTCGCCAGTACTTCTTCGCCTGGCTGCTGAAGAGGCGGATCTCTCCCCCCGTTCCTGACCGCCCTCTGTTAGCTCTTCCTCACTGTACAGTGGGGCTGAGCCCACAGCATGCGATACTTCGCTTGGTGAGGGAACACCAAAGGACAGGGGCAGGTCGAGGACATGTGATTTCAGTGGGCTTGCTCCCAGGCCATGCCAACTAACGGTTGTGTCTGATATACCCACTGACCGTTGGCTGTAGGTGTCAGAGGTGACCTGGGAAGAGGAAGACGACCGAGCCAACCAATCGATGACGGCAGGGTTGTCGGTGGAGACACGACCGCTGGATGACACCGGGAGCACTGGCCTCTGGCTGCGACTAGTGCTGCCTCGACCCCTTCCTCTGCTGCCACGTCTGCTCGCTCCTGAAACATTGCCTCCTCTGCCACTCCTCTGCGTGTTGTCTGACATACTCTTTAATTCAACGATTCTGTGTCCCTGAGTAACGATTCTGTGTCCCTGAGTAACGATTCTGTGTCCCTCAGTAACGATTCTGTGTCCCTCAGTAACGATTCTGTGTCCCTGAGTAACGATTCTGTGTCCCTCAGTAACGATTCTGTGTCCCTGAGTAACGATTCTGTGTCCCTGAGTAACGATTCTGTGTCCCTCAGTAACGATTCTGTGTCCCTGAGTAACGATTCTGTGTCCCTGAGTAACGATTCTGTGTCCCTCAGTAACGATTCTGTGTCCCTGAGTAACGATTCTGTGTCCCTGAGTAACGATTCTGTGTCCCTGAGTAACGATTCTGTGTCCCTCAGTAACGATTCTGTGTCCCTGAGTAACGATTCTGTGTCCCTCAGTAACGATTCTGTGTCCCTCAGTAACGATTCTGTGTCCCTGAGTAACGATTCTGTGTCCCTGAGTAACGATTCTGTGTCCCTGAGTAACGATTCTGTGTCCCTAAGTAACGATTCTGTGGCCCTAAAGTCTCTGTGGCCCTAACTCTGTCCCTAATACAGACAGGTCTGTCTCTCTTGAATGACCGGAGGCTAATGGAGAATTCTAAGATGAACGCAATTTATAGCTCCACCATTACACAGTGCTGGCTGGCTGGCTGCTGATTGGCTAATGCGATCACATGTCATGAATGAATGCATTATGGGTCAGCGCGCCTTGTCTGCGCGCCTTCCCAGAGATCCCCGCTCCGTCGCCACACATGTCGCCGCCATTTTTGGGAAAATTCGATTCGTGCATCCGAAGTTTGCTAATTTTCGGATTCGGCGCGAATCGAATTTTTCCTGATCTTCGAAACGAATTCCACTTCGCCATGTTCGATTCGCTCATCTCTAGTACTCAGTACTTGGTTTGGGCCCCTTTTGCAGCAATTACTGCCTCAATGCGGCATGCCATGGAAGCTATCAGCCTGTGGCACTGCTGAGGTGTTATGGAAGATCAGGATGCTTCAATAGCGGCCTTCAGCTCTTCTGCATTGTTCGGTCTCATGGCTCTCATCTTTCTCTTGGCAGTGCCCCATAGATTCTGTATGGGGTTCAGGTCAGGCGAGTTTGCTGGCCAATCAAGCACAGTAATCCCACGGTCATTGAACCAGGTTTTGGTGATTTTGACAGTGTGGGCAGGTGCCAAGTCCTGCTGGAAAATTAAGTCAGCATCCCCATAAAGCTCGTCTGCGGAAGGAAGCATGAAGTGCTCCAAAATCTCCTGGTAGACGGCTACATTGACCCTGGACTTAATGAAGCACAGTGGACCAACACCAGCAGATGACATGGCTCCCCAAATCAACACAAACTGTGGAAACTTCACACTGGACTTCAAGCATCTTGCAGTGTGTGCCTCTCCATTCTTCCTCCATACTCTGGGTCCTTGGTTTTCAAATGAGATGCAAAAGTTGCTCTCATCAGAAAAGAGGACTTTGAACCACTGAGCAACAGACCAGGTCTGTTTTTCTTTAGCCCAGGTAAGACGCTTCTGACGTTGTTTGTTGTTCAGGAGCGGCTTGACAAGAGGAATAAGACATTTGAAGCCCATGTCCAGGATCCGTCTGTGTGTGGTGGCTCTTGATGCACTGACTCCAGCCTCAGTCCACTCCTTGTGAAAGTCCCCAACACTTTTGAATGGCCTTTTCCTGACAATCCTCTCCAGGCTGTGGTCATCCCTGCTGCTTGTGCACCTTTTTCTTCCACACTTTTCCCTTCCACATAACTTTCTATTAATGTGCTTTGATATAGCACTTTGGGAACATCCAACTTCTTTTGCAATTACCTTTTGAGGCTTTCCCTCCTTATGGAGGGTGTCAATGATGGTTTTCTGCACAACTGTCAGGTCAGCAGTCTTTTCCATGATTGTGATTCCTACTGAACCAAACTGAGAGACCATTTAAAGGCTCAGGAACCATTTGCAGGTGTTATGGCTTAATTAGCTGATTAGAGTGGGACACTTTGAGCCGAGAATATTGAACCTTTTCACAATATTCTAATTTTCTGAGATTGTGGATTTGGGGTTTTCATGAGCTGTAAGCCATAATCATCACAATTATGACAAATCACAGCTTGAACGATCTTGCTTTGCATGTAATGAGTCTATCTCATATATTAGTTTCACCTTTTAAGTTGCATTACTGAAATAAATGAACTTTTGCACGATATTCTAATTTTTCGAGTTTCACCTGTAGCCTTCATTGTCTTCTTCCATCCTCACCAATCAATATATTTTTTCAGTGTTTTGTCAAAATACACAGTGCTGCCCTGCATCATCTATATAATTGCACACATAAAGTATGTATTATACACATTTTTTGTTCCATTAATAGTTTGTATATACAGTTTATCGGTATTTGGATAGCCCTGTATCTGTAGGGGGCTCATTTATTTCCATCATCTTCTGCCTCATATGTCTTGTCTTTCAGGCTGAAAGCAGAGCTAAATGCTGCAGAAGAAAAACTGTCTAAGACCCCCGGAGCTGTGTCTGGTGAAATTTGCCAATCCTTCAGGGCTCATTTTTAATTCAATACATAGAATGTGGAATTCAGAACAAGAGTTTCTACCCCTCGTTCTCCTGCTTTGGTTTTATCTCCATGATTTCTGAAAAGTTATTCTGTTTTATGAAGTTAATTAATTATTTGTTACATTAAGTTTATCCTGCAGTAATTCTTTCTGGTAGCTATCCTTTGTTAAAAAAAATCTCACCAAATGGAGGCATCTCAATTTGTCATATATGGGCTTATTTACAACATTCAGCTTGAATGAGAAAAAATAAAAAAATATCTATCTGCTCTGTAAAGACAGTAATTCTGCATCTCTTCATTAGTTAATCACATGACGAATGCTGAGATTTTACCCATTAGCCTGAGCTGATTAAGCCACCAGCTTACTGTCATTTCCTGAATGTCTGTCTCTTGAGATCCTTTGCAAGAGATCCCATGATCACCAATTTGAGACTTTCATGTCACAAGAGACGTTAGATAGTTCATTGGGTTTAGTTAGGCAGGCCATTTTTGGCAGAGCTGACATATTTAATCATAGGTTAGGTATAATTGTAGAGAGCAGGAAGTTCCAGGCGTGACCTGTATGTGCATGTTTTCTGGAAAAATAAAGTTTTATTGCATTCTGAGATCATTAATGTCCATTCATTTTAGCTTCTTTTTTTTTTTTGTGGATGTAAGCAGGAAGCAGAGCCTGTGTAAATAAGTAAAAGTGGTTGCCCCTCATGCACATAAATATTTACACATCAAATGCTGAGGGTTATTATTGCACTCATTGACACTAATGCTGGGGTAATTGAACTCCAACTTCCTCAGTGTGCATTGAAAGACACTACAAAAAAATTGCAGTATGACCAAAATTGGTGTTGAGTTGCAAACATTACACATGTACATGATCCAGCACAGAGTGGCCACCTGCCCATAATAAAAAGGTAGTGGCCGGTCCGCAACCGGTTACAGTGCATTCACATTGCAAATGCACCTGCAGTCCAGTTATATGCTAGAACGCAAGAGGGGGTTGCTGCAATTAGCTGCAAGAGGAAGCCCCATTGAAAGCAATGGGAGGCTGCTGAATCCTGCAGCTAATTGCACCCACTTGCATGCGGACTGCCTGCATCCAGAGCTGATTAGTCACGTGTTCACTGCATAAGAGATTACACACGAGTGGGCACAACTAGCTGTGGGAGCTGGAGCCTCCCATTGCTTTCAATTGGGCAGCTTCACGTGGCTAATCTTGGGAACCCCACTTGCGGTTTGGCATGTAATCGGACTGCAGGTGCATTCTCTATAAACCGATTGAAGAATTACTTCACCCTGATTGACAACTGACATTACATCTTTTTACTGCAACTAAATTGACCATTGCAAGAGCATGGAAAGCCCCAATCCTTAGCTTTGAAGCTGCCAAGAACCATATGAATGGCATGGTCAATGAAAAATTAACAGCCATACTATCAGACACCCATAAGAAATTTCTCTGGGTGTGACAACGCTGGATTGCCCATGCTCAGCCATCTTGGTTTGACAATGCTCTTTTCTTGATCTAGCAGTCGTGCGTTGTGAATCCTTGGGATTCCTCCTCTTTTTCTTTCTTTTCTTTCTCTCTTCTTTTTCTAGCTCCTGCTCTTTAATAAGATTGTCCGGCTGCTAGGCCTTGGCCTGGCCTAGATGATTACAACATGAGCAATCCTCACTTATGGCAATGAGACATGCTTTAAGCCTAATACTCCAAAGTTTATGCATAGGTATCATCTGATATACAAGGGTTTATTCACTAAAGCTGGAGATTGCAAAATCAGGCTCACTTCTGCACAGAAACCAATCAGCTTCAAGGTATTATTGCCAAAACTTAATTGAACAAGCGGGGGTTAGAAGTTGACTGGTTTCTATGCAGAAGTGAGCCTGACTGTGCACTCTCCAGCTTCAATAAATAAACCGAATTGTTTGATATTCTATAGTTACTAACATCTATACCAGGTGTGACGGAGCGTAGGCAGGACAGAATACACAGAGTAGATGGCAAACAGTTAAAGCTTTATTAGAACAGACAACAGTCACTCAATGGGGAGTAGTGCAGAGAGAGAGAGTCCAAAAGACTTGTAATCCAGCCCCGGTGGGCAAAGTTAATGTCTCTACAGCAATTTGTACTCCAAGAGGCAGTTCATAAGCAGTCAGATAGCACAAGGGAAGCATACACTCAAGCAAAGCTGATGCGGTGGTCTCAGGCAGAGCTGATGTGGTAGTCTCCGGCAAAGCTGATAGCATTTCGGGCAGGGCTGATGTAGCTTCTGGGGTCCCCCTTCCTCCAATGGGGCTCAGGCAGAGCCGGGGGGCCACTAGAGTCCAGCTGGACCCATCAGTGGTTGCCCAGCAGAATGGCTCAACAAGAGAGACCAGTACTGGCCTCTTAAACCCCCTGAGCAGGATGAGGGGGGGGGGGGGGGCATTAGCAGGTGACAATGAAGAGAATGGACAGGAATGGAACTACAGTAATTTAATTTGTAGCTGTAAACAGAAAATACTGGTTGGACAGGCTGGACACTGAAACAGGATAATTGGATTTGCAGCTGTAAACAGTGTAACAGTGGGGAAAATACATTAATACAATAGTAAGGCACTAATTAGGGATGTATACACTAATTGAATTTGGGACCTTTTGTGGAGGGGGAGCCTTAATTACAGCTAGGGACCTTCGGCACACAGGAGTGAATACTAATTGGAGGATGCTCTTCCTATGGCTGGGAGGGATTAGGAACAAGGAATTAATACCTGGGGATTAATAACTGGGCTGGCAGAGAACTCATATCATGACACTCCGGATCAGTAAGCAGGAATTGATAATTGGCCGGGCCCCTATACCATGACACCAGGCATACTGAATTAAAATTCACGGAGGTCTGGTTGGTAATATTTTCTTTCTACAGAGGTCTGAATTATTCTTCATTATTCTTCTATGACTCAGGTCTTTCACATCACAGCCTCCTTTATATTAGTGTCCTCAGTCCCCCCTTTCCGATCACAGCCCCCTCACAAGACAAGCCCTCCAACATTACAGCCTTGCTTACATCACAGCCCCCCTTGCAATCACAGAGCCCCCCTCACATCACAGTCCCTTCTTACATCACAGTCTCCCTTGCAATCACAAACCTCCACATCACAGCTTCTCCCCTCCTGACATCACAGCCCCCTTTCAATCACAGCCCTCCTCCACACATTACAGACCCTTCATATCACAGCTCCCTCCTCTCACATCACAGCCCCCTCTCACATCACAAGACCACCCATATCACAGCTGCCCCCTCACATCGCAGAACACCCATTTCACAGCTCCCTCTCTCACATCACAACTGTCCCTTTCCATATCACAGCCCTTCATGTCACAGCTCCCCCCTCTCACATCACAGCTACCCCATTCACAGCTCCCCCTCTCACATCACAGCTCCCCCATTCACAGCTCCCTCTCTCACATCACAGCTCCCCCATATCACAGATCCCCCTTCTCACATCACATTTCCCCCATATCACATCTCCACCTTCTCATATCACAACCCCCCCCTTTCACATCACAGCTCCCCCATATCACAGCCCCCATTTCACAGTTCCGCCCTCTCACTTCACAGCCCCCTATATAACAGCTCCCCCTTCTCAAATCACAGCCCCCCTCACATCACAGCTCCCCCATATCACAGCCCCCTTATCACAGCTCCCCCTTCCCACAGCCCCATTTCACAGCTCCCCCCTCTCACTTCACAGCCCCCCCATATCACATCTCCCCCCTCTGACATCACAGCCCCCTCATAATCTTCCCCCTTCACAGTATACATACAGAAGAGGAGTCCACCCTGCCATTCCTCCTGCTCTCTAAAATGCTGTCATTTTTAACTGCTGCAGTGGGGGAGGACAGGACTGTCACTCAGTCCGTGGCCAGACATTATACTATACATTAGCCTGATACTTTTTATTTGTACACTGGTTATGTGTGCTCTTTAAGCTCACACCTATTCATTGTTGAATGTAAGTGTCCAAGTGATGGCTTTGTCTGTTTGAACAATAATAATAAAACCTTTTTCTTAAAGAATAGCGTACAGAGCCATGTACTGGTTTATAGCACATATAAAGTCATATTATAGAGCTATTTAGTGCACTTGCATGCAGTTGTTTCAGGCTTAAGGCCAACATCACTGCAAGGTATTAAAACCAGACTTGTATGTTGCCTTCTATGTTCTTGGACTTTGGAAGCAACAAGATGGATATTCAGTCATGTTCTCCTAGCAAAAAAAAAACAAATGGGACATAAGATAATCTTCATTTGCCTAGTTCAGCCGAGCTATCTTCAAATACATAAATATCAACTGAAATATACTGTATATATCAAAGAAACAACCAAAAGGAGGGTACTCTATAACCATAATCTTAATTAGGGTAACACATCCTAAACACTAGACATATACAACTCCCTAACCATACAAAGAAAGCTACAGGATTTTAAAGATACCATGTCAGAAACCAATTTTTAAATAATCCACTATTTTTATTCTTACATTTAAAAATTCTAGTTAAAATTTTTAAATGTAAGTTCAAAAATACAATGTTTCACTGCAGAATCATACATCAATAAAGTATACACATTATTTCTCAATCCATATTTCCTAAGAGATGTGTATCAAGATATCACATTTAATATCAAACACATTTTGTGGGAAAGCCCCCTTCTTCAGGAAGAGATGGGGGAATAATTGCCTCCTGAACAGCAATAGATCAGTGAACACAATAGTACAAGATTAGACAACAAAGGGCTGTGTTCCCAGTAGTGGCTGCATCCAACTCCCAGTATGTTAACCACCATGTTCCAGTCGATCAAGGGACAGGACTGACCAAAACTGGTCTTGTCAAACTCTCCCATATATAAATGTTGGCAGCTTGGTGGTTATGTTAGATCTGATGAGGCAGCATTTATGTATGTACGTTATGGGGGTAGCTCAGATGGATCACCTTCTCTGGGAAAAAGGTAGTCCAGACAGCAGGGCTTTCTTAAAATCTGACTTGTCAGTTTTATTTTAAAGGTTGCAAGTAGAGATGAGCGAATTATTCAAAAATTCGGTTCGGCTGATTTGCCGAATTCGCGGAATAAATTTGCTTCGAGCCGAATATATTCGCTGCAAATTTAACTTATAAAAAGGGTGTTTCTAGGCTTCAGAGAGCCTTTATATTAGTGCAGAACACTGTACCTTTAATTTAAATGCCCTTGGAGTCTGCTGGGGAAGAGAAATAATACTGTCAGTCAGTATGACATGCAGATGAGTGCCGTCGATCTTAGAATCACCGCACACTTCACTCATTTGGGCAGTCACGGGGCCAAAACCAGAGTGTGGAGCCACAGTGTGGCGGTGGAGGCAGCAGCAATGGGAGGCCATACAGCACCCTATGACAAAATGGAACCCACCAGCAGTGTGAGGAGACCTGAAAGTGGCACATGGCAGAGTGTGGCGATGGAGACAGCAGCAATGGGAGGCCGTACAGGGACCCATGACACACTCTGGACCTGGCAGCAGCATGAGGAGGCGGTACAGGGGCCCATGACAGATTACGGGCCTGGCAGCAGCATGAGGAGTCAGTACGGGGGCCCATGGCAGATTACGGGCCTGGCAGCAGCATGAGGAGGCGGTACAGGGGCCCATGGCAGAGTGGCGGAGCGTAAGCAGCTAAAATTGAAGGCCATACAGAGGCCTATGTTAAAAAGTCCCCCCAGCAGCAGCGTGGGGAGACGACTATCAAGAGTCCAATGGCAGAGTGGCGGAGCAGAAGCAGCTTCAATTGAAGGCCATACACAGGCCTAGGTTTAAAAGTCCCTCACAGTTAATTCCAATAACGAACTCTACTCCTCCGTGCAATCTACTTACGAGACCCTGGGCAGGTCTGGGTCCAATTTGTGGTAGAGACTGGTTTTGTTCAGCCATGCTTGAGCGAGTAATAACAGGTCTGTGCTGCCCTTTGGTGTCTGGCTTAATGCGCACAACACTGAACGTCCCAGCGTTTGTCAACGATTTGCCGTTAAGTGATGCAAACCCGCTGAACCACGTTCATGAGGAGCCGGTACAGGGGGCCATGAATCAGTATGGACCTGGCAGCAGCGTGAGCAGATGACAGAGGCACATGGCGCAGGGTGGCGGTGTAGGCAGCATTATTCTGAAGCCATACACAGGCCTAGGTTAAAAAGCGGAAGCCGTCAGCAGCGTGAGCAGACGACAGAGACACATGGCGCAGGGTGGCGGTGGATGCAGCAGTATTCGGAAGCCAAACACAGGCCTCGGTTAAAAAGCGGAAGCCGTCAGCAGCGTGAGCAGACGACAGAGGCACATGGCGCAGGGTGGCGGTGGAGGCAGCAGCAATGGAAGGCCATACAGCACCCTATCACAAAATGGAACCCACCAACAGTGTAAGGAGACCTGAAAGTGGCACATGGCAGAGTCTGGCGATGAAGTCAGCAGCAATGGGAGGCCGTACAGAGACCCATGACACACTCTGGACCTGGCAGCAGCAAGAGGAGGCGGTACAGGGGCCCATGGCAGAGTGGCGAAGCGTAAGCAGCTTCAATTGAAGGCCATACAGAGGCCTATGTTAAAAAGTCCCCCCAGCAGCAGTGTGGGGAGACGACTATCAAGAGTCCAATGGCAGAGTGGCGGAGCAGAAGCAGCTTCAATTGAAGGCCATACACAGGCCTAGGTTAAAAAGTCCCCCCAGCAGCAGCGTGGGGAGACGACTATCAAGAGTCCAATGGCAGAGTGGCGGAGCGGAAGCAGCTTCAATTGAAGGCCATACACAGGCCTAGGTTAAAAAGTCCCCCCAGCAGCAGTGTGGGGAGACGACTATCAAGAGTCCAATGGCTGAGTGGCGATCCGGGAAGTCAGCGTTGTGATTGCAGATGCAATGCAGAGATTCTATGAGGTGATGCCGTGGGTGCGAAGAAGATCATATACCGTCGTACTTCCATCCATAAGACGGAACAACCTGCGAACCGGGAGCTTTATTGCCCTGACCCGCTGAGCAGCTTCTGGGATACCCAAGAGGCCCATGGCAGAGTGGCGGAGCGTAAGCAGCTTCAATTAAAGGCCATACAGAGGCCTATGTTAAAAAGTCCCCCCAGCAGCAGCGTGGGGAGACGACTATCAAGAGTCCAATGGCAGAGTGGCGGAGCGGAAGCAGCTTCAATTGAAGGCCATACACAGGCCTAGGTTAAAAAGTCCCCCCAGCAGCAGTGTGGGGAGACGACTATCAAGAGTCCAATGGCTGAGTGGCGATCCGGGAAGTCAGCGTTGTGATTGCAGATGCAATGCAGAGATTCTATGAGGTGATGCCGTGGGTGCGAAGAAGATCATATACCGTCGTACTTCCATCCATAAGACGGAACAACCTGCGAACGGGGAGCTTTATTGCCCTGACACGCTGAGCAGCTTCTGGGATACCCAAGAGGCCCATGGCAGAGTGGCGGAGCATAAGCAGCTTCAATTAAAGGCCATACAGAGGCCTATGTTAAAAAGTCCCCCCAGCAGCAGCGTGGGGAGACGACTATCAAGAGTCCAATGGCAGAGTGGCGGAGCGGAAGCAGCTTCAATTGAAGGCCATACACAGGCCTAGGTTAAAAAGTCCCCCCAGCAGCAGTGTGGGGAGACGACTATCAAGAGTCCAATGGCTGAGTGGCGATCCGGGAAGTCAGCGTTGTGATTGCAGATGCAATGCAGAGATTCTATGAGGTGATGCCGTGGGTGCGAAGAAGATCATATACCGTCGTACTTCCATCCATAAGACGGAACAACTTGCGAACCGGGAGCTTTATTGCCCTGACCCGCTGAGCAGCTTCTGGGATACCCAAGAGGCCCATGGCAGAGTGGCGGAGCGTAAGCAGCTTCAATTAAAGGCCATACAGAGGCCTATGTTAAAAAGTCCCCCCAGCAGCAGCGTGGGGAGACGACTATCAAGAGTCCAATGGCAGAGTGGCGGAGCGGAAGCAGCTTCAATTGAAGGCCATACACAGGCCTAGGTTAAAAAGTCCCCCCAGCAGCAGTGTGGGGAGACGACTATCAAGAGTCCAATGGCTGAGTGGCGATCCGGGAAGTCAGCGTTGTGATTGCAGATGCAATGCAGAGATTCTATGAGGTGATGCCGTGGGTGCGAAGAAGATCATATACCGTCGTACTTCCATCCATAAGACGGAACAACCTGCGAACCGGGAGCTTTATTGCCCTGACCCGCTGAGCAGCTTCTGGGATACCCAAGAGGCCCATGGCAGAGTGGCGGAGCGTAAGCAGCTTCAATTAAAGGCCATACAGAGGCCTATGTTAAAAAGTCCCCCCAGCAGCAGCGTGGGGAGACGACTATCAAGAGTCCAATGGCAGAGTGGCGGAGCGGAAGCAGCTTCAATTGAAGGCCATACACAGGCCTAGGTTAAAAAGTCCCCCCAGCAGCAGTGTGGGGAGACGACTATCAAGAGTCCAATGGCTGAGTGGCGATCCGGGAAGTCAGCGTTGTGATTGCAGATGCAATGCAGAGATTCTATGAGGTGATGCCGTGGGTGCGAAGAAGATCATATACCGTCGTACTTCCATCCATAAGACGGAACAACTTGCGAACCGGGAGCTTTATTGCCCTGACCCGCTGAGCAGCTTCTGGGATACCCAAGAGGCCCATGGCAGAGTGGCGGAGCGTAAGCAGCTTCAATTAAAGGCCATACAGAGGCCTATGTTAAAAAGTCCCCCCAGCAGCAGCGTGGGGAGACGACTATCAAGAGTCCAATGGCAGAGTGGCGGAGCGGAAGCAGCTTCAATTGAAGGCCATACACAGGCCTAGGTTAAAAAGTCCCCCCAGCAGCAGTGTGGGGAGACGACTATCAAGAGTCCAATGGCTGAGTGGCGATCCGGGAAGTCAGCGTTGTGATTGCAGATGCAATGCAGAAATTTTATGAGGTGATGCCGTGGGTGCGAAGAAGATCATATACCGTCGTACTTCCATCCATAAGACGGAACAACCTGCGAACCGGAAGCTTTATTGCCCTGACCCGCTGAGCAGCTTCTGGGATACCCAAGAGTTTGGCTTCTGTGGGGAATATGGTTGAAAACTGAAACTTAAAGGCATGTTGACGGAAGGGCACCAGTGTCAGTGCTCCGGAGGGAATATAGCTTCAAAGCTGACACTTAAAGGTATATCGACGGTCAGAGACCACAGGAAGTGGAGCTTGCGTCTAAAATCGACTGAATGTGGCAGACGTGAAACGTCTACGGGCCGTATATGAAACGGGTTGTTCTTCTTTCTGGAATAAGTGTTGGAAATGGCCACTCTTTTTGGTGTGGCGTTTTGTCTATTTAATTCCGATAACGGACTCTACTCCTCCGTGCAATCTAGTTACGAGACCCTGGGCAGGTCTGGGTCCAATTTGTGGTAGAGACTGGTTTTGTTCAGCGATGCTTGAGCGAGTAATAACAGGTCTGTGCTGCCCTTTGGTGTCTGGCTTAATGCGCACAACACTGAATGTCCCAGCATTTGTCAACGATTTGCCGTTAAGTGATGCAAACCCGCTGAACCACGTTCATGAGGAGCCGGTACAGGGGGCCATGAATCAGTATGGACCTGGCAGCAGTGTGAGGAGACCCGAAAGTGGCACATGGCGCAGGGTGGCGGTGGAGGCAGCAGTATTCGGAAGACATACACAGGACTAGTTTAAAAACCAGAAGCCGTCAGCAGCGTGAGCAGACGACAGAGGCACATGGCGCAGGGTGGCGGTGGAGGCAGCAGTATTCGGAAGCCATACACAGGCCTAGGTTAAAAAGCGGAAGCCGTCAGTAGCGTGAGCAGACGACAGAGACACATGGCGCAGGGTGGCGGTGGAGGCAGCAGTATTCGGAAGCCATACACAGGCCTAGGTTTAAAACTGGAACCCAGCAGCGTGAGCAGACGACAAAGACGCACATGGCAGAGGATGGATCTGGCAGCAGTATGAGAAGGCGGTACAGGGGCCCGTGGCACAGTGTGGTGATGGGGGCTACAGCAACTGGATGCCAGAAAGTGGCCGATAGGGCTATATACTGCATGGAATTATAAAGTTGTAAAGACAGCGGCCTATAAGGCTATACACACTATAACAATCATGACTTGATTGACCATTGGCCTATAAGGCTATACACAGCATGAATATCATGACTTATTCTGAGAGTGGTTTGGAAGGCTATATACAAAAAGTAATTCATGAGCTGTCCGGACAGCGGACAATAAGTACATATATACAAATCAATTCATCAGCTGTCCAGCATCGGCCTCAAAGGCGACACATATAGAAAGCAATTCATGAGCTGTTCAGACAGCGGCCTCTAAGGCGACAGATATACAAAGCAATTCCCGAGGTGTTCAGGGAGCGGCCTGAACGGCTAGGTTATTACTAAATATATTTTTGTGGCCAAACATTGGCCTATAAATAGATGTCTACACAGTGACAAAAAATTATGTCGCCAGACAGCGGCCCCTAAGGCGACAGATATACAAAGCAATTCCCGCGAGCGCACAGGGCCCACAGTGTCTGAGGATGGATGTTGGCGCAGAAAGGCAGAGACCAACTGACTACATAGGTGGTTTTTATAGTACTTTATTTTGGCCTCTCTCTCAGCAGGTGTGAAAAAGGCCACCATTTTTGAACGGTAGCGAGGGTCCAACAAGGTGGACAACCAAAAGTCATCCCTCTGTCTGATGGTTATTATTCGGCTGTCGCTACGCAAGCAACCGAGCATGCTATGGGCCATTTGTGCCAAGGAATGCGAGGGACTCCCTGCCTCCATCTCCACAGCATACTGCCACGGTGCGTCTGGGTCCTCTGTCTCCTCCTCCTCCTCCTCTACCAGATGCTCCTGCTCCTCCACTCCTGTCCGCTGAGTGGAAAAACCACCCATTTCACTCAATAATTCCTGAGCACCAATGTCCTCCTCTACCTCCTCCTCTTCTTCCTGTCCTGCCCCCACAGGGGTCATGTGGCGTTGAGATCTGTGCGCCACGTCTACCGCACCCTGACCAGCCATTGTTAACAGCATTTGTTCCAGGACGTGCAACAGAGGAATGACGTCGTTCATCCCATAGTCCTGCCAACTCACGAATAGCGTGGCCTCCTCAAAGGGCCTGAGCAAGCGGCAGGTGTCACGCATGAGCTGCCAATGGCTGACATCGAAGTTACACAGGGGAGTACCTTTATCCGCTTGTAACATCAGGAAATCGGTGATGGCCTTTCGCTGTTCGTAAAGGCGGTCTAACATGTGTAGGGTTGAATTCCACCTTGTTGCAATGTCGCAGATCAGGTGATGCTGTGGAATTCCGTTCTGCCGCTGCAGCTCAAGGAGGGTGTGCTTTGCGGTGTAGGAATGGCTGAAATGCATGCAAAGTTTACGTGACATTTTAAGGATGTCTTGCAGTGGGATGGTGGATTTTAGGAACCGCTTGACAACCAGATTGAACACGTGAGCCATGCATGGCGCATGGCACAACCTTCCTTGACGCAGAGCAGACACCATGTTCTTTCCGTTGTCGGTCAACATGGTTCCGATTTTCAGTTTGCGCGGAGACAGCCATCTGTCGATTTCTCTGTTCATTACACTCAGAAGTTCCTCCCCTGTGTGACTACGTTCGCCAAGGCATACCAGGTGCAGCACAGCGTGACACCGTTGCGCCCTGCACATGTGATATGCCGGTCGGGTAATGGGACTTGGCACGGGGGTGGCGGCTGAGGACACGGCGGAAGAAGAGGTGGTAGAGGCGGACATCTTTGCTGGACCAAGGACGTGCAAACGTGGAGGCAAAAGCGGCGTGACCTGTCCAAGTTGCTGGTGCGGCTGTGCCGGCACCACGTTCACCCAGTGGGCCGTAAATGACATGTACTGTCCCTGACCGTAGTTACAGCTCCACACGTCGGCGCTGCCGTGCACTTTGGCAGAGACCGACATGCTCAAAGACTGGCCCACCATCTCTTCTACATGTGAATGCAGGGCTGGCACTGCCTTTTTGGCGAAGAAATGCCGGCTTGGCACTCTCCACCGCGGCTCGGCACAAGCCATCATTTCTCGGAAAGGTGCTGAGTCCACCACTTGGAAAGGGAGGGACTGCAGCACCAGCAACTTGGACAGGAGGACGTTCAGCTTCTGCACCGTCGGGTGCGTGCTCGCAAACTGTTGTCTCTTGGAAACGGATTCCAAGAAAGACTGCTGACGGAATCCGTGAAGAGGAGTAGCAGGAGAAGGAGCATCTGAACGAGCGGAAGATGCCAACGCGCGACAACTCCCCTCAGCAGAGGTGTTGGAGCCTTGACTGGCTGATAGAGGGCGATTGACGTCGGGTGACGGAGCAAGTAACGGAGCGGGTGATGGAGCGGGGGCTGGGGCAGGCAGAACCGCCGTATCTTTATCACGGTTTTCCCAGGCCACCGAATGGCGACGCTGCATATGCTGACGCAACGCTGTAGTCCCAACATTGGCCCCCTGGCCACGCTTGACTTTCTGGCCACATAGTCGACATACGGCTACGTTTACTTCCTCGGGCGGCTTGACGAAAAATTGCCACACCGCCGAGTAGGAAACTTTGCCCCCGCTACTCCTCACTGGCTGACTGCTACTTCCTCCGTGCACACCGGCACCACTACTGGCCGTGGTGGTAGGCTGCAGTGGAGCTGGTGCTCTACTCCGTGGCCGTTTGGCTCCACTGACACTGCTGCGACCCTGCTGCCTCCTGGGCAACCCACCGACTGTTTTGCTTGCTGGCAAGCTGGCAGCCTCTTCTCCTGATGATGCGGAAGCAATAGCCTGATGACGACGAGGCTGCCAAGTGCGATCAGCCTCATCATCATCAATTAGGGTCTCCGTGTCACTACTAGCCCCCTCGGCTGCGTGTGGGTCAGGAGACAGACCTGTCTCTAGACCGGCTACCGAGCCACTCTCCTCGCCAGTACTTCTTCGCCTGGCTGCTGAAGAGGCGGATCTCTCCCCCCGTTCCTGACCGCCCTCTGTTAGCTCTTCCTCACTGTACAGTGAGGCTGAGCCCACAGCATGCGATACTTCGCTTGGTGAGGGAACACCAAAGGACAGGGGCAGGTCGAGGACACGTGATTTCAGTGGGCTTGCTCCCGGGCCAGGCCAACTAACGGTTGTGTCTGACGTACCCACCGACCGTTGGCTGTAGGTGTCAGAGGTGACCTGGGAAGAGGAAGACGACCGAGTCAACCAATCGATCACGGCAGGGTTGTCGGTGGAGACACGACCGCTGGATGACACCGGAAGCACTGGCCTCTGGCTGCGACTAGTGCTGCCTCGACCCCTTCCTCTGCTGCCACGTCTGCTCGCTCCTGAAACATTGCCTCCTCTGCCACTCCTCTGCGTGTTGTCTGACATACTCTTTAATTCAATAAGCACCCCAAAAATAAAAACGGATTTAACTCTTTGAACGTACAATAGTGGTTGTGAAGCAGAAAGTCAGTTTATTTAGCACAATCGGTCAATTGCAGCTTGCCGTTGGCTGTAAACTGTACGTTTATGTCGCTGGAATGCACTAATCACCCAAAAAATATTACCGCCACCCGGCGTGTAAATGGATCTAACTCTTTGAACGTACAATAGTGGTTGTGAAGCAGAAAGTCAGTTTATTTAGCACAATCGGTCAATTGCAGCTTGCCGTTGGCTGGAAACTGTACATTTATGTCACTGGAATGCACTAATCACCCAAAAAATATTACCGCCACCCGGCGTGTAAATGGATCTAACTCTTTGAACGTACAATAGTGGTTGTGAAGCAGAAAGTCAGTTTATTTAGCACAATCGGTCAATTGCAGCTTGCCGTTGGCTGGAAACTGTACTTTTGTGTCACTGAAATGGAATGCACTAATCACCCAAAAAATATTACCGCCAGCCGGCGTGTAAATGGATTTAACTCTTTGAACGTACAATAGTGGTTGTGAAGCAGAAAGTCAGTTTATTTAGCACAATCGGTCAATTGCAGCTTGCCGTTGGCTGGAAACTGTACGTTTATGTCACTGGAATGCACTAATCACCCAAAAAATATTACCGCCAGCCGGCGTGTAAATGGATCTAACTCTTTGAACGTACAATAGTGGTTGTGAAGCAGAAAGTCAGTTTATTGTACACAATCGGTCAATTGCAGCTTGCCGTTGGCTGTAAACTGTACGTTTATGTCACTGGAATGCACTAATCACCCAAAAAATATTACCGCCACCCGGCGTGTATATGGATTTAACTCTTTGAACGTACAATAGTGGTTGTGAAGCAGAAAGTCAGTTTATTTAGCACAATCGGTCAATTGCAGCTTGCCGTTGGCTGGAAACTGTACGTTTAGGTCACTGGAATGCACTAATCACCCAAAAAATATTACCGCCAGCCGGCGTGTAAATGGATTTAACTCTTTGAACGTACAATAGTGGTTGTGAAGCAGAAAGTCAGTTTATTGTACACAATCGGTCAATTGCAGCTTGCCGTTGGCTGTAAACTGTACGTTTATGTCACTGGAATGCACTAATCACCCAAAAAATATTACCGCCAGCCGGTGTGTAAATGGATTTAACTCTTTGAACGTACAATAGTGGTTGTGAAGCAGAAAGTCAGTTTATTTAGCACAATCGGTCAATTGCAGCTTGCCGTTGGCTGGAAACTGTACGTTTCTGTCACTGGAATGCACTAATCACCCAAAAAATATTACCGCCAGCCGGCGTGTAAATGGATTTAACTCTTTGAACGTACAATAGTGGTTGTGAAGCAGAAAGTAAGTTTATTTAGCACAATCGGTCAATTGCAGCTTGCCGTTGGCTGGAAACTGTACGTTTATGTCACTGGAATGCACTAATCACCCAAAAAATATTACCGCCAGCCGGCGTGTAAATGGATTTAACTCTTTGAACGTACAATAGTGGTTGTGAAGCAGAAAGTCAGTTTATTTAGCACAATCGGTCAATTGCAGCTTGCCGTTGGCTGGAAAATGTACGTTTATGTCACTGGAATGCACTAATCACCCAAAAAATATTACCGCCACCCGGCGTGTAAATGGATCTAACTCTTTGAACGTACAATAGTGGTTGTGAAGCAGAAAGTCAGTTTATTTAGCACAATCGGTCAATTGCAGCTTGCCGTTGGCTGGAAACTGTACGTTTATGTCACTGGAATGCACTAATCACCCAAAAAATATTACCGCCACCCGGTGTGTATATGGATTTAACTCTTTGAACATACAATAGTGGTTGTGAAGCAGAAAGTCAGTTTATTTAGCACAATCGGTCAATTGCAGCTTGCCGTTGGCTGGAAACTGTACGTTTATGTCACTGGAATGCACTAATCACCCAAAAAATATTACCGCCACCCGGCGTGTAAATGGATCTAACTCTTTGAACGTACAATAGTGGTTGTGAAGCAGAAAGTCAGTTTATTTAGCACAATCGGTCAATTGCAGCTTGCCGTTGGCTGGAAACTGTACGTTTATGTCACTGGAATGCACTAATCACCCAAAAAATATTACCGCCACCCGGCGTGTATATGGATTTAACTCTTTGAACGTACAATAGTGGTTGTGAAGCAGAAAGTCAGTTTATTTAGCACAATCGGTGAATTGCAGCTTGCCGTTGGCTGGAAACTGTACGTTTATGTCACTGGAATGCACTAATCACCCAAAAAATATTACCGCCACCCGGCGTGTAAATGGATTTAACTCTTTGAACGTACAATAGTGGTTGTGAAGCAGAAAGTCAGTTTATTGTACACAATCGGTCAATTGCAGCTTGCCGTTGGCTGGAAACTGTACGTTTATGTCACTGGAATGCACTAATCACCCAAAAAATATTACCGCCACCCGGCGTGTATATGGATTTAACTCTTTGAACGTACAATAGTGGTTGTGAAGCAGAAAGTCAGTTTATTTAGCACAATCGGTCAATTGCAGCTTGCCGTTGGCTGGAAACTGTACGTTTAGGTCACTGGAATGCACTAATCACCCAAAAAATATTACCGCCACCCGGCGTGTAAATGGATCTAACTCTTTGAACGTACAATAGTGGTTGTGAAGCAGAAAGTCAGTTTATTTAGCACAATCGGTCAATTGCAGCTTGCCGTTGGCTGGAAACTGTACGTTTGTGTCACTGGAATGCACTAATCACCCAAAAAATATTACCGCCAGCCGGCGTGTAAATGGATTTAACTCTTTGAACGTACAATAGTGGTTGTGAAGCAGAAAGTCAGTTTATTTTGCACAATCGGCAAACTGCAGCACCAACTGTGCACGACAGCCACCAAAAAAAAAAGGGTGTATGTCACTTTAAATTTTCGATTCTTTGATAGCTGTGGCCCTAAGTAACAATTCTGTGTCCCTGAGTAACGATTCTGTGTCCCTGAGTAACGATTCTGTGTCCCTGAGTAACGATTCTGTGGCCCTAAAGTCTCTGTGGCCCTAACTCTGTCCCTTAATACAGACAGGTCTGTCTCTCTTGAATGACCGGAGGCTAATGGAGAATTCTAAGATGGCCGCGATTTATAGTGCTGGCTGGCTGCTGATTGGCTAATGCGATCACATGTCATGAATGCATTATGGGTCAGCGCGCCTTCCCAGAGATCCCCGCCCCATCTTCTCTGTCCATTTTCTCCGTGGCCACACATGTCGCCGCCATTTTTGGGAAAATTCGATTCGTGCATCCGAAGTTTGCTAATCTTCGGATTCGTCGCGAATATAATTTTTCCAAATCTTCGGAACGAATTCCACTTCGTCATGTTCGATTCGCTCATCTCTAGTTGCAAGCATCATAGACAAAACAAAACAGAAAATAAACCCTCGTCATCCAGGCACTAACTAAACACAAGAGATTCCTCTCTCAACAGTAAAGGGCTTCTCCCTGTCACCAACAAAATGAAACCAGTATGTCAACCTTTTCCTTTCTTGTACAATGCAAACTTTCATTCACAGCTCACTCAGATATGGCTCTCTGAGTCCCAGGCCAAGAGCAACTTCTTGCTCCAGTCCTGTCTGATTTATACCACCTGCTGGTGGTCATCAGTGGACCACAAAATCCAGTCCGGAACCACCTCTACCATGGTGGCCCAGAAAACCAGAGTGGACTCCACCTTAATCTCCCAGATATGATTGCATGCAAGGTGACACATAGCATCCATCGATCACCTCGCCTTTCATACGGTCACAACGTGTTTAACAAAACCACTATTGGTTGGTCCTGTCACTTGATCAGCTGGAATATGGATCCCCTCCTCCGTGGTTAACATACTGGAGAGTTTCATGCAGCCAATACTGGGAACATTGCCCTGTAGTTTTTAATCTTGTACTATTACATTCATTAATTTATTTTATCCTGGAGACAATTATTTGATAAGACCCTCTTTTTTCCAAAGTCATAATATCTTTTTCCATGGCTTGCCAATTAATCTCATGGAGTTATTTTGTTACACACTCAAATAACATTTGTAAATACCCAATATGGTTTAGAGTAGGTATTAATTTTCACTTCCAACAGATCCAAACCCATCCAGGTTTCTTGCTTGATGTTTTCTAGTTTGTCCAGTTCCTCTGGGTCTACATTTCTTTCACAGGTATTTGTTCATCTTTAAAAAACATCCATTTAAAATGAACCCTTCTGAGGAATAAACATTCGTCTTTATATACCGTATTTCATCCTCATTGCAGGTGAGGGAAAAGCTCAAGCCCTCTTTTGGCAACAGTATAATATCACAAGTTAATTCCATCTCAGTCAGTCATCTTTTGATGGGGAAAATTATTTCCTGTGTTCTTTTGCATGTGTTTTAAGGGGAAGGATTTTTTCATTGCTCATCTATTTGTTCTTGTCTAGTTGTAGCCATTTTTCTATTTCTTTTTATCTCCTGTCCTTCTTGACCATCATCTGTTTACCTGTCTTATTGCCCCTGGCCTGTTTGATCAAAGACCTTTCAAAATCCTAGAGATCAAGTTGATATTTTTTCTTTTTAACTTCATTTTGTTTCTTTTCTAATTCTTTGGACTTTAAATTGTCATAGCATTTTTCAAATTCAGGTAAGTATTTGATCCCCTATAATTTTTGAGCACTGCTGTTTAGTGGCTGTTCAAATTCTAGCTGAAATGTTTCATCTTTCACAATCAATTCCAAGGTATGTATGCAATGTTTAATAGCCTCTGCTTTTTGTTTGCTTAGATTATTCCTCAGATGTTCAACAGAAATAATTTTCTCACATAAACCCTGCGGAATGATTCCTATTTCAATATAAGATTACAAGAATACACTAATTTTTTAAATGTTTTATTACCAGATTTCCATATGTTCTATATAAAACTACTCTCATTTCCTGCAGGGCTGGTGCTTCCACTAGGCAAACTAGGTAGCCTCCCAGGGCACACTTTGACCTAGGGACACCTGGGCGCAGCACAGGCCAGCACTCTCTCTGTGTGAGATTCCGCCACACCATAAATTATCCTTCAGCTGAGAGGTGGGGCGGCAGAGAGGAGGACGAAAGAACAAAGGAAGATGCCAGGTGTCTGAGGCCAGTGTAGCAGCTGAGCTGCCACTCCTTCCACAGTGTTCCTCTCAGACTCAGTCCATTACTGCAAGCTGGCTGGCAGCTGCTGATCACTGTGGAGTTCAAGCCCTTCTCTTCCCATTCATCAGCGGAGGTGGAGCTGCACCTGTTGAGGAAGGTAATATCTGATTCTGATGTCTCATGTCTGTGTGAATGTGACCCGGCTGGCCGGACATCCATCACATGTGCAATATGTCCTTGAGTGATGACATCATCACGATCCCACAGCCTACTCTTCTAGTGCCTGATGATCTGTGCACGTGTTGCTGATAGTATGTTGTGTCAGTCCTGTTACTGTGTGGGATCACTCAGTTCAGCTGCCTGCTGTCACAGCGTTTTATCTCCCTCCATTGCCTGGGAAATTCCAGCCTGGGATTCATTATCCTCCACTCACTGCAACTGTCACCCTGCCACTGCCAGCCACAGATACAGTCTGTCCGTTACACTGATTTTGTCTTTAATATTGGTGCTGGTGGCATCTTATGGCACTTATTTTTGCAAATTAAAAGAAATTTAGCCGTTTCATGTTTTGTTGATTTAATATTTTCTACTGCTTTTAACATTATTTATTTATTTATTTTGGGAGGTGAGGCGCAAATGGCTGTTCTTGCCTAGGGCACGAAATAGTCTAGCACCAGCCCTGCATATAGTCACTGATAAACCCTGCAAAGGTTAGTTGGAAATAGGCTTGCTCAAAAGTACAAACAGCATCAGGAATATGACGAATCTCAAGAGATCAACCAGACAAAGCAGAGGTAATTAAACCAAAATAATATTAGATACATACAGTAGCTAGATAAAAAAAATATGAGATCGCATGATATATCAACTAGAGTTGAATAGTGGTAATAGACACCTTCTCTGCTAGGATAATTGATCATTCAGACTGGAGAAGAGGGCAGGGCATTAAATTCCATCTAATATGATGTTTTAGTTACAGGTGGTGTCTGGTGGACTGGTTTGTTATGTCTCGAATTTTCCAACAGAGTCCCCTGACAATTCCTGACCCTGTTGCTGTTCAAATTGGTTACAACAGAAACATGGAAGCTCAGTGACAGAGCAATAACTCCTCCTCCTTCCTATGCATTGCTCCATCAGTGTTCCAATAACTCAAAGTACTCCATTATACTTGAAATGTTTATTTGTGTAACAAAGATTACATACTGTATATATAGTAAAAAAACATAAAGTAGTTTAAACATAAATTTAAAAAACTGACCTAAACCATAAGAACAAAGGAAGAACTTTGTGTATTTCTGTGCATATTCTGCATTGGTTTGAACTGGACCGCGATGTAATAAGCACCTGCTTCCTTTGTGTTGTAGTGTGTTGGCATCCCATTTAAAATGAATGGGCTGCTTAAACTCACCACACCTTAACTTCCAACATAATTTACATTAATATGCTTGTGTTAACACACTGCGTAGGTGTAATCCCAGTCTTATGGTTTCCCTTTAATGAAACACAGAATAAATGTAAGCATATGTATATTTGTATGTGTATTGATTTCACTTATTTGGAGTTTTCAGGTTGTATACCCCATTAGGCAGGTCTGATTTTCATCTCAGACTGTTTGTAAGAGTAGTTATATCCTTTCCCAGAGTTCCAGTTCATACCGTCCGCAAAGGTATCATGATTTCCAAGCAGGTAACGTCCGTTCAAGTTGGATTGGTGGCACTGATTGTACCACCAGGCACCTTTATAGAGTTGGACGCAATCTCTGGCATCTCTGTCATTGTCTTGGTCTACGGTGGAGAACAACATTCCATTGTGGTATGTCAAAGAATCTCCTAAGAGAGCATAATAAATGTAAAGATACATTGTAGTAAGACTCTTTAGAAAAATTGTTAAGCCCTTCTTTACAAACCTCCATGTCTGTTACAGTTGTATTTTTCTCCCCTCTCAGCAAGCAACTTGACTTCTATAAATGGCAGCACCCAGCTTAAAGTCTATCTAAAGGTGACACTTTTTTTCATTTTGGGTAGAGAGGGGAGGATTACATAACACAAGTTATTTTTCCCATCCACGTCTAATATGGGAGATTTTCCTTCACTTCCTATCCTGTAGACTCAACAGGAAGTGAGGAGATGTCCTTCCAATGTGAGGGAAATCCCCTGTTAGAAAGTTGTCACAGGAACCAAGGTTCCCATTCTAAGATTTCGCCTCTATTCCTGTGCTGGTGGCAACTCAGAATGTTGAATTTACCCACACTTTTGTTCCTGATAACATTGGTATTTAGGACAATTAGACTGAGTAATAAAGAAGCATAGACCGCAATAAAAATAACAATGCTTCTAACCCTACACCTCTCTATCAAAATACTTAAAGCAGAGCTCCACCCAAAAGGGGAAGTTCCACTTTAAGGTCTGCTCCCCCCGCTCCTGGTGAAGAAATGGGAGCTTTTGGGGACAGGTCCCAGAAACTGCCAGACCATTCAGAATGTGCAGGGCTACTCACGCATGCGCAGTGGGCACCCAGCTGTGAAGCCACAAGCTGTCACAGCTGGGTGCCCACAGTTGAGATGCTGGCGCCTGAGACAGGATACTGATGGAAAGAACAGCTGCAGTGAGGACATTGCTGGATCGTGGGACATGTGAATAGCTGTTTTTTAAAAGTCAGCAGCTACAATTTTTGTAGCTGCTGACTTTTAATTAGTTACAGGAAGCTGGAGAACTGCTTTAAGCTACAGATGATGCAATCTAGTCATCTGCTGCTGATTTGCTGATTTTCTGCTGAGCAATGGCGGGCTAAATTATTGATGTTTATGATAAGTCTGAAGTCACAAGCTCTACAAAAGCCAGCCATGGAATTTACAGGCATTCTCAGCCATGTGTCAGAAGGTTTGTGTTCTTAAATTGATAAACATTGATAAACAGAAAGCTTAAAAATAAATCATACAAATAAGAAAATGGGGATTGGGTTTCACTTATTCAACTTAGTACCTTGGCCTAGTGTTTAAATGCAGATTGGACCTTATGCAGACCAATAGGAAATCCCCTCCCACTTCCAATATTACATTCCTTACCTGCATTACCGCTTGTGAATTTTCTGATTTCTAGCTTAAACTTCTCAGATTCTCCCAGAATTTTAAAAAAGCTGTATTTAGCAAAATGCTTGACGGTGTCAAAGCCTTGAAGATCCACTCGCAATTCCCAAGTCCCTGATATGACAGAGAAATGATTGTTATATATATTTTTTTTATTGTCAACTATGTTGGTACCTTTAATATATGTATATTTTAAAGAATTCTATTGACAACCAGAAATAAAAGTTTTTAAAACTGCAGAATTCAGCAACTTTAAAGGAAATTAAATCACCAAGGATAGGATATGCAGGACTAAATTTTATCAAGAAAAAAAAATACTGATGTGTGATTCTCCATTTTAATTCCTGATTAAAAATAAAACAATATTAAACAAGTTAAAAAAAAAACTTCCTGCAAAAAACACTTATCAATCATTACCTGATGATGTTATCATGTGAATATTTTCATTCCCCAACCAAAACTCTGTCAAGCGGCTACCAAACCCCTTCTTGTAAGACTCCCAGTTTTGCAGGAAATCCACAGATCCATCACAGCGCCTCTGAAAAACCTAAATAACAAACTATATGATTGTCTATTGTTGACACCAGCATTACCAACGCTGCTAAATTTTCTTTGCACCACTCCAACATTTAAGATGACATATACAACACATTTTTGGGGAGTACATTTATGTGAAAATTATTCCTTCTCCATATCACTACAATGGGATAAATAGAAACTGCTATCGCTAACCTGTTTCAGTTATCCTGCTGCCACATAATAATAGATGGTACCTGACGTGAAAAACATACACTTCCCAAAGAAATCTGAGCTCCACCTTTTTCCACCACAATTCACAATTCGTGACCCAATACCAGATCATTGATCTCAATTAATTAGGCTTAGAGAAGGGACACTGATCCTCTGCTTCAACTGAAAATGTGAGTGTACCAGAGGAAGGGCAGGGTTACGTTTTACCAGTCATCTTTTACTTTTTACATCTGATTATTTTACAATAATCAGAAACATTATACATTGTAATGATATCATGTACTTGGCACACAAAAAGCTGTGACTGGCGGCCATGACTGTTCAAGAATCACAGGTCAGCCATGACGGTTTTGTAGAACAGTTACACATTGTAGCTGCAAATACCAAGGAATGTACCTCCCTAGCCTCACATTTCAAAGAGCCTGTTATCTCAACCTAGGGACAGTAAATACCAGTACACAGGACTTTGCCAGAGCTGTAAATATATAATTGAAGTTCTGGAAGGATGTCTGTTAATTTCTGCTAACCATAAAAATCTACTGATCATCACTCCCCTTTGACCCAACATAAGTCAGTCACAAAATCCTGCAGTTCTGTCACGCATGGTTTGTAGGGCAATAAAACCCATTAGGGATACAGTGCAGTAAAATGTCTTAACCAGGGCTAATTGGGATCGTAAAGCAGAACAGTTAATAAAATCATGCAGGACCAAGACTCATCAATATTAAGCATATATTTGAATTGGGAATATCATACTGAACAAATTGAGATTTTACATGACTAAGCTATAGTATACAGAAGGTGATATAGCAGTCAGATACCTCCTGGGTGACAGACTATCCGAGATACCCTGTGTTTAGTATCCTTGGATACAAAATTCAATGCTGAACAATAATCTACCAGTTTCCAGAATGCAACCTGTACATATTGGAAGATATTAATATTAGTATAAAACGATGTGTAAGGCAGGTCCATGATACAGTAATAAACACAGTGACACCCCCATGGCCACTCCTCAACTGCTTAATTGGTCAGCTGGTCTCTGACAACACCCCCCTTGATATCAGAGAAAAAGGAGATTTCTCCTGAAGCTGACACCTCTCGTGTAACATCAAACCAAGGAACACCTAACTGGACTTGAAAGAGCCACTGTACCATCTTTGCTCATCTAATGGACTCTGCTCAAACCAGGACATTGTTAAGTATTCTCACCCTCAATTCCTTTTTATTTCTCTGTTGCATTGTCGTCTCTTTGTTACTTTGTAATATCTTTGTTTTTTATGTAAAACTTTTATTTGCACCATTTTGACCTTTTCATTATTAAACCCAATTGACTCTAAGGCTCTAATGCAAACTAAACTGGTGACAGTGTGTGTACAAACACTTATTTAAAATGCTAAGTGTTGTTGCTAATCTGTTTTTCTTCCTATACATGACTTCTGGATCTAATTGGTTGTAAAGAGTTAGTGCATTATGATCATTACTCTTTGCTTTATCATAGGATGGTAACCAGTTACATACTTGCTGATTTTTAATTAATCAGGATTCAAGAAAGACAGGTAGAGATACTTACAATCCAGCCTCCCCCATCAGTGTGCATGTCACAAAGCACTTTTAATGGATTCTTTCCATTTGGCAAAATTGTATACCAGTCGCTGATAGTGAAGCCTTTCTCCAGGAGCTCCTTACAATTCCTTGCCGCTGAAATAATAATGACAGAATTGATCAGAGTCAAGAAGAGGACCTGTCCCTTCCGTACAACTCAGACCCCAGTAACACATTGAAACCAAATCAGAGAGGGGTACAGAAAAGGCTTTTGCTTTTTTAAAGGTAACAACAGATATCTTTTGCTTTTAGGCAGAGTCACATTAAAAATACTTCAATCCCTATTTTAAGAAAGATATTATTTCTTCAAAGTTACCTAATATCCCCAAAGCATTTTAGAAGTATTCAAGGCTATTTTTATGTATCCATTTCCTTTTATTTTTGTTTCTAAATATTTTTTTCTCTTTTTTGGTCTCCCAAATTCTTAATTTGTTTCAGGCACAGTGTCTACCTGTGCCTAATGATAATTACAGGCCTGTTTTGGCACGAGGTGCCTCTACCATAAAGTGTAAAGAAAGCCACACAACTAAAGTCAGAGCTTAAATATATCTGACCTCACTTTTCTTCTAATCTTTAGCTTGCCAACAAGCATGGCCTTCTTAACCCCTTGCATTGAATTGCATTATACCTGTACTGTCTTCCTTTAATTTGCAAACTGCTGTGCAAACTGGTAGTGCTATATAAGTACTAAATAATACTACTACTACTACTAATAATAATAATCATAATATGGTTAAAACAAAGCAGGTTGGGTAAGGACTGTCCCAACCTGTGGTTGGATAGGATAGGAGCATAAACACACCAGTGAGGGCCTCTCTGGGGTTTTCCTTCCTACTGATTAGCACACTGTGCACTGTTTGAAGCAGGGGTCTCCAAACCTTGGCCCACTTGTATAGGAGTGTTAATACAATTCCCTGTTTGGCCACTAGGTGGGGGCTTTTTCCTAAAAGATATATAATGTGGGAGTTTTAGGGTGGGTAGAGTTTGGGTGGAAAACCTGAGAGGAGCTAGACTCCGTAGCTGGTCCCCATGGGATTTGGTATTCCTGTGATTGGTATTCCCCTGGTACCTTGGATATGATGGAATCAATGGCCAGGACATTTATGGCCCAACCTGGGAAAGTGCTAATGATTGTTACCGTATTGGTAAGAAACTGTATGCCCTAAAGTTATATGCCTGAAGCTGTCTGCTTTGGAAGTGAAGCTGGGGAAAACTGATTGGACTCACCTCTTTTTAATACTAATGGCTTATCCTAAGAACATACACCTGGTTCTGCTGGGAAGAATGCGGGATGAAGTGTCAGGCATGGTAATGTACATAAGCTGGTAAATGTACACTTATTTGCCCCCTCTGGGAGCACGTAAACCAAAAATAAGGACAAGAGGCCTGTAAGTGGTACCCAGGAAGGAAACGTCCATGTTTGTTTGACCCTGCATGCATGTGGGCCAAATCCAGCCCACTACAATTTTATTTGTGCACAGGATGAGGATCCTGATCAGGTGGTCCCTGCTGATGAGGACTCTGATGAAAGCCCAATCAAAGCCTCTTTGATGGAGACCCTAATGTAAGACAGACTCTCATGAGGACACTGATGTAAGCTAGGACTCTAATGGGGATGTATTCATTCATTTATTATTCATTGAATTATATTACTTATTTTTTTTTCAGCCTGTGAATATTTGTAAATATACAACATGGTCCCTGTACTAAAAAAATAGAGACCCCTGGTTTAAAGGAAAAAAGCCTGATGGATTTGTGCTGCTGTCCCTTCCTTTTTCAGTCTAAATCCTGCAGGGGAAGAGATCTACAAAAAATAATAATATAAAGACAGACTGAGGTACTATTTAAAATACATCTTAGGATATTTTAATAAATACTTAACTGCATTATTTCTTTTTATATTCTCCTATATTTTTGCTTTACATTTTTATTTGTTGGCATTTGCAAAGTCTGAATATTTGCATCAATGTAAATATGCAGTATGTGGCATGGTGACCCTACAGTTCCTACCATGATGATACCTGGAGGCCTTGTCATTTAAATTACACTGTTTTTCCAGTGCATGCATACATATATAAAAAAGCATATATGAAGAAATCTCTTTTACCATATGTAATTTCCGGAGAGCCTGGGTCTCCCTTATCTCCCTTCTCCCCTGTACAATAAAGAAAGATATCTTATAAACATGTGTTTGGAAACAATTACATGGTGGAGGAAGCTGTCCCAAAGTGATTAGGTGCCGTCCAAAGGGCCAGGGATAGGATGTGATCACTTTGGGGGCGCCCCCTCCAGTTTTTCTCCATACAGTCTTTGGGTCAGATTATGGCACTGCAGTACCTTGGATGTTTCTGTTTTTAATGCTATATAGCTGGCTTGCAATTGGCAGTTGACAGACGTTTGTAAATACATTACATTAAATACTGTGTGTTATATTAGGATACAATCACTGATAATAAGTGTAGCACTTGCTTATAACATATCATTTATATAAGCTTAGATATACCAACACTGGTTTATTCTGCTGAAGAAGTAGAATTTGTTATATAAAACGTGTTGGGAAAGGCCTAATGCCTTGGCAGGCTTCAGTAGATAAGGCAACTTATCTACAGTATATGGATCACTTTTGGATTATTTTATTACTATGTTATGTGAACAAATGTTTTAAGGTACTCAACTTTTAAATAATCAGCCATAATATGCTTTTAATGATGATGGTTTTGTACAGTATATAATAATAAAAGGATGTCTTAAAGCAGAACTCCGGTAATTTTTTTCTTACCATATAGTGGGGCTGTGCTCTCACTGCATGGATCAGCTGCTTGTTTTTTCTAGGAGTGAGGTCTAAGCTCATACTCACCTGACCCGCTGATCCTACGGAAAACAAGAGGTAGATTGTTTCTGTGTATGGAACATGCATTGAGTATGCTGGCTGTTGTCAGGAACAGTCCATTTAAAAGGCCGCTGGACTGTAGGGAGTGGCAGGAGCTGAAAGGACCAGTCTTGTGTGGGGAGGATCGGTGGATCAGGTGAGTATATCTTTGGTGTCCTCTCCCCTATAACGAAACAAGCCTTTAACCCGCGCAGTGTAGGCACACCCCCTCTGCACAGGCAAACCAAAAAAAAATCCCGGTATTACCTGAAAAAAAAAAAAGGTCCTAAACTACCTAAAAAAACCTGCTTACTCTGTTTGCATGTTCTGAAAATTCCAAATGGCATATTGGTAGTTGATGTGAATAAAACAGGGGAGTAATACTGTTTTTTTGTAGGTCTCTTTAAACCATCTGACCATAAGAAAACATTGCATATTACATGTTATAGTTTACCTTTGGTTCCTGGCATGCCTGGAGTTCCTGGATCTCCTACATTAAATGACACAAAATGGAGAGTTATATACCGGTAGTCTAAGATGTAAACTGCATATAGTAGTATAATATAATTAACATAGATTGTATAGTAAAGCGCCAGATTCTCCAGTGAAAATGGTGAGGAAAGTGGCTCCACCCACACTTGTCACATGACTCTTATTATTACATTATGTACAAATGATCAGTAAAGATTATACAGTTCCCAGTGCCAGAATTTATAAAAAACAACTTGGTTTTTTAAGATTTAGATCAGTGGTCTCCAAACTGCGGCTCGTGGGCTAGTTGTGGCCCTTTGCAGGCCTTTAACCAGCCCTTGGGGCAGTATTCCTCCAGCAGATATGATACTATTTTTCCCACTGACACCAACAGTAGGGCATAATTTCTTCCACTGACACCCATGATGGGGCACTATTCCATAGGCGCTATGTAACTGACCACCAACCCTGAGGCAATGTTTATTTTTACTGATGCTAGGCATGGGACATTTTCTACCCCTGTGGTAGAGAACAAAAACAGAGTGCACCAACATTGTGCATTACCTCAGTAGGCAGGAAATAAATTTACTGATAAAGAGATATACTCACAAGAGTAGCAATATAAAAGGCATATAACATTCAAGTATGAAACACTGGGTTAGGAGACACATGCAAATCCCATCAAGAGGGGAGACTCTCAGGGTCAAGTTGACGCATTTCGAAGGGGGGTCCCTTCTTCCTCAGAGCTCTAAGGAAGAAGGGACCCCCCTTAGAAACACGCCAGCTTGACCCTAAGAGACTTTCTCCCCTCTTGATGGGATTTGCACGTGTCTCCTAACCCAGTGTTTCGTACTTGGATGTTATATGCCTTTTATATTGCTACTCTTGCGAGTATAACATTCAAGTATGAAACACTGGGTTAGGAGACATGTGCAAATCCCATCAAGAGGGGAGAGAGACTCTCAGGCTCAAGCTGATGCGTTTCCAAGGGGGGTCCCTTCTTCCTCAGAGCTCTAAGGAAGAAGGGACCCCCCTTCGAAATGCATCAGCTTGACCCTGATAGTCTTTCTCCCCTCTTGATGGGATTTGCACGTGTCTCCTAACCCAGTGTTTCATACTTGAATGTTATATACCAGGGGCGGACTGATAATTTGGAAACTCGGGCTTTTTTGAGTTTGGGCAAGGACACGGGGGCCCCATGATCCCCTATTGCCCGGGGGCCCCATGAGTTGTCAGTCCGCCCCTGTTATATACCTTTTTATATTGCTCCTCTTGTGAGTATATCTCTTTATTAATACATTTATTTATTGCCTACTGAGGTAATGCAAAAGGTTGGTGCGCTCTGTTTTTGTTCTCTACCACAGTCCGTATCGAGCTTCCCCAGCTTCATGCTAGAGCCACACAACCTTTGATCAGTGTTGAATTTCTAATCATATACTGTCCAATCGGCCTTTCTCTGATCTGGGTCCCTGAGTGCAGGAAGTGTTAGATTTGTGTCTATATTTTCTACCCCCACTGGCTGCAGTCTGGCCCCCCTAAAGTCTGAAGGACAGTAAACTGGCCCTTTGTTTGAAAAGTTTGGAGTCCCCTGATTTAGATAAACAAAGAACCAACCTTTCTTTCCTGGAAGACCGGTCAATCCTGGGCTGCCTGATGAACCTAATGAATGATAAAAAAAAAAAATACATATATAAAAATATATTTATTTTTCTTAAAGCTCATGAACATAGGCATAAAGTTCACAAATGGAGAACATGGATATGTTGTCCCAAGCCAGTTATGCAGAACGTACTGAAGCCAGAGGATCAGCTGACAGCCAAGCCAATAGCATTTTCAGGAGGAGTTCAGCATTGCCAGCCCCCATATTTCTCTCAAGACAGCTTTCCTTTACCACACAATAGGAACTGCACCAAGGAAGTGTAGGACCCATAAATATTGTATCACACTCCTCAGTACCAAATGATCAAATGGCCAGCTTGCTATTGGGACCACAGTCCACTCAAAATGAAGACATTTTGGTTGGAATGAAGTTGTTCTTTACCAACCATCCTGATGTAACAGTTTTCAGCTGGGCAATTAAATTCCTTAGTTGTATTATAGACCGCCACAAAAATTCAACATGTTATATGAAAGTCATGCCAACCTCTCTCTCCAGGTGTTCCAGGTTCTCCTTTATCTCCTTGGGCTCCGGGGATTCCAGGACATCCTCTTAGGAAGGTCATTTGCTCTGCTCCAGCTTGCACAAAAGTGAAAAAAAAAATATTATAAGGCCCCCCAGATAGCTCTCCCTGATAAAAAACAATGCACTCTGTTTATGTGATTGCTTAGATATAATCTATAGATTTGTATGTGTGTGTAATACAGTAACAAAAAAAATGACATAACTGATATTACATTTTCTATTGCTTGCCAACATGTTGAATGACATACTGATTGCTTATACTATATCAACTACTCCAGGAATGAGATCTTTCCAATAAAATTTCCAGTTCCATTTACAGCTGCAGCTGTTAGGAAACCAAGTGGTAATATCTAATGGGCTTTGTAGGATAAACAGATAAATAAAAAGCAGAAAATGTCTAATGCCCCATAAACACAATGAGCATATCGGACAAATGGTTGTCTGTTTTATTTTGCATTCTAGTCTCATATCGAAAATGAGTTTAATAAAGTTACAAAAAATTCTCGTACGTCAGAATACAACTTCAGAAGTGATTTAATGTATTATCTTGTATTGTGATGTATTCTTTCATTTCCGAGCATGCGTGATCTTGGTCTCTTGATTTTTTCAGATGAATAATGTACTGATTAAATGTAAATCGTTCATTCTGTTATCATATGAGAAAAATTCATGCTTGTCCCTTCGGATATTGTCGCATGAACTGTTGTAATTGTCTCACAAAAGCTATGTACTAATGATCAGATTATGGTATGATCCCTCCGGAAGCGATTTTTGTCATCCGATTTTCTTATTGTGTGTATTAGGCATAAGGGTTCTGCAGGATAAACATATATATATAGAAAGCGGAACACTCTGCATGTGGTTGTGTTTCTAGTTCAAGTTAGCTTTCAGTTAGATTACTTTTAATACACAGTATATAAGCTTTTATATCATGGACAATATAATGGGAGGAAATGGAAAACACAAAGGTGGACAAGAACAGCCAAAAACTCCCAAGTAAGCAGGAATTGTGACAGGGAGATCTCACTGCTGAAACATGCAAGACATACAGAATGAGTGTTGACAGGCTTCAATGGGTAGATGCAGTGTTCGGTTTTGACCTTAGTTTGAGATGCTTATGAAATCATTCAAAATTCATTGCAGGTGTATTTGTCCTGCAGAGCACCTGCACTTGGCCTGCTTTAAGCTGGTTTTTGCATCTCCATATATTTGTATAGGAAGAAGAGCAGTTCTGAACCAAACACTGTTGACACTGACAGATAAGAAGCCAGAGCCTGATTCAACCGTTAAGCTCCAGCCATAACTAAAATATCACTTTTAAATGTACTGACTCTTTAATGAAAGTTGAGTGAAAATTATTTAGAGAATTCCATAAGCAAATATTTACCCCAAAACTTGCTCCCATTGTTAAAATTTCTTTGAAGAATATATGAAGAATATCTCACCAGAACATGTTTCCTCAGCATTACTGGGCATGGTGACCAGAAAGAGGACCACAACTCTTAAGGCCAACATCATTCAACCAGCTTCTCTTCTTGCCCAGGTAAGTCTGACACTATTTATATACAGACAAAGTCTATTCGGAATGATACCCAAAGTGTCTTAAAGAACTATGTAAATCATTGCGCAACCTGAAAAACAATGACATTACTTTGAGAATGTGTCACATTTGTATCAAAGAAATATCGTTTAACAAATGTTCTTGGTGTCCTCAAACTCACCCACATGCCAGCTGCCAATGTTCAACACTCCGTTTCAGTTCTGATGACAGGAAATATGTTATTGATATTTTAAGTCAACAGGAGTTGGCACGTCAATGGTTGCAACATGCAATGGTTCATTTTACGAATGTCATTGTTAAAGTGATTCTACAGTTTAATTTTTTTTTTAAATAACAAACATCTCTATACTTACCTGTTGTGTGCAGTGGTTTTTCACAGAGTAGCCTGGATCCTCCTCTTCTTGGGTCCCCCACAGGCTCTCCTGGCCCCTCTTTTCTGTCAGGTGCTATGGGCACCCCCCTCTCCTCACTGGCTGACTGGCTGTGATTCACATCGCTGGATCGTGATGAGGCTCAGGTAAGTATTGAGGGGGCTGGGGGCACTGCTGCACACAGAAGGTTTTTTACCTTTATGCATAGAATGCATGAAGGTAAAAAGCTTCAGCCTTTACAACCACTTTAGGTCTAATTCCAAGTGCAGAAGAAAAAGTATCCATGTTAGGTTTCTACACAGACTGTGAACCCTTTGGAGAGAATATCTATAACTTCCTGCCGAGATATGAAATAGGTGGGAAATTTCTGTAGTGCAAATGCACAATGTAGCAAAATATTTCCCCCTCTACCACCAATCTCGGGAAGAGTTAAATTTGATCCCCTTATGAAAAAAATATGTATGTTTTTTAAGGGAGCATTTACACCTCACTCTTGCAAAATACTGTACAGGTGAAACTCGAAAAATTAGAATATTGTGCAAAAGTTCATTTATTTCAGTAATGCAACTTAAAAGGTGAAACTAATATATGAGATAGACTCACTACATGCAAAGCAAGATAGTTCAAGCTGTGATTTGTCATAATTGTGATGATTATGGCTTACAGCTCATGAAAACCCCAAATCCACAATCTCAGAAAATTAGAATATTACATGCAATCAATAAAACAAGGATTGTACATAGAACAATATCGGACCTCTGAAAAGTATAAGCATGCATATGTACTCAGTACTTGGTTTGGGCCCCTTTTGCAGCAATTACTGCCTCAATGTGGCATGGCATGGAAGCTATCAGCCTGTGGCACCGCTGAGGTGTTATGGAAGACCAGGATGCTTCAATAGTGGCCTTCAGCTCTTCTGCATTGTTCGGTCTCATGGCTCTCATCTTTCTCTTGGCAATGCCCCATAAATTTTCTATGGGGTTCAGGTCAGGCGAGTTTGCTGGCCAATCAAGCACAGTAATCACAGGGTCATTGAACTTGGTTTTGGTGCTGTTGGCAGTGTGGGCAGGTGCCAAGTCCTGCTGGAAAATGATGTCAGCATCCCCATAAAGCTCGTCTGCGGAAGGAAGCATGAAGTGCTCCAAAATCTCCTGGTAGACGGCTGCGTTGACCCTGGACTTAATGAAGCACAGTGGACCAACACCAGCAGATGACATGGCTCCCCAAATCAACACAGACTGTGGAAGCTTCACACTGAACTTCAAGCATCTTGCAATGTGTGCCTCTCCATTCTTCCTCCATACTCTGGGTCCTTGGTTTCCAAATGAGATGCAAAAGTTGCTCTCATCAGAAAAGAGGACTTTGGACCACTGAGCAACAGACCAGGTCTGTTTTTCTTTAGCCCAGGTAAGACGCTTCTGACGTTGTTTGTTGTTCAGGAGCGGCTTGACAAGAGGAATACGACATTTGAAGCCCATGTCCAGGATCCGTCTGTGTGTGGTGGCTTTTGATGCACTGACTCCAGCCTCAGTCCACTCCTTGTGAAAGTCCCCAACACTTTTGAATGGCCTTTTCCTGACAATCCTCTCCAGGCTGCGGTCATCCCTGCTGCTTGTGCACCTTTTTCTTCCACACTTTTCCCTTCCACATAACTTTCTATTAATGTGCTTTGATACAGCACTTTGGGAACATCCAACTTCTTTTGCAATTAGCTTTTGAGGCTTTCCCTCCTTATGGAGGATGTCAATGATGGTTTTCTGCACAACTGTCAGGTCAGCAGTCTTTCCCATGATTGTGATTCCTACTGAACCAGACTGAGAGACCATTTAAAGGCTCAGGAACCCCTTGCAGGTGTTATGGCTTAATTAGCTGATTAGAGTGGGACACTTTGAGCCGAGAATATTGCACCTTTTCACAATATTTTAGTTTTCTGAGATTGTGGATTTGGGATTTTCATGAGCTATAAGCCATAATCATCACAATTATGACAAATCACGGCTTGAACTATCTTGCAGGTAATGAGTCTATCTCATATATTAGTTTCACCTTTTAAGTTGCATTACTGAAATAAATGAACTTTTGCACGATATTCTAATTTTTTGAGTTTCACCTGTATGTGTTGACCTCATATTTTACATGTTTTCATTTCATTTTAAACGTGTTACCATTGTTTTCTATGTAATGCATGTTTTCTCTCAAAAGGTGCACTACACCTGTGTCAACATGTGTTCTCTATCTCCTCTTTAAATAGGGGTTAGTCACACTTTATTTATGCTATCTCTGTTCAGTTTGGTGTTTGTTCTGACACTCACTTTTTCTGTTTAGTATTCTATTTGTAATGGTAACTCTCTGATACAAATTGATGCTCTTTTCCATGTGGCCTACTCTGCCACTATAAAGAAAGTAATTATATGTATAATGTGATCCATTTCTGTTGGTTGCATTTGTCTGTCCTCTCTGAGAGATGGTCCGCAATCTCTCACCTCACTTTTCATAGCAGCTTTCACTTATCAAAGACAAACCTGTTCTTTCACCTAGAGAAGTATGCCATACCCCTGTCCTCTACATTGCGTACTTCCTTTCCCTGCACGTGTTCCATGATGTACTCCATCTCACTTGAACCTGTGGTGTAAGGAATCGCTTTCCCTTTTTTTTCTGGCCTCAAGATAGCCAGTGAGTGCAGCTGACTCTCAGACAATGCATTGTGACATCCCAAACAAAAGTAATTATCTGTATAATGTGATCCATTTCAGTTTAACACAATAAACTTGGAATGCAAGTGAGCAACATTTGCTTTTTTATCTCCTCTTTAAATACCGATACTGCAGTCTACATCTTTGCCAATCCTTTCACTCAGATCACTGATAATCTGCCTGCACTGGATCACGTAGTATAGAAGTACTATGCAATCTTTTTGCTCTGTGTTTTATAACGTTTTGCATGCATACTTTTGCTGCGCTCCGGTGCAATTTCAGCCCATTTAAATGAATGGACTGAAATTGTTCTGCACCCAGATCACTTGTGAATTGCACAGGAATGTAAAGTGCGATCCTGTGCGAGTCATGATGTGAACTGGCCCTTGAGTAGATGGCATTTAGTTTGGCCAACACAATTCTTAGACAGTAGAATGTATCATTGCACTCCAGATATGGTGAGTAAAATGCTTTATGTACTGTAAAATATTTATTATCTCACAGTTAGAATTTACATTTCCAGATATGGGGTTATGTTAAAGTGTAATGAAACCCACATCATTCAAACTATTAATAAATGCTGTATTACAGGCCTTGGTGTTAGTTTGCATCCCTAACTGGAATCACCACTCGAAAGAGAAGATATGAGTCAGGTTAGAGATGTCTATAGCTGGCAGGAATCTAGCTGGAGCACCATGGATGCAGCCAGGGATCTATCAAGCTGAACGATCACACTTGTACTGAACACTCTGAGAGTTTTGGACCAGGCTAATGGAAAGGGAGAACTTCCCCCCCCCCCCCCACCTCACCTTTCCCTGGTTTCCTGCTGGTGGGGATATCTCCTTCTTCAAAACCCGGGGTAGAGATGGGGACATTACATGTCTAAAATTGGCACCCCTTGTGATGCCATTTATCTCTCGACAGGTTGCGAAGTTCAAATGGTGCATTCTCCATGGGCTCCTGGCACTGTAGGCAACTAACTGACTTTTCCCTGAAATTAGCGCCTAAAGCACACCCACATGATTTGTTAACATCCTTTATATCTATGTGTAAGACCCCTGGGGACTCCAAGCACCTGCTTTCACAATTACTGTATATAAATACCTGCTAACATCCCACTCCCAGACCACTCCCTACTTTATAAGAGAATGGGAACTGGAGTTGGGACTGGAATTTACACCGCACCAACTACAAAAAATTGTTAAATTATCCCATGTGTCCTTAATTAGCTCTTAGCTCTAAGATCCAAGAATTGTGTTATAAATTTCTCTCTCGTTGGTACAAGGCTCCCTCACGTTTAGCTAGCGTTTTCCCAGGTGCTGACCATAATTGCTGGAGGGGTTGCACCAAGGAAGGCACCTTTGGAGGGACATCACACCCTGGATTCAAAGAACTACTATTAAACTCAATCAATTTTCCCTTCTCCATTATCTTTTTCATGCTAATCCTTCCTCTTTTAAGTCCTACAAACATAGTGTTACCCCATATCTTTTGAATGCCGCCAAGAGCCTCATACCGAAATTTTGGAAACAATCCCATTGTCCCACCTTGCAAGATTGGAGGTGGAGAGGATAATGGAGGCAGAGCAATGGGTTTACACTGTCAAAAATAACCTTGAGAAATTTCATGACATCTGATCTGGCTGGATGTATTACTCTCTGGAACTGGATAGCCGAGACTGCACTGACCTCTGACTGTTGCAACCATCAGGGATTTTCACTAGTGATGTTTGATATTGATATTTCAGTTAATTTGGAGTTACTTGACGAAACATGCCCAGCAAAGTACTTAGTCATCCATCATTTCACTAAACATAGACCTTTGGTCTTTTTACCTTTTTTATGTGAAACCTTCAAGCCTTACTCATCTTTGGAGCAGTTTTAACCCTGTGATCAGTTTTCCTGATTTTCCTTACCATGGCTTTTGCCATTTTCTATGTCTCTTTACATATCTGTGCCCTATATCTTACCTTATTCTTTCTTAACAGACACCAATCATATCCCACCCTGTCGTATTGATTGCCCTTTTGGGTCTCACTGGTCATGTGCAGAGATATAGCTCTTGCATGACTACTGGGTCCTTATATAGAAACATGTCCTCCTAGATTGTAAGCTCGAAAGAGCAGGGCCCTCGAACCCCTCGTGTATCACATTGTATTGGTATTGTTCTGTCACATGTTCTGTCCCCCTTTGTAATGTACAGCGCTGAGCGAACTATTGGCACTTTATAAATACTGTATAATAATAATAATAATAATAATGTATTCCTGTCCCTGTTGCCCATAATGGTGAGCAGTTGGTGAAATGGCACTAGGATGTATGGACACAGATCCTTTGTCTCTGTATGCTGTGCTGAGTTTCTTTGTATTTGTCTTTTTATTGTATTTGAAATTCTTGCTTCAATAAAAAGAGATTATACAAAAAAATGCTGTATTACTTGCTGTTCATACTCAGTCACTATGGGATTTGTTTTCTGTATTCTGCAAAAACCTAGTTGATCCTTCAGTTCTCTGTCCCTCCCTCCTGTCCATGTCCCCAATGTAGCTGGGGATTTTGTAGACCAGCCATTGACAGTGTGTGTACATGCTCAGTGTGTTTCTATGTTGACAGACCACTCCCTTCCTCCTCCTCCATGCCCACTAACCAGCTAAACACAATGGAGGTGGGGTATTACATCTTGACTGATGAAGGCTTCGCCTTCCTCTCATTCTAGGCTCATGTAAACAATAGACACTGGCTGGAGGGGTATGGCACAGCCTGTGATTGGCAGAAATACTCCCACACCATGTTATTGCCAAAAATAATAAAGATTTGATTTCAAAAGTAAATTTTTAAGACGATTCCTGGGCTGTGTCCCTGGATCTTCCTATTAGTAAAGTGACCGAGCACAAACCAGGCAGCATCACATGAGCAAACATAACCTTTCATGGGAAGCTTTGTGTACAATTAGGTTATGGCTGCTCTTGTTCATTGTTGTTGAGAGGAGGAAGATTTGTGTAGCAAGTAATTCCTTTGATCAGCAAATGACTGACAGCAAATGGAAATCCTTATTGGAGCACTGTATGCACTGTATGGGATCTGCTGGGTTCTCGTAGTCTTCTAGTCTGTAATATAGAGATGAATGCAGAGAAATACAGGATGCCGGAGCACACAGCTTTCTACACAAGACAGCTGGGGAGCATGCAGGAGACATGGCTGAATGAGATGGTCCTCATCCATGCTGATAGAAACAGCACTATAATGATGCAATTACTGCTACTCTGAAATTAGCACAGGGGGTGTTCAGCCAAATATGCATACTTACCAACTTTCATAGATGGGAAAGATGGACATGCTGAAAGTGGTTTTAAAGTTAGAATGTTTTTTAACATTAAACTTGGAGCTCCACCCAAAAGGGGATGCTTCACCCCACCTCTATTGCCACATTTGACACTTTTTTGGGGGGAGAGGGGAACAGGTACCCGCTCCCACTTCCGGCTCAGTTCACCGCATTGGGTTCACCACCTGCTCTTTCCCCCCACAGTCTTCTGGGGCACTTCACAGGTCCCAGAAGACTATGGGACCAATTACAAGGCGCAGTGCAGTAGGAAACCAGCTGTGAAGCTGCAAGGCTTCACTTACTTGCAATGCCGATGCTGAGAACCCAGAGACTAGTAACAAACAAGCCCGAGTAACAACTGTGCTGGACCCCTGGACAGGGAAGTGTGCTTATATTAAAAGTCAGCAGCTACAGTATTTGTAGCTACTGGCTTTTAATTTTTTGGGGGAGCCTGGAGCTCCTCTTTATGCATTCTCTGCATTAAGGTAAAACACCTTCTGTGCTTAGCTCTCACTCCATCCCCCTCTAAACACTTATGTGTTCCTGATCTTAATCCAGCTCTGTGCCCAAAAGCAGTGGCTCTCCTTCTGCTGTCAATCACAGCCTGTGATTGATGGTGCCTAGCCAAGCTGTTTGTGTCTATAGATATGTGCAGTGCGGCTCAGAATTGAGTTCACACGAGTGCCCCCATAGCAAGCAGCTTGCTATGGAGGTACTTCACATAGGGAAGGAGCCAGAAGTGCCAGCGGGGGACTTCCTAATGGTGAAATGTTTTTTCCAAGACATTATGCCAATTGTGAGACATTTGGTGTGATTTATCTTCTATACTGCTAATGTGGTTGCTAGTACGTTGGCAAGACCAAGCTAGAATTTTGGAAACATAGCTACAGGCATATTAATAGCATGAAAAAATGTGATCCAGAATTACCTCTTCATAGACACGTTATGGTTACACATCAAGGTAAAAGCCCTAAAATAAAATTTTTGATACCGGATCATATACACCCTAAAAGGAGAGGGGGAGATTGAAACAAAATACTCCTTCAGATAGAATTGAAATGTATCTATAGGCTAAAATCTACTTTACCTCCAGGGCTCAATGAGGCAGTCAGTTTTAAGCCCTTTATGGAAGGTTTTGTCTCAGGGGGACTAGAAATATGAATATATACAGTATCTATCTGCTTGGTCTTGCCAACGTTTTAGCAAACATATATTTGCAAGTGTTTAGATTTAATATGATATTTGACAGTTGTATACATTTGAGGACATTATGTTATGTCAGTTATTGTCATATTCACTGGTGATTATTTGTACACACTAGGCCCTGTGATGCTGTAATCTTTATTTTTTTAGATGTACTTTGCCTTGTGCTTAGTTTTGTTTAGTTTGTTTTGATATTTCCTTTTGTTTTTGTCATCTGTTTTTCTACCTCTAGATGGTGTAATATCCAGGGATCCCTTGATGAACGGGGGTGGTGGTACACAATGGCCACCCAGCACACACACGCTGCTCAGTGATAGTGGTGCCATTTTGTGCCCTACCCCCTGTCGGCATGTATGGTGGTGGGATGGTGGGCGAGTTCTGGTTTCCGGTGCTTGCCCCCTACCCTCGCCCTCCCGGCTTGTCCTTTGGGCCGGCGGTGGTGCGTGCTGGTGGATATGATGATGGAAGCAATGTACATGAGCCCAGGGGGCCATCTTGGATGTCATTCAAAGGCAAACTCTACAGCTAACATTAGATTCAGGTACTGGAAATCCCTAATCAACTCACTTGTATTTAAGTGGTGCAACCAGGCAGTTTATTGTGCCTGTTATCTGGAGAGACTGCAGAGGCTACTTTATGCTCCATGTGATGCTATGTTTTTGTGTTCATAGGTAAAATAATACTTAGTTGCTATATCATCGATTGAACACCTTGATATGCCACAAGCTTTATAAGTACAATTATGATGACTTGAGCTGTAGGATTTTTATATCTGTATCACCTTATCTACACAGAAAAGATTCTGAATGAAATTTATCTCATATTTGTAAGTGGCATAATGATGTTTTTGGCTACTATCTGGAGCGGTACCCCTTCCAGTTTATGTGAGGTTAACTGATTCCAATTTTTTTTCTCATCTTGAAGGTAATTGTGGCTGTGTTCGGCGATGGTTTTCAGTGCTGACACACACAGTTTGTTTTTTTGATGGTATTCATGTATGCAAATGTATGATGTTGAAGCTTGGAAGGGTTCTTTAAATACATCTTATGACGCTGATATGTTCTGGATAGGAATTTTCATCTAGTTGTGTGTGCTGCTGGGGGACTGGTGCATTATTTTGACCAGTCTTTTTCTCTATCTTTTTTCAGGTAGTATGGATGTTTAATTAGAAATTATTATCTTGTTTTGCCATGGGATTGACATCCTCTGGGCCCCAGTGGTCTTTCGGTGCAATTTGTCCTCCTGTGTTGTTCATGAGCTCTGGTCATTTACATGCCTCCTGGTCCACTTGGTTGGATTGGTGATATCTACAGCTTTTGCTTTTAGACACTACGGCTTTTTCATATGCAGTTGCTGTCATCTTTGTGAGTGGTTGATGCATGCAAATCTGTGTGCTATATATGCAATAAGACATATTATTTTGTGTTTTCAATGTGTATAATTGTATTGTAGAGATGTGGAATTCCTGTTACCCCTGAGGAAGGAGTTGTGTATCTCTGAAACGCGTTGGGAGAATGGAAACACATCATAATGATCATATCGTCTATGACAAGCTATAATGTATACTCCATATATGATGTTATGTACCAAAAGCCATATATCTGTTTTTCATCCTTTTTAGAATTGCATAAATAAAATGTATACAAGATTTTTTATCATAAGTTGTGATACTGAGTGCCTTGAAAGTCCCATAAGGGGGTTAACAATATATATTTGACACAAGAAGAGGAGGATCTGGGCTGCTCTGTGCAAAACCATTGCACAGAGCTGGTAAGTATGACATAATTGTTTAATTTAAAAAAAAATCCATTTTATAGTAGATGTAAAACCTAATTTAATGACGTTTAGGTTACTGCAGCACTGTGTATCATGACCATTGCATATACAAAGCACTGTGTATCATATCGATCGCATATACACAGCTGTGTTTCTGTTTGGGCTTTTGGGAAGAGGGGGGCGTAAAAAGCAGGGGGTTGAGCTGCAGTTTTATCACTCCCCTCAACCACCCATCTAAAGAAGGGGATGCATCTGCAGCAAAAATTAAACAGCATGTTGAATTTGGTGGGCAGTGCTTCTGCTGAATTCAATCTATATAAGTGTATAGCGCCACATCACAACTGCCTTGCAACCATGGTTGAAGTATGGTGCTGCAGCATTTACAGGGTTAAAACAGGTGGTGAGGAGGTGACATATCACCTCATCATCATCTGTCAAATACCTCTGAAAAGCAGTCTACCACAGGTCGTTTTTCAGAGGCATGACAAGGGCTGATACACATATGAATAAGCTCTTACAGCAGCCCTTCTCAGCCTTTTTAACACAAAGGAACCTCTGAAATAACTTTCAGGTCTGCTTTCAGGGAACCCCTGCCAATAATTACTATATCTAAAGCTCACTTGGAATTAGCATGATGACCAGTAGGAAGAACGCTTCTTACAACAGAGGTCAGTGGGAAGAATGCTTCTTTCACTGGGGGGCATTGGAAGAATTACACCTCACAGTTAAAAAGATCATTGGTGCCAGTGGTTACTTATCAGAGGCCAAAAGTGCTCATTGCTCAAGGAACCCCTCCTCTCCCTCCCCTCCCCACCCCTAGCAACCTCTGAAGAACCCTAGGATTCCAGGGAACCTTGGTTGAAAAAGGCTGCCTTAGGCTAGGTTTACATCTGTGCGGGTGGTGCCTCTGCGGGACCTGCAAAAGTACTGGCAGCTGCATCCACCCACACAGTGAACTGCGGGACCTGCATGCCCCCCCCCCCACTGGAAATTGCTACCATACTGAGAACCTCAGTTTCCATGAAGGCTTTCAAAAATAGTGCAGGGACTTCTTTCCTGCGTGTCCTGGAGCACTTCCGGTTGCGGTCTCCTGGACAGCGTGCATTCCAGCGACCCCAGAACTTGTGGAGGCCATCTTGAGCATCCCATCTTCAGCTCCCCCTGCAGCTGCTGGTTCGACACAGTGGGTTCTTGCACAGTGGACAGAGCCCATGCATCCTGACGGATTATACAGAGCCTGTTTTAACTGCCATTTTGTATGTGTTTCTAACTGTTGTCATTAAAGTTCATCTGGATATACTGCACTTAGAAGCGCCTTCCTGTTTCATCCTCCTGGGGCACGGCAGCCCATTCAAATGAATGGGCTCTCGTGCCCGTGAAAATCAGTGTTGGCTTAAAACTCCCTAAACTTTCATCACACATAGATTTACCTTAAGCTTTGGCATCATTTTCCTAGACATAGAAACCAGGAAGTAACTGTAGAAATGTAAAAAAAAAGTTTAAAAATATAGTAAATATGATATACTTTCCTATCCATTTACTAATGCTAGCAGCATAAGGATTTAAAAAGTCCTTGTTGATTGAAAATTCCAATTTAAAGCACATTTTATGTAGTCCTTTATAAACACATTCATTCATAAATCCTTCACTAGAGGGAGTGCTAACATAAGTTGTTGTCACCTCAGGACCATGCTTCTTTTAGTTCAATGAAACCATCCATGCAACCTTTGCTGATGTCCATATGGCCAAAAGTCGTCCAGTTCCTGCCAAACCGGACTACTTTCAGCCTCTGTGTACAAGGCTTTATTCTAAATGGAACTTCAAGATTCCATTTTTTTCAGTACTGGCTCTTTAACCACTTGCCTACCAGGCACTTATACCCCCTTCTTTACCAGGCCAATTTTCAGCTTTCAGCGCTGCCGCACTTTGATTGACAATTGCGCGGTCATGCAACATTGTACCCATATAAAATTTTTATCATTTTTTTCTCACAAATAGAGCTTTCGTTTGGTGGTATTTAATCGCCACTGGGCGCTTTACTTTTTGCGCTATAAATAAAAAAAGTGCAAAAAATTTGAAAAAAAAAAAAGTTTCTTTGTTTCTTTTATAAAATTTTTCAAACAGGTATTTTTTCTCCTTCACTGATGTGCGTTGATGAGGCAGCACTGATGGGCACTGATAGGCAGCACTGATGGACACTGATAGGCAGCACAAAAGAGCACTGATAGGCAGTACTAATGAGGTGGCACGGATAGGCGGCACTGATAGACGGCACTAATGAGGTGTCACGGATAGGTGGCACTAATATGCAGCACTGATAGGCGGCACTGATAGGCGACACTGATTATGGGTACTGAGAGACGGCACTGACTGGCATCACTGCTGGGCACTGACTGGCGGCACTGACTGGCACAACCCCTGGGCACTGACTGGTGGCACTGACTGGCAGCACTGCTGGGCTGCACTGGTGGGTGGCACTGGTGGGCAGCACTGGTGGGTGGGCACAGGTGGGTGGCACTGGTGGGAACAGGTGGGTGGGCACAGGTGGGTGGCACTGCTGGGCACAGATAGGTGGCACTTCTGGGCACAGGTAGGTGGCACTGCAGAGTGGCACAGGTGGGTGATCTGCTGGGCACAGGTGGGTGCACTGCTGGGCACAGGTGGGTGCACTGCTGGGCACGGGTGGGCGGAGCTAGTGGGCGCACTGCTGGGCGGAACTTGCGGGTGTCACTGCTGGGCACCAATCATCAGGGCACTGATCATCAGTGCCCTGATGATCGGTGCCAATCCCCGCTCTGACAACTGCCGGTTCTCGGCAGTACTTTCCTCACGATCTGACAGCGTGAGGAAAGTGCAGCCGAGAACCGGCACTTGCATTTCCCTCTGATCAGCGTGTCATTGGACACCGCTGATCACGTGGTAAAAGGCCGCTGTGATTGGTCTTTTACCACATCACGTGATCAGCTGTGTCCGTAGGACACAGCGATCACGGAGATCGCCGGGTGCGCGCCCCCTGGGGCGCGCAGGAGAGCGCGTTCTGGGAGGACGTCATATGATGTCCACTCAGAACTGGCCGGCCGCAGTGCAGCCGTCATTCGGCTATCTGCGGTCGGCAGCTAGTTAAGGATAAAAATAAGTCATTTTGCTATCTGCAGCAAAATTGTTATTTTCAGAACATTTACCCGACCAAACCAAGTCAAGGGAGGAATAAATATGCCATTGTTGCAAGTCAAATGGGATAGTAGTCAATAAGTTAACGTAATTAAGGTCATATAACAGCTGAGTGTCATAAGATATCTGGGTCCCCAGATATAGCAAAGAGTCTGTCCGCCATAAAAAGGAAAAGGCTTGTTGTAATGACTTAGCTAAAGGGTGGGGGGGGGACATGGATCGGGAAGAGAACCAATTTATTATAGTTAACTTTAAAATAAGAGACGATACCGAACTGTTGAAGCTCTGCCATAAGAACTGGTACAGAAAGGAGGGGTCTCAACAGATAGAAGAGAAGGTCATCCGCATAGGCCGATAACTTATGCTCCGTAGATCCTACATGGATTCCCGCAATGTCTGGGTGGGAACGAACTTTACGCAGAAAAGGTTCCAGAGCTAAAGCGAATAATAAAGGGGATAGAGGGCAACCTTGCCTAGTTCCGTTATGTATATCAAAACGGGCAGATAGCACTCCATTCACTTTCACACAAGCACTGGGAGAATTATATAAGGCTAAAATCCAACCCATCATGCATTCCCCCAGACCAAGGCTCTGCAAAACCTCCGTTATATAGGTCCAGTCCACCCGATCAAATGCCTTCTCAGCATCCATGGACAACACTACACTCTAGGTCAAGACATTCAGAGTGGTCAGTTTACTAGCCATAAGTGCAATATATAAGAACGAGTATATTCAGATTGGTAGCTATACTAAATTCTCCATTTAGCCAAGTGAAGCACACAGAGTAAATATAATAAAACAAAAAAAGAGGAACTCCGCCTCTACAGACACAGGGATGGAAGCCAGCAGAAACCATAAAAAAGAAATAGAAAAAGGAAAAAGAAAATAAAAAATGTAGAACACAATCCATAAAAAGATGGATCATCTAAAAAGGTGACCTCCTTGGGAAGGAGAAAAAGAACCACTCCCTAGGGGGACCACCTTAACTGCAGAAATGCAGAGTACAAGTCCTTCACCAGAGGACCGGCCTAGGGTGTGGGACGTGACTGAGGACACAGTAGGGGCGTCAACCCGGCCACCACAGGACAAATATAAAAGAACAATATAATTTACAAAACAATATAAACAACAGCAGAAACAGCAGCATTATAAATATTATAATTCACATGTGCACCGACAGATACATACCCATATTTAATAATATATATGCTCATACACATATCTCCCATTATACTCAACAGAGGCCACAAAGGCATTCGGAGAAGACTAAATGCAAACTTTAAGGTAAATGCGTTCAGCTTATACCACAAAATGAAGAAAAAAAACCACAGATCGTGATAGATCAATCAGAACGGGAGGAGGTCAAGTCCGGGCCCCTGCGGCCCATGCAATTCCTCTTGTGGGACCCTGTAGAAGCTTGTTGCCAGTGGTCCTGACGTCATGGGAGGAACTGCGCAATCGCCAATCTGGAAAATAAGCTGAAGAAAGATCTAATGTGGAGAGGAAGTGTGACAAGTCATCTTTGGTACATAATGTCGCTGTCTTTCCATTTCGGGACGCGGTGAAATGAAAAGGGAAGCTCCAACTGAGCTGCACGTAAGGCATTAAGTAGAGGGCGAACAGTTCGCCGCTGCACGAGGGTCCGCCTGGATAAATCCGAGAAGATTGCAATAGTAGCCCCATCAAAATCAATATGTGGGGAGGAGCGAGCCGCTTTCATAATCGCCTCTTTCACAGAATATTTATGTAATTTACAAATGACGTCCCGTGGGTTGTCAGCATCTTGAGGGACAGGCAGAAGGGCTCTATGAACCCTATCCAAATTCAATTACGTCAGAATCCCCCAAAATCTGGCGAAACAGGCCTTGAGTAGTAGGAAGGAGAACTGAGGCATGGGTAGCTTCAGACAATCCGCGAATGCGAATATTCTGTCTTCTGTCCCTGTTTTCTTGATCATCAAGCTGGTCTAGTAAAGTATTACACATATCTTCATGATGGAGAACAGTCTCCTGTATGGTAGTAACTGTTTGCAAAACTTCTTCATGAGCGGTCTCCATTGCCTCAACTCTATGCCCCAGTGCACTGTGTCTTCCCTGAGCCCCTCTATGGCCTGCTTGTATGACAGTTCCACAGCAGTAATCAACAGCTGCATTAGTTGGGAGAGCTCTGATATGCTCCCTGATATCCCACTCGCCCTCAGTGACACCCAGCTCCTCCAGAGAGGACGATCCAGCAACCGATCTGTGGGGGGGGACGAGGGGCTAGGGCACTGTACCTGCGAGGAGAACGATGGTGCAGGGGAGCCGCCATTATCCATAGGAGAGGAGCGCAGGGCAGCCTTGTGGTCGGGCACCATCTTGGCCGTGGTCCTGGAGCCGGCCTGGTGCACAGTAAAGAAAGTTTGTAGCCCGCTGTTCCGTGATCCGCCACCTCCGGGTGGGTGGGAGGAGGTGCGGCACTTGGGAGGCATGTAATGGGGGAGGCAGGAGAGCTGGGAACCTCTGCTGCAAGGTTAATTCTGTCCCGGGTGGCCGGAGCTCAACGTCCAGACGTCTTCACACCATGCCGCTCAGGCCACGCCCCACCTTATCACACATTTTAAATAAAATATAGGTCTGAAGTTCAGTTTAAACCCCAAAATATTATATATTTTCTAAAAGCAGAGACCCTGGAGAATAAAATAGTAGTAGTTCCAATTTTTTATGTCACACCATATTTGCTGGGATGATGGGAAAAGCTAACCTACAGGCAGAGGAGCTGGAGGGGAGGAAAGCTCAGGACCTCACTGGCTCCCAGAGGGAGGACCAACTATGCAGCAGGGAAGTAGTAGCCCAGCAGAAGACCTGAGAGCAGCCACCGACCCATCAGGTCATAGGCGGAGGCGGAGTGAGTAGACCTGCACTCCCTGGGCCAGTAAGGGGAAGGAGCACTATAGTGGGAAACTGGATTAGCTTACTACCCGGGACTGTTTACCTTTAAAGTGACAGGCACTGGATCCCCTGCCCAGGGATTGGGGTGGTACAACAGGTGATGCTGGATAGCTCTCCAGAAGAGGATTTGTGCTGTTAAAGAGATTCGTAAATAGTTCCTGGACGTTTGTCCTCCGTTGCCAATCCTTTGGGCATCCCATACATCCCTTACCCTATCCAAGTTTAAATTCCCCTAATAAAATCCAAAAAAACAAGCTCAAGGACTGGTTACTGTCTCCAGCATGCAGGTCTGTGAGAAAAATGCATGTTGCCTGGCTGTGCAGGACTATAGGGGGACCCAAAACTCAGCAACTCCTAAGGGGGTAGTACTATAGGAGGATCAGAGAAGACAGGATCAAACAGCCTTTTTAAATAATGCAGAGGATTAACCCCTTAGTTTCCAAATTGAGTATAACAAGCATGCTTTACTGCATATACAGACTGATTTTATCGTTGTCGGTTTAGTAACACTTTGAGCTCTGGTTCACATTGATGCAGAGCGGATTTCGCACCAGTTTCTGTGCGATTTCTGCACCGCATTATAATTACACCCAGTTCATGTGAACCGCTGCAGGTATTTTAAGTTAACAACACCCAGAAATCGGTTAACAAAACTCAGTGCGATGTGCAGAATTGGATCACATGGGTGTGAACACCCATTCAATACGATTCTGGTGCAGACAAAAAAAGGTTCCTGCACTATTTTGATGCAGATGCGATGCGATTTGAGCCATACAAAATGTATGGCTCAAATTGCACCACACAAAATCGCATGTGATTTGCACAGGAATGTGGTGCGGTTCCTGTGCGAATCACATGCGAAGTGCCGCACGGCATCAGTGTGAACCAGTGCTGAAGGTAAATGTAACAAATCATACTATGTGCTCACTGAAAATACACGGCAGTTTCCCTTGAAGTTAATCTACATTGCAACACAGATTCCCTGGTATTTGTTTAATGAAGAGATAAATAACAAAGTAAATATTGCTGTATCATTGTCCACTTTTTGAGTATTGGCTAAGAAGCCAGTGACCTCTCAGTCACATTTGTAGGCAGGAAGTGAATGTCCGCAATTATATTTACTGGATGACTTCAATTTCAAAAACAGATCCCAGATGAACAGAGCTATGAGGGGGTCCCACCAGGTCATACTGTGGATCCTCTGGATCACCATCACGTTCTGTCTGACAGTTGAAGCCTGCTCAGGTCAGTAAATCTGATGCTTAACTGCCACAGATGTGCTGCAGTTATTAGCAGTTTTACATATATATATTTATTTTTAAGATAAATTTTAGGGAAACAAAAAATTAAATTGGGTCCTAATGATCCCCTCCAGCACTGCTGCACTGTCAGCTCTGTCAGCACTGTCATCGATCACGGATGCCACCATCTTCTGGTTGGTTGGCTGAGCCATGATGACATCACTCTGGTGCATGCACATGAGACTCACATTGTCACAGCACAGAGCCATGTCGTAAATGTATGGTGAGCTGTGCATGCGCAGATCAGTGTACACAAACGCTGACAGGCAGGGACTCTTCTGTCATAAAAATCTTATGTCAGCATTTTTTTTTTTTGTTTAATTCCTCTCTATAAACATTGACTAGCCACAGAAAGCAGCATGCTTCAGATTTGCAGCCAATTACTTAAGTCAAGCAAAGATGGTTAGAAAAATTTTTGGGCAAGCTGATTGTACCCAATTTGATTGTTGTATGACTTGGGTAGAACCAGCATGTTGGTGGTTGCAGGAAAGAAAATCTCATTGTCTATGGCCTGTCTTAGTCATATAGAGATGGTGGAAGATAGTATCATACCAAAGCAAAACAGATATGAACAACCACGATTTGCGTGTTAGAAAATGAGGGAAACCCTTTTATGATGATGTTGCAATGATCAGTTTACTAAAAAAAAACTATCTATTTTTAACGAGCAGTTGATTCAAAATCTTACTCAAAATCCCAAGTGTTGAATAGTATCTAGATATGGATACATGATACTGTAGATCAAGAGACCAAACTGGACAAAAAGACTTTAAAAAGGTATTCTTAAATAATTGCATTTCTGCAATATATGGATGAATTGTTTAGTGTAATGTTTCACAACCAAAATGACTAGTGAGGTATAGATGTGTTTACTGTATATACACTTTAATGTAATTACAAATGTAGTTTTAAAATTTTATATTTTAAAACTTGAAGCTTTTATTAAAATAATATCTGGTGATACTGCCTTGAAGGTCCTTGTTAAGGTACTTCCTGTTATAGGGTGACAACACTGTGTTCTTGTCTCCCAAATGCTCTCCTGATTTGTCACCCTGTCACATAGAATTCTAAGGAAATCTATACGTGGAGTCCACACATTACACAGGCATAGTGCCAGTTTGTAACCTTCAGAAAACCCACTATGAGAAATTACTTGGAGCAGTTGCATGTATGTAGACAGGAAGCAACTTCAGAGAGGCTGTAGGAGATCAGCAGTGCTGGTATGCAAGAAACTGTTTTCAAATAGTGTATAAAAAGCAATGGCAGTTGTTATTGACACACAGTGTTTTAGCAAGCTAAATGTCTCCCATTTTGGGTTTACACATATTGAAATATTAGGGGTTGATTTACCAAAACTGGAGAGTGCAAAATCTGGTGCAGCTGTGCATGGAAGCCAAAATGCTTCCAAGTTCAGCTTGTTCAATTAAGATTTAATATAAAAAAAGAACAAACCTGGAAGCTGATTGGTTTCTATGCAGAGCTAAACCAGATTTTGCACTCTATCAACCCCAAAATGTTCACAAAGCGAAGGATATGTATATGATTTGTAAGGAAATTGCATGCATCTATTCAGTATATGAGAACTGTAACATTGTATTTTGACTGAATTGAGTGTTACTTGTGAGCCACTAATTGTAATTAATATAGGTTCGCTGACATCAAACACATCCTCTAATCATGTGTGTATAGGTACCAAATAAATGACTAATAAATGTCATGCTCCTAATCATAGTCAAATATATGAAATATAAATCAGTTCAATATATCCCTAAAACATAGGAAACAAACTACATTATCTTGATAATAGTCCCAAAAGCATCTTAATGATCAAATCCAAAAACAATGTGATCCAAAAAACAAAAAACAATGTGATCAAATAAATATATAGTGACTCCTAAAAAATAGATAGTGAATACTGTAAAAAAGTCTCTGTTGAAATAAGATGACAACTCCCAGTGATGTGATTCAAATTAAATAATAATTTCCGGTGATTCCTTAGTATGAATAAGTTATGCGCTCACCTCCTTATTAGCCTATGACAGGCTTACTGCGCTTTTTGTTTACTTATGGAACTTTTGAAACCTGTGTTACATCATATGAAGAATGGTGGATATTTCTCAGTTGGCTCCCCGTACTCCTATCCCCGCAGGGATCTCTCTCTCCTGCTGCAACTCTCTTGTTTTCCTCCTTAGATGTCCCTCAGTGGGAGAGAAATGCAAAGATAGTGCCTTATCCTTTTGAGGTTAAATTACTTTATTATGTGCCCAAATGCACTCACATTCAATACAGTTAAAAACTGCTTTGTAAAATCAATAGCAGATCACAGCGTGCTATGTGTATACTCGCCGTCCACGAATGGTCTGTGATGTCGTAGCCCCTCCCCTACGTGTTACGCCGCAGGTCACGCGGCTTCATCAGGGGTTGTGATTGGACGTTCACTACACCATTCATTCTATATATAGTCAATGTCCTCCATTTTATTGAAGGTAACAAGGACGCGGCCATCTTTTTGGGGCCAGAATTTCAGCTGTCTTGAATCACCTCTGCCGAGGTTCATAATAAGGATAATATGTTGCTATTTTTAGATACTACGTGTCACTTCCCTTCATGGACTTGAGGTGCACACTTACAAAGTAACAATACATGTCATCAGATGTTGAATACATAGTAATACTTTTATTTAGTATAAACAAACTTTCTCATCTTTGATCTGATAATATCCCTCTTCTAAAATAACCAAAAATAAAGTGACCAAAAATGAAATATATCTACGTTATTAATAAATAAAAAATATAAAATATTATTAAAATTGTGATGACAATATAATAATATAGAATAATATTGAATTATATTAACAACAGTGGGTAAATATACCCACCATTGTTAACCTAATATACTATTAATCATAAAAAATAACAATAAAATAAAATAGAATAAAATAAACATACTTTATTACAGTAAACATACTTTTTTTACAATAAACATTTTTTTTTACAGTATTCATTATCTATTTTTTAGGAGTCACTATATATTTATTTGATCACATTGTTTTTTGTTTTTTGGATCACATTGTTTTTGGATTTGATCATTAAGAAAATTTTGGGACTATTATCAAGATAATGTAGTTTGTTTCCTATGTTTTAGGGATATATTGAGCTGATTTATATTTCATATATTTGACTCTGATTAGGAGCGTGACATTTATTGTATTTTGACTGACATCTCATATATTCTTTTGTTAATCATATGAGGCTAGAAAGAGTCAGTAATATTATTTAGAAGAAAGTAAGCCACATGTACAAAAATATAGTCACAATATATTATCCATCTTTTTCCACCATAGATGTAAATTTAATTACTGAGGGATGGAAAAACAGTTTGGATCTGCTCCGTGGATGTCCTGGGATTGAAGGACCTAAAGGACCTGATGGAAAGCCTGGGGATCAAGGAGAAATAGGTTCTGCTTTACTATGTTACAGCTACTAGTAACAACTTCTTTACGGCATTCGTCCTGTAGTGAACCAGCTCACGCATTTTAAAGAGTTAGTCTACTCACAGCTGATATTTCAGTTTTTAGGTTGGTGCTGGAGAGCTGTGGATTTCTCATGTGAGTGGTACAACAATGGTGCAGCAAAAATACTATGTTGCTTTTCAAAAGTTTTATATTGATAAGAGTGACCTATTCCAGCTATCCCTTGACTTTTAAGCCGCAACAGAAAACATTTCCATAGAAGTGTTGGTCATTTAGCTATAAGCTTCAGTACCTTAGCAGATTATACCTTCTTTTAAACAAAATAAGAAAGTCACTACTCAGATCACACAGCTGTTCAGAGCTGTTCTATAGCAGAGAAAAGCAGCCCAGTTGTCACTTGGCCGGTCCCTTGATGATAAGGAAAGCAGACATTGTGTTCTGTAGTTATCTGTAATAAAGGCATATCTGGTTTCCTATTAGATGTGATCTCTGCTTTAATTGAACTAGCAAAATTGAACATTGGTGATAGGATTTCTTAAAAAAAATGAAAGTCTTAAAGCATACAAATAACATACTTTTTCTATTTAAAGGACCTCCTGGGTTTACTGCAAGCAAAGGCATGAAGGGTGAACAAGGTAAGTGAAACTGCATGCTATCCCACAATAAAGAAGCCCCTCACTTTCAATAATTGTACTTCAGGAACAGGTTTCTTACAGCTAGCCATACATTGGTGGTACTATCATTGTATAATTTCTTTTAGATTTTCCAGCAAACATGCAGTATGGAGGCTTAAACAATCCACTCAATTTATATCCAAGGAGATTGTAAGGTTTGAGGCCAGTCTAAATTTTGCACACCCACAGATTATATTAGTAGCACAAGACACTTCAGACCCAACATATATAGGAATGAATAGTGTTATCAATGTGAAGGGTCAATGTACCCAAGACTAATGATTCAATCAAAAGTGTAGGCTGCTTGGCTGAATCACCCATTAGCTTCCTTTATATGAACACCCTAATGGGGCTCCTGACTGGTTCTAGTTGCCAGTGAAACTCACTTGCCCATGGCATGCTACTTAGTATATTAAATACAGAATCCAAGGGATACATTGACAAACCTATATAAAATGGAGGCAATGGTTGACAAATGCTACCCTGTACTATTACTGTGATCACTACTAATAAGAAATCTATAAAACTGTTGTTTGGTTGGTGATGTATGCTAAATACAAATATATGTATTTAGTTTGGGAGTGTCTCTAAATGATTTTCATATCTTCAACAATTCTTCTATTTCTGCAGGAGATCCCGGGGAAATTGGAATTGCTGGAGAAAATGGATCTCCTGGGCTTATTGGTGAGTTGTAGCACCTAACAATTACTATCTAAAATAACAAAAACATTAGCAGCAACAGTATGAGGAAATAAAAAACCATGAGGGTTTACATTTAGCAGCACTTAAAGTTAGGATTGTCAGGTTTGGCACCAGATATTCAAATATGTAATAGCTGGCACCTACTATTGCTTAGGATGTTACCTTTGGTACTAGGGATGGATCAACATGTCATGTTTGGTACCAGCTATGGAAATAAGGTGCCATGTTTGGTACCAGCTATGAAATAAGGTGCTATGTTTGGTACCAGCTATGAAATAAGGTGTCATGTTCGGTACCAGCTTTGAAATAAGGTGTTGTGTTTGGTACCAACTATGAAATAACATGCCACATTTGGCAGCAGCTATGAAATAACAAGCCACGTTTGGTACCAGCTATGAAATATTGTGCCACATTTGGCACCAGCTATGAAACAACCTGCCATGTTTGGTTTCAGCTATGAAATAATATGTCATGTTTGGTACCAGCTATGAAATAATGCGTCACATTTGGCACCAGCTATAAAATGACATTTCATGTTTGGTAACAGCTATGAAAAAATGTGTCATGTTTGGCATTTCATGGCACCATATATGACCCATCATGCCATGTTTGTTACCAGATATTGCTTTACACCAAGTTGTTTCATGTTATAATGGTATTATTGGTATTATATTCTACTGACAAAGACATTTTGTGCGGAAGAAGCCTCAGCAGCACAGAAATGTGATATAGGGCTCATATGCTTTCTGGGTATTACAAGTTTGTTCATACGTTTGTGAAGTACAAATGACTTTAACACCCCAGTCACATCAAAGCCGATTTTGAAATCGTGCATCTTACAGTGATGTCGCACGATGCCAAAGTCAGGTGACTTGCCGATTTGAGGTGCGATTTGCAAGACATCTGACACAGATTTCTATGCAAATTGCATCAAGAGTAGTGCATCACTACTTTAGAAATCGGTATGGCTCCGGCCAAGTCGGAACCGCACCGATATGACCATTCTAATAGCGGACAATAGGGTGTGACTTGGAATATGATTTGCAAGCCGCATGGCATGCAAATTGCAATAAAGTCGCACCTGATGTGACCGGAGTGTAAATAGTATTTCCACTTTTGCGTTCAACTTGAGAAAACTCAAATATATGGTTGTTATGTTTTCCCATTCGCACAGAATACCAAAACAGTAAAAAAAATATAAAAAATATCATTCTTAACCTTCTTGGTGTTTTTCAGAAGAAAGTCTTTATGGCTGACTTTTTAACAATGTCAGAGGGAGTCTGCCCCAATGATAGGATGAATCTCCTTTCATTAACAAACAATGCAAGGAGCCCAGCTTCTATTAATCCCTTTGTTAGAACAGACAGGGGTAGATTTACTCAAACTGCAGAGTGCAAAATCTGGTGCAGCTCTGCACAGAAACCAATCAGCTTCCAGGTTTTATCGTCAAAGCTCAATTGAACAAGTTAGAAGCTGATTGGCTACCATGCACAGCTGCACCAGATTCTTAGTGCTCCAGTTTTAGTAAATCTTACCCAGTGTGTTCAAATCTAGCTGCCTGCACAGTACAGACAGGGTTAATTATGGCAAACACAGCTGTCCAGCCCTCTCAAAAAAAGAGAGACAGTAGGATTTTATAGTGCTGGAATTTCCAGAACAGATCATCAAAAAAGTGAACTGTAATTTTGTAATATAAATTTTTTAAATTATGCTGTAAAAGAGAATGTGACAAATAAGGCGTTACTGTAATTTCGCTGTGGAATGCACTTTAAAATACCCACAAGGCAATGCAAAGTATTGTGACAGGTAAGGTAATGCAATCATTCCAATGTTTCATTTTTTTCTTTGACAATAGCCAACTGCAACTTGATTGGTTGTAAGAAGTTGTTGTACTTTGTATCGCATTATTAAATAAGCTTTTATTCTGAGTTTTATTGTGACTAATAAATACATTTTATACCCTGAAAGTGATTCTAAAGGCTTACGATTGTTTTAAAAAAAATAACAAACATGTCTATACTTACCTGCTGTATGCAGTGGTTTTGCACAGAGCAGCCCAGATCCTCCTCTTCTCTGCTCCTGCGCAGGTGCTTCTGGCCCCTCCCTCCTGTCGGGTGCCCCCACAGCAAGCATTTGCTATGTCGGCACCCGAGCATGCACACTCCCCAGCTGCTGCTCCATGTGTACATTCACACACGGAGCCGCGGCTCAGCTCCTGTTGCTGTTTCAGCCAATGAGGAGAGGGAGTCCTGGGATAGCCAGTGCACATTGCTGGATTGAAATGTAGCTCAAGTAAGTTTAATGGGGCCTGGGGGGGGGGTGGGGGGGGGGGCTGCTGCACACAGAAGGTTTTTTACCTTTATGCATAGAATGCATGAAGGTATAAAAAATGGATCCTTTACAACCACTTTACGTTTTTGTGTATTTTCCAGCAGGAGAAACAGGCGATGATGGCCCACAAGGAGAGCAAGGTAATAAGCTATGTAACACATAAGATTTGTTTGGGATCTCTGTAGGTGGACCTCTGTTTCTGTCCTTGCCCATGCATATGTCTAAATTTTTGTTCATGTCTGTGGACATGGGAGGTCTAATAGACCCTCAATGTCTCCATACAGATTACCTGCCATGTGGCCAAGGCTATAACAAGGGGGTACGTTCGCCCCCTTGTGATAGCAATAAAATTAACTAAAAAAATGTTTTAAAAAGTGTAATAAATAAATAAGAATTTAAAAGCATCCCCATTGTCCCATGCATACAAGCAGATGCAAACATGGCATACAGTTTGGTCCATATATATTTGTACACAGGCACAATTTTAGTTGTTTACAGGTATTTACCAAAGCATATTCAAGCTATAGTTATATAATGGATATGGGCTGAAAGTGCATAATCTTGGGTTTAATTTGAGGGTATGTACATCCAAATTGGAGGAAGGGTTTAGGAATTACAGCTCTAAAGAGTAGCCATCCCCCCTTTTTCAAGGGACCAAAAGTAACTGGACAATTGAATCAAAAGCTGTTTCTTGGCCAGGTGTGGACTACTCCTTCATTATTTCTTTATCAATTAAGCAGGTAAAAGGTCTGGAGTTGATTCCAAGTGTGATATTTGCATTTGGAATCTATTGCTGTGAACCTAGATCATGTGTACAAAGGAGCTGTCCATGCAAGTGAAACAGGCCATTGTAACAATTCAAGAATGAAACAAATCCATCAGAGAGATAGCAGCAACATTAGGAGTGGCCAAATCAAAAGTTTGGTACATTCTGAGGAAAGAAGAATGCACGGGTGAGCTCAGAAACATATAAAGGCATGGACGTCCACGGAAGACAACAGTAGTGGGTGATCGCAGGATCCTCTCTATGGTAAAGTAAAACCCATTCACAACATCCAGACAAGAGAAGGACACTCTCCAGGAGGTGGGTGCATCATTGTCAAAGTCTACAATCAAGAAAAGACTTCATGACAGCAAATACAGAGGGTTCACCACAAGGTGCAAACCATTCATTAGACTGAAGAATAGAAAAGCGAGATTAGACTTTGCCAAAAAACATCTAAAAAAGCCAAACCAGTTCTGGAAAAGCATTCTTTGGATGGATGCAACTAAGATTAATCTGTACCAGAATGACGGGAAGAAAAAAGTGTGGAGAAGGCTTGGAACAGCTCATGATCCAAAGCACACACCGTCATCTGTAAAACATGGTGGAGGCAGTGTGATGGCATGGGAATGCATGGCTTCCAGTGGCACTGAGTCATTGGTGTTTACTGATGATGTGACAGAAGACAGAAGCAGCTGGATGAATTCTGCAGTGTTTAGAGCTATAGTGTCAGCTCAGATTCAGCCAAATGCAGCAAAGTTGATTGGACGGCGCTTCACAGTACAGATGGACAATGATCCATAACACACTGCAAAAGCAACCCAGGAGCTTTTGAAGGAAAAGAAGTGTAATATTCTGCAATAGCCAAGTCAATCACCTGATCTTAACCCAATTGAGCATGCATTTCACTTGCTGAAGGCAAAACGAAAGGCTGAAAGACCCACAAACAAAGAACAACTGAAGACAGCTGCAGTTATGGCCTGGCAAAGCATCAGAAAGGAGGAAACCCAGTCTTTGGTAATGTCCATGGGTTCCAGACTTCAGGTAGTCATTGCCAGTAAAGAATTCTCAACAAAATATTAAGTATGAACATTTTTATTTAGGATTCTATTCATTTGTCCAATTACATTTGAGCCCCTGAAAATGGAGGGACTGTGTATAAAAATGGTTGCAGTTCCTAAAATTTGTACTTGATATTTATGTTCAACCTCTTGAGTTAAAGCTGAAAGTCTGCACTTCAAATTAATTTGGATTGTTTCATTTTAATTTATTCTGATGGCATACAGAGCCAACTGTAGGTCCATCATGCATATGTAATTGGTGACTGCACCATACATGTGAGGTACTGTATCACTGTAAACACTGAAGTGAGAGCTATAATTCTAGGGCCCTAATTAATGACTAATTCTAAACTGATAACCTGTAAATGCTTTTAAAACGTCATCTATGGACAGTTTTAGTTACTGTAGTTTGTTGCCATTTCACGATTTTAAAGCAATTGTAAAGCTTAATTTATTTTCCTCTAAAATAAAAAATATGTTATACTTACAGTACCTGCTCTGTGCATTTTTACAATTGTTTTGCTAGCTATGATTGGCCACAGTGATTACATGGTACAGATAGGGCCAATCACAGCCCATCTGTACTGTACGATTAGCTGTGGCCAATCACAGCTAATTACAACAGGACAAACTGAATGAATCAATTTAATTCAGTAAAATGATTGCTTATAGCAGTGAAATTCACAACAGAGAAACAGCAGCATGATATTACCCCTTTTCTTCACAGGCAGCTTTTTTTTTTATATAAGGACAGAATCACTTTAAGAATGGATTTTTTGCATTGTGATATAAAAAATATTTTTGTGCCTTCCCTTTAAATACTGTATTGCTTATGCATTGCCATATTGCAGTCTGACTTGGTGAATGACACTTAAAATTAGGATATATTTTGGAAGAACTTCTTGTACACATATGAAAATTTTTCTCTTTAATAATATCTTACAGGTGAAAGAGGGGATCCCGCTGATGGTAAGAAAGAAAAAAAAAAGTAAAAATTATATATTTGTATGCTCAGCCTTTGTGAAAGTGATCTCTCAACCAACACAGCATGTATAGCAGACATATGTATTGATACTATCATTTATTTACAAACTGGCAACATATTACATATCAATATACAGTGGCGTTCATTTACTAAAGGAGTAAGACCAAAGTGTATGCTCTGCAAGTAATTATCCACTCGGGTGGAGGAACTTGACTGGCCTGCACAGAGCCTTGACCACAACCCGATAGAACACCTTTGGGATGAATTACATCCCCATAGACACACTCCTAAACCTTGTGGACAGCCTTCCCAGAAGAGTTGAAGCTGTTATAGCTGCAAAGGGTGGGCCAACTCAATATTGGACACTACGGACTAAGACTGGGATGTCATTAAAGTTCATGTGCGTGTACAGGCAGGTAGTGTATTTAGAAGACACTGGAAGAAGGGGAGGATCAGAGAAGAGAAGATCAAACATCCTTTTTACACAATGCAGAGGGTTATCCCTTTAGGTTCCACAGTGAGTATAACAAGCATGCTTTACTGCATAAACAGGCTGATTTTACTGTTGTGTAGTAAGACTTTAATGTTATTAAACACAACATTTCCTTTTCTGTAAAACTAAATACAGTATTGCAACCTTCTGGTTTTCTGTTTTTAGTTGGTGTATGGAATGCCTCAAAAAATTTAATTTCCTGCATGTGTGATTGGCTCACTGATTTTCCCAAGAGTCTGCCCTAAGTTACAAGCCAGATTTTAGGCACTCAATGAAACAGAAATTCAAATTTTGGTGAGATATTCTCCTAGGGACTAACTACTCCTAAAGGGACACAGACACTACAGCTTTCCTCATTAGAATACAGAAAGTGCATCAACTGATTAATAATGAACCAAAACCTCTCGTTCAGAATGAGTATGCAATCGCTCTGGTGAAACAAATGCAATGCACACTGATCAGTGAGTTTTTGTTTTCTTAACAAAAGCGGATATACTCTTTGTGACGGGAGTGACTTTTGGGGGTGGGGGGACCGCTTGGTCAGCTCATGTCCCCCTCATTATGTTTAACCCACCCTGTGCCTGTTAAGGGGTACAGGGTGTGTATGTGAGTGTCTGAGTCTTGTGTATAGTGTGTGTTTGTCTTTGTCTAGGCCACATGGCTGTCCATTGTCTGTTTGTCATGTGCTCCCCCCCATGGTGCTGTGTCTTCCTGTCCAGCCAACTATTATGGGATGTACTGTTTGTGTATTGGTGTGGGGGTTGGTCAATGTCCTTTGCCACATGGTTGCATCCCATTGTTCTGTGTCTGGTTGGATGGGGAGGGGTGATGAGGTGTTTCCTGCCTATACTGTAGCCCTTCCCACTGAGAGGGTGGGCTGATGATGTATGTCCTGTTCCTGGATGTGTTTCCCCGCCCTCTGTATAAAACATGTTGTTTGTGAAAAATAAAGAGTTGTTGGCTTCCTGTTTTAGTAAGAGCTGGGTATTGTCTATTTTCCTAAGGGATTTCAAGGGCGTGGTCCGTGGATGGTGTTCGGACAGGGGAAGTTGTGCTATAACGGAAAAACTCAGTGCGGTCTGGGTTCCGGTTCCGTTACACTCTTTATTTTGAAGTTTAGGAACTGATTTAAAGTTGGAGTGAGGCTTAGGGTTAAAGTGCTATTAAAATCAAACTTTGTTTCACTAAATAAGATAAAAATAATATAACTAAAGTGCATTTGATGCTTTTTTTAAATTTCCTACTTGGAAATTAGTAATTGTACCCTGGCCTTACTGCTACATTCCCTTTCTGTGCCTCCTGTGCCTTTGGGACCTATGAAGTCCTGTATGTGTCTCCTTAATGTGCACTCTCCCACTCTGTACTATAACTCCGCATGCAGAGTCCCTCACACAAAGCCAGCATGAGAGGGACACAGAGCCGCTATGTTAGGGTCATGTTAAGGGGTATGTTTCAGAGTTGGGTTAAGGGTATTATGCAAATAAAACAGAACTTGCCCAGACTAGCCATGATAAAAAATGATGGGTTTTCCAAAGTTGAGGCAAATCTTTCCTTGGCTAGTTTTAATGGTTGTTCTGGTAACAACTGTCTAAGAAAGGAATTTGTCTCTTTGGAGAAATTTCCTTTCAATTTTTTCTGCACCTTGGGGGAATGAAGATAAATCTCCCCAATGGTAGAGAGGAAAAAAATACACTGACAGGGGTTGTGTACCTTACTTACTCTTTCCAAAAACCCAAAAAATTATCTCTTGGCTAGTTATACGATGCTGGGGGGAGAGGTTAAGAGTTAATTTGGGTGTTAAGATTAGGGTTCAGGTTACGTGTTAGGAATAGGTTAAAGTGAGGTGATTGTGCAGGTTTTTATTTCCACTTCTTTTGGGCATCATAGTCACTAACACAAAGACCCCTAGATCTGAGCTCTCTGGCAGAATCAAACATAATGTCAAAAATATTAATTTCTTTGTATAAAATATTGCTTTAAAAAAGGGGCAATGAAAAGGTAAAAAATAAACCACTTTGCGAGAAGGACAATTTCAATGGGAACAAAGGAAAATCCATTAGGAAGATAAACTTAATTAAGGCTAGTCATACATTATACAATTTTCCCAAACCATATAATATGAGGTCAAACCTAAACACTTTCAGTTTGCATACAGTCAGGCAGGCCCTTGCACCAGGGCTGGGACAAAGGGTGGTCGGAAAGGGCTGCTGCCCTGGGTGCAATGACTTGCTCTAGGGATTGGGGCGCCTTCCCTCTGTTACAAGGCTGACATGAATAGTGACAGTGATTTTGCAAGCATATGACTGCTAGGCATAGGGTCCCTGAAGCTTGCACATCATGAACCGGAGGGGGTGCAGTTTGGCATCTTTTCCCTGGGCACTGTATGACCTTGTCCCGGCACTTCCTTTCACTACAGTTGAAGGCAAATCTAAAGGAAATTGAACAAGAAAATTGTATAATGTATGGCCAGCTTTAGATACTATTTAGATATTACAGGTGATAACAACTATGTTATTTATAAAATTGGCTAAATGACGAAAGAGGACTAAAATTTAGTTTTCTCCTTATTATAAATTACTCCTGAAAAAATGCACATTAAGACAGGACTGATAAAATATAATAATTATAGGAAGTGCATGTAAGATGTTAATTCTGTTTGCTCTGCAGGTCCGAGGAACTGTAAGGATCTATTGGACTTAGGACTGACCTTTACGGGGTGGTATTACATATATCCAGATGGAAGTCCTCTGAGAGTTATGTGTGACATGGAGACAGATGGTGGGGGATGGATTGTAAGTTATTGGACAGTATTATGTAATTGGAACAAGATGTTTATTCATGTACTGACACAATGTAGCAGAAATGAGCTATACAATTTTTGTTTAGGTATTCCAGAGGCGCTGGGATGGCTCAGTGGACTTTTACCGTGACTGGGAAGGCTATAAAAAAGGATTTGGGAATCAGTGGAGTGAATTCTGGTTGGGAAATGAAAATATTCACACCCTAACTGCTAACGGTAAATGATGGCAAACAGACAGAGAGGTAGATAAAAAGAAAGATAATGAGCAAGAGAATGCGAGAGAAAGACAATGTGCTTTGAAAGAGATAGAAATATGGAGAATGTGTGAGAGAGAAGAAAGAAAGAAACAAAAAAACAGACAAAGAAACAAAGAACTTGAAAAGATGTTGGTTCTTACAGGTAATTTCCAGCTCCGTGTAGATCTTGGAGATTTTGACAACAATCACACGTATGCCACCTATGATGGATTCTCACTTGGAGATGAGTCAGAACAGTACAACCTCTCTCTGAACAAGTACACCGGGGGTTCTGCAGGTAACTATTTTTAAGAGACAAAAACACCAAAATTCTATTTTCTGTAATATACTCCCTATGTAATTCAGAAACATATTACAGTAAGATTAGAGCCCTTTGTAAAATCTCTTCTACCTTCTCTTGTATACATCACAGTCTGTGCAGTCTCTGGCTTTGTAGAAATGTTCATATTTGTCAAAAGTCCCATAATGTATTATTTCAATACCTGTTAGTGATAAACCCAACTATTCCCCCACGTGCAGTGAAACCACACCCATTTATGTTAAATTAAGCTGCAAGTAAAACATATTCTTGACCACAAACATATTCTTGACATCTCAGTCCATACATGTCTCCATGCTTTATTTTGTTGAGAAATTACTTTTCGAAACACCCCCTAGTATTTCAGGCCACTGCAATCTTGAGTAATGGCAGTTGATTCATGTAGCATTTACTTACTGGAATCCTCTACCCTTAGCATGTTGGCAGGAGCATGTGTTTGGCTGAGAAAGCTCCTCCTCTAGATGAAGGAAAAAAATGTCCATGAAGACTCATAGCATGTACAACATCATTTAGGCCTAGGCCAGAAACCAGGAAGAAACGGACTATATGTTAAAAAAAAAAAAGGTTCAACTGCTTCGCTGCCAGGTCCGTACATCGTATGGACCTGTTAGCAGGGGGTTTTACACACAATCCAATGGCTGCTGCCAACAGGATTGTGTGTAAAACTTACAAGCAGACTCCTGCTTATCAGGTGGAAGCATTCGGGCCGCTGTGCTGCCGCCCAATTGCTTCCACCCCCCCCCTACCTGCACCCCTGCCATGTGTTTATTTAGTGACCTGTTGGTTTATGACATCACTTCCGGGTCACCCTGTCACTTTCCCTGGCTAATTGAAACTACTGTTATTTTATTCTCTAGGGTGCCTGCTTTCAGAAAATATATAATGTTTGGGGGTTTTACTTAATCTTCAGGCCTAAAATAGTTTTTTTTACACGTGTGCAAAAAACACAAAAATGACCATGGCAACGAAAGGGTTAAACAAGACACTATAATATACCTTCCTGTATAATATGCCTTCCAAATTTTATGCAAAATTGCTTCTCAGAGCATACTTTCCATCACTGCGTCAACTAATTTACTTCAAAGTGCTTTAAAATTATGTCCAGACCTGCTACTTAAATGGAATTCTATACATATTAAACATGTTTCTTTTGTGCCTATAACATGTAAATTACAATATATATGATTTTTCCCAAACGAAAACCACATTCCCAGTTAGAATTTCATTTGTTCGAGAAACAGTTTTCATCCTGCTTCTTTGAATTTGCTCATCACTACTGTTGAAAAGGATCATCCATTTAACCCAGTGGTTCTCAACCTTCCTAATGCCGTGACCCTTTAATACAGTTCCTTGTGTTGTGGTGACCCCCAACCATAAAATTATTTACCCAGTAACTATAATTCATGAGTGTCGTTTTACCTCCAATACTGCTGCTTTCAACACAGTAGCTGCTTTTAACAGAGTAGCTGCTTTCAACACAGCAGCTGCTTTCTACACAGTAGCTGCTCTTTACACATCGGAAATATGTGTTTTCTGATGGTCTTAGGGGACCCCTGTGAAAGGGTCGTTCGACCCTCAAAGGGGTCGTGACCCACAGGTTGAGAACCACTGATTTAACCCCACTGACCATTAGAAAATTAAACAAATGATCTGAAAATTCTACTGGTGTATGGTCAGTTTAGACTGACATCCTCTTTAAAGATAATCTGTGCTGAAAGAGCTATGTAGATTTCCTTTTTTCTGAAAATACTATTTTTCTGGTTGTCATGTTAATTCCTTTGGTTACAGCAGCCTTTCTCAACCGGGGTGTCGAGGCACCCCAGGGTGCTGCCAGAGGTCTTCAGAGGTGCGGTGGGGAGAATGGCTGTCACTTGAGCCGGAGCTCCCGATCCCCAGCCGCACTGTACGTCGGCACTGGGAGCAGTCATAGCGCTCAGTAAAGTGAAAGCAAAGGGAAGGGGAGTGTCTTCTGTGCTCTCTGTTTCCCCCTAAAGTGCAGAGCACATGTGTATGCGTGTGAGTACATGTGTATGTGTGTGCATGTACATGTGTATGTGTACGTATGTGTGGGTTTGTTTTTATATGTCTGTATATGTATTTTACTTTTAATCTTGACCCCCTATTCCTGTCTTTTCAGAACTGCTTTTTTAGGACTTGTTCGTAATAGCAGCAAGGACTGCTGCTCCTCTGAAAAGCAATCCATGCTCAGATTGCTTTTCAGAGGCATTTGACAAGTGGTAAAGAGGCAATATGTTGCCTCCTCACCACCTAGTTTACCCCGTAAAAAGCAGCATCAATCACCACACCACAACTGTGTGCAATGCGCACGCAGTTGCGGGGTGGTTGTAGTTCAACCCCATTCACCTGGAGGTATACTTCCAGCTGCAGCAACAGCATGTGTATACCCCCAGCTGCTGTTTCTGCAGCTAAAGGGATAGCAGTTGGGGGTGGTAAAAGCAGCTCAATTGCATGGTTTTACCACCCTCCAACCTCACAGGTGAACAAGCCCTTGGTTCACATCTGTGTGGCTATGTGTAGGGCAGCCCATTCATTTCAGAAATGCAGGGAAAGTTGTCCCTGATGTCCCTCCTCTTCTCCATCTACACCTCCTCCCTTGGCAAACTGATACACTCCCACGGCTTCAACTATCACCTCTATACCGACGACACACAAATTTACCTCTCCACCCCTCACCTCACCCCCTCACTGTCCGCCCGCATCACCCACCTCCTGAACGACATATCAGACTGGATGTCACTCCATTTCCTCAAGTTAAACCTGTCCAAAACCGAGCTCCTAGTTTTCCCCCCAGCCCGCGCCCCCCCCATCCTCTCCATCACGACTAGCAACGCCACCATCAATCCCACCCCACACGCCAAAGTCCTGGGTGTCACCCTCGACTCAAACCTTTCCTTCCAACCTCATATCCAATCACTATCAAAGTCATGCAGGCTCCACCTTCACAACATCTCCAAGATACGTACGTTCCTCACCCCAGACACTACTAAACAACTGGTACACTCCCTCATTATCTCACGCCTGGACTACTGCAACTCCCTTCTCACTGGCCTACCCAAACAAATGCTATCCCCACTCCAGTCTATCCTGAACTCAGCGGCTAGACTCATCCACCTCACCAACCGCTCCTCTTCTGCCACCCCCCTCTGTCGTTCCCTCCACTGGCTCCCGATTGCCCAACGCATTAAATTCAAATTACTAACTCTGACATACAAAGCCATTCACAATGCTGCCCCAAACTACCTCACTGACCTGATACCCAAATACCACCCTACCCGTGCCCTTCGCTCCTCACAAGACCTCCTACTCTCTAGCTTCCTGGTCTCCTCCTCCCACGCCCGACTGCAGGACTTCTCCAGGACTTCCCCCATCCTCTGGAACTCCCTACCCCAATCCATCAAACTGTCACCTACCCTCCTCACCTTCAGGCACACCCTGAAAACCCATCTCTTCGGGGAAGCCTACCCCACCCTCACCTAACAACTGATCTCCTCCACTCCTCCTACCACTCCACCCCCCACAGCCACTTCCTCCTGTACCACTATCTCCTCCCTCCTAGATTGTAGGCTCGAAAGAGCAGGGCCCTCGAACCCCTCGTGTATTGTATTGTCTTGTCTCATGTTCTGTCCCCCTCACTAATGTACAGCGCTGAGCAAACCCCTTGGCGCTAAACACTGCATAATAATAATAGTTTTAAAATTGCACCACACCAAAAACATTCTACGTTGCCAATGTATGGGGGTACTCCTAAAGAGCAGAGCATTTGTCTGTGTGTCAGGAATGAGTGCGATTTCGCGTGCATTCCGCGACACACTGTAACGTGAACCAAGCCTTGGACAGGGGTGCCTTGTGACTGAAAATACTTTTCAAAGGCGCCCCGACTGGAAAAAGGTTGAGAAATACTGGATTACAGCACTATCCGAGTCATTGAACCAGAATAGGTATTCAGATCTGGAGTTCTGGCTTCACTTGCTGTATGCCAGGTCATTGACTGGAAAGTCAGATACAGGCAAACAACTAGCATTTTCAGAAGAATGTCAGCAATTACAATCTATATTTGTATGTTAGCACGTTTCTTTAAAGTGTATATACTGTATGGCCAACAATTCTGTCAAGATTTTATTGCTGTCTATGTCCACACTGGGAAGACCCACCTCATCTATTTTTTCTGATGACCACTGTCGCCAGGAGACAACGAAATGTCAATTACAAATGTTACAGTTTTCATTGAAAAAAGAAGTGAAGGAAAATCTTGCAATAGGGCCACCCCCCTTCCCGCTCACTTTAAAACAGTAGAAAAGAAAAAAAAATAGGGAATTCCATGATCTTGCACAATTAATCACTTTATTGGATTTTATTGAAGGGGAAGATGAAAGCTGACACCATGGCCAGTGGTGCTGTGAAAAAATCAAATTCAATTGGAATCCTCACTCACAGTACAGGTTAAGGAAGATGAGACCCACTCCTGCACTCAGGGCTGTGCTTCACACTATACAGACTTGCCCAACTTGTTTTGAGGGCAGGTCCATCTTTCTTAAGCCTGCCAACACATCCCACATCACTGTTTTAAATAGATAATCCTGACTTACGAAAGAGGGACTCACCCCCGAAACATGACTTTCGTCCCCTGTCAGCAGAAATGTTGGACAAATCTGTATTCTGAGTGCAGGAGTGTGTCTCCTCTTTCCTTAGTCTTTCAGCACTGCAACTGAAGATTCTAGCCGAAACTGTCTTTTTCCCTACACCACTGGCCATGGTGTCAGCATTCATCCTCCTATGCTTTGAGGATGTTCACAATGCTTATCGTTTCTGCTAACAAATATGAGTGCAAGCTGATTTGTTTTTATTCAATTCAAGGTGATAAATTGTGCAAAATCATGGGCTTCCCTGTTTTTTCTTTTCAAGTAAAGGTGTCCGTTTATGACACAGAGAATAGCTGCGATTCAACAGATCTCAGCTATTCTCTGGTCATTCACAGTTTATGACACTCAGGAGATCATGTCAGCCCTTCTCTGGAGATCTGTGTTCTCCCTCCAGATTCTCCAGCCCAGAGCTGGAGAATCAGAGGGACCGAAAACTAAGCAGAGATAATTTACCTCTGTTTAGTAAACTGATCTTTTACTGTAATCTCGTGAGATTATAGTAAAATGAGCCGTTTTTCAGAGTTTGTAGACCGTTCTCCAGCGTTTGGAGACCATTCTCCCTTCGTTCGGAGAACTGCTTCATAAACTGCATTCACAGGAGAACTGTGTTCTCCGAGAATGCCGGAGAACTGAGCAGCGATCTATTACTGCTGGTTCATAAACGGACACCTTAGTGCATTCCCCTATGCATGATAAGTCCAGAGCTAGCTGCAGGAGATCTTTCAGTGTGGATTACACACATGGGCTGTTGATTGGTCTCAGACTTAAAGGCACATAGTATGGGAAAAGTGAAAAAAGTGTGTTTTTCTGTTATTGGTTCCCCATCACTATGGAGATATTTTTTTCTCATCTTGATCTAGAAGTGAGGACTCTCCCCAAATGAACAGAGGCATAAATAAAACATGACATGCAGCAATGGCCAAAATTATTGGCACCCCTGCATTTCTGTCAGATAATGCACCACTTCACCTAGAAAATTGTTAAAATTACAAATGTATAGGCATTTTTATGTTTATTTCTTTTGTTTGTATTTGTATGACACAAAAAAGTGGAGAAACAAAAAGCCAAATCTGACACATTCCATGCAAAACCCCAAAAATTAACTGGACAAAGTTATTGGCACCCTTGTTTAATATTTGATACCACACCCCATGGAAAATATAACTGAAATCAATGGTTCCTGTAACCATCAATGAGTTTCTTATACCTCTCTACTGGAATTTCGGACCAATTTTCTTTTGCCAACTGCTCCAGGTCTCTCAGATTGGAAGGGTTCCTTTTCCCAACTGCTGTTTTGAGATCACTCCACAGGTGCTCTATGGGATTGAGATCCGGATTCATTGCTGGCCAGTTCAGTACTCTCCAGCACTTTGTCTTAAACCATTTCTGGGTGCTTTTTGACATGTGCTTTGGGTCACTGTCTTGCTGTAAGACCCATAACCTCTGACGGAGAGCCAGCTTTCTGACACTGGACCTACATTGAACCCCAGAATTTTTTGGTATTGTTCAGATTTTATTATGCTATGCACACAGTCAAGACATCCAGTACCTGAAGCATCAAAGCAACCCCAAAACAACAGTGAACCTCCACCATGTTTGACTGATGATGGGCTTTATGAAAAAGCTGTAATTCAGTTTCGTCTGTCCACAGCACATTCTCCCAAAAGGATTTTGGCTTCCTCAGGTAAGTTTTGGGAAACTCCAATCTGCCTTTTTTATGTTCCTGTGTCAGCAGAGAGGTCCTCCTGGGTCTCCTACCATAAGGTGCCTTTTTCAATCAGATGGCAACGTATAGTGTGAGCTGACACAGTTGTATGTGGCACACGGAGACACACAACAGAAAGGTTGAGTCAATTTTTCACCATTTTATCTGGTTGCCGGTGTGATTTCTATATTGTCAGCACCTGTTAATTGATACAGATGAGTTTAATTACAAATTACAGGAGCATCGCAAACTTGGAATGCATTTATTTCATACAATTTTGAGAAGGTGCCAATAATTTTGTCCAGTCCATTTTGGGGGTTTTGCGTGGAATGTGTCAGATTTGGATTTTTGTTTCTTGACTTTTTTGTGTCATACCAATACAAACAAAAGAAAAAAACATAAGAATAGCTAAATATTTGTCATTGCAACAATTTTCTGGGCGAAGTGGTGTATTATCTGACAAAAATGCAGGGGTGCCAAAATTTTTGGCCATGACTGTAGGTTTTAACCCTTCCCTACTCTATCCAAAAAAGGCAAAATATTGGCAAGAGATATGCTTTATGAGACAGTTGTAATGTAAGCAGGAAATACACTGAACTCATATTTGTTACTTCTTTAGGTGACTCGCTCTCTTACCACAAAAATCAGTTGTTTTCTACCAAGGATACAGGCAATGATGGCAGCCGAAAGTCCAACTGTGCTGTTTTTTATACTGCTCCCTGGTGGCACAAAGCCTGTTATGATTCTTCTCTGAATGGACTTTATCTTAAAGGGGAGCACAATGAAAAAGGGGGGATTGCCTGGGCCACGTTTAGAGGCATCAAGTACTCACTTAAGTTCTCGGAGATGAAGTTTCGCCCAGTGGAGGAAGAAGAGTGGTAGTCTTTGTTTTTTGTATAGTAACCTTTCCCCTTCTTGTAACTTGGTGGGTAAATCAGATTTTAAAGCTGAACAAACTGGCCACACACAGCAGCTCACTAAGCAGAAGCCCCAGCATGCTTTGCAAGGCAACCTGTTCTGTTTTTTACAAATTGCTTCATGGTTTATTTGTAATAAAATGATTCTCAATCAATTGCTGCTCTTTTTTTTATTGTTTTTACTTTAGTTTCCAGACCACTCCACTGCTTTAATTTTATACAAGATTTCAAAAAGTACATTTCATGAATTTACATACAAACCATAGATTATGTACCTCTTAAATGACCAGTCCACCAAAAAAGTGAACATTATAGGTGGAGATTAGTGCAGTGAGTAAACCACTGGCTGTATTTTTGTCTCACTGACAGCAAAATCTGCCTGCCATCATTTCCAACTTTATTCCTGTCTACCTGGTAGCTTTGGGAGTTCCAGACTACCTTTGTGTGTTTTATATCCTTCATTATATTTCCCATTGCATAAAATAAATAGCAGGAAACTGGATCTCTGAACTCCATGCAGAGATTGTCTTTGTCGGAAATTGAACCCTGAACTTCAGCACTGCCAAAAAGAAGTGCTAACAAAAAAGGCACCGCGTTGTTTATTTTAAATAGTGTGGGGTTTGTTGAGCTTCTTGTTTTTGATTGTTAAATCTCATTTTACATGCCAATCTAATTTTTTTCTACATTAGCTGCTGCAGCTTCTGCTGCTAAGATAAGTCCTTATTCCGCCAGATGAAGTGGACTGAACTATGCACAAATGTTTTTTTCCTATGTATCCCTCACAGGCTGTTGCTGGCAGCCTAAAGCGGAGCTCCTCCCAAAAGGGGAAGTTCTGCTTTAAGGACTGCTCCCCCATTCCCCATTAACGTTTGGCACCTTTGTGGAGTGGGTACCCAAATTTAACAGGTACCCACTCCCACTTCCGGTCCGATTGCCTAGGCCAGGGGTTTGCAACCTGCGGCTCTCTAGCTGTTGTGGAACTACATTTCCCATGAGGCATTGCAACATTACAAAACTGACAGTTATAGCTATGACTTGCAGTGGCATGATGGAACTTGTAGTCCTGCAACGGTTGAAGAGCCGCAGGTTGCCTAGGCGATCGGAAGCGGAAGGTGTCCTCCCTCCCTCCCTGTAGTCTTTTGGGACATGTGACAGGTCCCAGAAGACTACAGGACCATTCACGAAGCGCAGCGCTACTCGCGCATACACAGTGGGTACCCAGCTCTGAAGCTGCAAGCTATCACAGCCGGGTGCCCACACTGAAGATGCCGGCATCCTGGAATACAGGATGGCCGGTGAAATGAGCTGCAGGGGACACACCATGGGACTGAGGGACAGGTAAGTGGCTATTTTTTTAAAAGTTAGCTGCAGTTTTTTAGCTGCTGAATAAGGGGGAGGGGCTGGGGGGATCCTGCATAGCAAAAAAACCTTAAGTCTTTAGAACTACTTTAAAGTGAAACTTAACCCCCTTATGCTTAACAGCCAGAGAAGCTGCCATCTTGGCTTTTTTTGATCTACAATTGCCATGTTACTGGACATATATATTTTGACACCTGCCATTTGGTGGCTTGACAGTTTGGTTGGGCAAAGTGCAACTGTCATAAGGGACTGTACTTACATGAGATGAATGAGATGTGTAGCTTGTCCTGGTGGTTGCTTTGTTCACTGAAATCTTCTGCTTGGGGCCTCAAGCAGGAATCACAATAAGGTCACCATGCTGGAAAATTGTCCTGTCAGTAATATCTGATATAAAAAGTTTACTTTAGGCCTCTCACACTCACGTACTGTATATCTAAAGCAGTACTAAACCCCCACTTCATGTCTTAGGGTGTCTCCACTTCACTGCAATGGAGACACCTTTGGACAACAGCATTGTCAGCCTGTGAACAGGATAGTGTTAGATGTACTAGCATATTTAGATGGACTTGACTAACAAATTAAAAGCTTGTGCTAACATTTTTAACAGATGCAGTAACAGTTTTCTTTTTAACTTTTAAAAGTTTTACATAAACAAAAGCTAAGCATTATAAGTGCATCACTACTCCCACAGGAGCCACAGAGTTTAATGCAGGTTCTTTCCCAAAAAAGGCAGAGGCAGTCAGGCACACGGCAGCATTCCACTCATTCTGGCTCAATAATTAGTCTAGGGCAGGGGTCTGCAACCTTTAAGACATAAAGAGCCACTTGGACCCATTTCCGAGAGGGAAAAAAAGACTGGGAGCCGCAAAACCATTGCAACATTTAAAACAAATCCGACACTGCATATATTGCAAAAAACGCTCTGGTCATGAAGGGGGTTTAAGGGCCCAGTAAGCAAAGGGTTAATCAGGGCCACAGTGTATCGTCATAATCACAATCATAGCCTTAGGTCAGTGGTGGGCAACCTTTTTTTTCGACTGAGCCAAATCTCGCCAAAACCACGATTGAAATTTATTTTGAGAGAAACATTTTTAAAACTGAAAATACATCCCCCATATAGTAATTCATCCCCCATAGTAATTCATCCCCCATAGTAATTCATCCCCCATATAGTAATTCATCCCTCATATAGTAATTCATCCCCCATAGTAATTCATCCCCCCTATAATAATTCATCCCCCATATAGTAATTCATCCCCCCTATAGTAATTCATCCCCCCTATAGTAATTCATCCCCCGTAGTAATTCATCCCCCCTATAGTAATTCATCCCCCCTATAGTAATTCATCCCCCGTAGTAATTCATCCCCCCTATAGTAATTCATCCCCCGTAGTAATTCATCCCCCGTAGTAATTCATCCCCCCTATAGTAATTCATCCCCCCTATAGTAATTCATCCCCCGTAGTAATTCATCCCCCATAGTAATTCATCCCCCCTATAGTAATTCATCCCCCGTAGTAATTCATCCCCCGTAGTAATTCATCCCCCCTATAGTAATTCATCCCCCCTATAGTAATTCATCCCCCATAGTAATTCATTCCCCATATTGTGTGAATTCACTTACCTTTGCTCCGCGCGTTCCTCTCGCTGGGTTCCCGCGCCGTTCTGGTCTTCAGGGCGGACTGTGAGAGGAGAGGAGTTCGTCACGCTGCCCCGCCTACATCCGGGCTGCCCCGCCTACATCCTGACAGCCAATGTTTGCCAGCGGGCGCCCGGCACACAGAAGATCTACATTAAAAGAGCCGCGGCTTGCCGACCCTATTGCCTGTCACCTGGTGGGCAGTGTGCTCCGGAGCCGCAGGAAAGGTGAAAAAGAGCCGCGGGTTGCCGACACCCGGTCTAGGGGATGCCTTTTTTGTGGTTTATTTTAGGTACCTTTGATGGGGTGTAGGGTAGTATGGGATACTTCAGAAACACTAATGGCAACAGGAGGACACACTTCTCTAAGTTGCAAACTTCAGGAGCAAATCTTCTGCTCAGCTCAGAGTACAATCCTTCCATGAGAGACTAGTAGAAGCCAGAGGTATGCACCCCTCACAAGAGGAACTACTGGACTCCACTTCAGAGAATGGTCCTCCCACAAGAGATCAGAGGAGACTAATTGTATGAACCTCTCAAGAGGGGAACCACACAGCTCAAAGTCTTTCCACAAAACTAGAGGGACTAGTTGACTATGAGGACTAGTTGGTATGTACCTTTCAGGAGAGGAATTAAGTGGCCAAGCAATCCCAATAGTGTACAGTCACAAAGATCTTGCAGTAAAACAGTTCACACGAGGCCAGGGGAGCAGCTTCACCCTTTCAGCTTCCTTCAGGTGCCATCCAGTGAGGCTTTGAGGACTGGATCCCATGGTGAAATTTCAGGGTGTCAGAGATAACTTCTAGATGTAGGCCTCCTGACTGCCCAGCTGGGACCTGGATGGATGACTGCTGGAATCAGGATAGCTGCTGCAGGTGGGAGCGGGAGTGATGTCAGCTACAGGTATAGCAGCAGTAGGCATGGTACGCGTTCGGAGCATGCATGCTCCTTCATCAGGCCATTGCCCACCCTGTATATCCACACCGACCAGGAAGTGCTGGGAGCCACCAGCACAGCCAAGAACAGTGCATTGTACTCCGGACAGGAGTTCAACAGCGGTTGACGCTAGTTTGACAAGCGCTCATTTCACTACTACTTTTGTGAGTTGCCAATTTTGTGAAAATAAATTATTAGTTTTTATTACTGCACATAGATGTCTCTGCTTCTCTCTTTTTTTATATTAAATGGGGATGGCCATACACGGATCAAATTCAGCTGGCTCATCAGGGAATTTTGATCCATCTATGGCCAGCTTTAGACTTTACTGCATTGCCCCTTTTTATGGTTCACACAGAGTCCCTTCTATCTCTTTTTGAATCAGCTGCTACTGAGTCAAGCATTGTTGGATTATCCATTAACCACCTTTGGACCTTAAAGCAGAGTTCCACCTGAAAAAGAAAAAATAAAAGTCAGCAACTACAAAAACTGTAGCTGCTGACTTTTAAAACACAGACACTACTTACCTGTCCCTCGGTGTTCTCACCATGGCTTATTTCACCGGCCATTTTCTCTTCTCGGCGCCGGCATCTTCATTGTGGACTAGCGGCGGACTGTCAACTCATGGGGCCCCTGGGCAATAGGGGATCATGGGGCCCCTGTGTCTTCACCCACACTCAAACCACACCCAAAAAAAGCCTATGAAAGTTACCAGGGACATCTCATGGGGCCCCCTACTGACCCCGGGCAGTGCCCGAGTTCCCCAATGGTCAGTCCGCCCCTGTTGTGGACACCCGGCTGTGACAGCTTGTGGCTTCACAGCCGGGTGCCCACTGTGCCCACACAAGCATAAGAAACACTGCGCTTTGTGAATGGACCCGTAGTGTTCTGGGACCTGTCACGTGTCCCAGAAGGCTACGGGGAGGGAGGACAACTTTCGAACGTCTAGGTCAGTGGTGGGCAACCTTTTTTTTCAACTGAGCCAAATCTCGCCAAAACCACGATTGAAATTTATTTTGAGAGCCACATTTTTAAAACTGAAAATACATCCCCCATATAGTAATTCATCCCCCGTATAGTAATTCATCCCCCATAGTAATTCATCCCCCATATAGTAATTCATCCCCCATAGTAATTCATCCCCCACAGTAATTCATCCCCCATATAGTAATTCATCCCCCATAGTAATTCATCCCCCATAGTAATTCATCCCCCATGTAGTAATTCATCCCCCATAGTAATTCATCCCCCATATAGTAATTCATCCCCCATAGTAATTCATCCCCCATAGTAATTCATCCCCCATATAGTAATTCATCCCCCATATAGTAATTCATCCCCCATAGTAATTCATCCCCCATATAGTAATTCATCCCCCATAGTAATTCATCCAACCATAGTAATTCATCCCCCATATAGTAATTCATCCCCCATAGTAATTCATCCCCCATAGTAATTCATCCCCCATATAGTAATTCATCCCCCATATAGTAATTCATCCCCCATAGTAATTCATCCCCCATAGTAATTCATCCCCCATATAGTAATTCATCCCCCATATAGTAAGTCATCCCCCATAGTAATTCATCCCCCATATACTAATTCATCCCCCATATACTAATTCATCCCCCATATAGTAATTCATCCCCCATATAGTAATTCATCCCCCATAGTAATTCATCCCCCACATAGTAATTCATCCCCCATAGTAATTAATCCCCCATATAGTAATTCATCCCCCATAGTAATTCATCCCCCATATAGTAATTCATCCCCCATAGTAATTCATCCCCCATATAGTAATTCATCCCCCCTATAGTAATTCATTCCCCATATTGTGTCAATTCACTTACCTTTGCTCCGCGCGTTCCTCTCGCCGTGTTCCAGCGCCGTTCCGGTCTTCAGGGCAGACTGTGAGAGGAGAGGAGTTCGTCACGCTGCCCCGCCTACATCCTGACAGCCAATGTTTGTCACGCTCCGCGGGCCGGATTAAAAGGTCCACCGGGCCGTAGTTTGCCCATTGCTGGGCTAGCTGCAGAGTCCTGACTTTTGGGGCGGCCGCCCGAGAGGAGGGAGGGGAGCGGGCGCCCGGCACACAGAAGACCCTATTGCCTGTCACCTGGTGGGCAGTGTGCTCCGGAGCCGCAGCCAAGGTGAAAAAGAGCCGCATGCGGCTCTGGAGCCGCGGGTTGCCGACACCCGGTCTAGGTGATTGCAGCGGAAGTGGGAACGGGTACCTGTCAAATTCGGATACCCGCTCCGCCCCCCGCTTCCCAAAGGTGCCATTCCTTAATGGGGAGCTCGGGACAAATGCTTAAAGCGGAACTTCCCCTTTTGGGTGGAGCTCCACTTTAAGGACTTTACTTGTGTGGTTCAGATAATAGCCATCACATAATACATATGATCTTTTTCCTGCACCATCCCTGTTTAATAAAAGGTGACCGTTTGATCGACTTCTGTTGAACGAAATTGCTGGAAAACATCTGTCAACATCTGCAGCCATGGATCAATGTTTTCTGACAGTGCAGGAGTCCCACTGTCAGAGTACAATATCCCAGCAGGGGGGATTTCTTTTCCACCTCACTGGTGTGGATAGGGGAATCCATTTTTTTTTTTCGCTCAACAAAGTACTCAATAGCTAGCTTAAGTCACTAACAAAGGTGCCCCATTTTCTTTTGAGACCTGCTGGTCAGGGCAGAGCTAATATAGTGGCAGATTCAGCCAATTATACTGGATTTACTTATAAATAGACTGTTACAATCAAGTACAAAGCAAATCCACATGTCATTTCTCTGGAAAAGCTCTCTGTGTACTTATCATCTGAGTAATGTGACATCATTTATCCTTGGCAGAGCATACCAAACACAACCTGGAGGCAGACAACAGTGGGACTATACTCCATTGTGCAATGGTCCACAGCCTTTAATCACCTCTGTACTCTGGAACTAGGTAAACACTTCATGGACTAATCAACACATGTACTTTGCCCACAAGCACTTTCAATTTCTTAGTGTTGAAACTGGAGCAATTTGTGCAAGTTTTAGGAAATCCCATTTCTCATGCAGCTATTAAAAGAACCAGAATAAGTATAAATCAGCACACATATATAAAATCCTCAGAAATCCCCCAAAGTCATATCAATATCCTTCCCCTGAAGTACTAATAAAACATATATTCATTGACTTAAACCCAAAAACCCACAATTATAGTGAAAAAATCAAGACCCAAAGAGATTACCCAAAAATAAAAAATATCAAATATATATAAAAGAACAAAAATAAAATAAAGTCCCAATATGTAAAGTGTCCAAATAATGTGTCCAAACAAAGATCAATTTCTTGATAGGAAGACGCTTCCTACTCCACTGAAGAAGATGCAAATCAATCACAGGTGGTCTTCAAATACCTCAAAAAACAAAATCTCAACATAGTATATTACCTTTTAAATCCCAGAACTACACGTGTATCATGCAAAAAAACACTCCAGTGTCACAGCACTCATGTGAAAAAAAAAAAAAATTTTTTTTTTTTAAATCACTGCAAACTATATATAAAGTGCATAATTACCCTAAAACAAACAGATTCCAGCTTGTAATCAACCACATATGTACAGAGTGTCCTTAGATTGGTATCCTCTTGTTCCTCAGGACCTCACAAACAGACCAGGAATCAGTATGTGAATTATAATCATATATAAAATTTATTGTAGCCACTTACATATAAAAACGATAAGATCAGCAAGACAGCATCAAACTCCTCATGCCCAGTATACGATCCCCTTTCCATGTGTAGAGGGTCTCCCGATCACCAGGTAATTCCCCCTTGCTACTCCTATCCAGCACTATCACTTTGTAGCTCTGGGGGACACCTGAAGTGCACCGTTACTCTCCAGACCTCCAACACACAGGGATTTGATTGGCATTTTCTTCAGTGGAGTAGGAAGCGTCTTCCTATCAAGAAATTGATCTTTGTTTGGACACATTATTTGGACACTTTGCATATTGGGACTTTATTTTATTTTTGTTCTTTTATATATATTTGATATTTTTTATTTTTGGGTAATCTCTTTGGGTCTTGATTTTTTCACTATAATTGTGGGTTTTTGGGTTTAAGTCAATGAATATATGTTTTATTAAAAGAACCAGAAACAAAGGGGGGGGGGGGGGTCATTGTTTTGAAGAAAAAAAGTGTCTTAACAGGACCCTCTGTTTGGCTGCGTAAAGATGTATGAAAGCGGTTTGCAACTGCTCAACCACTTGCCATCCTGAGGATTTACCCCCCTTCCTGACCAGACCTCTTTTTGCTATTCGGCGCTGCACTATTTCAACTGATAATTGCGCGGTCATGCAATGCTGTACCCAAACAAAATTTAGGTCCTTTTTTCACACAAATAGAGCTTTCTTTTGGTGGTATTTGATCACCTGTGTGCTTTTTATTTTTCGTGCTATAAACAAAAAAGGAACGAAAATTTTGAAGAAAAGATTTTTTTTACTTTCGTTTATAAAAAATATATAGTAAATGCAAAGTTAGTCATAAATTTAGGCCAAATGTGTTCTGCTAAATGTTTTTGGTAAAAAGAAAATCCCAATAAGTATATTGATTGCTTTGTGTGAAAGTTATAGCGTCTACAAACTCTGGTATAGATACTGCAATTTACGCCTTTTATTTCCTATACAGCGCTGCACTAGTTTAATTGACAATTGCGGAGTCATGCAATATGGTACATAAATTAAATTTGCATCCTTTTTTTCACACAAATAGAACTTTCTTTCCATGGTATTTTATCACCTGTGCACTTTTTATTTTTGGCGCTATAAACAAAAAAATTTTGAAAAAAAATTATTATTTCTGTCATAAAAAAATCCCAAAACTTTAGGCCAAAATGTATGCTACATGTTTTTGGTTACAAAATCCCAGTAAGTGTATATCGATTGCTTTGTGTGAAAGTTATAGCGTCTACAAACTACGGTATAGGTAATGGAATTTACACAGCTTTTACTTTCTGACTGCCCATCACATTTCTTGAGGTGCTAAAATACCAGGACAGTACAAACACCCCCAAATGACCCCTTTTCAGAAAGTAGACACCCTAAGCTATCTATAGAGAGGCATATTGAGTCCATGGAAGGTTTTTTTTTCTACAAGTTTTTGGAAAATGACAAAAACATTTTTTTTTACACAAAGTTGTAATTTAAATTATATATTTCTCACACAAGCCACGGGTATATGTGGAATTACACCCCAAAATACATTCTGCTACTTTTATCGAGTATGGAAATACCACATGTGTGAGACTTTTTGGGAGCCTAACCACATACAGGAGCCTGAAATCCAATGACCACTTTGAAAGCCTGAAGGTGCGTAACTTCCTCAGTTCACTTCCTCACTACCTATTACAGTTTTGGAGGCCCTCAAATGACTGGATAGCACCAAACCCCCCCCAAATGACAGCCCAAGGAATTTAAAAAGAGGCATGGTGAGTATTTTGCAGATCTAATTTTTTCTCACAAGGTTTTGAAATATATAAAAAAAAGAAAAAATATGTTTTTGTTTTCTTTTTTCATTTTCCAAAAACTTGTGGCAACAAACAAGATCTGCAAAATACTCACCATGCTTCTTATCAAATTCCTTGGGGTGTCTACTTTCCAAAAAGGGGTCATTTGGGGGGGGGGTGTTGGTGCTATCCTGGCATTTCAGGGTCTCCTAAACTGTGATAGGTAGTCAGGAAGTGTAATGAGGAAATAAAGACGTGTAATGAGGAAATAAAGCCCTTTAAAAACCTGAAGTTGCTTATTGGATTTTGGGGTCCTGTACTTGGCTAGACTGCCAAAATGTCTCTCACATGTTGTACCCCCCCATACTCGAGAGAAGAAGCAAAATGTATTTTGGGGAGTAATTCCACATATACCCATGGCATGTGTGAGCAATAAATCATTTAAGTGACAATCTTGTTTTTTTTTTTTTGCGATTTTCCACAAATTTGTAGTAAAAAAATAAATTATTCTATTGACTCAACATGCATCTCAGCAAATAGTTTGGAGTGTTGACTTTCCAAAAAGGGGTCATTTTGGGGGGTGGGGGCATTTTATGCCCAGCATTAGACATTTATGCCACACATCACTCACTCTTCTAACCACCTGAAGACCAAGCCACCAGACACCCTAGTGAATAAAATGGTGGGTGCTGCAATTTTTTATGTCACATAGTACTCGTGCAGCAATTTTTCAAACGCAATTTTTTTTTTTTATGGGGCCACTGATATACGGTTCACTTCTATTTAGTTATATATATTTTATTTGTATGTCCTTCTGATCATTTGTCTTAGCAACAAAGTTGCGTTATATAAGCCTTGCGGCTTAGTTTTCACCATATACAGTTTTATACGGGTGTCACTTATATATTATTTATTCACATTATCCCCTATTTAGGGATCAGTGTTATATGGTTCGCCTCTATTTATTTTATATATTTATATTCTTATTTGTATATCCTGTTTGATCATTTTTCTCTTGAAACTGTGTTGCGTTATATAATCCTTTTGGCTTATTTTCACTATTTACAGTTTTTTTTACTGGTTTTGTTCTTCAATCTATTGATTTATACTATCTGCACTATGAATGTGTATATATTCTTTAATTCTCTATAGCCACGGTTCAGTTGGCATGCAATAGTTTTGGTGGCAATTTTTTTCACGTCAGCACTATTTTAGTGCGTATATAGCACTGTCTTGTTGGGATCCTATTTACGGGTCATATCACTGTTTATGTTGGCACCATTTTATGGCTATTAAGTAGTATTATTTTCACCCATAGTAACCTATTTATTACTAGTGGTGTACCTAGGTTACACCTTTCATAAATTTTGGGTGTATTTCACTGCTATCCACTATTTTGGATGTCTTCATGTGTATTCTATTCAATATTTATTCTTTGTGATTTGATTTATATGTGTATTTAAAATTTATTGTGAGGGATATTTCTTCTTGATAAATTTTATTATTAGCACAGCACCAATTACTCTTCATTTAGCATTGTTCCATTTAGTATATGGTAAGGTGTTAGCAGCTGTATTAGGTACCTAGAGCATGGGAGGACTACATAGATATATTTTTGCACTCTGCTTGGGGCCTATCCTATGTAGTGTTAAGGGCTGCCATTGTCTAATGCCTGGTAAGACTCGGTATCTTGTGTAGCCATTTAAATGTGTGAGCCGGTAATGAAAAATGTGTGCCACTCAGGCTACAAGGGAAAGCAATCCTGGTTCCACCACTATGAGTGCAGGCTAGGGAAGGAGCTAGTCTCAGCTCCAAACAACTGTTATCAAAGACTTTTGACGCTCTTTGATAACGCCCGGGAGGAGGGGCAAAACGCGTCGACATAATTTCTGTTTCTCGTCCAACCTTGTGACGTCATGTCCGGTGAGTGGAGTGCACGCCGTGTGCGGCGCTCCGAATCCAGTTCTCTGTGCCCATTGTAGTGGGGATCGTGGAACATTGTTTTTTATCTAAAAGACTTTTAATGTCTTTATACATGTGAGTGCAATATATGTGTGATTATTGCTAAATAAAGGGTATTACAGAGTTACACTATCTTTGTTCCTCTTGCTTTTCATACCTTTCCTGCATGCATGAGGAGTGCATTCAAGCACTAAGGATACATATGGAATCTGGGCTTTATCCATCTGAGACCTGAGAACACACTTCACCAGTTTAAGCATTTTTGACTCTTATGCAGTACCAGCTAGGAGTCCAACGTATGTGGTGAGTGTGGAGTGTACTAGTTGGTGATCGTGAAGCACTGTGAAACACCATTTGAAGAACACCTATTGTTTGGATATAACAGAGGAATTTCTTTTCATTGAAGCACTATGTGTTGGGGACTCTATTGCTCTGATTCATCCTCAGTGCATCACAGCACTGAAGCACTGTTTGTTTGGGACTTTTTCACTATATCTAAATTTCTTTCACATTTAAGCATTGTTTGCGCTGTATTTTTTATTTACAGGTGAAACTCGAAAAATTAGAATATCGTGCAAACGTTCATTTATTTCAGAAATGCAACTTTAAAGGTGAAACTAATATATGAGATAGACTCATTACATGCATAGCAAGATAGTTCAGGCCGTGATTTGTCATAATTGTGATGATTATGGCTTACAGCTCATGAAAACTCCAAATCCACAATCTCAGAAAATGAGAATATTACATGCAATCAATAAAACAAGGATTAAACATAGAACAAGAACTTGGTTTGGGCCCCTTTTGCAGCAATTACTGCCTCAATGCGGTGTGGCATGGAAGCTATCAGCCTGTGGCACTGCTGAGGTGTTATGGAAGACCAGGATGTTTCAATAGCGGCCTTCAGCTCTTCTGCATTGTTTGGTTTCATGTCTCTCATCTTTCTCTTTGCAATGCCCCATAGATTCTTTATGGGGTTCAGGTCAGGTGAGTTTGCTGGCCAATCAAGCACAGTAATCCCACGGTCATAGAACCATGTTTTGGTGCTTTTGGCAGTGTGGGCAGGTGCCAAGTCCTGCTGGAAAATGAAGTCAGCATCCCCATAAAGCTCGTCTGCGGAAGGAAGCATGAAGTGCTCCAAAATCTCCTGGTAGATGGCTGCGTTGACCCTGGACTTAATGAAGCACAGTGGACCAACACCAGCAGATGACATGGCTCCCCAAATCAACACAGACTGCGGAAACTTCACACTGAACTTCAAGCATCTTGCAGTGTGTGGCTCTCCATTCTTCCTCCATACTCTGGGTCCTTGGTTTCCAAATGAGATGCAAAAGTTGCTCTCATCAGAAAAGAGGACTTTGGACCACTGAGCAACAGACCAGGTCTGTTTTTCTTTAGCCCAGTTAAGACGCTTCTGACGTTGTTTGTTGTTCAGGAGCGGCTTGACAAGAGGAATATGACATTTGAAGCCCATATCCAGGATCCGTCTGTGTGTGGTGGCTCTTGATGCACTGACTCCCGCCTCAGTCCACTCCTTGTGAAAGTCCCCAACACTTTTGAATGGCCTTTTCCTGACAATTCTCTCCAGGCTGCTGTCATCCCTGCTGCTTGTACACCTTTTTCTTCCACACTTTTCCCTTCCACATAACTTTCTATTAATGAGCTTTGATACAGCACTTTGGGAACATCCAACTTCTTTTGCAATTACCTTTTGAGGCTTTCCCTACTTGTGAAATGTGTCAATGATGGTTTTCTGCACAACTGTCAGATCAGCAGTCTTTCCCATGATTGTGATTCCTACTGAACCAGACTGAGAGACCATTTAAAGGCTCAGGAACCCTTTGCAGGTGTTATGGCTTAATTAGCTGATTAGAGTAGGACACTTTGAGCCTAGAATATTGCACCTTTTCACAATATTGTAATATTCTGAGATTGTGGATTTGGGGTTTTCATGAGCTGTAAGCCATAATCATCACAATTATGACAAATCATGGCTTGAACTATCTTGCTTTGCATGTAATGAGTCTATCTCATATATTAGTTTCACCTTTTAAGTTGCATTACTGAAATAAATGAACTTTTGCACGATATTCTAATTTTTTGAGTTTCACCTGTATCATACTGGAAAGCATACCTTATGGCACTGCTCAAAGCTGTGGATCGAAGGAAAAGGATCACCCCACCGGCAAGTGAGAAGTGGGGAGCATGAGCCCAAGCGATTCCAGTGTCAACCAATACAAGTGAAGGGATGGACGCTGCTCAATCGACCCTAGGAGTCCAATGTTGAGGAATGGCCTCAGCTGCCATACTGGCCACGCCGTCTGACACATTTCATCCCACCCACCAGGGGGCTTAGTCACAGAGGTGGGCGGGGTGAAATGTGTCAGAGGGTGTGGCCAGTACAGCAGCTGGAGCCATTCTTCAACATTGAAGTCCTATGGTCAGTTGATCAGTGTCCAACCCTTCACAGTATAAAATCTACCAGCCCTTCTCACCAACAAAAACCTAGTAAACCTAGGTTAACCTCCAGTTTGTCCTCATTTAATTCACTGTCATAGGTGTTTTAGCAGGTTTGACTTTTGCTGGTGGCATGTGCACAGGGACACTAGACTTTAGGGGAGTAATATGAGTGATTCAGTCTTCTTTGCATATTTTTTATACTAGCTAATAATGAATAAGGTTTAGGTTGGAGCTGTGCTTTAATCCGCTTCCTGACCGCCTTATAACAGAACTACTGCTACAGGGCGGCAGGGCTGCGCCATCGGTGGCTTCAGCTGTCGATCACCGGGTCCCGGCTGATGATTCCCTGCCAGCACCTGGCAACCGCCAAGGAACACTGATGGGGGAGAGGTCTGTATCAGATCTCATCCCTGTCAGCTCCAGCACATTGCTTTGTATGGCTCTGCATAGCAGAGCCATACAAAGTAGTGTTCTTACATAGTAAAGCACAGCACACAATAAAACACACACAGCACACAGTTATCCCTCTGATCGCCCCAGATGTTAACTCCTTCCTGCCCAGGTGTCTTCAGTACATTATTTTTTATTAGCACTGATCACTGTATTAGTGTCACTGGGGATGTCAGAGACAGTCAGTTCCCCCCAGTGTCAGAATGCCCGCCGCAGTCCTGCTATAAATGGCTGATCAATCCCATCACTAGTATAAAAAAAAAAATTCCAGTATATATACCACCATTTGTAGATGCTATAACTTTCACGTAAACCAATTAATTTATATGTATGGGGATTGTTTTTAGCAAAGACATGCATTTTGGCCTAAATTTATGACAAAATTTGATTTTTAAATATTTTTACTGGACATGTTTAATAACAAAAAGTCAAAAAATATTGTTTTTTTTTCCTCAAAATTGTTGGTCTTTTTTTTGTTTGTATTGCAAAAAATGGCCTGGTTAGGAAGGGGAGGGGGGGTAAATCCTTTGGCGGGCAAGTGGATAAGCTGACTATATATTGTAGGGATACAGTCATTTTTTTAAATTAAATATGGTACTTTTGATTAACAAAACTAAAGATTAAGGGAAATAAGTCATTAGAGAAACATGCAAGTTTCCATTGCTGAGCTCTTCTTGAAAATGCTAGTTGCATGGCTGTTATGCTGACCTACTTGTTTCAGTAATTTGATCTACAGACCCAGAACAAATATGAAGATAAGGGCTTCTCACATTTCTCTGACTTTTCGGATTGGTGAGTGACTTAATAACTGCCTCAGAAAGTATTGAAGTCTTAGGGGCAGCTTAACAGCCAGGCACATGGCATTGCAGGTGGATGCAGCTACTGTATATCTCTCATGGCAGGTTTACTTAAAGAGAAACTTCAGTCAGGTCTGCAAAAATTAAAAGTCAGCAGCTACACAAACTGTAGCCGCTGACTTTTAATAAACAGACACTCACCTGTCCAAGGATCCACCGCCGTCCTCACCTGGGCCAGTTCTTCACCAGTCTTCAGGTCCCTAGTGCTGTCATGCTAACTGTGCACTCCTTGCAGCTCCACAGCTGGCTGCCAACTGCACATGCGCAAACCGTGCTGCACTTTGTGAATGGTCCCACAGCCTTCTGGGAGCTGACGTGTTGCAGAATGTTGTGGGCAAGGAGGGGGGAGGTGAACTTCCAGTGAAATCGCAGCAGTACCAGGTTCCTGCTCCCTCCCCCCCAAAAAATATTCCAACTACAACAGAGGAGGGGGAAGGAGGAGCAAGAGCGGAAAATCCCGTTTTGGGTGAAGTTCCGCTTTAAATAAATACAGGCTGGCCAAACCTATGTACATTTTCCTAAGGTCATCTGTTTTAAATTTTATGGATGGCATAGGAAAAAGTACATTGGTCTGCTTGCTTTGTATTTTTAAAGTAATAACATTGCTCAGTTTACTAAAGTGTGATATGTGGAATTATCAGCAATGGTTCTGTAAATGTGCGCAGTGCGATTGGAGCCCTTTTTTGGGTCCGCACTAGAATTGGATCGCATGGGTATTCACACGTATGCAATCTGATTCTGCATATCACACCGCGTTTTGCGGACCGATTTCAGGGTGTTGTTAACTTAACATACACACCCGCATCGGTTCACATGAATGGGGTGCAATTCTGATGTGGTGCAGAATTTGCACAGAAAACGCTGCAAATTCTGCACCACATCAGTGTGAACCCAGCCTAATAAGGATTAGTTTCTCAAAGTATTTTATGCATTCATTATCAGCCACTGCAGGAGATTCCAGTAAAGGAATGCACTAGGATGTGATGCACTGATAGGTAGATAATTAGTTGCAAGCTCAACAAGACAAAAGCAGATTTCTTCAGTCTTCATTCATTTCCTGCTGGATTACAAATTTGTATGTCAAGGTACATAGGGTAACATCATTTCAGGCACTGGGGGTGCTTGACGGAGATGTTTGTTCTGTAAATGGAAGTGGTGAAGTAAAACTTTCTTACCCTAGGTTTACACCTAAGCGTTTTCTGCAGCGTTTTGCAGAAACGCAGTAGCAGTACAGTTCATTTAACATGATCTCCTATGGGACAGGTTCACATCTACGTGTTTTCACCCGGTGTGTTTTTTGGAAAGGGTAAGGGACTTTTTTTGAACGTAAAAAGTTTGTGTTTTTGGTTCTATAGCCTTTAATGGAAACACTGCAGAAAAACATGTATTGCGTTTTTGCTGTGTATTTGCAGCATTTTTTATGAGTTTTGTGTTTTAAATCTGCCTAGCAACAAGAAAAAAATGAAAAAAGTGCAAAACGCATCAAAAACGCGCTGAAAACAAATCGCACAACACAAATCGCAATACAGAAACGGCTCAAATGCAACCTGCGTAGGTGTGAACCTAGCCTTAGGTGGCACATTCTATAGAAATACAGAAAGGAGTGCCAGTCCAGAACCAGATGAAAGATTTCAATATAATTGCTAATATAATAATTACTAATAAAAAGTCATAAAAACAGCTTCAATACTGCTCAGCAACTGCTGTCAATTGTTACTCCATGGGGAGAGTTCAAGAGAGATCTGTGAAGTCATCAGTGTTATGTTGTGTTAAGCCCTGATGAAGTGCATAAAACACACTGTAATGCATGCTAAAATGTGTTGTGTTGTAGTGCATTCATTCAGAATGGCACTTGCACTATAGCGCACCACAGTGCACATTCCTAGATTGTAAGCTCTAACGAGCAGGGCCCTCTGTTTCCTCTTGTACCAAATTGTATTGTAACTGTAATGTCTACCTTCATTTTGTAAAGCGCTGCGCAAACTGTTGGCGCTACATTATTATTATTATTATACAGGATTTATATAGCACCAACAATTTACTCAGCGCTTTACACTATAAATCCTGTATAATAATAATAATAGTGTACGTGGTGGGGCAGTTTTTTTATGTGTTAATGTGCACTGTCAACCCATCAAAAAAGGCCGTCTTAAAGGATAAGTTCACCTTTGCATTTATTATTTTTTGCTGCAGGAACCTGTAAAGCATAGCACCAGTGATCAGTAGATTGCTGGTGCCATACAGGTCTCCTGTAGATCTGTCAGTATATGTGCTTGCCCTAACAGGATGTACGAGCAAGCAGGAAGATTCAATGAACCACCACAGCGCTCCACAGCACCATGGTAATTCACTGAGAACTAAGCTGAGAGCCGCTAAGGATGCGGCGACTTGTAGTTTCTCATTCACAGAGATTTGTGAATGAGTGATGTGGCTGGGTGAGCAGAGCTCTGCACGGCTAGGTTTTGACAGCTAGCAGAGGGGGGAGAAGATCCCCCACAACCTGTCAAAGCGGGGGATCGTTGGGGAGCAGGGGGCCAGTGAATATGTTAGGTGAACGTATCCTTTAAAGTAGTCCTAAATTCCACAACTTTTTTCCACTATCTCTCATCACACTAACTCTTATCATAGAGGGGAACCCTGAACTTCTGGAAGGGGACCATGTGCATACTGAGGACACAGGAGGAGGGGGGAGGGGTATACGATCTGTGGAGTAATTCAGTCTGAAACTTTGCCTCTGTGCAAGAGCTTCCTGTAATAAAGATCAGTCCCTGCTGTTCTCTCTATATGTGCAGAGTGACTGGTCTTGTTTCCACCCCCTTCTGTAGTTTTCTGCAGGCAGTTTGTAGTGGGTGGAGCCTGTTGAGCCCCTCCCACAGCTCTGCTCTCTGCATAGTCTACGTACAGCACAGTGATGATGTCACTGCTACTTATACAAAGGTAACATCTGGGTTGCAAAGTCCTTTAATACACACCCAGTGGATTTATATCCTCTGTGGTAATTGAAGAATATAATTAAATGAATGTTTTTGTGCCCTGGTTTCAGCTTTAACTACTAGAAGCCTCAAGTATATTTTTTCTTCACTAGCCTGAGTAACCATATAGGTAAGGAAAACAGACTACTGCCTGCAGGGGCCCCATGGGCTGCCCCATCATTACCGGAGGGCTGCATGTTGGTCACCAAGGCCCCATTTACCAAAGCTAGATCTGAATGATAGATATGGAAAGAAGGCGCCTCTAAGTGTAGTATTGGCAGTTTATTAACATACAAAGATAAAATTCATCAAGATAAAAAAACATGACAAGCTCATTATAGTAAATTGAGGTCTGATGAAGGAGCCCTTTGCGCATGCTCGGAAATGCATTACCGCCCCCACCTTACGTCACCTCTGCAAATATGCGTTCCACAACTCCTCCCGAGGTTCTACAGCCATCTTAGTTCCAACATCCCTGCGTTCCATGGGTCACGCTGCCTCTGGACGGCCCTTAAACCCATACCATCAGGAACATCGGTCGATTAACTGTGATGAGCCTGTCATGTTTTGACTTCCTGTAAGTGGAATTTTATCTTTGTATGTTAATAAACTGCCAATACTACACTTAGAGGCGCCTTCTTTCCATATCTTTTTGAACTAGAGCTTTGTCTCCAGCTCTATGAAGCGCTGGCTCAGTGTCTGTTGGGCTTCCCTATCCTTGATATCCATTCTGGCACCCCTCCTAGTGGCTACAGAGGTCTGGTTCCAGCAGGAGCACCCTATGGACTATACAGATCTGAATGATAGCCCTGCACTTAAAAACCCGAGGCAGCAATGGTAGCCCCACACAAGAGTAGTCACCCAGGTTGTGCACACCATCTCTGCCTCAGATAAGAAGCCCAGGCCATAAATCGACTCCAGCAAATGCTGGCACCAGGCTGGTAATCAGCTGCACCTGGCTGTCCAGCAGCTGAGGGAGCCCTGAGTGCTGACTGGAAATGGTGCTGCCAGACACAACAGTGAGTACAGTGCTGGAACATAGGGTGTCATGGGGACGTGTTTGTGGTTTTGTTTTCTTTTGCTAGAAAAGTAACACAAATACTGTGTTGTCAGTGTGTACCAAAATGTGGAGTGCCAGTCTGGATATATTGTAATGTAGAGGACTACTCCCAATATTTGCCATGTATTGTATACACACTGAGGAAGGAGATGTGCTCCTTGTTACCTCTTTCTCAGCAGCCTATTATATTTTCAGAGCTGAAGTACATTTTTGCAGTGTGGTGTGTTCTGGTAATGTATGTATCACGTATGTTCGCGTGTTGTGCCATTTATTTTAAAATGAATGCGTCTCCTCAATGCAAGACACATTATTAGGCACAACATGTGTTAACCTCCCTGATGATTATGTCAGTATTTCTGTGCTCAAAGCAGTACATTGTTTTCAATGGAAATATGATGTTTTTTTATTGTAGGCCTGTAATTCTTAGGAATACCTCACTGAAATCTGTCTGAACAAGAGTCTAGTAAACATCCCGGGTATGATTAAAATTTGAAACACAAAATTATAATCATAAAAAATAATATAATAATAAATTTAATTCAATAATGTAATCAAACCAAAAACACTGAAATCTGAAATATAGCGCCAAGTTCGCACATCACTGAGCTCAGTTGCAAAACCGTTTTCAGTGTCTGATGACGAATTTCCCCACGAATCATCACTCAATTCTGCAAGTGGTTCTGATTTACTATCGCTGTTCTCTAGCTGGTCTAAAACCGCTTTTGACCTAAAGGGACGCTTTTTGGATGCCATGGACGTTTTTCTGTTTCCAGGCAGAACAGTAAAAATGCAGGCAGGGCACAGGACAGAGCACTAGGGACAAAATGTATGTGAAATGGTTTGATACAGTAATGGAATACTATCAATTTTTAGTATATTGAGTGAATGTCAAATTTTTACATTTTTGAAATTCCCACCGGTTCCGCCCCCATACGTACCGACGCTCGAAGGGAACGGGACCCGGAAGACGGATGCCGTCATCAACCGGAGGACATGGCCGGGGACGCTGCAGGAGGGACATCACGGGAGCGCAGGACGAGGTAAGTGCTCAAGGGATCCCAGAGCAACGCGCGTGTAGCTCGGGTTTACCGCATCTGGTACTGAAGGTTAACCCCGAGCTACACTTGGGAATACTGTCAGGGGGGTTAATGCAATGCACACAAGAACAAACCGGTCTGAGGGGCCTGAAGGGCTCATTCACAGCAGAAAATGTGTTGAAAACATAGCCACTGGTGTGCACTGAGAGGAATAATGGTACTGCTCAGCTCATCTCCGTGTTTGCTTTGCTGTTTATTTATTAGAATCTTATTGAAAAGTCACAAACTTAGCCAGATTTAGACCTTGGGGGGGCCCAGGGCACTTCGGGTTCAGAGAGCCTCTTATACACAGAGTTGATTTACATTCTCAATGACAGTTGCACATTTATAACATGTATGATACAATGCAGGGGCGGACTGACAATTCATGGGGCCCCCGGGTAATAGGGGATCATGGGGCCCCTATGTCCTTGCCCAAACTCAAAAAAGCCTATGAAAAAGGTACCAGGGGCATCTCATGGGGCCCCCTACTGACCCCGGGCCCTCGGGCAGTGCCCGAGTTTTCAAATGGTCAGTCCGCCCCTGATAGAATGTCATTCTATGTGGGGGCAAGGGCCGCCAAAATTCGTTTTTAAAAAAGATACAATATATCAGTCCAGAATAAAATTGTTTACAGATGACAGATGGCAAAATATTACTTACCAAGACAAAATACATTTAACAAAAGAAAGTATATATTTTTTTTTTATATGTTCTATATTATTTTATATTTAATTTTTTAAAACTTTATTATTATTTTTTTACCTCCGAGAACAGGTGCAGGTACTCTCCCCTAAAGAGCCAACTGTGGTCTCTGCCCCTTTTCCATCACAAGTATTGTTGCTTGGGTCTACCTCCTACCCACCTCCCAGTACCGCCTCTTTTTACAGAATATAATATAATTTTTGTAAGGGGGCACTTTTTGTCAGGGGGCCTGAGGACGTTTCCTCCTTATAAATCCTGCACTGGCAACAAATTACATTTTGTTGGTCGCAGCCTGGTGTGGTGCAGTGGATAGTATTGCACCATACAGCACATGAAAAAAAAGTACTGCATTTCATATTTTTCTCAGCACAGTGGTGTATTGATGTCCAGTATTTATTACTGTATGGCATTGTCACAGACAGTGCACACCACCTCAGCACAGTGCACAGTGATGTATTTCTGTATGTCACGTTACTGTCTATCACTGTCTCAGACAAAAACAAAGACACCTTTCTAGTGCAGTGGGAAGAGGTAAAAATTTCATCACTAACAGGGAATGGTATATATTCTTTCCAATTGTGACCAAAGAAAAAAAGAGTGAGGAAGGGTTAGACTATGGGATAGGAAGTGAGGGAAAATCTCCCTAATGGGAACACTGACAAATAACAGTTTCTCTTCCCCATTCTATCATAACTGATTACAGAAAAACAATTTTGGCTGGAATTAAAGGCTATCCTCATCTCTTGCACCATGTTACACTTGTGCAGCACCCTCCTAGAGTAGTGCAGACTGTTAGGTAAATTTTAGTTAGCTCCTCTGTAAACAGTTGAGCAGAGGTTGTGTCAGGCTCCGCCCAACGGGATCTCTAGTGGTCCACAGCACGGGGTTTCCCAGGACGCGGAGTCTAAGTCCCAGTCTGCCTTTTCACCAGGGCCCCTGATGGTGGGGATGGACTTGGTGCAAGACTGGAACCAGGTCGCACCCCTCGGCACCCCCGGCGGTGGCAGAGGGGTCCCGCTGAGGGTATGTGCCCGGGATGAGCCTGCTGTGAAGGGGATGACAGGTCCGAGCGGATGGATGGGATGACAGATCCCGATCCGAGCGGGATGGATGGGTGACAGCTAGGAGTGAGCGAGGTCAGACTAGCCGGGTCGGTATCGTGCGGGCAGCATGGTACAGGGGGAGTAAGCAGATAATGGTCGGGGTCACAAGCCAGGTTCAGCAGGTAGCGGGCAGCGCGGTACCGAGGGTCAGGCAGAAGGATGGTCAGGAACGAGCCGGGGTCAGAGCAGGAGAGGGTCAGCATAAGTCAGAACAGGCAGAGTTTGGCAACAAGGAAGCGTACTTACAGGAACAAGACCTTGCGGCAACTTGGAGATGCACAGGGCAGTTTTAAATAGAGCGCCCTGCTCTCCCATTGGTGCGATCGCTACTGCGCATGCGCGGCCGCCGTCGCGATCGCCGAGGACTCTGCGCTCGCCAGCTGGGACGGATCGGCAGTCTGCGCATGCGCGCACCGCCGAGGACCCGGGATCCCTGACAGTCTGAGACCTGAGGCAGGGATTTTGTGTGGCTGGGTCCAGTCCTGCTGGAGGAGACATCTGTGCAGGGGTGCTAGAGAAGCCTTTGTGAAGACACAGCTGCAAGCTAGGCTTAGCTGGGGGGCTGACTATTTGCATGCTCCTGGAATCCGTTTGGGCCAAGAGAGAGCTCACTGGAGTAGGCCAGGAGGAAGTTGTGCCTGGCTGTGGGGAATATGGGCTAAATTCACCAGCAGCTCTCTAGGTGGTGCACTACACTTGTATTTAAGGTGTAACATGGGGCATCTGGGCCCCCTTTCCACCCTCAAACCAGGTACAAATATGGTAAAGTGAGCACTCTAAATTAGCAGCTGTAACACTAAAAGGTAACCACAATAAACCTTCAAACGACAATAAGAAATATAAAGTGCAGAGCTGATAAATAGTCATAAAATATATGAATATGAGTTCATCCAATTTAGGAAATTGATTATAAGTAGGTGAGAAGTTCATAAAACGTGAATAAATGATCCTCTTTGCAGCAGATTTCTAACAAGCTTGTGACTGGAACCAACAGTAAAATTGCTCAGAGGTCTCCCCTCTGATGATGTGCTATGCACGAAAGGCCTAAGGAGGAACTGACATAACGTGACGTCACCAGAGCCACGTGTAAACCCAGCAGCCATCTTTAATAGGGTCAGTGCTGCTTACCTCTGCAGTTACTCTGCAATTATTTTGCATTACTACCCTGTATCATTTTATCACTTACTGGAATAAAAAGGTTTTTGAAATACTACACTATGGGCACCTGTTTTATGGCTCCTCCAGGGAGCTATTAAACTTTCAGATGACCCCCGGCGATTGAATACCCAGAGGAAGGGAGCCCTGTATCCAGGCTAAGCACCCATCCATCCTACAGGGGACCTCTGGACCTAGCAGATTTCCTTATTATCCCAAGACTTGATGACCAAGCCATAGAAGGAAGCTCACCATATACCTGGCACATTCCGCCTACCTAAGAGATCCTTGGTGGGTACATTTATATGCGCATTACCTATGCGCTTCCGGTGAGTGCGCAATTTTACTGTTGGTTCCAGTCACAAGCTTGTTAGAAATCTGCTGCAAAGAGGATCATTTATTCACGTTTTATGAATGTATCACCCTCAAACCAACCCCGCCTTTTTTTTTTTTCCTCCCCTGCAGCACCTGTCAGTTTTGAAGTTGTGCAGATATCTGTGTATATACTACAAATTCCATCTGCCAGCAGACTGATTTTCTCAATGGAATGCAGTGATCCCCACACTCAGGTGTCCCCATTGTGGAAATTTTCCTTCATTTCTTCTTTTCTTGTAACCAGAACAGATAGCCCCATTGAAAGGTTTCCTCTCACCTCCTGCTGTGGTGACGTCCATAAATTTTTGATTTCCCATCACTTCCTGTCTTCACGACAAGTCTCTAGGAAAGATGGTGATGACCAATTTCCCCTGCAGGGACACACAGACAGCAATAAAAACCTGACAGGGGCTCCTCGGCCACCAAGCTGGCATACCAACTCAAATCCAGGTGGGTGCAGGATGTTGGGGACTTGGAGGACGGGGACTGGGGGGAGATACTGGAGGTTTGCAAACGGGTATCTCCTAAGCTTTCAGACCACCTTACACAGCTATACTGTATATCCTCCATAGCGCATACTTGACCCCAGTATGTAGCATTGCTAGATATCACACTTTTACACATGTCCCCTGGGGGACCTTTTCCACATACTATGGGATTCTCCAGCTGTACTTTATTACTGGTTCCAGGTGGTCCAATTCCTACATGACAAAATAGGCTCACCCTTGACTGTTGACCCGATTCTGTGCTTGTTGGGCCTCTTTCCAAACCCAGATAATGACAAATATGTGATACTCTTTCTACAAGAAGTGCTTTTTATTGCCAGAAAGCTTATCGCCCGCTGTTATATGCAGGTACTTTCCTCTAGGTTACAAGCTTGGTGTCACAAAGTAAATTCTGTATTGCCTCATAAGAAACTTTATTTATATACATGCTAACTCTTCGCTCCTCACAAGACCTCCTACTCTCTAGCTCCATGGTCTCCTCCTCCCATGCCCGACTCCAGGATTTCTCCAGGTCTCCCCCCCCCCCATCCTCTGGAACTCACTACCCCAATCCATCAGACTGTCACCTACCCTCCTCACATTTAGGCGCACCCTGAAAACCCATCTCTTCAAGGAAGCCTACCCCGCCCTCACCTAACGGACGATCTCCTCCTACCACTCCATCCCCCACAGCCATTTCCTCCTGTTCCACTATATCCTCCCTCCTAGATTGTAAGCTCCAAGTAGCAGGGCCCTCGAACCCCTCGTGTTTTGTATTGTCTCATGTACTGTCTCCCACTATAATGTTCAGCGCTGAGCAAACTTTTTGGCGCTATATAAATACTGTATAATAATAATGGTGCTCGGCTAAATACAACAAGATCTAGGACTGATGGTTGGCTGTTCCAGATACCTGCTCATAGATACATGTTGTCCCCGATTGATGTTTATTTAGCACCCCATTTTCTTTTGCCAATGTACTTGTGTCTTACAATGTAGCCCCTGATGGTCCTTTGTAGCATGTACTGTGCAATCCTTATATGACTAGTCTTGCCGTGCTGTCTTGAATTTATGACCCTGTTTATGCAATTGTGACTATGCCATATTGTATCTACTTATCTACTGTGGTTGTATGTGCTTTTCCTCTCAATAAATCACATTTGAAAGCTAAAAAGCTGACAGGGCTTCTAATTCATACCCATGCCATCCAAAGCTAGGAGAAGATTTAGCTGTAGTTCATGAAAATTAAGAACCCCCTGCAACATGAACTGAAGAAACAACTTGGATGTGTGACAAGTGGCCTTTAAAGTTGCAGAACAAGCCCAGCTAAATGGGACTAACAACTACTCACTACCGGGACCTGGATAAATAAGTACCTTTCATAGTCAGCTCTGCAACATGTTTCCAGCAAGTCTTTGGTGTCAGACTGGCCTTTCTTTCTGTCTTTTAGCGTCCCCAAATAAAGGTGAAGAGTGTCCAGCATCAGCTGCAAAGCATTTGCCATAATGTTGGTAAGTGCAGTTATGCATTTACTAGCCAGTGGCCTGATTTTACTAAGTAGGCTTCTAACTTGCAATGTTTTCTATGTTTCCATCTTTTTGTATACAACTCAAAATTGTTGAGGTTCTGGTGGGCAACCCACAATTACAGGAACGTTTTAATTACAGAAAATGCTGAAAGTTCTGCTAAACATGTACGACAGCATATGCATATGAAAAGGTTGTTCATATTCTGCAGGGACACAGAAAAAATTCCAGTTCCACCAACCGATTTCTCTGCCAAAAACGGTCTATTGCAAAAATTACTTTGCTGTAAATGTAAACCATTTCTCTAAGACTAGGCAACAACTTACTGAAAATTGTTAATTTGAAAAAAGTAAAAAATCCGGACCTTTCAAACTTACATATGATTAGAAATATTAAACGTTTTGCCTTGGCTTCACCTCTTCCCATCTATTTCACCTCCCCATTGGTTCTTTGTAATGGCTCCATTTAGCAAATGGGGAGATGGAAGGAGACAGGCAATGTTCTACTTTTACAAGAAAAATACAAATGTGCACATAACCTTAGCTACCTGTAGCTCTGTATCTATGCATTGTTTTGATGTGTAGCTATCAATGGAGGTAGTCTCCGCTAATGAACTTGCAATCGATGTGTGTTTATTTTTCTTTTTTTTTTTTTTTTCTTTCAATGTGCTGTTTTCTGCTCATATGAATTTAGAGGTTTCAATACTTTTTTTTCAGGTCTAACACATCGGTAGAATCATGCCTTGAATAGTTTCCTCCAGAGAAAAAATGGCAGTGGGTCTCCCCCTCTTAATTAACTTTAGCTTCCATGCTGCCTGTAGTGCCTGACTGCATAGTGATGTAGACTCTATCCACAGGAAAGCATTCAGCAGAGTCTCCCATGATCCATAGGGCATAACAACTACAACTAAACAATAAACCCCGGGGAAAAAAAAGCATCTAATTTTATACAAGCACCTATATAAATATATAAGAAAAAATAAAGCACAATGCAATTTATATAAAAAGGATAATTGTATTGCACATATTTTTTTTCTTTTATTTATATAGATTTATATAAAGTGGACTAATTTTAATGGAGTGTTTGCTTAGTTGTAGACGTTAGTGCTGTTACAGGTCACAGATATATATGATAGAAATTCATAATATTAGAACACATTTATGTTTGAGGAGGGGCTTGAGGAGAATTACAGGATTAGTTCACCTTTTGTAACATGTTAAATGTTTAACCCATATTCAGGATGTAACATGGTATGAAAGGACCAGCCCCCAATACCCATTGTAAAAAGCTAGCGGGTGATCTTCTCCCTCTGTTAGCTGTTACAATTTTAAAAAGGTTGCCATGTGGGGCTCTGTGCACCCAGCCATGTCACTCATTCACAGCATTCTGTAAATGGGGAAACTATAAGCCCCGGCAGCCTTTTGCGTCTGTCAGCTTGTAGTTCTCAGTGAACTACCATGGTGCTGTTGAGTGCTGTGGTAGTTCATTGATTCTTCCTGTTAGAATGTATTTGTTTGCCCATATGATGTGTGAGCACACAGAAACACGCTGATTGCTGGTGCAATGCTTTCCAGGCTCCCAAAACAAATAATGTCAAATGTATTTACCTGCAAAAAATGTGCATTTATTGTTTAAAGTTGAATTTATCCTTTGGGAGCACAAAATTATCGTCATATGATTCATACTTCATAGGGGCAACAGTGGATGTAGTTTAACACAGCAGGTGACCTCATAACTATTCCCTATAGTTGATATGAAGTATTTCTACATATAATATACCATTATGGCCATTGTATGGCCATTGGTGATCAAACAAGCTTACCATTCCATGACGTATTTCCAAAAAAGGGACAGTCATGATGTATGAAATATGTATGTCATTGGCAGTTAAAGGCCCCACATGGGCTCTTACTAGTGTCTGTACACAAATGAAAATGATTGCACTCTCTGTATCATGGGGATGGGCTTGATATCACTTTTTTTTTTTTTTTTTAATTCATGTTATTGGGAAGTTTATTCTCTGAATGGAAAGAGAGTAATTTTGTTAGAAATGAAAGTGTCATTCTTGTAATGCATATGAGGATGTATGCCAAGGTACATATGTGGCAGGCGCAGCACCCTTTGGTGCCTAGTGCGCTGTGGCATTAGAAAAATTATGCAATTGCTGTTTCTTTGTTTGATTAGACTGACTTTACTCTGTAATTCCTCCAATGCCACTCTATGGATGCAGTAGGTTTAAAGAGCACACCGAATACTTTAGTTAACTTCTTTAATAACTTCAATCTTCTTCATATAACTGCTTACAATGGCTTATTTCTTTCATATTACAATGGTTTAATTCGTATTACATTGGGTTGACTCGATAGATTGATAAATTCACTTGGATTTATAAATTCGATATATTCGATACGTTCGTTCGGTGGAACTACAAGTAAAACACACACAACAGTTTCAACACACAGATCCACCTGCACTGCCAAACAATAGAGGAACACACAAGTGCATTAAATACCTATTTGGCCTGCTCTGCCTCCATAAAGCTCTTCTGATTGGAACTGTCTGTTTCCTCTTCTGTCTGGTGAGCATGTGTCTCTAGAAAATCCTAGCAGGGAGTTTTACACAGGCACAAATGTGAAACTGGCTGGGATTGGTTAAGGCTCTGTACAGTATAAGGCTGTCTGTGATTGGCTCATCTTTAACTAACTCTTAAAGGCATATTTTCCTTTTCTGCTTCTGCTAACACAATGAATATATAAATGTCATATAACAATCAAAGACATAAATTACAGCAATGATTCTGCTTTTGGCTTTAACATATGCACATATATACTGTACTGAGATTATTGGCAGGTTTGGTATACACATATATGTGAACCATATTAACAACCTAGGACTGGTCTTAGCTGGCCAGCTACACTCCCACCAAAATTACCTATAATTCTATGTTCTCAGTAATAGGATTCGAACATGAATTCGAGGAATTTTCCATCAGTTTCTCAACTCTCAAGTGTCTTTGTTATTCTCAAGCAGAACAACTAACTTTTGTATTGAACGTTCCAGCTTGAGTGGAGTTGTGAGACGTTTTCCCTTTTTGTCCAGTTTTGAGTCTCCCATTTGTAACAAAACTCTTCTTACTAGTCCTTCTTTGTCCTTTTGAGCTTCTAGGACTTTGGCCAATTTCCATTGACTTCTAGGTAAGTCGTCTTCCTTTTACTAACACTATGTCATCAACATGAACATTTCTTCTAGGCGTTTGCCATTTACTTCTTAGTATGAGATGAGCTAAGTACTCCTTGCTCCATCTATTCCAAAACTGCTCTGATAGATATTGAACTCTTTGCCATCTTTTCATTGCGTATAAATCCTCTTTGGTGAAGTTGCCAGGTGGTGGCTGTATGTAATCAGACTTAAGGTGAAGTAGATGGTTGGGAGTTAGAGGTTCCAAACTTGTTGGGTCGTTGATGTTGTTGACTGTAAGTGGACGACTGTTAACAATAGACATTACTTCATAGAATAGTGTCCTAATTGAAGCATCATCTAATCTTCCGGCATTCTTTTTCAAAACTGAACTTAGTATGTTTCTTATAGTTCTGATTTGCCTCTCCCAGACTCCGCCTGTATGGCTTGCATGTAGAGCATTCATGTGAAAATCACACTGTTTCTCTAACAAGTACTCAGTTACTTTCTCTTTATCAATCTCTTTTAGAGCCTTGTTCAATTCATTCTTTGCTCCAACAAAATTAGATCCTTGGTCAGATCTAAGTTCTCTGACAGTACCTCTAATGGCTATGAAACATCTTAAGGCATTGATAAAGGCGTCGGTTGACATATCTTCCAACATTTCCAGGTGAATTGCTCTGGAGCTTAGACATGTAAATATCAGTCCATATCTCTTGTACTCCTTGCGGTTTTGTTTGGTGATAAATGGGCCGAAGCAATCCATTCCGCTATAAAGAAATGGTGGTGATGGGTTTACATGATCAGCTGGTAGATCAGCCATTCTTTGTTCTTCTGTAGGTCTACGTGTCTTTCTACAGATTACACATTTATTTATGTACTTCGCTATAACTTTGCTTCCTTTCACTATCCAGTAACCACCTTCTCTCAAACAGCTTTGAGTAAAGCTTCTTCCTTGATGCAAGGATTTGTTGTGGTAGTGATTGATAATCAATCTTGTGAAGGTAGAATGTTTGGGTAGAATTGCTGGATGCTTAACTCTGTTAGGTAGTGATGCATTTTCCAGCCTCCCTCCCACCTTCAGTATACCCTCCTGCAGAATAAGATTAAGCTTGTACAATGGGTGGTTGTTTGGAAGTCTCATAGGTTCTTGACTAAGTCTCTTCAATTCTTCACTGTAGAATCTTTGATGAATGAGTCTTATAACCGTTTCTTCAGCTTTCACTCTTTCCTCTATATTCAACGATTCTTTCTTTCGGATTCCTTTTGCTAAGTGTTGAATTCGAGCTACAATGTTTATGACTGTATTCCACTTTGAACATCTGGCTAGTCGTTCAAGTATGTCATCTTGACACTTGGTGGCAGTGCTCAATGTTTGAACTACCTTTACTTCTGGATCACCCATAGACAGTTCTGTATAACCTTCACTGGGTATGATTTCCTTTTCCCAAAGGAACTCTGGACCGGTGAACCAGTTTGAATTCTTCAATTCTGTTACATTTAGGCCTCTTGAAGCATGATCTGCCGGGTTTTGCTTCATGTCAACATAGTGCCAATGCTCTGGATTCGTTGTTTTCCGAATTTTTTGAACTCTGTTAGCGACAAAAGTGTGGAATCTTCGAGCTTCATTGTTTATGTAACCTAGGACAACTTGTGAGTCTGTCCAAAAATGTTCTTCATCTATTTTCAATTCCAATTCTTCTCTCAGAAACTGACTTACTGATGCTGAAACGACGGCTGCCGTTAGTTCAAGTCTTGGTATTGTCTGAATATTGTTGGGTGCTACTCTGGCCTTTCCCATAACTAGGGCACAGTGTATCTTTTCTTCTCCTATTACTCTGATGTAGGAGCACTGACCATAACCATGACTACTGGCATCTGAAAAGTGATGAAGTTCTATTTTCTTGTACTTTCCGAAATCAGGATTTACAAAACATCTGGGTATCCGAATTTCTTTCAAATTTTGCAAGTCTCTTATCCAACTCTCCCACCTTGGCCTCAAGCCTGCAGGTATGGGTTCGTCCCATCCCAACTTCTGTCTGCATAATTCTTGCAGTATTTCTTTTGCTCTGAGGATTACTGGTGATAGGAATCCCAACGGATCATATATTGAGGCTACTGTGGAAAGAATGGTACGTCTAGTTGGAACTTTCTCTTCCATGGATATTTCAAAGAAAAAATTGTCGTTTTCTACATTCCATCCCAATCCGAGTACATTCTGAACTGGAAGAGGATCATAGTTAAGATCCACATTCTTTATTGTTGATGCACGTTCGGAGTCACTGATGGATTCTAGTACCTCTCTGTCGTTTGAGATGAATTTGTGAAGACGCAGGTTTGCCTTTGCGCATAACTCTTGGCTCTGTCTCACCAACTGAATTGCCGATTCTGAGGATTCTAGGCTTATAAGACCATCATCTACATAAAAGTTTTTCTTCAAAAAATTTGCTGCTGATGGACAATACTTTTCATTCTGATTGGCCAGATACTTCATACCATAATTAGCACAACCTGGGGATGATGCTGCTCCAAACAAGTGTACTTTCATCCTGTATTCCGCTGGCTCTGTATCTGTATCTCCGTCTTCCCACCATAGGAACCTCAGGAAGTCTCTATCTTCTTCCTTCACATGAAATTGGTGGAACATCTTTTCAATGTCACACATGACTGCTATGGGATACTTTCTGAATCTAAAGAGTACTCCAGGTACAGTGTTTGTAAGATCTGGTCCCTTAAGTAGATGATCGTTCAATGCAACATCATTGTACCTTGCTGAGCAATCAAAAACTACTCTGATCTTATCCGGTTTCTTTGGGTGATAGACACCTTGATGTGGGATGTACCACACTTCTCCATTTTTAGGCTGACCATCAACTTTCTCTGCGTGCCCTTCTTTGAGGATTTCTTTCATGAATTTCAAATAATCATCTTTCAGTTTGGGATCTCTTCCCATCCTTTTCTTTAAGCTTTTCAATCTTGCCAGGGCAAGATCTCTGTTATTTGGCAGATGAGGTCGTTCTCTAAAAGGTAGGGGCATTTCAAGATAACCTTGTTGATTTTGCTGAATATTATCTTCTAGAACTTGTACAAACTTTATGTCCTCTTGGGAGACACTCTTTTCATTACAACTTACGTCTGCAAAGTCAGATTCTAGGATTTTGAGTACTTTCGCTGGACTTACAGTTGGTAACTCTTGGACAGATATTCTATGACACAATCCTGTCACCTGTCCTGAATCTGCAATCTGTCGTTTTCCTCCAACAACACCCCATCCTAGATCAGTTTGGACTGCGTAGGGTTCACCCTTTCCTCCTGCGATTATCTTTCGTGGCACCAAGACCTCGGGACAGTCGTAGCCTATCAACAGTCCAACACCAAATTCCTTCAGCGGGGACATTTCATGAGATATGACAGATAGGTGTTCCCATTTGTTGGCTGTTTCACAGGTAGGTATGCGATCTCGATCCAGAGGTATGTCGTCTTTTGTATAAGCTGGAGGTAGATCTAATATGCAGTTTGAGTGGAGTCCTCTAACTCTCAGTCCTCTGACTCTTTGACTGTTCACCAATGTGTCTCTTCCTGTCATTGTGGTGAGTTTGAGTTTCACTGGTTCTGTGGCCACTTGTAATTTCTTGCAGATTTCTTGATCAATGAAGGTGACGTCACTCTGGGCATCCAGTAGCACAAAGGCGTATACCTTCTTGTTCTTCCTTTTAGGATTTGAAATACACACTGGTACAACCATTGACGTGCCATTGATTTCTCTTTCTCTCACTCTGCAAGAGAATACTGTCGCTTTATTTTCTTCCTCAGTGTCCTTGGGCATTAAGGATTTCTCTTTCTTTGGACGTTCTTCATGTAGTGGTGTAGGATGACGTCCTTTACAAACGCTGCAAGTGGCCTTTTTCTTGCATTCTTTAGTAATATGGCCTTTTTCTTAAACATCCAAAACACAGCTGATTATCAAACACAAACTTCTTCTTTTCGTCTGGAGACCTTTCCTTCAATCTTTGGCACTTATGTATGGAGTGATTCTCTTCACAGAACATACACTTGAAAGTAGTCTGAAGACTTGTCAGTTCTGACTCTTTACTGATCCCAGTAATGACATTGAACTTGCTCTCATGGGCATCTGGACCTTTAGTAGCTGTGTTGGTTGCAAAGCTAGTTGCTCTTGAGCATCTTATCTCTCTTGTAGGCCTTTCTTCTAAGGGTTTTAAGACATAAGATGCTGTTACTGGATTACACGCTATTCATGCTTCCTCATTGACAAATTCAGAGAACTCTTTAAAACTTGGGAAGTTTTTGCCTTGATCTAACTGTTTAGTCACATAGCGATTCCATCCAGAAGCCACTTGTTCTGGTAGCTTGGCTAGCATCCTGTGGTTTTCTAGATAGTCATTCAATACTTTTAGTCCTTGAACATGTGGGATAGCATTGCTGCATGCTTGCAGGAAGTCGCCATACTCTTGGAGCTTGAAGTGTTCTTTAGAACCTATTTTAGGCCAGTTTATCAACTTCTCTCTGAAAGCTCTTTGTACTAAGAAGGGATGATCATATCTTGCATTTAATTTTTCCCAAGCTTGCTTGTAGGCTTCTTCATCTTTCCTATAGAAGTTACCTTCAAGAACCTTTTTTGCTTCTCTGCCAGTATACCGCTGGAGGTAGAATAACTTGTCCACTGCACTGGAGCAATTATGTTCAATGATCATTTCAAAACTTGCCTTCCATTCTATAAACTTCAGTACGTCTCCAGAGAATATAGTAGATTCTGGAACAGGAAGTCTAGTGAGAAATATTCTCTGAGGTTTCGCCGGGTCAACAGTTGTAACATCCTCGTGACCACTGCCATGACATATGGGAGTTGAATTATCTGGTTCTCTTTTTCCACTTTGTTCTGAATCAGGTGAGTCTCTCTTCTTTTCTCTCTGAGCAGGGATGAAAGGACTATGACTTATTTCTTCACTACATGCTGGAGATTTCCTTCCATTTTCCTGGGCGTAGGAAAGAACGTAGGAGTCAGCTTCTCCACTTAGCACTGATTTGGATCTATGACTACCCTGATTCGTATCCTCTTCGTGCACTCTGAGTCTGGCTTCTATAATCTTAACTTCCTTCTGCCTTTCCAGACTTTCCATTTTATGGCGCTGAGCTTCCAGTTCGGCTTCCATTTTATGGCGCTGAGCTTCCAGTTCGGCTTCCATTTTATGGCGCTGTGCTTCTATTTTATGGCCCTGAGCCTCCATTTCGGCTATCCGTAGACGCTGAGCCTCAATGGCAGATTCCATCTCAACTTCTGCTCTTTTGGCAGCGAGTTGTTCAGCTAATTCCTTTCTTTTGGCTGACGTACTTGAGAACTCTGTTATGTGGCTGGCACTTCTGCTAGTGATGGAAGTCACACTTGAGATTGTGGTTCCTCCTAAGGACCAAGCATAGTCTTTCATGAAGAGCGCATTCATTCCCTTTCGTGCCTTGACTTCATCATAATTTTCTGCAGATGATAGTTCTCTCATAAGCTTCACTAAATCCCTAGTGACTGCGGTACATGTATCCATGTTCCTTACAATATCCTGGGAGGGTGTCAAGGACGACCGCAAGTTGACATATGCTGTCATAAGCTCTGACTCAGAATTTTCTACTGTCTCTATCATTTCACTCAAATTCTCCTTTATGCTTTCTTGTTTTAGCTTTCTGCGAATGTCTATGGTGTATACTTTCCACCTCTCATACATTCGGGCGAACTTTTTTTCCTTTCAGTGCTGCCTCTTGCTCCAAATTTTCTAGCACCTTTTGGGTCGGTTTTCTGTCCCGTGATGAACGTCTTAGTTCACCTGTTTCAGCTATATTTGTTTGGGGCGAGACTACCGTTTCATTGCACCTTTCAGATTCAGACAGGTTCTCTTGCTCTTCACCTTCTACCATATCTATCATTGCATCCGCTAACAGTGGGGTGGCAATGCTAGGCTCAGCCATTTCTGAATGCTATAACAATTAATATGAATAATAAGGACCTGTCACTTTAAATGCAATACTAACAAATGCAAGAATAAATGACTTTCAGTTTACACGTAATAGCATCAAAACACAGGCAATAAATGACTTTCACTTTAAATACTTCAGAATCATATACTATAAATGTCTCTCTTTTATTAAAAGTCTGTATTCTCTTGAGCACAAAAATGTCTCTTGCAGAAACCTATGTGCATAAGTGAGTAATAAAGGAAAGCTCTGACCTTAATTGAAGAACAGGATACCGTGATCTGAAGGTTGCAGAAACAAATGTCAGTCTTAAAGGAGACTTTTCTTGATGCGGTGACTTTGCGATGCTCTGCGGTGACTTGCGATGCTCTGCGGTGACTTGCGACTAGTATGGTGAACTCTCTAGATGCAACACGTGGTCTCTTGATGGATAGCGGTGCGGGCACTCTAGCTCTGGACTCTGGCCCTCCCCCCATGCATCTTTCTCTCTCTAGGGGTGCAGGAGGTTTGGCGCTCTTTCTCTGACTGTCTTGCCTTTGCCGTTATGCCACTTTGAGAGTCGCCTGCAGTCTGACTAATGCGCACGTGCTATGGCCTGTACTGTTCCGCTGAGGTGTCTCCACGTGTACTCTTTACTGTGCAAGTTGAGGAGCGCTGTTGCTTTACCTCTGAGGGTAATAGTTCCACTGTGGCAGGCGCAGCACCCTTTGGTGCCTAGTGCGCTGTGGCATTAGAAAAATTATGCAATTGCTGTTTCTTTGTTTGATTAGACTGACTTTACTCTGTAATTCCTCCAATGCCACTCTATGGATGCAGTAGGTTTAAAGAGCACACCGAATACTTTAGTTAACTTCTTTAATAACTTCAATCTTCTTCATATAACTGCTTACAATGGCTTATTTCTTTCATATTACAATGGTTTAATTCGTATTACATTGGGTTGACTCGATAGATTGATAAATTCACTTGGATTTATAAATTGGATATATTCGATAAGTTCGTTCGGTGGAACTACAAGTAAAACACACACAACAGTTTTACACACAGATCCACCTGCACTGCCAAACAATAGAGGAACACACAAGTGCATTAAATACCTATTTGGCCTGCTCTGCCTCCATAAAGCTCTTCTGATTGGAACTGTCTGTTTCCTCTTCTGTCTGGTGAGCATGTGTCTCTAGAAACTCCTAGCAGGGAGTTTTACACAGGCACAAACGTGAAACTGGCTGGGATTGGTTAAGGCTCTGTACAGTATAAGGCTGTCTGTGATTGGCTCATCTTTAACTAACTCTTAAAGGCATATTTTCCTTTTCTGCTTCTGCTAACACAGTGGTGGGCAACCTTTTTTTTCAACTGAGCCAAATCTCGCCAAAACCACGATTGAAATTTATTTTGAGAGCCACATTTTTAAAACTGAAAATACATCTCCCATATAGTAATTCATCCCCCATAGTAATTCATCCCCCATATAGTAATTCATCCCCCATAGAGTAATTCATCCCCCATATAGTAATTCATCCCCCATAGTAATTCATCCCCCATAGCAATTCATCCCCCATATAGTAATTCATCCCCCATATAGTAATTCATCCCCCATATTAATTCATCCCCCATATTAATTCATCCCCCATATAGTAATTCATCCCCCCATAGTAATTCATCCCCCCATAGTAATTCATCCCCCATATAGTAATTCATCCCCCATATAGTAATTCATCCCCCATAGTAATTCATCCCCCATATAGTAATTCATCCCCCATAGTAATTCATCCCCCATATAGTAATTCATCCCCCATAGTAATTCATCCCCCCCATAGTAATTCATCCCCCCCATAGTAATTCATCTCCCATATAGTAATTCATCTCCCATATAGTAATTCATCCCCCATATAGTAATTCATCCCCCATATAGTAAGTCCCCCCCCATATAGTAAGTCCCCCCCATATAGTAAGTCCCCCCCCATATAGTAAGTCCCCCCATATAGTAATTCATCCCCCATATAGTAAGTCCCCCCTGTGTCAATTCACTTACCTTTGCTCCGCGTGTTCCTCTCGCCGTGCTTCCCGCGCCGTTCTGGTCTTCAGGGCGGACTGTGAGAGTAGAGGAGTTCGTCACGCTGCCCCGCCTACATCCTGGCTGCCCCGCCTACATCCTGACAGCTGCAGAGTCCTGACTTTTGGGGCGGCCGCCCGAGAGGAGGGAGGGGAGCGGGCGGCCGTCCGAGAGGAGGGAGGGGAGGGGAGGGGAGGTGAGGGGGCGGCCGCCCTGCACACGCCCGTCCGAGAGGAGGGAGAGGAGGGAGGGGAGCGGGCGCCCGGCACACAGAAGAGCCGCATTTAAGCTTGTCAAGAGCCGCATGTGGCTCGCGAGCCGCGGCTTGCCGACCACTGTGCTAACACAATGAATATATAAATGTCATATAACAATCAAAGACATAAATTACAGCAATGATTCTGCTTTTGGCTTTAACATATGCACATATATACTGTACTGAGATTATTGGCAGGTTTGGTATACACATATATGTGAACCATATTAACAACCTAGGACTGGTCTTAGCTGGCCAGCTACAACATAAGGGTTGCTTAATGGTTCATATGTAGACTCCTCTCCTGCTTAGTAATGACTTTAGTATATACAGTCAGGTCCATAAATATTGGGACATCGACACAATTCTAACATTTTTGGCTCTATACACCACCACAATGGATTTGAAATGAAACGAACAAGATGTGCTTTAACTGCAGACTGTCAGCTTTAATTTGAGGGTATTTACATCCAAATCAGGTGAACGGTGTAGGAATTACAACAGTTTGCATATGTGCCTCCCACTTGTTAAGGGACCAAAAGTAATGGCACAGAATAATAATCATAAATCAAACTTTCACTTTTTAATACTTGGTTGCAAATCCTTTATGTCAATTACAGCCTGAAGTCTGGAACACATAGACATCACCAGACGCTGGGTTTCATCCCTGGTGATGCTCTGCCAGGCCTCTACTGCAACTGTCTTCAGTTCCTGCTTGTTTTTGGGGCATTTTCCCTTCAGTTTTGTCTTCAGCAAGTGAAATGCATGCTCAATCGGATTCAGGTCAGGTGATTGACTTGGCCATTGCATAACATTCCACTTCTTTCCCTTTAAAAAACTCTTTGGTTGCTTTTGCAGTATGCTTTGGGTCATTGTCTGTCTGCACTGTGAAGCGGCGTCCAATGAGTTCTGAAGCATTTGGCTGAATATGAGCAGATAATATTGCCCGAAACACTTCAGAATTCATCCTGCTGCTTTTGTCAGCAGTCACATCATCAATAAATACAAGAGAACAAGTTCCATTGGCAGCCATACATGCCCACGCCATGACACTACCACCACCATGCTTCACTGATGAGGTGGTATGCTTAGGATCATGAGCAGTTCCTTTCCTTCTCCATACTCTTCTCTTCCCATCACTCTGGTACAAGTTGATCTTGGTCTCATCTGTCCATAGGATGTTGTTCCAGAACTGTGAAGGCTTTTTTAGATATCATTTGGCAAACTTTAATCTGGCCTTCCTGTTTTTGAGGCTCACCAATGGTTTACATCTTGTGGTGAACCCTCTATATTCACTCTGGTGAAGTCTTCTCTTGATTGTTGACTTTGACACACATACACCTACCTCCTGGAGAGTGTTCCTGATCTGGCCAACTGTTGTGAAGGGTGTTTTCTTCACCAGGGAAAGAATTCTTCAGTCATCCACCACAGTTGTTTTCCGTGGTCTTCCGGGTCTTTTTGGTGTTGCTGAGCTCACCGGTGCTTTCCTTCTTTTTAAGAATGTTCCAAACAGTTGTTTTGGCCACGCCTAATGTTTTTGCTATCTCTCTGATTTGTTTGTTTTTTTTTCAGCCTAATAATGGCTTGCTTCACTGATAGTGACAGCTCTTTGGATCTCATCTTGAGAGTTGACAGCAACGGATTCCAAATGCAAATAGCACACTTGAAATGAACTCTGAACCTATTATCTGCTCATTGTAATTGGGATAATGAGGGAATAACACACCTGGCCATGAAGCAGCTGAGAAGCCAAGTGTCCCATTACTTTTGGTCCCTTAACAAGTGGGAGGCACATATGCAAACTGTTGTAATTCCTACACCATTCACCTGATTTGGATGTAAATACCCTCAAATTAAAGCCGACAGTCTGCAGATAAAGCACATCTTGTTTGTTTCATTTCAAATCCATTGTGGTGGTGTATAGAGCCAAAAATGTTAGAATTGTGTCGATGTCACAATATTTATGGACCTGACTGTATATGTCATTTAGTCCAGTACAGGGGTGGACTGACAATTCGGGCAATTGCTCCAGGGCCTGGGGTCAGTTGGGGGCCCCATGAGTTGCCCCTGGTATCTTTCATAGGCTTTTTTGAGTGTGGGCAAGGACAAAGGCCCCATGATCCCCTATTGCCTGGGAGCCCCATGAGCTCTCAGTCCACCCTGGTACAGTACCCAATCATGTTGTGAGTCATGATTGATTTTACTTGCAAATACCTTTTTTAAAATACATTTTCCTTTTCAAGAAAATTCTGTTTTGTGCCCTTCGTTATAGTACCTGTGATGGAATAACTGATTCACAGCCACAACCACCAGTGTCCTCACATACACTTGTATTACTTTGTAAGAAAGATAGGGTGTATTTGCAGCACTGCCCCCTCAGGAGTTGCTGAAATTTGGGTCCCCCTATGGTCCTGCAGAGCCAAGCACATTTCCTTCACACAGACTTGCATCCAGGAGACAGTAACCAATCCTTGAGCTTATTTAGGGGATCTGAACTTGGATAGGGTAAGGGGTATATGGGATACCCAAGGGTAATGGAAACTAAGGACAATCTTCCTGAACTATGTATAAGTCTCTTCAAGAACAAATCCTTCTTCTTGTAGAGCTGGCCAGCATCTCCTGTTGTACCACCCTAGATTCTCCTAATCCAGCTGTTCTGGGTGAATCCCTGGGCAGCGGATCCAGTACATGTGACTTTAAGAGAAGACTGTCCGGGTAGTAGCTAATCCAGTTTCCCACCAGAATGCTCCTTCCCGTTACTGGCCCAGGGGGGTGAAGGTCTACTCACTCAGTCCTTCTATGTGAGCTGGTGGGTTGGTGACTGCTACCAAGCCTTCTAACTGGGCCGCTCCTTCCCTGCTTCATAGATGGTCCTCACTCTGGGGGCCAGTGAAGTCCCAAGCTTTCTTCCTTCCAAGCTCCTCTGCCTGGAGATGAGCCCCTTCCCATCTGGGCTCCCCCCTAGGCTCCTGCTCTCCTGCCTCACTTCTCCATCTTCCACCTGAACTCTCCTTGCTACTGAGCAGGCTCAAACACACTTAAGGGCTGTCCAGGTCCCTTGCCAAGCCTCCTGTTGGGGATTGGGCAGGATCACTTGAGAGTGCAGACCAGCCACTCCTTGCCTCCACCCACTGCTTCTAGAACTTTCTCCAAAGTTCTAGTGCAGGGGAAGTCTCAGAGAACTGGTCTGCAGAGCGTCTCAGCCCTGACCAAAATTTGACCTCCTTTCGACTGTTGCACCTGGGCTTGCTACTAGCCCCTGCCTATCAATTAAACAACTAGCTTCCCCTAGCTGCCCAGGAGGGTGCTACACAAACATTAAAGGCAGCCTAGTTTTCTTAATGCATGTTTCCTGTAAAATACAGAACCATAGTAATTTCATAGCAAAAAAAATACAAAGTTCTAAAACTTAAGAAACATGGCATAAAAATTGTGGGGAGCTATGTGGTGTGGTTTATCCATCCCCTGTAAGTTCACACATCGTAGCACAGGTCTGCTATATACATACATAAAATTCATATCTTTAAAGTGTGTTATCCGAAAAGTGAAGACGCAATGTGTGTGTGTGTGTGTGTGTGTGTGTGTGTGTGTGTGTGTATATATTAATACCTCACAGAAGTGAGTACACCCCTCACATTTTTGTAAATTATTTTATTATATCTTTTCATGTGACAGCACTGAAGAAATACTTTCCTGCAATGTAAAGTAGTGAGTGCACAGCTTGTATAACAGTGGAAATTTACTGTCCCCTCAACGCAACATAACGCAACACACAGCCATTAATGTCTAAACATACTTGGTGAGTCCATCACTTTCACCCTCAGCTTCTTTAGCAAGGCAGTGATCGTCTTGGAGGTGTGTATGGGGTCATTATCATGTTGGAATACTGCCCTGTGGCCCAGTCTCCGAAGGGAGGGGATCATGCTCTGCTTCAGTATGTCACAGTACATGTTGGCATTCATGGTTCCCTCAATGAACTGTAGCTCCCCAGTGCTGGCAGCACTCATGCAGCCCAAGACCATGACACTCTCACCACCATGCTTGACTGTAGGTAAGACACACTTGTCTTTGTACTCCTCACCTGGTTGCTGTCACACGCTTGACACCATGTGAACCAAATAAGTTTATCTTGGTCTCATCAGACCACAGGACATGGTTCCAGTAATCCATGTCCTTAGTCTGCTTGTCTTCAGCAAACTGTTTGGGGGCTTTCTTGTGCATCATCTTTAGAAGAGGCTTCCTTCTGGGATGACCAATTTGATGCAGTGTACGGCATATGGTCTGAGCACTGACAGACTGACACCCCCCACCCCTTCAACCTCTGCAGCAATGCTGACAGCACTCATACATCTATTTCCCAAAGACAACCTCTGGACATGACGCTGAGCACGTGCACTCAACTTCTTTGGTCAACCATGGCGAGGCCTGTTCTGAGTGGAACCTGTCCTGTTAAACTGCTGTATTGTCTAGGCCTCCATGCTGCAGCTCAGTTTCAGGGTCTTGGTAATCTTATAGCCTAGGCCATCTTTATGTAGAGCAAGAATTCCTTTTTTTCAGATCCTTAGAGAGTTCTTTGCTATGAGGTGCCATGTTGAACTTCCATTGACTAGTATGAGAGAGTGAGAACGATAACACCAAATTTAACACACCTGCTCCCCATTCACACCTGAGACCTTGTAACCCTAACGAGTCACATGACACCAGGGAGGGAAAATGGCTAATTGGGCCCAATCTGGACATTTTCACTTAGGGGTGTACTCACTTTTGTTGAGAGAGAGAGAGAGAGAGAGAGAGAGAGAGAGAGAGAGAGAGAGAGAGAGAGAGAGAGAGAGAGAGAGAGAGAGAGAGAGAGAGAGAGAGAGAGAGAGAGAGAGAGAGAGAGAGAGAGAGAGAGAGAGAGAGAGAGAGAGAGAGAGAGAGAGAGAGAGAGAGAATAAAATATATATATACACACACACACAGAAGGAAATAAGTATTTGATTACTTATTTCCCTCATAAACATGCAAATCAGTGCATAATTTTGTTAGACATGCATTTCTTTTGAATTTTTTGTTGCTATTCTGTCTGTGTTACAATACACCTACCATTCGATATTTAGACTGATCATTTCTTTGTGAGTGAGCAAACATTCAAAATCAGCAGGGGATCATAATTATTTGATCCCCCTGCAGATTTTGTGAGTTTGCCCACTTACAAAGAAATTAAGGTTCTGTAATAGGTGTATATTAAATGATAGAATATCAACCAAAAATCCAGAAAAAACATGATACAAATGTTATATATTGAGTTGCAGTTCAGTGAATAAAAGAAGTATTTGATCCCCTACCAACCAACAATAATTCTGGCTCCCACAGACTGGCTATCTGCTCATGTGGTACATAGATTAGTCCTGTCAATTTTAAGAAGTTTCTCCCAATGGAATCTCGTTATGTGTATAAAAGACTCCTGTCCACAGAATCTTTCTTCCATTCAAACCTCATCACAGTCATGGGCAAGACCAATGAGCTGTCAAAGGAAGTCAGGGACAAGACTGTAGACCTGCACAAAACTGGAATGATCTACAAGACCATCAGCAAGAAGCTTGGTGAGAAGGAGATGATTATGTTGGAGCGATTATTTGCAAATGGAAGAAATCCAAAATAACCATCAATCACCCTCGGTCTGGAGCTCCATGCACAATTTCTCCTCATGGGGTAAATATGATCATGAAAAAAGTGAGGGATCAGCCCAGAACTACATGGGAGGAGCTTGTGAATGATCTCAGAGCAGTTGGGACCAGAGTCATCAAACAATTGGTAACACAATACATCGCCATGGATTGAAATTCTGCAGCGCCCACAAGGTCCTCCTCAAGAAGGCACATGTATAGGCCCGTCTAAAGTTTGACAATGAACATCTAAATAATTCAGAGAAGGATTGGGAGAAAGTGCTGTGGTAAGATGTGACCAAAATTGAGCTCTTTAGCGTTAACTCATCTTGCCATGTTTGAAGTGAAGCATGGAGGTGGAAACATGCTTTGGGGCTGTTTCTCTAATGTACAGGCCAACTAAAGGTACCGGCTGACTTTGCTGCATTGAGGGGCCAAAATGAGGGGCTTTATATTGTAAAATCTTGGTTGAGAACATTCTTCTTTCAGCTAGAACACAGAAGATAGGTCGAGGATGTGTCTTTCAGCATGACCATGACCCAAAACATACCGCCAAGGCAACAAAGAAGTGGCTCAAGAAGAAGCACACTAAAGTCATGGAGTGGACTAGCTAGTCTCTAGACCTTAATCCTATAGAAAATGTCTGGAGAGAGCTGAAACTTTGGGTTGCCAAGTGACCGTGAAGAAACCTTTAAGGATTTACAGAAGCTCTGTAAAGAAGAGTGGACCAAAATCTCTCCTGAGATGTGTGCAAACCTGGTAACCAACTACAAGAAACGTCTTACCTTTGTGCTTGCTAACAAGGGTTTCTCCACCAAGTACGAAGTCGTGTTTTGCTTGGGGATCAAATGCTTATTTTACTCACTGAACTGCAACTCAATTTATAAAATTTGTATTGTGTTTTATTTGGATCTTTGGTTGATATTCTGTCTCTATCATTTAAAATACTACTATGATACAAATTATAGACCCTTCATTTCTTTGTTAGTGGGCATACTTACAAAATCTGCAGGGGATTAAATAATTATTTTCCCGTGTGTGTAATATATAAAGTATTGGGACGCCAGCCTTAGTCCGTAGGGTTTAATATCGAGTTGGCCCACCCTTTGCAGCTATAACAACTTCAACTCTTCTGGGAAGGCTGTCCACAAGGTTTAGGAGTGTGTCTATGGGAGTATTTGACCATTCTTCCAGAAGCGCATTTGTGAGGTCAAGCAGTGATGTTGGACGAGAAGGTCTGACTCCACTCTAAGTCATCCCAAAGGTGTTCTATCGGGTTCCCCCACCCCAAACTCGGTCATCCCATGTCTTTATGGACCTTGCTTTGTGCACTGGTGCACAACCATGTTGGAACAGGAAGGGGACATCCCCAAACTGTTCCCACAAAGTTGGGAGCATGATATTGTCCAACATGTCTTGGTATGCTAATGCCATAAGTGTTCCTTTTCACTGGAACTAAGGGACCAAGCCCAATCCCTGTTAACCACTTGCCTACCGGGCACTTATACCCCCTTCCTGCCCAGGCCAATTTTCAGCTTTCAGCGCTGTTGCACTTTGACAATTGCGCGGTCATGTACAACACTGTACCCATATGAAATTTTTATAATTTTTTTTTCACACAAATAGAGCTTTCTTTTGGTGGTATTTAATCGCCACTGGGTGTTTTTTATTTTTTGTGCTATAAACAAAGAACAAAAAATTAGAAAAATGTTTCTTTGTTTCTATTATAAAATTTTGCAAACATGTCATTTTTCTCCTTCGCTGATGTGCGTTGATGAGGCTGCACTGATGGGAACTGATGAGGTGGCAGGGATAGGCAGCACTGATGAATGGCACTGACTGGCGGCACTGCTGGGCACTGGCAGCACTGATGGGTGGCACTGCAGTGCACAGGTGGGAGGCACTGATGAGCACAGGTGGGTGGCAGAGGTGGGCGGCACTGCTGGGCACTGATCATCAGGGCACTGATCATCAGTGCCGATCTCTGACAATTGCCGGTTATCGGCAGTACTTTCCTCACGCTGTGATAGCATGAGGAAAGTGCAGCTGATAACCGGCAACTGTATTTACCCAGTGATCTGCTGTGTCATTGGACACAGCTAATCACGTGGTAAAAGGCCCCTGTGAATAGGACACAGAGATCAGCAGGCGCGTGCCACTGGGGGTGCGCAGGGGGGTGTTCTGGGAGGACGTCCATGGAAGTCCTCTCAGAACTTGACAACCACGTTGTAGTCATCTTTTGGCTATAGCGCGGTTGGAAAGGTTTAAAATATCAGGTTTCTGTGATGTAAAAAATTAAGACAAAGATAAATAATTTCAGAACTTTTTCCACCTTTTTAATTTAACCTATAAAACTGTACAACTCAGTTGAACAACAAACTGAAATCTTTTTGGTGGAGGGAAGTAAAAATATTAAACTAAAATAATATGGTTGCATAAGTGTGCACACCCTTAAACTAATACTTTGTTGAAGCACCTTTTGATTTTATTACAGCATTCAGTCTTTTTGGGTATGAGTCTATCAGCATGGTACATCTTGACTTGACAATATTTGTCCACTCTCCCTTGCAAAAACACTCCAAATCTGTGAGATTGCAGGGGCATCTCCTGTACACAGCCCTCATCAGATCAGCCCACAGATTTGTGTTCGAATTCAGATATGGGCTCTGGCTGGGCCATTCCAAAACTTTTAATCTTCTAGAGAAGCCATTCCTTTGTTGATTTGGTGGTTTGGATGTGTGCTTTGGGTCATTGTCCTGCTGAAAGATGAAGTTCCTCTTCATGTTCAGCTTTCTAGCAGTAGCCTGAAGGTTTTGTGCCAATATTGACTGGTATTTGGAACTGTTCTTTTTTCCCTCTACCTTGACTAAGGCCCCAGTTCCAGCTGAATAAAAACAGCCCCAAAGCATGATGCTGCCACCGCCATGCTTCACTGTGGGTATGGGATTATTTTGGTGATGTGCAGTGTTTTTGTGCCAAACATATCTTTTGGAAGTATGGCCAAAAAGTTCAACCTTGGTTTCATTAGACCATAACACATTTTCCCACATGCTTTTCGGAGACTTCAGATGTGTTTTTGCTAAACTTAGCCAGGCCTGGATGTTTTTCTTTGAAAGAAAAGGCTTCTGTCTTGCCACTCTACCCCATAGCCCAGACATAAGAAGAATACGGGAGATTGTTGTCACATGTACCACACAGCCAGTACTTGCCAGATATTCTTGCAGCTCCCTTGATGTTGCTGTAGGCCTCTCGGCAGCCTCTCAGACCAATTTTTTTTCTCGTCTTTTTATCAATTTTGGAGGGACGACCAGTTCTTGGTAAGGTCACTGTTGGGCCATATTTTCTCCACTTGATGTTGACTGCCTTCACTGTGTTCCATGGTATATTTAATGCCTTAGAAATTCTTTTGTACCCTTCTGACTGATACCTTTTAACAATGAGACCCCTGTGATGCTTTGGAAGCTCTCTGCTGTAGGATGCGACTAAGAAAATGTCAGGGAAGACCTACTAGAACAGCTGAATTTTATTTGGGGTTAATCAGAGGCACTTTAAATAATGGCAGGTGTGTACTGTCTCCTATTAACATGATTTGAATGTGATTGCTTAATTCTGAACACTGCTATATCTGCAGTTTGAAGAGGGTGTGCACACTTATGCAACCACATCATTTTAGTTTTTTGTTTACTCTTCCCCTCCCCCTAAAAGATTTCAGTTTGTTTTTCAATTGAGTTGTACAGTTTATAGGTCACATTAAAAAACATTACATCACAGAAACCTGACGTTTTAACGGGTGTGTAGACTTTTTATATCCACTGTATATGTGTAAATTCCACTGTGGGCCAGTATCACATAGTTTAATATATAATCCCAAAATAGGGACATGATCCTCAATGGTTTATAGATATCTGGGATTATACAGTGTAAAAAGTCCTGGTTCTTGACTAGTGCACATGGAATTCTGAGGGATAGCAAACAATTCCCAAGCTGTACCCTCACTAGAACATCGTATACTGCAAAGGATTGTGTTGTATATGGGTAAATATTGCTGGGAGACTCCAACGGAAGGCTTGCACATTTCATGTACCTGAGACTACCATATGTTTAGACAAATGCAGTATACCATATTGAGCTCTTCCCAGTAAGCAACAATAACCCTCTTGACAGGGATCTCTACAATGGCTAGACCAAACTCTGTGTGGCATAAATTGTAGTTGTCTGACAAACGAGACACCCAGCCATAAAGTGGAAGCCAAATACCCATTTTAGCTTGGTAAGGAAGAAAAATACTTAGCCATCCACATTAGACATGAATGGTCCAGTCCATCCCATGAGGCTCATGTGCTTCAGTCCATTTGTGTATCATATATACGGGGTCTGGTCCATCAAAGGAAACTCTCCCCTGGGTCCACTGGGGGACTGGTCAAGCCTTACTAGGTGAGAATACAGGACCCTTTAGGACTTAAATTACTTATATTGGATATTGATGGATTTGGTAAATTGATGAGACTTGGCACTGGAGATCAGTGGTGAACCACTGGAATACAATGAGCCACTGGTGGAAAACACTAAATTGAGAGATGTCAAATTGTGTAAAATATCTAAGTTCATTCCCCTTTGTCGGCATTATATGTTTTGTGAGGGTGGTAGTACAAGAACTCAGACTCTTAAATCCAGGTGTGGGGGTTCATGACAATCTAAGCCCCCAGAAACGTGGGGCTCTCAGAGAATTTTTGTATAAATACCAATCTTATTTCCAGGCCTGCTGACAAGGGGCAATGTTGTGCTTATGGATGGGAGCAAATATCTAGCTATGTGTGAACGCATACTGATAAACAGAGTGTGGTATAGCCCTATCCCTTCACTGAATATGGAAATTGACAAAAAACTACTGTTTGACATTCACCAGGTGTTACGGGGGCCAGGTCCTTTATAAAGAGACAGTAGAATATTTAAAAGTTGATTTTCCAAGGACTCCAGTCCTTTTTTTTTTTTTTATACGCATTCTAAAATTTAGAAATCTGTAGAGGACCCATCCGGATTCCCCATTATTTCTGGGCAAGGTTCCCTTAAAGAACGTTCAAGTTAATTTTATAGATCGGATTCTCCAGCCATTTGTGACCAACCTTCATATTTTAGATATGCTTTACATTTGTTAACACTGTTGCACGATTTGGTGGTTCCTGACAACACTCTGCTGTTGGCCTTGGAAATAGGTCAATACCTCATTCCAGGTTTACAAGTGGTGGACAAGGTCTTTGGAACTCAAGCACTGAACAAAAAGGAACATAACAGATTGGTGCTTGAGCTTTTACAATTCTTGCTCGCACACAATAAATTTGGAATAATGGTCGGTTCTTTTGCCAGGTGCTAAATGTGCCCCTGGCATATGCAAATGTATATCTGGGATAATGTGAGATTTTGGCTCTTTAGTGGTGAGGAGGCGTTGTCTGTGTACCTATCCTAGTACAGGTACATTGACAATGTCCTTGTATTGTGGACAGGCACCAAGAATGAGGCTTTAGATTTTGTTGCTAACCTGGGTATAAATAATTACAATTTGACATCTACCAGTGTGACGCATACCAAATCATATTTTTAGATCTGGTGATACAGTTGGCGGAAGAACACAAGATTAAGACTAAGGGATATAGGAAATCCACTTCCAACTGATGTGAATAGGATGCCCATCACGACTGAGTTTACAATACATGGGCCTTGTGTCCAGGGTTAGGGAAATCTGTTCCTCCCACTGGCACCTCTGAACTGATGATGTGGTAAGTGAGTTTGTAACCAAGTATCCACAATTCATCTACAGGAAAGCATGCTCTTTTGGGGACTTATCCACAGTGACATATTATGGAGCCCCTCCCCCCAGGGGAGTTATAGGGGGCACGAGGAGATGCGGTGCCTGATTTCTGTACACATAAAACTGAGGGTGATTCCCTCAATTTGTCCAATGGAAGAATCCTGAGATTCAGAGAACAGACTAATTTGTAACACATGTGGGGTAGTTTGTTTGTACTTGTATTTGTGGCTCCTTTTTTATGTTTTAGGCAAGATGATCAGTACATTTTGTAGTAGGCTGCAAGATCACCTACTGTGCTATAAAAAAAAAAAAGCATTTGCCCTCTTCTCGATTATTTTATTTATTTTTTTATTATTTTGCATATTTGTCACACTTTGATTCAGATCATCTCACAAATTTTAATATTACACAAAGATAATCTGAGTAAATACATAATGCAGTTTTAAAAATGATTTCATTTATTAAGCTACCTAAACCTGCCTGGTCCTATGTGGAAAAAGTAATTGCCCCCTAAACCCCCTGCTGCATAACCCAAGTGTGCTTGAGCTTGAAGTCACGAATAGACACGTACTGTTCGTTTTGTTCTGAATTTGGACATTCAGATGTCTTTGAATTTCTGAATTACAGTAGTAACAAACCTAAAAAAACTAAACAAAATATGGATGAAATTTTGAATTCGATTCAAAACAAAGTTGAATATGAAAAGAATAGATTAAAATAGAAAATAATAAAATGGACAATAACAGACTAGAATATAAAGGTCTTCCAAAATTTGAATTTTGAATAGAATGGAAAAGATTAGAATACAATAGAAAAGAGAATAGAATATAACTGTCTTCCGAAATTCGAATAGATAAATTAGAATAGAACAGAAAAACAATAGAATAAATTAAGAATATAACTGCCTTCCAAATTTTGAATAGAATAGAAAAAACTAATAGAATAGAACTGTCTTTTCAAATAGAATAGATTAGAAAAAAAACAGTAGACTAGAAAAAAAAATTGAATATAACGGGTTTCCAAAATTCGAATTTTGAATAGAATACATTTTTGAATATGAATAGAAAAGAAAATAATATAGAATGCACTATAAAACAACAGACTATATAAGAATAGAAAATAGAATAGAAAAGAATAGAATGCAATATAAAATATTAGAATAGAAAAAAAACAATAGAATAAAACTAAATGGCATAACTTTCTTCTGAAATTCAAATTTTTAAATAAATTTGAAATAGATTAAAATAGAAAAGAATAATATAGAGAAGAAAACACTATAAAAGAATAGATTACAATATAAAAGAATAGAATAGTTTGAATTTCAAATAGAATAAATTAGATTAGCGTAGAATAGAGAAAAACAATAGACTAAAATGGAATATAACTGTCTTCTGAAATTCAAATTTCGAATAGAAAAAATTCTAATAGAATGGATTAGAATAGAAAATAATAGATTAGAAAACAATATAAAAATAGAATAAAATCGACTAGAACTGTCTTCCAAAATTAAAAAATTCTAATACAATAGGTTAGAATAGAAGACCATATAAAAGATTAGATTAGAATAGAAAGGGGGGGCATGGCCTGATGTGCCATGTGAGCGGACGTTCTCCACAGTAGCTCTGGCCTATCGTACGACAATCCTGATCGCCCACGCATGCAACACGACTCATTTTACCCCTAACTTGCTGGGGCATATCCTTACCTCCCTACCTGACTATTTGGTGGATGGGAAGGCACTGTAAACAGCCTCCGGACAGGATGAGCCTTGGAGCCCGCTCCAGCCAAGATGGCTGCCGCTCCGCGCTCTTCCCCGGCCTCCACTCCTTAGTGGTTCGGGGAGGAGCCGGAGGCCTCTCCACCCTCCTCACCTGCTGCACTGGATCTGCCGATGCTGCTCTCCCAGACTTTCCCCAGTGAGGATGGCATGGAGGAGGCTGCGGATCCGACCCTGTCGGATGTTCCTGCTACTATCAAGGTATTCACTCTGATTTGATGGGGAAGGTAGAGGAACTCAAATCTGATCTTACTATTATGTGTCAGGACATGCATAAGGTCCGTGAACGGGTGTCTGCTACAGAGAGGCGCATTAGTGATTTGGAGGGCGTGCTTAACCCTCTCCTGCCTAACGTTAATTCCTGCGGGGGTCAAATTAAATCTCTAGAAGATAAAGTGGATGACTTGGAAAATCGCCACGGCAGAAACCACCTGCGGCTGGTGGGCCTGCCTGAAAGAGTCGGATCCAGTGGCCTTTCTGGAGAGCTGGCTGGAGCAGGAATTTGGCTGTGCCAGTTTGTCCACCTGTTTTGTGATTGAGAGAGCCCATTGAGCCCCTGGTAGGCCTCTACCTGAGGATAGCCCCCCTTGCACCATGGTGATTCGCCTTCTAAACTACAGGGACAGAGATTCGATTCTACGTGCTGCTCGCCTGAAAGGGAGCCTTCCCATCAATAATGCTGTGGTGTTTCTCTTCCCTGATTATTCTACGATGGTTCGCAATCTCAGGGCCCAATACCAACATGTTAAGCTCCGTGAACATGGGGTGTCCTACTCTATGCTTTTCCCTGCTACTTTACGTGTGGTACATCAAGATACAGTCCCCTTATTCAGACCCCTGACATGGTCCTCCCATGGTTTGAGGCCCTGCTGCGTTCCTCAAGATCTACTTCTCCTTCAGTGCCTTGATGGTCTACTCTAAGTCCTCTTGTGTCTACAAGCAAGCTGCTCTATTATGTTTTTTGTTTTTTTTGTTGTTGTTTTTTTAGATGGGCGATCACTATTTCCCTACAAGGAGGATTTCTACCCTACTGGTTGGCTGCTGCTGCAGGGGTTTAATATTCCGGCTTGTTTGGTTTTGTTTTTCTTGCTTGATCATTATTGTCTTCAGGTTATGTTTCCCGTGACTGTCCTCGGTTTTGGGATGAAACCTACTCCCTTTGGTTATTGCTTGTTTGTTTGTCTGCCTTAATTGTTTTGTTGATTTTATCTGTGGTGTGGCTGGTTTGTATGCTTTGATTTGTGTGATTGTGCGCCATCTTCCCTTAGTGGTATCGCAGCCTTGACGGGGGCCTGTGGCCGGTCCTGGAACCCTGTTGCCCATCCACCTAGTTACCATACCTCATTTTTAATCAATGTCTCCTGTTATGTTTATGTCCTGGAATGTCCGTGGACTGAACTCTAAATTCAACAGGGCCTCTGTTTTTGAGCTCCTTTTAATCTCACAATCCTCACGTCTTATGCCTCCAAGAGACTCCTCTTATGGGCTCCAAGATTCTCTCCCTTAAGAAACATTGGGTATTGCATGGATACTACTCTACCTATTCGAATTATGCCCCTGGGGTGTCTGTGTTAATTTGTAAGGGTCACCCTGTGATCGGGTGATTATTGACCCTAAAGGTCAATATGTCCTTCTATTATGCTTGATACATGGTGTCCCATTAATTCTGGTAGCTGTCTACTCCCCCCACCCCCAGCCACAGCTGCGATGTTCACTGACTTGTGTACAATGTCTTCACTGCCTTGTTTAGCTACTGTTATCTTGGGGGATTTCAACTCGGTCCTGGATACTGCTTTGGACCAGTTGAGGCCCCTCTCCTTTGACTCCAGGTTGTTTGGGCAGTGGTGTGACTCCTATCATTATGTTGATATTTGGCGCTGGAAATTCCCTACGGCTAGGTTATATTCTTGTTAATCCAAATTGTATCATGCTCTTTCCAGTTTGGATTATGCTTTGGCGTCTTCTGTGGTGCTACCCTGGGTGCTCTCTATTTAGTATGTTCCTCAGATGGTTTCAGATCACTCTCTGCTGCGATTGGAATTGCAATTGGGTTATAGACATGCCTTTCGGTCCTGGAGGCTCAGTCCTCTCTGGATCTCTATGCCTGAATTTCAAGAACCTATTCATACTGATATGCTTAATTATTGGGCTACCAACGAACACACTTCTGCCCTGGGATATCAATGGGACACCTTTAAGGCAGTAATTCGGGGGTCCTATATTTCCAAAATAGTTTATCGCAAGGGCACTAGGGCTACCCAACGGCAGCTTGAGGCCTTACTGTCCTCTGCACGATCTCAGTATACATCTTCTCCTTTGCCAGAGTCCTGGGGTTTTTTAATTGAGGCTCATCGTGCCCTGCAGCTCCACCTAGTTGACTTAACTCGTAAACAACAACTTTATTTATTGGCTAGGTTGCTTGAACATAGTGGGAAGAATGGTAAGTTGTTAGCATATCTCTCCCGTACGGATGTTGCTGATAGCTCTATACCTGAAATTTGATTGCCTGATGGTACGATGTCCTCTAACCCGATTTTGTTATTAACCAGACTTTTGCTCATTTTTATGAAACGTTGTACTCGGATGCAGGAGCTCCAGCTGAGGAATCCTTTGCAGGCTTCTTTGTTTCCCCTGAATTCCCCACTTTGTGTGAAGCAAACTGTTCTCTCCTTGATGTGCCACTATCCGTTGAAGAAATATTGGCAGCGGTTTGCTCCCTGACTACCAATAAGACACCAGGGTTAGAAGGGTTGCCTTCTGAATGGTATCAAACATATGGGGAGGATCTGGTCACTCGTTTACAACTCTGTTTTTGAGGATAGATCACTTTCAAATTCTATGAATGAAGCTCTCATAGTGTTAATACCCAAGCCTGATAGAGATTTGTTGCAGTGCGGGTCATATCGTCCTATTTCATTACTTAATAGTGATGTTAAAATTTTGGCTAAGCTTCTTGCCACCCGTTTGGAGAGAGTAATCTTGCCACTAATACACCCGGACCAGTCTGGATTCATGCCTGGAAAGAGCACTTTTGATAATATACGAAGTCTATATTACATATATATAGGGCTGCTGTTGAGGGGCAAAGTAGATTGGTGCTGTCATTGGATGTGCAAAAGACCTTTGACACAGTTCGCTGACCTTTTTTTTTCTTTATGGGAAACAATGTCTCAGATGGGGTTTGGTTCCAAATTTACACGCTGGGTACAACTGCTGTATGCCAATCCCAAGGCTCGGGTCCGTACTAACAGGGATGTGTCTCTTGCCTTCCCCTTTATATAAGGGCACAAGGCAGGGCTGTCTCCTCTCGCCCCTCCTGTTTGCTCTGGCCATTGAGCCTTTTGGCTCTGGCGGTTCGTCAGGCGGCGGCAATCAGGAGCATTCTTGCTGGAAGAAAAAATTTCACTGTATACTGATGATGCCTTGGTATATTTGGATGGCTCTGCTGAGTCGTTCTTTGGTCTGATGTGCGTGGTGGAGGAGTTTTGAGCGGCATTAGGTCTTCAGGTTAATTGGGACAATTAGTTGGCTTTTCCTATTGGCTCCACGGTTCCTTATGACTTTTTTTTTTTTTTTTTTGTCTACCTCCTAACTTGCAAATTTTGACTCCATTTCACTATTTAGGTATTCAAATTCACTCTGACCTTTTCTATTTTTGAATCACTAAATGTAATGCCCCTTGTTACGTACCTGGAGACTAGACTTCGTACTTAGGTTACACTACCCCTTAGTTTGGAAGGATTAATATTTTCAAAATGATATATTTATCCAAATTTTTGTTTAGGGGCCTCGCCAATTTTTCTCCCTAGAAAGCTATTTCAAAAACAAAAATTCAAATTCGTACATCATTTTCATTATACTCCAGCTCGGCTGGCCCGCATGGGCTTTGGATTGCCGTCCTTGTGTCCCCGTTGTGGTCTTGAGGGTGCTGATCTGATGCACATGTTTTGGGCCTGTCCGGCCCTTGTCTCATACTGGCAGGATCTTTTTGCTTTCTTTGATGAAACTTTGCATTTGCCGGTGCCATGTACCCCCGAGGTTGGCCTCTTTGGTATTTTGAATGATTTTGTTCCTCACACTCAGTCTACGATATTGCTACCTCTGCTCCTGTTTTATGCTAGAAAACTTTTTTTGTTAAACTGGAAGGTGATACTCCACATTCTCTACATCGTTTTTATCGAATGGTCAATCTAGTGCTGCCTCAATATAAGCTAATCTATAAGGGACTGGCCTGCCCTAAAAAAAAAATCACAAAAATCTGGCAGCCTTGGCTGGATGTGGTGGACTCTTTCTTGGGGGATACTCTCTTATCATAACCACTGTTGCAGGGTTCTATGGTTTGAGTGGTAAAATTTAAGTGTTCGTGATCTCTTCTTGTGTATATGGGGAATTGATGGTTTTAGTTTTGGGTTCCTGTTATTTATCATTTGTCTGTGTTTTTGTTGTTTTATTTATTTTATTTCACTTGTTATTCACAAGCCCCAATTGAGTGGAGGCACTAGCGCTTGTTAAGGATCTTGTCCTGATCACACAGATTATAAAGACTCTGCTCCTGAATATTATACAGGTGGCGCCATCATACCCCAGTAGTCGCAAGAGTGTAAAAATAGCGCTACAGTATGATGTTCTTTTTATGAAATGTCATGTTAGTTTTACACCAAACGTAACAGGACACACACCTTCCAAAAAGTTCAACTTTTGTCTCATTGGTTCACAAAATATTTGCCCAAACGTCTTGAGGATAATAAAGATGTTTTTGGCAAATGTCATGCGAGCCTTTGTGTTCTTTTTGGTCAGCAGTGGCTTTCGCCTTGGAACTCTCCCATGGAGGCCATTTTTGCCCAGTCTCTCTCTTATTGTTGAATTGTGAACACTGACCTTAACTGAGGCAAGTGAGGCCTGCAGTTCTTTTAGATCAGGGGTCCTCAAACTACAGCCCGCGGGCCACATGTGCCGAGGCCATTTATCCGGCCCGCAGGGGCAGGACAGGAAGGGACACTAAGTACAGGGGCGGGCAGGGGGCTGCCGTACCTTACCTGGCTCCGGTCCCAGTCCCACGACAATCCAGTCCAGGAAGCGCTGCTCCTTCATTCACTCCGGCCACTCCCTCACTCCTGCCGCTCAGCTCCGCCTCCTCACCGGTGATTGGGCGCCAGAACTGGCAAGGCACACAGGCGGCCAATCACCTGCAAGGAGGCGGAGCCGAGTGGCCCCGCGAACATCGAGTGAGGGAGAGGCCGGAGTGAAGGACAGCTGACAGGTAAGTGTGCCATGCTGATGGTGCTGCTGCAACCTGGTATGCTGGCTGCAGCAGCACCTAGGCTGGAGCAGGGGTCAGCAAGTTACGTGTCATTGGTGTCAGTGGGAGGAATAGTGCCCCATCATTGGTGTCACTGATACTAATGATGGGGCATTATTACTCCCACTGACATCAATGATGCTGCACTATTCCTCCCCCCCACTGACACCAACGACGGGGCACTATTCCTCCCCCCCACTGACACCAATGACGGGGCACTATTCCTCCCCCCCACTGACACCAACGACGGGGCACTATTCCTCCCCCCCCACTGACACCAACGACGGGGCACTATTCCTCCCCCCCACTGACACCAACGACGGGGCACTATTCCTCCCCCCCCACTGACACCAACGACGGGGCACTATTCCTCCCCCCCCACTGACACCAACGATGGGGCACTATTCCTCCCCCCCCACTGACACCAACGACGGGGCACTATTCCTCCCCCCCCACTGACACCAACGACGGGGCACTATTCCTCCCCCCCCACTGACACCAACGACGGGGCACTATTCCTCCCCCCCCACTGACACCAACGACGGGGCACTATTCCTCCCCCCCCACTGACACCAACGACGGGGCACTATTCCTCCCCCCCCACTGACACCAACGACGGGGCACTATTCCTCCCCCCCACTGACACCAACGACGGGGCACTATTCCTCCCCCCCCACTGACACCAACGACGGGGCACTATTCCTCCCCCCCCACTGACACCAACGACGGGGCACTATTCCTCCCCCCCCACTGACACCAACGACGGGGCACTATTCCTCCCCCCCCCACTGACACCAACGACGGGGCACTATTCCTCCCCCCCCACTGACACCAACGACGGGGCACTATTCCTCCCCCCCCACTGACACCAACGACGGGGCACTATTCCTCCCCCCCCACTGACACCAACGACGGGGCACTATTCCTCCCCCCCCCCACTGACACCAACGACGGGGCACTATTCCCCCCCCCCCACACACACACTGACACCAACGACGGGGCACTATTCCTTCCCCCCACTGACACCAACGACGGGGCACTATTCCTCCCCCCCACTGACACCAACGACGGGGCACTATTCTCCCCCCACTGACACCAACGACGGGGCACTATTCTCCCCCCACTGACACCAACGACGGGGCACTATTCTCCCCCCACTGACACCAACGACGGGGCACTATTCTCCCCCCACTGACACCAACGACGGGGCACAATTCTCCCCCCACTGACACCAACGACGGGGCACTATTCTCCCCCCACTGACACCAACGACGGGGCACTATTCTCCCCCCACTGACACCAACGACGGGGCACTATTCTCCCCCCACTGACACCAACGACGGGGCACTATTCTCCCCCCACTGACACCAACGACGGGGCACTATTCTCCCCCCACTGACACCAACGACGGGGCACTATTCTCCCCCCACTGACACCAACGACGGGGCACTATTCTCCCCCCACTGACACCAACGACGGGGCACTATTCTCCCCCCACTGACACCAACGACGGGGCACTATTCTCCCCCCACTGACACCAACGACGGGGCACTATTCTCCCCCCACTGACACCAACGACGGGGCACTATTCTCCCCCCACTGACACCAACGACGGGGCACTATTCTCCCCCCACTGACACCAACGACTGGGCACTATTCTCCCCCCACTGACACCAACGACTGGGCACTATTCTCCCCCCACACACACACACACTGACACCAGCGACGGGGCACTATTTCGCTCCATAAGACACACTTGGGGGGATATGTCTGTACGTCTTATGGAGCGGCCGGCCCAGTATTCCCGCCGCCATTTTATGTCCGCAGTCTCTGGTCATTTCCTGTACTGTGTCCGCATTTGTTCATAGTTTTTTTTTTTTTTAAACTATAGTCCGGCCCTCCAGTGGTCTGAGGGACAGTGAACTGGCCCCGTTTAAAAAGTTTGAGGACCCCTGTTTTAGATGTTCTGGGTTCTTTTATGACTTCCTGGATGAGTCGTCATCATGCGATTGGAAAAATTTTGGCCAGTCACTCCTGGTAAGGTTCAGCACTGTTCCGAGTTTTCTCCATTTGTGGATAATGGCTCTCTCCATGGTTCGCTGGAGTCCCAAAGCATTAAAAATGGCTTTGTAGCCCTTCCAGACTGATATATGTCAATTACTCTGTTTCTCATCTGTTCCTAAATTACTTTAGATCCTGGTGTGGTGTTGGGCCAGCTTGACATAGAATATGTAAATCATTTTTTTTTTATATATAAAAGTTGGATTACCTTTGATATTGATATGCAAATCAGTGCATAATTTGATAGACATGCATTTCTTTTTAATTTTTTGTTGCTATTCTGTCTCAGTTTGCCCAGTATAATCTGTCCCCTTTAGGTCAATCTGTTCCCAGTATAATTTCCGCCCCCCCCCCAGGTCAGTCTGTCCCCCAGTATAATCCCCCTCAGACCCCCCCAAGGTCAATCTGTCCCCCAGTATAATTACTCCTACCTACGTCAGTCTGTCCCCCAATATAACCCCCCCAGTTAATTCTGTCCCCCAGTGAAATCTCCCCAGATCAGTCAGACTGATTTAGGAGAATTGTCCTGGGGCACAGGCTGACCCCCTACCCCCCCCCCAGTACAATCCCAACAAAAGGTGTTTTTTGTTTTTTTAAGCTTTGCAATAGTTGGGCAAATGTTTATGAAATCGCGGTTTGTTTTTTTTTTGGTTTTTTTTTTCCTAAAAAATACAATAAAATCATTATTAGCACACATAATCACAACATAACTTACAAAATTCTTGTTAAATTCCTACTAATATGAAAAATAAACAATTTTGCAGCTCACTTACCAGTTAGCCTGCAACTAAACCAAATTAAAAACAAGGGGTTTAGTCACACACTTTCGCAAATAATGTGTAAGCCACAGTGGCCACGTCCAGGCACCCCAGTGTGGTTCTAACGCTAATGGGACATCCAGCAGAGGCACAATGGTAGCTGAAAGTATCCAGTGCTTAGTGTCTCGTGCATCCCTGTACCTTTTTAAGGAGGGGTGGGCTCCCTCCAGACAAAGTTACACAGCCATCAGGAGCAGTTTGCCTGAACCGACAGGAAGAAGGACTATTCGTAAACAAAGCAGCCCTCCTCCCCATCAGAGATGCTCGGTAATCACCGGCCGAGACCTGGTGATGGACAGCCGCGGCCACGAATGGCAGCGTGGGTAGGGTGCGCCCCCCTATCCGGAAATACAAAATCACGTATACAGGTGAAACTCAAAAAATTAGAATATCGTGCAAAAGTTAATTTATTTCAGTAATGCAACTTAAAAGGTGAAACTAATATATGAGATAGACTCATTACATGCAAAGCAAGATAGTTCAAGCTGTTATTTGTCATAATTGTGATGATTATGGCTTACAGCTCATGAAAACTCCAAATCCACAATCTCAGAAAATGAGAATATTGTGAAAAGGTGCAATATTCTAGGCTCAAAATGTCCCACTCTAATCAGCTAATTAAGCCATAACACCTGCAAAGGGTTCCTGAGCCTTTAAATAGTCTCTCAGTCTGGTTCAGTAGGAATCACAATCATGGGAAAGACTGCTGACCTGACAGTTGTGCAGAAAACCATCATTGACACCCTCCATAAGGAGGGAAAGCCTCAAAAGGTAATTGCAAAAGAAGTTGGTTGTTCCCAAAGTGCTATATCAAAGCACATTAATAGATAGTTATGTGGAAGGGAAAAGTGTGGAAGAAAAAGGTGCACAAGCAGCAGGGATGACCGCAGCCTGGAGAGGATTGTCAGGAAAAGGCCATTCAAAAGTGTTGGGGACTTTCACAAGGAGTGGACTGAGGCTGGAGTTAGTGCATCAAGAGCCACCACACACAGACAGATCCTGTACATGGCTTCAAATGTCGTATTCCTCTTGTCAAGCCGCCACCGGAACAACAAACAACGTCAGAAGCGTCTTACCTGGGCTAAAGAAAAACAGACCTGATCTGTTGCTCAGTGGTCAAATCCTCTTTTCTGATGAGGAAGTTTCCACAGTCTGTGTTGATTTGGGAGCCATGTCATCTGCTGGTGTTGATCCACTGTGCTTCTTTAAGTCCAGGGTCAATGCAGCCGCTTACCAGGAGATTTTGGAGCACTTCATGCTTCCTTCCACAGACTAGCTTTATGGGGATGCTGACTTCATTTTCCAGCAGGACTTGGCACTTGCCCACACTGCCAAAAGCACCAAACCCTGGTTCAATGACCGTGTGATTACTGTGCTTGATTGGCCAGCAAACTCGCCTGACCTGAACCCCATAGAGAATCTATGGGGCATTGCCAAGAGAAAGATGAGAGACATGAGACCGAACAATTTCTGAGATTGTGGATTTGGAGTTTTCATGAGCTGTAAGCCATAATCATCACAATTATGACAAATCACAGCTTGAACTATCTTGCTTTGCATGTAATGAGTCTATCTCATATATTAGTTTCACCTTTTAAGTTGCATTACTGAAATAAATTAACTTTTGCATGATATTCTAATTTTTTCGAGTTTTTCACCTGTATATACGTGATTTTGTGCACCCCTGCCGCCCTGTAGTATATCTGCTATAGGGTGGTCGAGATGTGGTTAATAGCAAAAAGTCAAAAATAAAAAATATTGTTTTTTTTCTCAAACTTGTGGAAGAAGGATGTAAACCTAAATATAAACACATCACCCTCTGGAAAAGAAACAAAAATCAAACAAGAAAAATAAAAGGAAAATATATGAACAAAATATATAAGCACACATAAATTTAAATGTATCAAAGCCTCTCTCCAGAGGGTACATGTTGTAGTAAAACATAGGATGGTAACACCTGAAACCAGGAATGCACCAGGCATCAAATTTGTTATTGTGCAGAAAAGAGGATGCATTGGTTACTCCTAATAAAGGGATACATCCCATTCAAAGTTCAAACCAAATGGTATATGAGCATGCAGATGAAAAATCCATTAAACCTCTATTCTGCACAACAATCTTAACACATCTCCACCCCTAGAAGGGGCTCTGACCTTCCCTATTATCTCGACCAAAACCTGACTGATCTCACCACTGTGTTGGCCATTAGGTGTCTGGCTACATTGATTTGTAATTTCACCTCACCGGCCACTTTATTAGGTACACCTGTTCAACTGCCTGGTAACACAAATTGCTAATCACATGACAGCAACTCAATGCATTTATTCATGTAGATGTGAAGATGACTTGTTGAAGTTTAAACCAAGCATCAGAATGGGGAAGAAAGGGGATTGAAGTGACTTTGAACATGGTATGGTTGTTGGTGCCAGATGGGCTGGTCTGAGTATTTCAAAATCTGCTGATCTACTGGGATTTTCAAGCACAACCATCTCTAGGGTTCACAGAGAATGGTCTGAAAAAGAGAAAATAGTGAGTGGAAGCTGTGTGGACGAAAATGCCTTGTTGATGTCAGAATGGGCAGACTGGTTTTTGCAACATTCAGATGGTAGGGTCAGAATTTGGCATATACAACATGAAAGCATGGATCCATCCTGCCTTGTATGAAAGGTTCGGGCTGGTGTTGGTGGTGTAATGGTGTGGGGGATATTTTCTTGGCACTAGCACTAATAAGGTGGCCGGTGAGTGTATATGTCAAGCCACAATGACTCGCCAAGGTGTCTCTTGGAGTATGTGAACTTTGAGGTATTCTGCTTTACTTAAAATGACCCTGTTGGGGTGTCAACAAAATTAAAAAAGTACTAAACCTGTGAAGAAAACAGCTTTGCCTTTCTGTTGCCCAATTTGCTAAAACCTTACTCTGTAGCAGAGCTCCTTCACCGATCGAATTAAACTTTTCTGGCCATGCTGGCCACTGTGCTTGCTTCCAAGAGTTTCTAAATCACGATTGTGTCCTGCAGTGACAAGAAGTCAACAGGAGAGATGTCCATTGTCAGTGGGGCGGATTCGCACTTTGATAAGCCCAAAGAATTAAACAGAATTGGTGTTGGGAGTTCTGCTACTGAGTGAAGTTTTGCTAAACAGGCTGACAGGTAATTTGTAAAGATGTATCTTGTACAGTATAGGACTTGTAAATATAGCCCATTATTTACATTCATTGTAACTAATGGGCTATGGAGAATTGGCATTCATGCCCGTCTGGATCCGAGACATCCCAGACCTCTGGGCCCAGTCTATCATTTCAAAGGGGTCAGAATTTTTAATTTTATTTCTGCTCCCTCCTTGCTACTCTTCAATTTACCAGCATTAGTTCAAAAGCAGCCAGGTCTACTGGCCGCTTTATGCCAGTTTCATTCACAAGGGGGTGGTTCAACCAGTTCCTTTAGAGGAAAGGTTCAAAGGCTTTTATTCAAACCTATTCACAGTCCCCAAATAAATGGGACACCCTCCCCATTTTTGTTACTTAAAATCTCTAAACATAGTTCTGCATGTGCCAAAATCACAAATGAAATTGGCATGATCTGTGATTGCTTACAGTATGTCAGACAAGGGAAAGTGCCATTCAGTTTCTGCAAACCTTTGGATGGTTAATGAACATTCCAAAGTCTGCTCTTGAGGTATCACCCGATCTGGAATATAATTCGATAGTCTGGCTGAAAAAAAGACAAACGTCTATCTAGTTCAACCATTAAAAAAAAAAGTTATAATCCTACACCCACAGTTGATCCAGAGCAAGGCAAAAAACCCCAGCAAAACCCAGTGGTACTATGCCAGTCATTAGAGTCCCTAAAAATTAGAAACAATGGCTTTGAAATGACAGAGCTCAATTCTTTAAGGACCCATGGGTGTATACCATCCGGTCCAGGTGCTTTATTCACCTTTATTCTGTCTAAATATTTTTGGATCATATCAGTTGTGAACCAATGTGGATCATCTGGAGCTGTGTCAATACCATGTCCATTATGGACAAGAGCTCCCACATGCTCCTTTGTATACACAGAGCTGAAGAAGGTATTTAATAAATTTGTCCCCAGTCACCCACTCCTAGGTTATTTTGTAAAGGACCTACATGCTCGGACTGGACCTTTTTACTATTAATATATTTGAAGAATTTTTTTGGGTTGGTCCTGCTATCTTTTGCAATCTGTCGTTTGTTTTCAATTTTTGTAGCCTTTATTTCCTTTTTGAATATTCTGTTATATTCTTTGTAATGTTTAAATGATGATAGTGTTCCTTCATTTTTATATTTCATAAAAGCTCTTTTCTTATTATCTATAGCTTTTTTAACTTTCGCCGTAAGCTACATAGGTTTGATATTTAGCCTTTTAAAACTTGTTCTCCATGGAAATATAATTTGCAGTGTGTCCATATACAGTCATGGCCGAAATTGTTGGCACCCTTGATATTTTTCCTGAAAATCAAGTATTTCACACAAAAAAGGTATTGCATTAACACATGTTTTGCTATACACATGTTTATTCCCTTTGTATGTATTGGAACAAATATAAAACAGAGGCAGAAAAGCAAATATGACATAATGTCACACAAAACCCCAAAAATGGGCTGGACAAAAGTATTGGCACCCTTAACTTAATATTTGGTTGCACACCCTTTGGAAAACATAACTGAAATCAGTCGCTTCCTATAACCATCAATAAGCTTCTGACACCTCTCACCCGGAATTTTGGACCACTCTTCCTTTGCAAACAGCTCCAGGTCTCTCTTATTGGAAGGACACCTTTTCCCAACAGCAATTTTAAGATCTCTCCACAGGTGTTCAATGGGATTTAGATCTGGGCTCATTGCTGGCCACTTCAGAACTCTCCAGCGCTTCTTTGCCATCCATTTCTGAGTGCTTTTTGACGTATGTTTGGGGTCATTGTCCTGCTGGAAGACCCAGGATCTTGGACGCAAACCCAGCTTTCTGACACTGGGCCCTACAGTGCGACCCAAAATCCTTTGGTAATCCTCAGATTTCATGATGCCTTGCACACAGTCAAGGCACCCAGTGCCAGAGGCAGCAAAACAACCCCAAAACATCATTGAACCTCCACCATATTTTACCGTAGGTACTGTGTTTTGTTCTTTGTAGGCCTCATTCCGTTTTCGGTAAACAGTAGAATGATGTGCTTTACCGAAAAGCTCTATCTTGGTCTCATCTGTCCACAAGACGTTTTCCCAGAAGGCTTTTGGCTTACTCAAGTACATTTTGGCAAACTGTAGTCTTGCTTTTTTATGTCTCTGTGTCAGCAGTGGGGTCCTCCTGGGTCTCCTGCCATAGCGTTTCATTTCATTTAAATGTCGACGGATAGTTCGCGCTGACACTGATGCTCCCTGAGCCTGCAGGACAGCTTGAATGTCTTTGGAACATGTTTGGGGCTGCTTATCCACCATCCGGACTATTCTGCGTTGCAATCTTTCATCAATTTTCCTCATCCGTCCACGACCAGGGAGATTAGCTACAGTGCCATGGGTTGCAAACTTCTTGATAATGTTGCGCACTGTGGACAAAGGCAAATCTAGTTCTCTGGAGATGGACTTGTAACCTTGAGATTGTTGATATTTTGCCACAATTTTGGTTCTCAGGTCCTCAGACAGTTCTCGTCTCCTCTTTCTGTTGTCCATGCTTAGTGTGGCACAGACAGACACACAATGCAAAGGTTAAGTGAACGTCTCTCCTTTTTATCTGCTTTCAGGTGTGATTTCTATATTGCCCACACCTGTTACTTGCCCCAGGTGAGTTTACAGGAGCATCACATGCTTGTAACATTCTTATTTATCCGCAGTTGTGAAAGGGTGCCAATACTTTTGTCCAGCCCATTTTTGGAGGTTTGTGTGACATTATGTCGAATTTGCTTTCTTTCCTCCCTTTTTTTGTTTTGTCCCAATACACACAAAGGGAATAAACATGTGTATAGCAAAACATGTGTTAATGCAATACGTTTCGTGAGAAATACATGATTTCCTGGAGAAATATCAAGGGTGCCAACAATTTCGGCCATGACTGTACAGTCTTTTTGAAGAACTCCCATTTGTGTTGTGTTCATTGATGCCAATATTCCCTCCCAGTCTAAGTCTTGGAGAGCAGCTTTCAGCCTTGGAAAATTAGCTCTCTTAAAACTGAGCATTTTTTTTTTTATTTTTCCTGTCTCATCTGGGTCTCACCTTGGACACAGCCCAAGCTAGAATCTTTCTTCCTCCAAACAAGATTGTCTTCTTACATAGGCCCTCAGTTCCAAGAGGCACTCCTTCATTTGCTTTTGCATGGGGGTTCTGAGTATAGTGGTGGCCTTCTTTGAGGCTGTACCTTTTTCCCCAGTTTCGCTCCAGGACTCTTCACCTCAATATCACCACAGCATGGAACAAACAAATCTATTTTATGCTTCTATACAGCCAAAGTTTTCCCTGGCATGGTGGATCTCCAACCCTGTCCTGGAGTTGGGAAAGAAAATCCTTCCCGTGCCCTGGAAGCTGGTGACAAGGGATGCCCACCTGAATGGTTGGGGGGGGGGGGGGTCTGGAACTGAGATCCATCAGAACTCTACAACACTGGACTCCCCCTTTCAGCACTCAGAACTCTACAACACTGGACTCCCTTTCAACAATATCACCCTATCCAGGTTCAGTTGAACAATGCCACAGCAGCGGCCTACATAAACCATGAGGCGGGCCTTTCTGCACTGAGAGAATTTTTTTTTAAATTTAAATATTTATTAATTTTCTTCCAAATACAAATTACAAACACCTGTTTCTATAAAAAAACATCAAATCGAAATATTCTTATTGACATAACTTATCTATATCCCACTTCCCCTACCCTCCCCCCCCACTCAGCAATTCACTTCTCTAAAACCATTTCTAAACTCAACTTTTATTTCGAGGGGTATAATTCATCATCATATATTTCACTTTTTCTCTATATTCCTCCCATTTTTTCCACTTTATATTATACTTCTCCATCATATCCATATCCATATAATATAATCTTTCCGTCGCACAAATCTGATTCATTCTGATCAACCAATCTTCCTCTGTCGGCACCTCCCTTTTTTTCCAGAACCTGGGTATAAGACTCTTAGCTGCGCTCAAGAAATATCCCAATCCTGAATCCTTATATGATTTCACTGAGAGCTCTGAGACATGGAGAAGACATAGCTCTGGATACAATCTAATGTCAATCTCAGTAATATTTCTTACGAAGTATACAATTTTGCTCCAAAACACCTTTATTTTTAAACACTCCCACCGTACGTGATATAACGTACCCACTTCTCCACATCCTCTCCAACACAATGGTGAAATCTCCCTGTTCAATTTGGTGTGATGTGCCATCTTACTAAACACTTATAGTTCAACTCCACTTCCCGCATACTAGTGTTTTCGTGAATTAATCTAAGCATTTTCCTCTGCTGCTCCTCATCTATTTCCCTTCCCATGTCTTTTTCCCACTTCTCTATATATATTAATTTTGTGCCTGTGTCTAAATCCGTTAATATTCTATACATTTTTGCAACTGCGTGTCTCCCATCTCCCCGTGCTTCTAATAATTTTTCAAATACATTCCACTCCTTTCTGGTTCTCACAGGTTTTGGGAGACTCCCAAAGAAATATTTCAATTGATGATATCGTAACTTGTCCATTCTGCTAAAAACTTCTCCCTTTTTCTGCTCCAACTCCCTATATGTTCCTATTTCCTCACCCACCATTATATCTCTCAATTGGGCATCCTTTTTTATGATCCATTTCCCTGTGATATCTTCCTTCCCTGGAGCAAAATATTCTGAATTCCTTAGTGGCATTAACTGTGAATTAAAAACCCATCCATTTTGTCTATGTAACATTTCCCAAATTTTTAAAACAATAAAAGTGTACACACTTGTGTTAACATCTAGTCCTCTATATTGTGCAGGTAACCATATAATCCTACTTAAATTTGTCCCACTCAGTGTATTTTCAATTCTGACCCAGTTTTTCCCTGGGTTATGGGTCCAGTCAAAAATTCTCGCAATTATCACCGCTTTATAATATCTCTTAAAATCTGGGAGTCCTAAACCACCTCTCTCTTTTATTCTAGTCAGAGTATCATAACGTATTCTTGGTTTTTTATTCCTCTATATAAACCTCAACAGCATTTTTCTATTCCTCTATATAAACCCCAACAGCATTTTTCTAAGTGTTTTAAAAAAGACCTCTGGGAGTTTAATTGGAATCATTTGGAATTTATATAAAACTTTGGGCACTATTATCATTTTAATCAGATTTATACGACCGATCCAAGACGGATTTCCACTCCCCAATCTCTTCAACTCTTCCTTAATCTCATTTAAAAGTGAAATATAATTAGTTATATACATATTTTTAATTGAAGCAGACAGTTTTATCCCGAGATACTTTAATTCTTTCTCTGTCCAAACAAAGGGGAATTCTTTCTGTATTTCTTTTTCACTATTTTTAAGGTTGATATTTAAAATTTCAGTTTTTGTTGGATTAATTTTCAAATTTGATAATTCCCCATATTCCTTCAAAATTTCCATTAAATTTGGAAGTGATATCCGAGGATTTCCAACATAGAACAATAGATCATCAGTGTAGGCCGCCACCTTATGTTCTCTATCTCCTATCTTTATTCCCTTTATATTTATGTTCTTTCTTATCATAGACAGAAGTGGCTCCAACGATAGGACATACAACAGTGGGGATAAAGGGCAACCCTGTCTTGTTCCATTTGACATTCTGAGAATCTCCGATCTTTTTCCATTGACCATAATAGCGGCTGTAGGCCCTTTATATAAGTTACCAATCCACTTCCTCATTCTATCCCCCAGCCCCATCGCCTCCAGGGTGTCCATCATAAATCCCCAGCTCACTCTATCAAATGCCTTCTCAGCATCGATCGACAGTAGTACTACTGGGGTTTTCCCCTTTTTACCTTCCTGTATGAGCAACAATGATCTCAATCCGTTATCTCTACCCTCTCTTCCCGGTACAAACCCCACCTGATCTCCATGTATCCATTCTGGCATCAAGACCTTAAGTCTATTTGCCAGAACCTTTGCATATAGTTTAGTATCTACATTTAACAGCGCAATTGGTCTATAACTTGCACACTGAGATGGATCTTTATCTTCCTTGTGAATTAAAACTATATTAGCCTGTAAGGACTCTCCCCTTATCTCCATCTCTCCTCCCAAAGCATTCATATACAGTCAGGTCCATAAATATTGGGACATCGACACAATTCTAACTTTTTTGGCTCTATACACCACCACAATGGATTTGAAATGAAACGAACAAGATGTGCTTTAACTGCAGACTGTCAGCTTTCATTTGAGGGTATTTACATCCAAATCAGGTGAACGGTGTAGGAATTACAACAGTTTGCATATGTGTCTCCCACTTGTTAAGGAACCAAAAGTAATGGGACAGAATAATAATCATAAATCAAACTTTCACTTTTTAATACTTGGTTGCAAATCCTTTGCAGTAAATTACAGCCTGAAGTCTGGAACGCATAGACATCACCAGACTCTGGGTTTCATCTCTGGTGATGCTCTGCCAGGCCTCTACTGCAACTGTCTTCAGTTCCTGCTTGTTCTTGGGGCATTTTCCCTTCAGTTTTGTCTTCAGCAAGTGAAATGCATGCTCAATCGGATTCAGGTCAGGTGATTGACTTGGCCATTGCATAACATTCCACTTCTTTCCCTTAAAAAACTCTTTGGTTGCTTTTGCAGTATGCTTTGGGTCATTGTCCATCTGCACTCTGAAGCGGCGTCCAATGAGTTGTGAAGCATTTGGCTGAATATGAGCAGATAATATTGCCTGAAACACTTCAGAATTCATCCTGCTGCTTTTGTCAGCAGTCACATCATCAATAAATACAAGAGAACCAGTTCCATTGGCAGCCATACATGCCCACGCCATGACACTACCACCACCATGCTTCACTGATGAGGTGGTATGCTTAGGATCACGAGCAGTTCCTTTCCTTCTCCATACTCTTCTCTTCCCATCACTCTGGTACAAGTTGATCTTGGTCTCATCTGTCCATAGGATGTTCCAGAACTGTGAAGGCTTTTTTTAGATGTCGTTTGGCAAACTCTAATCTGGCCTTCCTGTTTTTGAGGCTCACCAATGGTTAACATCTTGTGGTGAACCCTCTGTATTCACTCTGGTGAAGTTTTCTCTTGATTGTTGACTTTGACACACATACACCTACCTCCTGGAGAGTGTTCTTGATCTGGCCAACTGTTGTGAAGGGTGTTTTCTTCACCAGGGAAAGAATTCTTCGGTCATCCACCACAGTTGTTTTCCGTGGTCTCCCGGGTCTTTTGGTATTGCTGAGCTCACCGGTGCGTTCCTTCTTTTTAAGAATGTTCCAAACAGTTGTTTTGGCCATGCCTAATGTTTTTTCTATCTCTCTGATGGGTTTGTTTTGTTTTTTTTAGCCTAATGATGGCTTGCTTCACTGATAGTGACAGATCTTTAGATCTCATCTTGACAGCAACAGATTCCAAATGCAAATAGCACACTTGAAATGAACTCTGGACCTTTTATCTGCTCATTGTAATTGGGATAATGAGGGAATAACACACACCTGGGCCATGGAACAGCTGAGAAGCCAATTGTCCCATTACTTTTGGTCGCTTAACAAGTGGGAGGCACATATGCAAACTGTTGTAATTCCTACACCGTTCACCTGATTTGGATGTAAATACCCTCAAATTAAAGCTGACAGTCTGAAGTTAAAGCCCATCTTGTTTGTTTCATTTCAAATCCATTGTGGTGGTGTACAGAGCCAAAAATGTTAGAATTGTGTCGATGTTCCAATATTTATGGGCCTGACTGTATGTCTTCAATTTGGGTATTAACAACTCTTTATATTTTTTATAGTATTTTGCAGTATACCCATCTGGGCCCGGACTTTTCCCCACCGTGGTGCCCTTTAATGCTATTTCTATTTCCTCTGATGTGATTTCTGATTCTAAAGAGTTCAATTGAATTTCACTTAACTTTGCAAGGCCTGCATTTTTTAAATATATTCTTCTTTTTTCTATATATACTATATCAGCTTTATTAGAAGTATCCTGGGGTATAATATTATATAAATTGCTATAATAATCCTTGAACACTCTAGCGATATCTTTAGTTAAATGCACCATTTCACTCTTAAAGTTCCTTATTCTTTCTATATAATTCCTATTTTTCTTTTTCCTCAAGGCTCTCATTAAATGTTTTCCCGGCCTATCTCCCCATCTATATCTTTCACTTATTACTTTATTAAAGACTCTTCTTTTTTCCTCCTCTATTATATTCTCTAATTCCTCTTTCTTCTTTATTATTTCCTGCATTATCTCTTTAGATATTTTCATTTTATGGGCCTGTTTAAGATTGGATATTTCATTTAAGAGTCTTTTAATCTTTTCCCTCCTTTTCTCTTTTCTTTTTTGTCCCTATTGCAATGAATAATCCTCTAATATAAGCCTTATGGGCTTCCTACACCGTTGCAACCGACACCTCCTCTGTATCATTCTCTTCGAAAAATCTTTTAATTTCTATCGCGATCTTTCGATCAATCTCTTCATCCAGAAGAAGTGCCTCATTCATCCGCCAAGCAAATCCTCCTCTCTCCTCTCTACCCCATCTTGACTTCATTGTAACTGGGGCATGATCAGAAATAGAACTTCCACCACAGTATCTATAAATTGATGTTCTACCAATATATAATCCAATCTAGAATAAGTCTCATGAACCTGTGAGAAAAAAGTATAATCTCTATCTTTCATATGCCTAATTCTCCATATATCCACCAATTGATATTCATTCAACGATTTCTTTAATATTTTCAGGGACCGACTCTCCTCCCTCCTCACACAAGAGGTGGTATCCATCCGTAGGTCCGTGCAAATATTAAAGCCCCCAGCTACTATCAAATGAACCCTTTTTAAAATCCATCAATTTCTTCAATACTTCCCTCAGGAATATCTCCGGTTTCTTATTTGGGCAATATATACTAGCCAGTGTACACTCAATTTCCTGCAACTTACCCCTCAGAAACAAAAACCTTCCCTCTGGGTCTATTATTCTCTTTTCCACCTCAAACCTTATATTTTTTGCAAAGCCTATAGCTACCCCTTTTGCTCTTTTAATTGATGAATCCGCATAATACCATGTCGGGAAATATCTAGTGCTCAGCCTAACCTTCGACTCCATCTCTAAATGTGTCTCCTGCAAAAAAACCACCGATGATGTTCTATGTTGCAACTCCCTAAATAATCTAAATCTCTTCCCAGGGCAACTCAGCCCCTTTATGTTTATAGGTTACAAACTGAACTTCTTCCATATAAACCCACCCCTCTTATCTCTCTCTTTCCTTCTCCCCTCCTCTCTTTTGCTGAGTGTTACCCTCCCTAACCCTCTCGCCCCCATACCTCCCCCCCCCCCTCCCCCCCCCCCCCCCAGGCCTCCTTTGCCTTTGGATCATGATCCTCCTCTGATCCCTCCTTAGGGGTTTGGCTCCACCCATGACCGGTCACCTTCCCCCCCTCCTCCCCGGTGTCTCCTTGTCTATTGACTCTCTATTTCCTCTTCTGACCAGCTGCCACTTTCCTTCCCCAAAGGTACATAACTCTCCCTCCTCCACTTCCCAACCCGGTATCACTAGTCTCTGCAGTCCAAGTTTATCACAGAAGTCTTCCATATCTTCTGGGAATCTTAGTATTGCTGTGATTCCATCCTTCCAACCGATTAAACTCACTGCACGTCCCCATCTGTATTTCACATTATGCTTTTTCATCAATTCTAATAGGGGTTTCAGTGATCTTTCTTCTCAGAGTCTCTACTGTTAGATCTGCGAAAATTTGGATATCTTTCCCTCCATATGCAATACTTGTTCTTCCTTTGATCTTTTTCCATATCTCTTCTTTATCTACAAAGTCATGGAATTTAACAATTATATCTCTTGGTTTTTCTGATCTTTTTTCTTGTTGATATTTCCTATCCTATAGACTCCATCCAATTTAAACGTCTCCACCTCTGGTTTATCCATTATGGAATTCAAAATTTTATCAATTAGTTCTTTTAAATCTTCCCCGTGTCAACTCTGGGACTCCTCTTACTCTAAGATTATTTCTCCTTTCTCTGTTTTCTTGTTCTTCCATCATAAGAAGCAGTCTTTTTTGTTCTTTTCTATCTTCTATTATCCATTTCTCTAATTTTGGAACAATTTGGGAATGAATTTGAACCTTTCCCTCCATTTCCTCCACCCTAGTTAACATTTGCCCCAATTCTTCCCGAATTGTCCCCATCTCTTGCTTTATTGATTTTTCCAGATTTTTTAACATCTCCGCCATTTCCTTTTTATTAGGTATTTGCAGATCTCTTTCAATTTCTCTCGATTCAATCTCTTCCTTTAATTGTTGACTATTATATACCGGTCCCAGGGATAGTCTCGGGCTATTATCCAGACTTATTTCCAATTCGTTTTTTTCACTCCCAATGATCTTTCTGGGGTCAAATTTCCTTGTGATACGTACTTTTTATTCGTGCCAGATTGGGAACTCTTAGACCCACTCCCTTTAGTATTTTTTCCTTTCATGTTAATTTTTAGAGCTTTACTCTTATTTTCGGAACTCCTCTTCTTTCACTTCTCCAGGTCTTCAGACCCTCCCTAGGAATCCCCTATTTCCTTATTTCAGACAAAATATTTGATAAAATGTCTTATTAGAGGCACCAGGAGATCCAATGTACAGTTGCAAGAAAAAGTATGTGAACCCCTTGGGATTACATGGAGTTTTGCATAAATTGGGCATAAAATGTGCTCTGAACATCATCTAAGTCACAACAATAGAAGAACACAGTCTGCTGAACATAATACTACACAAACATTAGATGTTGCCATGGTTTAATTGCACATAACATGTAAACATTCACAGTGCAGGGAGGAAAAAGTATGTGAACCTTTGGACTTAATAACTGGTTGACCCTCCTTTGGCAGCAATAACCTCAACCAAACGTTTCCTGTAGTTGCAGATCAGACCTGCACAACGATCTGGAGTCATTTTGGACCACTCCTCTTCACAAAACTGTTTCAGTGTAGCAATATTCTTGGGATGTCTGGTGTGAATCGCTCTCTTAAGGTCATGCCACAGCATTTCAATGGGGTTGAGGTCAGGACTCTGACTGGGCCACTCCAGAAGGCGTATTCTGTGCTGTTGCAGCCATTATTTTGTTGAATTACTTGTATGCTTTGGGTCATTGTCCTGTTGCATCACCCATCCTCTGCGGAGCTTCAGTTGGCGGACAGATGGTCGTACGTTTTCCTGCAAAATGTCTTGATAAAGTCTGGAATTCATTTTCCCATCAATGACAACAATCCGTCCAGGCCCTGAGGCAGCAAAGCAGCCCCAAACCATGATGCTCCCTCCGCCATGTTTTACAGTGGGGATGAGGTTTTGATGTTGGTGTGCTGGGCCTTTTTTTCTCCACACATAGTGTTGTGTGTTCTTCCCAAACAACTCAATCTTGGTTTCATCTGTCCACAGTATATTTTGCCAGTAGTGCTGTGGAACATCCAGGTGCTCTTTTGCAAACTTCAAACGTGCTGCAATATTCTTCTTGGACAGCAATGGCTTCCTCCGTGGTGACCTCCCATGTACTCCATTATTGTTTAATGTTTTCCTTATTGTAGATGTGTCAACAAAAATGTTAGCATGTGCCAGAGATTTCTGTAGGTCTGTAGCTGACACTCTGGGGTTCTTCTTTACCTCATGCAGCATTCTGCGCTGTGCTCTTGCAGTCATTTTTACAGGACGACCACGCCTAGGGAGAGTAGCAACAGTGCTAAACTTTCTCCATTTGTAGACAGTCTGTCTTACCGTGGACACATGAACATCAAGGCTTTTGGAGATACTTTTGTAACCCTTTCCAGCTTCATGCAAGTCAACAATTCTTGATCGTAGGTCTTCTGAGAGCTCTTTTCTGCGAGCCATGGTTCACATCAGACAGTGCTTCTTGAAACCAGTAAACCCAAAACAGGTGTGTGTTTTTTAAGGGCAGGACAGCTGTCAGCAACACATCCAATATCATCACACTGATTGGAGTCAAGGTTGGCTCACTCCTGGCTCCAATTAGCTCTGGGAGAAGTCATTAAGCTAGGGCCTCACATACTTTTTCCTCCCTGCACTGTGAATGTTTACATGTTATGTGCAATTAAACCATGGCAACATCTAATGTTTGTGTAGTATTATGTTCAGCAGACTGTGTTCTTCTATTGTTGTGACTTAGATGACGTTCAGAGCACATTTTATGCCCAATTCATGCAAAACTCCACGTAATCCCAAGGGGTTCACATACTTTTTCTTGCAACTGTAAATCAGGTTCCAGAACATAAATCCAATCAATAAAGAGTGCATAAGGAGTATATAAGAAAACCTGCAAAAAACCTGCAGTTATCACAGTTATCACTCACCCTCCACGTTGGAGTGTCTTTCTCAATGCAGTCCTCTCCTATAGCCGTGCTCTCTTAGGGGGATTCCTATGGGTCTCTTTTTTTTTTTTTTCCTTCCCTTCTATATCCATCTTGAATTGGAGGTGGTATGATAACTGGGGACAGCTATATAGATATAGGCGATGATGCTGGTATATAAGTTGGAGGGTTTGAGGGAATTTGGAGTTGGGGATGGTGTAGTATGGAGGTAGTATGGCAGCGTTCCCCCCCCTCCACCAGCTCACCCAGACGCCGAATGTTGGAGCGTCAAACTGACAGACTGTCTCCTCTCCTTCTCCTGGAGCTCCCAGAGCTCCTCTGCGGCTGCCCACGTGTCTTCACCGCTGTGCCGCTCCGTCCGTCTCCCTGGCAACCCTGCTCCTCCTCTGCAGCCGCCGTAAGGAATCCCAGGGAACCCCCCAGGCGTCTCTCTCCGGGATCTTGCCAGGCTCCAGGCTCGCCACCAAACCTTCCCTCTTTAACCGGGTGAGTCTCCGCTCGCCCTCCAGTGCAGCTGGTCTCTCTGAGGGGGACACCTAGGGAGGATAATCGGGGGAGGCTAACGAGGAGTGCTTACAACACACTCTCCCGTGCCGCCATGTTCAGGCTCCACCCCTCCTCTGGAGATATGTATTTCCTGCCCTGAGAGAATTTAAACTGATCCTCTCCTGGGCATAAATTCACATCCTGGCTCTCTCTGCTGTCTTCATTCCTGGCATGGACAACTGGCAAGTGATCTTCCTAAGACAGCAATGCATGGACACAGGGGAATGGCCTCTGCACTCTTTCAGAATCTTTCAAAGATGTACATCCTGGCCTCCAGACTCGGCAACAAATGAAAAGTGACCAGGACCAGGGATGTTCTAGACTTCACAGTAAATGCCGTGGCGATGCCTTGGTCTAAATCCAGTCGAATATCTCCCCCCTTCCCCCAGCTGTTACACAGAGTAGAAGGAGAAAGGGGTTCCAGTGATCCTGATCGCACTGAATGGGCCCAGAAGTACATGGTAAACAGACATACTTGGACTCCTAACAGACATGTCATGACACAAGGTCCCCTATTCCATCCAGCTACTCAGTTGCTTGTTTTACCAGCATAACTGTTGAAACCCAAGTCTTGAAGGATAGGGATTTATCTGATTTTGTAACAGCAAGGATATCAAGCTACCGTAAGATCTACCGTCTACCAAACGGAACGCATTATTTACCTGGTGCTGGGAAAGACATATGTGTTCCAGATAACTCTTTTGCAGGCCTTTCTTCAATCAGGTCTTGACCAGTGCTTGGTCTTGAGCGCCCTTAAGGGACAGATTAATGCCTTAGCCACCCAGAAATCTTTTGTTTAACAGTTCTTAATCAGGACCTTTTTGTAGGGTGTTGCTCATGTAAATCCCCCAATTCGACAACCTGTGCAACCTTGGAAGATCTTACATTTAAGGGTGCCTTCCTCATCGCCTTTACATCTGTCAGGCATGTTTCTGAGCTAGCAGCCCTTTCCTGTAAGGATAATTTTTCAGATATTACACAGGGACAAGGTGGTCTCGAGACCAAGACCTTCTTTTCTACCCAAGCCAGACTTTTCCTTCCACCTCAATGAGGATATTGATCTTCTTTTGCTGTCCCAAAACATGCCAAGGAAATTGCCTTACACTGCCTGTATGTTGTCAGGGTCTACCAAGAATCCATGAATTCTATTTGCCAGACTCCCTGAGAGTAACTTTTTTTGTCCTCCCTTTGGACCCTCAAATGGGACATCCTGCCTCTCCCTCCACCATTGCCAGGGGGATCAGAAAACTTATTTCGAACACTTCTATAGGGAAAGACCCCCCCCCCTCATTTCCTATCAGAGCTTATTCTACCAACTTTGTTTGGTGTCTCCTAGGGCTTTCCAGCATCAATAATCTGCTTCTAAAATTTACAAGATCACCATCTAGTTCTCTGTCCACACTTTCTCTAGGTTTTATCAGGTGAATGCTCAGGCCTTTTGCTAATGCACGCTTTGGTTGCAAGGTGCTACAAACTGTCATATATGTTTTTTCAGTTTCTTACTCTTTATTTTGAGGACCTGTTTTGTACTTCTGTTTAGCCAGTTTGTTGCTTGGGGATGTCTCATGGTCTATGAATAAGTCCTGTACTGCACAATTAGGATAAAGGGAATTGTGTCTTGGTGTACAGTATAGGACCCTCCCCTCTGTATCCTGTGGTCACTCCTTATTGCTAAGAAAAACCCTGGAGACTCAGAGTAGGCATGGGTATGGGTGTAACCCAAGGGGCAGCCCAAAGTTTTGCCAGTGTTCCATCACCTGAAGATAACCTGCATATACCCCATAGCTGATGAGTACAAATCCTGTGTCCTTTACTGTACTTCAAGACAGGGAATTTTACTGGTAATTCAAAATTTTCCTTTTTTCACAGGTGAGTCCAAACTTGCCTAAAGCCGATTAAGGAAGTCAACTTGACAATGCTTATTTTGTCTACCAAAGTATTTTTTTTTTTTGTTTAATAAAGGACTTTTAATTGGTACACTGTTTCAATAACATATGTGTGTGTTTTGGCATAAATATATTGGCAGAAGTACAAAAATGTTTAAAGGATAAGTTCACCTTTTGGGAGCATGTGACCTGTTTTTAGGGTGGAACATGTTCCCACTCCTGCAACCTCTCCCCAATGACAGCAAGCCTGGGATCTTTTCCCTGAACTCGCTGTCACTATTTAAAAAAAAAACGTGCAATGTCATTTATTGTCAGAGTTCTGTGAATGGAAGAACTACAGCCTTTATGGTTGATGGCTTGTAGTGCTCAATGAACTACCAGGGTGCTGGTAAGTGCTTTAATTAGTGCATCAATCCTTCCTGTCATTCAGTAACTGCCTGCTCGTACAATGTAAATTTTTTTGCTAGATTTTGTTATAAAATTTTGCAAATAGATAATTTTTTTTCATAAATTTAGGCCAAAATGTGTTCTACTACATTTTGTAGGTAAAAATAATCCTAAACCGTGTATATTATTTAGTCATGTGCATCCCTGTACCTTTTTGAGGACACATGGGCTCCTCCAGGCACACCTGCCCTTAACCTATCCATTGATGCACTATATTGCCAAAAGTATTGGGACGCCTGCCTTTACACGCACATGAACTTTAATGGCATCTCACTCGTGGTCCATAGGGTTCAATATTGAGTTAGCCCACCTTTTGCACCTATGATAGCTTCAACTCTTCTGGGAATGCTGTCCACAAGGTTTAGGAGTGTTTCTATTGGAATTTTTGTCCATTCTTCCAGAAGCGCATTTGTGGGGTCAGACACTGATGTCAGATGAAAAGGCCTGGCTTGCATTCTCCACTCTAATTCATCCCAAAGGTGTTCTATCAGGTTGAGGTCAGGACTTTGTGCAGGCCAGTCAAGTTCCTCCACCCCAAACTCGCTTATCCATGTCTTTATGGACCTTGCTTTGTGCACTGGTGCGCAGTCATGTTGGAACAGGAAGGGGCCATCCCCAAACTGTTCCCACAAAGTTGGGACCATGAAAGTGTCCAAAATGTCTTGGTGTGCCGATACCTTAATAGTTCCCTTCACTGGAACTAAGGAGCCAAGCCCAACCCATGAAAAACAACCCCACACCATAATCCCCCCCTCCACCAAACTTTACACTTGGCACAATGCAGTCAGGCAAGTACTGTTCTTCTGGCAACAGCCAAACCCAGACGCGTCCATCGGATTGCCAGACAGAGAAGCGTGATTGGTTGCTCCAGAGAACACGTCTCCACTGCTCTAGAGTCCAGCAGGGGCATTGGAGGTGATTGGAACACCTGAATCCAATGATTTGGAGGGGGTGTCCCAATACTTTTGGCAATATAGTGTATATGTGCTCCTACTATGGAGGCATGTGCACTTTACTGCCAAGGCTGGTTAAAGGTTGGGACGATTGCCATTTTTTGTGCAGTTGGGTGAATTGGATGCAGGGATGCGCTGGATGCCTTTTGCTGTCATTTTGCTATAGCTGGGTGTCACACGTGCCCCTATACCTTTTTAAGGAGGGATGGCTCCTCCAGGCACACCTGCCCTTAACCTAACCATTGATATATGTGCTCCTTCTAAGGAGGTTCTGGAAAATTTAGAGTTAGATCGACAGTATACAGAGGACCCTTGTCGCGGGACTGTGGCTTACACATGCATTTGCAAATGTGTGCAAACTAAACCCTCTATTTTTAACGCAAACTGTTAGACATGGCCAAATTGGTTGTATTGCAGGCTGGCTGGTAAGTGCTGCTGGGAAATCCTTTGTTTTGTGATGTGCATTGCCCTACCATGTGCACCCTACTGATAAGGCTAGTTATAGGTTGGGACAGTTGCCATTTTTTTTATAGAGTCTACAAACTTTGGGATATATATCTAAAAATTGATCAGTTGAGACCCTAAAATGCCAGATGCTGGTATGATGTATGGCAGTAATCAGGATGCTAGTATGGGGTATAGCGGTGATCAGGATGTTGACATGAGGTAGATCAGGACATGGGGTATGGCAGTGATCAGGTTGTTGATATGACAGTGATCAGGATATTGGTACGGTGTATGGTGGTGGTTTTGTGCTCAATGGGACAAGTGATGAGGCTGGCTGCATTGTTTATTGTCCCCAGTGATCAGGGACACTGGGGCTGGCTGACACAGTAGTTTGCTATATACTCACAGGCTGCAGCATTGCTTCTCTCTGCTCTCTCAGTGAGAGCAGACAGAAACTCTTTAGTTTCAGTTTCTAGTGTTTTTACTATGTGATTGGACACAGTAATCACATGTTAAAACACCATGTGATTGCCTGGACACAGCGGTAATGTGATCCACTGTGTCTGGGCGATATACTGATCGCCAGACTCCTGGGTGCGCACTCTATGAGCTGACATGTTTGTTTATAATGCTCTGTTTTAAAATTTATACATTGCCATATACTGTATAGTGTTTTTGGTGCTCTAGTAGATTAGAGTTGGAAGCATATTTCACAGATGTGCCTGAAAGTATATCTAAATAAAAATAATATATTTGTGTAAGGATGGTGCAATCTCAACCATACAAGTGTAAACTGTACTGCTGCCTGATGTGTTAATACCACAACCTCAGTGCTACAACATGAATATGCATAAATACATTGCTTAATAATCCATCAATAAATATCATATATGCATAAGTGTACCAAGTGGATATGTACATCCACTGCTGTGCAAGTGCCAATTCTAAACAAACAATCAACAATAGTTGTGATGGATAGTGTCCATTCAAACTGTAAGTATTCAACTTGCTCAAGAAAGAGAAAAGTGCTACAACAGTCTTTATTTTCAGAAGAAGCTCCACCACTGTGATGCAGGATAAGCACTGTGCTCCACCACCCATATAAAGTGACCGCTCACCTTCATAGAAGACCCATACTTTCAAATAGGTCAAACTCGCTATAGCAAACAGACTCCCCACGGGTTATCTCCTGCTGTCTCTCCACTCTGGAATTCCTTCCGCGGTTGTTTTAAAAGTTCTCGGTGGAAACCATGCATCTGAGAAATATACACTTATTCTTTTAAATGTGAACCCTTGTACCATAGTTCTCAATGCACCATCATTACACATACAGTACCTTGAAAAAGCATTCATAACCCTTGGAATTTTCCACATTTTGTCATGTTACAACTAAAACCGTAAATGTATTTTATTGGGATTTTATGCGCTAGACCAACACAAAGTGGCACATAATTGTAAAGTGGGAGGAAAATGATGAACGTTTTTCAACATTTTGTACAAATAAATATCTGAAAAGTGTGGCGTGCATTTGTATTGAGCCCCCTTTACTCTGATACCCCTAACTAAAATCTAGTGGAACCAATTGCCTTTAGACCTCACCTAATTAGTAAATGGTCCACCTGAGTGTAATTTAATCTCAGTATAAATACAGCTGTTCTGTGAAGCCCTCAGAGAATTAGTCATTAGAGAATATTAGTGAACAAACAGCATCATGAAGGCCGTTGAACACACCAGACAAGTCAGGGATAAAGTTGAGGGAGAAGTTAAAAGCAGGGTTAGGTTATAAAAAAAAAAAAAAAAAAAAAAAATCTCACGGAGCACTGTTCAATCTATCATCTGAAAATAGAGTATGTCACAACTGCAAACCTACCAAGACATGGCCATCCAGCTAAACTGACGGGCCAGGCAAAGATCATTTATCAGAGAAGCAGACAAGAGGCCCATGATAACTCTGGAGGAGCTGCAGAGACCCAGAGCTCTGGTGGGAGAATCTGTCCACAGGACAACTATTAGTCGTGGACTCCACAAATCTGGCCTTTTATGGAAGAATGGCAAGAAGAAAGCCATTGTTGAAAGAAAGCCATAAAAAGTCTCATTGGCAGTTTGCGAGAAGCCATATGGGGGACACAGCAAACGTGGAAGAAGGTGCTCTGGTCAGATGAGACCAAAATTGAACTTTTTGGTCTAAAAGCAAAACGCTATGTGTGGTGGAAAACTAACACTGCACATCACCCTGAACACACCATCCCCACTGTGAAACATGGTGGTGGCAGCATTATGTTGTGGGGATGCTTTACTTTAGCAGGGACAGGGAAGCTGGTTAGAGTTGATGGGAAGATGGATGGAAGAAAACCTGTTACAGTCTGCAAAAGACTTGAGACTGGGGCAGAGGTTCAACTTCCAGCAGGACAACGACCCTAAACATACAGCCAGCACTACAATGGAATGGTTTAGACCAAAGCATATTCATGTGTTAGAATGGCCTAGTTAAAGTCCAGACCTAAATCCAATTGAGAATCTGCAACAAGATTTTAAAATTGCTGTTCACAGATGCTCTCCATTCAATGTGACAGAGCTTGAGCTAATTTGCAAGGAAGAATGGGCAAAAGCTTCACTCTTTAGATGTGCAAAGCTGAAGAGACATCCCCAAAAAGACTTGTAGTGGTAATTGCAGTGAAAGGTGGTTCTACAAAGTATTGAGTCAGGGGAGATGAATACAAATTTTCACCACACTTTTCTGATATTTACTTGTAAAAATATTTAAAAACCATTTATCATTTTTCTTCCACTTCACAATTATGTGCCACTTTTGTGTTGGTCTATCACATAAAATCCCAATAAAATAAATTTATGATTTTGGCTGTAATATGACAAAATGTGGAAAATTTCAAGGGGTATGAATACTTTTTTAAGGCAATGTATCTACTATACTGTGATGTATTGCACAGAAAGGGGACAGCAGCATCTCACACTTTGTTTGAGTAGACAACTTTTGGTCTATACATATTTTTTCATATGGTTCTTCACACATTATATTTATTTTTAGTTTGGTGTAATGCACAGGTACTCTTGATTTTAAAAATGGTATATTGCAGTTTACCAATCCATAGATGTGATGGCAGCATTAGTTTTCTTTTTCAGGCTAGCAGTATTTTATAGTCAGACATCTAGTGTGCTTAAAATCTTGTGCACTGAACTGAAACCTCAAACAATGCCATCCGTTTTCCCATCTATTTCCTGTGAACTACAGAACAACCCAGCGTATGTAGTAGAGATGAAGAAATAAAGTAAGGTTTTACAATGGTGCTCCTTCATAGATTCTGCAGGGTGAGTGAGTGTTGTTACCCTGAGACATAAAATAGGTGCCTGAAGCAACATTACAGACCATCCCCACAGATTGGGATCTGGGGTCAGTTCCCAAAGTATTACCGAGGTTACATCAATCCAGCTGCACTGCTTCTATTTCTATAGTAGAAAGCAATAAACCGTTGTTTGAAGAATTCAAAGTAAATAATGACTAGTTAAGTATATAATCTTCTCCACAAGGGAAAAGCGGCCCAGCACCTGAGGACACTAGCAAAGCTAACAAGATCTCAGAGTGGTGTAGGGTTATAGGGATACTCTCAAGAGAGTATCCAAAAGCTTTGCCAGTGTCCAATCACCTGAAGGTAGCAGTCTAAAATTCAGGGGTCTGTGTCCTGTACTGTATGATTAAGATATAAGAATGTTGTACTTCGTGCAAAATTCTTGTAGTCAATTGAAGGACAAAATTAATCTAAAACACCCGGTTATACCGCAATCCACAGAAGGTTGAGACACTGGCAAATATAAAAATTGTAAGCCCTTGCATAACACTTCCTATATACCCATCATGCTGCAGTTTTGGAAAGACCAGCAAAAAACAGAGGGGTGGGACCTGTGTCCCTCAAGGGACACCAATTTTAAAAGACCAAAAATCTTATTTTCTTGTACATTGAAGAACACAGGAATTCAGAAACAGTCAAGCTGTCCAAAAGCAGTCCAGCAGAGGGGTGGGCAACAGCCACTGACAGACCCAAGAATTTTGTAAACTGTCTGTAACTCTGAAGTACGTCAAGGACAAATTCCTAAATAGGGCCAGATGATCAAGCCCAAACAAAACCAGGAAACTGCCATGACCAAGGGGAGTCCACACAGGATCAATGTGATGCTCCAAACCAGGTCAGAGATATCCAGGCCAAGGGCAATGACATTATCTGAAGGTACACTAAGCCAGTGGGAGGCTATGAGAACCAACCAGCAATCCACAAAAAACAGGTGGAACTACAGAAATACCCGAAAAGGGTAAAGAAAAACTAGATCAACGAGAGGTAGTCTATGGAATAAAACACTGGGACAAATCATAGGACAACATTTACAATTAATACAGGTCCATAAGAAACGACTAGCCGGTCCACATGAGAAGGTCCATGCCTTGCACTCCTAGCCCTTTTGATTCAGGGTGGTTCCATACAAAAGGTGGATGGATGGATAACTAATTTAATGTAAGATAATAACGTAAGAACCCTCACAGCATAATATCCCAAAAGACATCCAAATCGCCATTGAGCCACTTCACACTGTTTAAAGGAGGAAGAGGGGTAAGCAACAGGCACCCATACAAGGTTTGGCAGGGTTGAAAGTGTACTGTGATCCAGGTTGGTGCATGTTAACACCAAAACAGGCAGGAATATGAGCACAGCCCCATCCACCTGGAGGTGCCTCTGGGGTATGACAGAGGAAACTTTGTAACCCTACCTAACCTTGATCCAAAAGACCATGGTTCTAAGAATCATCTTGTCAGGACTCAGATCTAAACCTCTGCTGTGTCTGGCGATGTCTTTTCTTGCTGAGCCACCTGGTATGCTGGACAATTCCTTGTATAATACTACCTTGAAACGTGCTTCTCTGGAACCTTGAACCCGTTACTCCTTCCATGAACTTCCTATTTAAGCTATGCCTCTGCACTTCTTGTTTGTCAAAATATTGTGCTCTCTCCAGCCAATATCTTGCTTTTTTTCACTCCTGCTGCCGTCCGTATCTTCAGTACACTTATTACTGACCTTTTTGGCTTGTTCCTTGACTGCACTTTTGCTTATCCATACCTGCTATATTTGCTGGTGAACTCCTGTTAGTATTTAAACTCTGCATTTCGAGTGAGCCAGTGTCATTCACCAGGGTGACCTGCTTCTGTACTTATCCATCTGGTCGCTAGGGGCTGCTCTACTGCTATAGTTACTGGCCTCTGAGCCTGATTCCAGACTGTGACATATCTTACGCACCCAGTATGGTGAAGAATCCTCAGTGAAGGGACAGGAATCTTAGTTAAACTCCTAAGAACATTCACCTGATTAGTGATAAAGAAACAAAGAAGGAATCGGTTCTTTAGGGCTTATTTTCAGCGGGAACGTGGGGGAATGCAGTTCAGACACCTCCAAATCTGAATGTATGTCATGGCCAGGGGTGTTGGGGTATGCTGCAGGGTCTATTGTTGCTGGGGCGGACCAATATGGTTGTCTGTGTGCTCCTAAACAGGCCATGTTCCAAACCCACCAGGGTTCCTTGGGCTATGTCAGGCTGAAAGGAGCAGGGTCACTCGCCAAGCACATGGGGTACCTTTCTGTGCGCTCGCTCTTCGATGCCCAGGAACTAGACAGCAGCTGTGTTCTGGTGAAATTAACCTTAAGGCAGCCATCCAGCTTAGAGATGAGCCATACAACGTGTGCAATGAATGTACGTACTGAGTCCCAATGAAACATGTTGTTCCATGTCACTACACCCCTTGACGGTATCTGTTGCATTTAGGAAAGACACCTCTGAGCCTATGCCCACTCCACCTGTCCAGCGAACCTCTGAAAAGAGAGAGTGCATTTTTGGTGATAGTCCATGCTTGGCAAAGCTCTGGAAAGGTCAGCATCTCCTGGAAGACTGCAGTCCCCCTCCACAAAGCGGTGTCATGACATCCCCAACCCAGGACTATACCATGGTCCAGAACCAACAAACAAGATATACAGTCGGGTCCATAAATATTGGGACATCGACACAATTCTAACATTTTTGGCTCTATACACCATCACAATAGATTTGAAATGAAATGAACAAGATGTGCTTTAACTGCAGACTGTCAGCTTTAATTTGAGGGTATTTACATCCAAATCAGGTGCACGGTGTAGGAATTACAACAGTTTGCATATGTGCCTCCCACTTGTTAAGGGACCAAAAGTAATGGGGCAGAATAATAATCAGAAATCAAACTTTCACTTTTTAATACTTGGTTGCAAATCCTTTGCAGTCAATTACAGCCTGAAGTCTGGAACGCATAGACATCACCAGACGCTGGGTCTCATCCCTGGTGATGCTCTGCCAGGCCTCTACTGTAACTGTCTTCAGTTCCTGCTTGTTCTTGGGGCATTTTCCCTTCAGTTTTGTCTTCAGCAAGTGAAATGCATGCTCAATCGGATTCAGGTCAGGTGATTGACTTGTCCATTGCATAACATTCCACTTCTTTCCCTTAAACTCGTTGGTTGCTTTTGCAGTATGCTTTGGGTCATTGTCCATCTGCACTGTGAAGCGGCATCCAATGAGTTCTGAAGCATTTGTCTGAATATGAGCAGATAATATTGCCCGAAACACTTCAGAATTCATCCTGCTGCTTTTGTCAGCAGTCACATAATCAATAAATACAAGAGAACCAGTTCCATTGGCAGCCATACATGCCCACGCCATGACACTACCACCACCATGCTTCACTGATGAGGTGGTATGCTTAGGATCATGAGCAGTTCCTTTCCTTCTCCATACTCTTCTCTTCCCATCACTCTGGTACAAGTTGATCTTGGTCTCATCTGACCATAGGATGTTGTTCCAGAACTGTGAAGGCTTTTTTAGATGTCGTTTGGCAAACTCTAATCTGGCCTTCCTGTTTTTGAGGCTCACCAATGGTTTACATCTTGTGGTGAACCCTCTGTATTCACTCTGGTGAAGTCTTCTCTTGATTGTTGACTTTGACACACATACACCTACCTCCTGGAGAGTGTTCTTGATCTGGCCAACTGTTGTGAAGGATGTTTTCTTCACCAGGGAAAGAATTCTTCAGTCATCCACCACAGTTGTTTTCCGTGGTCTTCCGGGTCTTTTTGGTGTTGCTGAGCTCACCGGTGCGTTCCTTCTTTTTAAGAATGTGCCAAACAGTTGTTTTGGCCACGCCTAATGTTTTTGCTATCTCTCTGATAGGTTTGTTTTGTTTTTTCAGCCTAATGATGGCTTGCTTCACTGATTTAGATGAGATCCAAAGAGCTGTCACTGAGAGTTGACAGCAACAGATTCCAAATGCAAATAGCACACTTGAAATGAACTCTGGACCTTTTATCTGCTCATTGTAATTGGGATAATGAGGGAATAACACACACCTGACCATGGAACAGCTGAGAAGCCAATTGTCCCATTACTTTTGGTCCCTTAACAAGTGGGAGGCACATATGAAAACTGTTGTAATTCCCACACCGTTCACCTGATTTGGATGTAAATACCCTCAAATTAAAGCTGACAGTCTGCAGTTAAAGCACATCTTGTTTGTTTCATTCCAAATCCATTGTGGTGGTGTATAGAGCCAAAAATGTTAGAATTGTGTCGATGTCCCAATATTTATGGACCTGACTGTACCTGTGCTCAAATCCCAATAGCTAGTACATGCAATTATACTTCAGGTGCTAATGGGGTGTAACCACATATTAACACTAGAAATTCTGAGGAGCCCTCTGCACACTAGTATATACCCTTTCAAGCAAACTCTACAATAAATAGGGATGTTTGGTTCACGCATATTGCAATACACGTTTGTGTCCACAGTAGCATTTGCGTAGGCAGAGCATAGTAGGACTGGCCATAAAGGGATTACTTTGACGCAGTTGGCTAGCTTAAACATGTATTGGGGGGGTCTATTGTTACTAGCTTCTAGGAAATGTATTGTAGCTTGGGTGGAGCCATTGTTATGGGTGGTATTTTGACGCAGGGGAGTCTGTTGTTGCTGGAAAGTGGGGGGGGTCTACTGTTGCTGGCTTGCTTTTCTTGCTATAAATAACAAATTCCTTACAAATTACTTGGCACCAAAAAAAGATACTGGGTTCTATTTTCACTAAACGGGCCGTACTGGGAGATGGGTAAGTGGCGGAACCAAGGGACAGTGCTCAGAGGTGGGTAAGGAGCAGAGACAAGGGGTGGCTTGGGAGAGGGGAGCTCCTGCACCTATTCCCTGAGGGGAAAAAAAGCCCTGGGGTTCTCAATCTGCGAGTGATTTGCAACCTATCTCCAGGCAATCAGGTCCAACGAAGGGCTGCGGATGCACTAGATCTCCTAAAGGGGGTACTTGCAGCAGTATGCCAGTATGTTCTGCCTGCTGACATTTTAGAAGAGCACAGGGGCCATCCAGTGATGGATACTTTGTGTCATGAAGGAGATGAGAAGCACTAAAGTACAATTCCTCACTCTGCAGTATGGAGACCACCAGTTGATGAAAGCAAGATGGAGAAGCAGGAACTGTTTGTTCTAGGGAACCAGACTGCAGCCCCAGGTATAGACACACCAGCAAGTGTGGTTAGGGAGAATGACTGCCACCCCATGCTTCCCAAGAGACTGACAGGTTGCCCTGGGGACGTCTTAGTCCAAAGAGGCCATCTGGATGTCTCAGTCTGAATCTCAGCTTACAGATATTGAGGAGCAGAGGGGACAAAAAGGACAGAGTCAATGAGAAAAGGGGAGGCTAGGTTTGGAGAATATTCCCTCTACAACCCACAGGACCTGAAAGGAAAAAAGGGGGGATATTTAGAACAGAAAGAAGAGATCAATGACCCACAAGGAGTAGACTTTTTTGTTTTTTTTTGTAAGCATTTGAGCTAAACAATCTTGCCCGTTGGTGACCTACTGTTACCAGTGCTAGACACCTGTGAAGCCTGATCCAGTCAAAGCTTGCAGGTGTGATGCCCTTCAAAAAGTTTCGAACTATAAGAGTCCAGAAGACTGACCCTCTTCGTGGAAAGGTTGCCTGAGTGTTGTACAATGGGAATGCCAGAAAAGGGCACTTTACTGAAAAGAGTCCATGTGGGGCTACCACTCCACAAGTAAATTTACTAGAGTAGGCAGTACCTCCAGAAAAAGGCGAAGAGCATCTGAATGAGATACCACACACTAGGATTTAGCCTGTAAGTTACAGAGGGTGACCTGAACACTCAAATACAGAGAAGGCAAAGTACCCATTTGGATATAGCGGGGGTGCATCGGCATCTTCATGCAGAAAAGTTAATGGAAGGGTTAGCAAAGCTCTAGCTTTGAGCCCTATGGCCACAAAAGTGGGAGGCAGATTCTATATGTGTACTTCTCCTGTGTCTCTCACTGTATGAAAGAGTTACTGGCTGGATAATAACATGGAAAATAAAGAAAACTTGGGAAATGAAACTAATGCAACCTCCACATCTGTGGTCTGCTAAGCTTCAATATATTACATTTTTTTTTGGGGGGGGGGGGGGGGGGGGGAGTTGATATATTTTATTGTAGCAAAGAGTCTTCACACAGAGAAAAACTGTCTATTTTCTTGCTAGAAGGTTTCACTGGTATGATCTATTTGCATTGTGAATTGCTCAAAATTAATCTCTGCTAGTTACAAAGCAGAAACTAGCATCTGTTTTATGAATTTATATTAAGAGAAACATCAAGACTGAACACATGTATATTGCTACATGGGTAAGACTGGCACACTTTGCTTTCCCGTCATCGCTGTTCTTTATTACTTGAGCATGTACACGTCTAGAACACAACCTAAATGCTGCAGTAGTTGGGTGGAGTTAGCGTTCTCTCTACTCAAAAACATAAACATATTACATGTTCCAAATCCCCAGATAGCTAGTAGATTTTGGGAATACAATGTTTGCATTAGCATATGATAGGAAGAAGAGAACTATCCTAAATGGCCAGTAAACAGACAGGGTTGATTAGGATGTTATCTAATCCACTCACAAATGTGAAAGTTCCAAGTTCATTTAGAAATTGAAACCTTGTTTAATGTCATGACAGATATAGGCTATACAGCATTTAATAGGGATCAGGGTGCATTTGCTGTTTGTGTCCCCACTTGGGGGGGATTTCCATCACTTCATAGAGTTGTGACAACTGTCATCAGGACAGGTATGGGTGGGATCTGTTCAGCTTAAGCTCTGAAAGCCAGACTAAATTTTTACCCATCCACAATTTTCTAAAAAAAAACCTGACATCTTACCCTTCCCTTTTTCTATCTAAACATTTTAAATCCTTAATGACTATTTTCAATCTTTATGCTGCTAGCATTTGTAAATAGGAAAGTATATCATATTTACTGTTTTGTTTTTTTCTTTACACCTTTCTTCAGTTACTTCCTGGTTTCTATGACTAGGCAAATTATGTCACTCATTCCAGGAGTCTTCAAGAGGGGAGGAAGGGTTTTTCTCAGCTATGCACACACTCCTGCCTGTAAGCCTGAGCTAAGGGAAGATGGACTCCAGGAAGTAAATGCTATTTGAATCATCTGCCCTTACTCAAGATGGCCACAGCCAGAAATGCTAGGGGGTGTTTTTCTAGGTGATTTCTCAGCAAATATAAAGCATGAAGACATGAATGGATGGGTGAGATTGCTTTGAATAATACAAATGAGTTATACAGTGATTTTACTGTAGTCAGAGTTGTTGCTGGAAGTAGGTACATATTCCCCTCTTGATTAACTATCACCATGGTGCTTTTCACTGTAAGGAGTGCTAGCTACAATGAGCGGGAAAGGGGTAGGGTTGTTAACATATAACTTGCACTTGCTTTCAGAGAAGACTAGAAGCAAAGTTTGGGTGGACAAAATGTTTAATAACAAGCACAATACACCATTCCTTCCATTGGGCACTTCCTGTCCCTACATGTTATACTAATATAGTAAATAAAAAGAAAGAAAAATGTACATATTAATTAGGCTACTGGACAATTACTTTAAAAAGAAAACAAAAATTCCCCATTTCAGACCATAAAATATTAAGACTGTGCCAAAATGCATGTCCACAAGCACACAATAATTAACAATGTATACAAAGTCCATGTTTAATCCCTTTTTTTTTTCTTAAATATATAAAAGTTTGAGATGGCCACAACGCTAAGTGACTCAGTGCACTTAAGTTACAAAACTGTTGTTCGCCAAGTCTTTTTCACGGTATTGTAAGTAACACTGTAAATGTTTTTTTTTTTTTGTCCAATCACAAAAGAGTTAAAACCCAACATGGGTCAATATAGAATTGTCTGGCACTCAAAGCAGCTCAAGTTTAAAAATTCACTGTTTATAAAACCAGTAGACAAAAGTAGGACGGCAAGGCGTCATTTAAAATTCATCTGTGTCTTCTGATAACCAGTGTTTATCACCTATTCAATACAGCTAGGTGAGACTTGGGTTTTTGTTCTCATATGTGCAAAGTCTGTTCGGCTACACAGAAGTATCACATTTTCCTTCAAAACTTGATTCAGACCTCCAGAAACATTCAATAGAAAAGTGCTTCTGGTTTTATTCACAACAATGCTTCTTTTTCCATTAGTGTTCGGTGTCCTCCCTGTTTTTTGGCACTTTAAACTGTGAAACAGGCTGTCATGGTTACTCGAAAGACATGAGATTAGTGGGTGCCTGGTAAACAAAAAAAGACAAAACATAATTAGTTCTCTTGCAGATCAGGTCACAACTAAACAATATCCGAGTTTGAAGCCAAACTCTAGCCAAAATGTTAATAAAATTATGGATAGAGCTTTACTGCTGTATCTCTCCTCTGGATATTTTCAAATGTTTTCTGTCCAACTGCCACAGGAAAAGGAAATGAAGTGAAAATAGAGATATTAATAGCAATAAAATCTTTACAAAATAGAGTGGAAAAGGGTTAGAACCTCTACTCTGTGTCATGGAGCAACTAAAATAGCAGGGAATGAAAATCTCTTCAAAGGATCAAAGCAGCAGGATGTCACAAACACACCAAATTAACAAAGTGGGGACATTTATTGGCACAAACTTGTAATGCAATATTTCAGGGCAGTGAAGAACTCCTGTAGTAGGTAGCAATGACAACTAATGATCACTGATGAAAGGGTTTTTCTTGCCCTGCTTTATTTTGGTGTACTGTTCACATCCTGCTACTTTGATCCTGTTTCTGAGGACTGTGCTATCCGTTATGTAGTCATTGATTATGCCCATTTGCAAAATGTTTCAATGCTGTAAATAAATGCACTGGGTTACATTAACTCTTCAAAAGGCACAGAACCAGCAATAGAACCTACAAAAAAAAAACGTTTTAAAACTATCTTGCTCTTGTAAACTTTTTATAGATGTATCCTTATTAGTGAAATCTTCCCCCATTTCATCTTCCAGTGATACACGGGTTTATTTACTAAAGGCAAATGGACTGTTGCTCCAGAGCTTGGTAAATGAGGGGAAGCTTCACTTTACACAGCATACCCAATTACATGCAAGGAAAATAAAAAAACAAAAAACAAAATTTTTGCTTGCACATGATTGAATGATGGCAGTCAACAGAGCTTTCCCTCATTTACCAAGCTCTAGAGCAACTGCATTTGCAAAGTGCACAGTCTGTAAATCAACCCCTCGTGTTTCAAAGTAAAGCTTGCCATGCACTTTATAAATTTCACCCAGAGGAACTGGTAGGGCCATCTGTCGAAAAACAATGGGCACAGAGGAAGATTTTGTCATTTATACAGCGTAGATTGTGGAATCCGCCTGCATACTGAACAAAAATAAACCTATCAATGTATGGACAGCCTGAGGGTAGGTTAGGGAGTAAGAGGAAAACTGAGACACAGACAGGTTCTAATCCTTCTTTTTTTTTTTTTTTTTTTCTTCAATGTACATAAACTATGAAAGCTCTTCAAAATTGTGAATTGCTGACTTTATTTCCTAATCCTTAAAGTATATCTAAAGGCACAACTTTTTTTAGTTATGGATAGAGTAGAGGGGAATTAGAACACCTGTAAGTAAAAGAAAATCCCACATTTTTGGTTGTCCATAGGGAAGTAATAGAGGGGAAACCTTCCAATGGGGACAATAGTCCTGCTGGCCCTTGTGATAAGGAGGAAATCCCTCACTTTTGAGGGACTTCCTCTCATTTCCCATTTTGGCTTTGGCACAGGAAGTGAAGGGATATCTCCCCAATGGGAGCCCTATGGCAAAAATAAAATGTGTTTATAACCCTCCCTTACTCTATCCAAAATGAAAAAATACATTTTTGCCTATATTTTATATTTAATTTAAAGTAGTATTAAACCCAATAGCAAACCTTTATTAAATTTCAGATTACCCGTATTCGATATGATGGCTACATTCGTTTTCTTTTTAAGGCTTTTTCTTTTTCACATGGTGATCCAACCAGTCTCTTTTTCAACAGAACAATCTGTCCTGCAGATGTAGCTGGGTTGAGACAAACCATTTAACAATGACAAGGTTGCTTACAATGATAAGATTTGATTTATGTAAAACCTTTTTCTCAAAAGGAACAAAACTGTTGCTGTAACTGCTTAACACTTGCCATCTGGCTGCTGTATATAAACGGCCGGACAGTGGTAGTCCAGGGGTGGGTTTCTGTTCATAAACGGCACCTGCCATTTTGGACTGTGCGCGCTCCCTGGCAGCACCGCGATCCGGTGCTCGCTGTGTCCTTTGGACACAGTGGAACACCGATCGTCATACGGGACCTCTGTGCGCGGTCCCGATCATGTGATCACTGATTGGCCAATCAGTGATCACATGCAGAGTAGTAAGCAAGATGTCACTTCTGACATCATTGCTTACTACATGTGAAATCTGTGAATGATCACAGAGGTCACATGGTACAAGGCTATTCACAACAGCTTTGTACCATCTGACAAGCTGTGACCAATCACACCTCACACAGTAGTTCTCAATGGCTGCAAGAATGCAGCCAGAGAGAAGGAGATATGATTGCTTTTACACCCATAAAGGCTGTAAAAGCAATTGGTGTAAAAAAAAAAAAAATCACCCCCTCCCACAAGTAGTACAGTGTCACCATGGTGACACTGTACTGCTAGGGTGACCGTATGTAGCAAAAAAAAACAAATTAAAAAAAAATTTACATTTTTATTTTATTTTTTTAATTATAATTTTTGGTTATAAACTAATTTGGGTTTTTTTTTTTTACTAAAAAGATAACAATGAATTTTGGGCAAGATATATGATGAAATATTTTGGGCAAGATTTATGATGAAATATTCTTTATTTGCAAAATTTTATAAAACCCTTTTTTTCAAAATTTTTGGACTTTTTCATTTATATAGCAAAAAAATAACAATCCCAATGGTGAATAAATACCACCAAAATAAAGCTTTATCTGTCTCAAAAAATGCTAAAAAAATTCATATGGGTACAGTGTTGCATGACTGCGCAATTGTCATTCAAAGTGTGATAGCGCTGAAAGCTGAAAATTGGCCTGGACAGGAAGGGGGTAAAAGTGTCGACTTGAAGTGGTTAAAATGTATTTGGCTTAAACTTGCTACTGTATATAAATCTGCTAGTGAATCATCCATCCTTCATCCAGAGTGTAGGCAGTCAAATACAGAAGGTGTGTTACTGGCCAGATAAACACTGGGGGGAGGGAAAGACTAAGAAAAAAACTAATTCAGCCACCACATCTAATGGCTGGTATGCTGCAATATATTACATTTTTGGTTTTGACTGCTTTAAGGGATACAGGGTCAAAAAAAATTTGGGGGATTATTATGGGTTATACTACCACCTACCAAAACCCCACCATGAGCGGTATGTGGGGCTGGCCTGTAATGTGACCCTAAGGTACTAAGCTCTGCGTGTGGTGTTCTCAATGCAACCAGTGGCCTGTTTTAGTTGGCTTTAGAGTGCTTTACAGGTCCAGGGTCTGAGTACTCCTGCCAATGTAAGCCTGTCCCTGAAGACTCTTTAGCGGAATGACCACCGGAGGGGCAAAGACTGTTTGGAATGTGCCTGGTAGAGACACTCCTAATTTTTTGTATAGGGGATCTGGTGTGTCCTTTGTCTCCTGAGTTTATTTCTTTTAAGGGCTAACTCTTTGCAGTACTTTTGCTGTAACATGTCAGGGTCACAAGCACTGGGTGGGCTGGTGCTGTGACAGTCTTCACTGTGCTACAAGCACCTGGAAGGGTGTTACGGTTCTATTTCATGATGATAAAGTTTGGAGTCCAGTGCTGTGACGCAATGTATGAGTTGCAAGCTTTTTAGAGAGCATGTTTGCAACACTTTTTTAAAAATGTATTGTGCAAGCCACATTAGTGCGCCAGCAGCACAATAAACTGTGTGCTTTCTCCTCGGCCTTTTCAGCCTGAATAAAACACTACCAGCTCCCTGGACCAGTCCTCTTTGTAACTTAGCTGCAGAAGGTCACCTAACCTCTCTCTGCAGCAGGGTTTTTGCAAGTACTTTTTTATTGGCATAGCTCACTTTCCATCCATGCTGGCAGTATGGCAGATCATAAGCACAAGGGAACTGGTTCTGCAGGCCTTGCCAGCTCTCAGTCCACTAACAGCTCTGAGGTAGCTTGCAGCATTCTTGTTTTATACCTGACTCTGGTAGCCTGGAGTAAAGAGTACCCTTTTACCCAAGCAAACTAAAGCTAAGGGTCAAGTTGGCAAACTTCCTTCCTCTGTAGCTAAACAGAGATCCCATTTCGTTTCTTCCCAAGCCCAATTCCTAAAATGGCACAAGCAATAAACATTTCTTTCATTGATGTTCCACAGGCCAGCATTCAGTATTGTAGCCACAGGTTCCTTCAAATATGTACTAAAAGGATTCCCATTCTTTATATTTGGTGTATAATGTCGGCTAGCCCATCCACCTAAGAAAGTAGGGTTACAGGCCAAAGATCCAGTCACTAGAGAGCATCAGCATCCATCAGACAGAAAATATAAGCGTTCAAAACAGAGACAGACCAATTTTTTAGGAACCCCTCCTCCATAGAGTATTGCGGGGCAAAATGCTTAAACAAAGACCTTTACCAAATTAGGTAAATCGCTATAAAGGACTTTAGGCAATACACTGGAAAGGTTTTTACAGGTTGAGGGCTCCAGACCAGTCACTTTAGGTGTAGGCAGCCCCAAATCTAGGCAAATGATGATCTTTACAATGTCTGACACTCACCATAAGTGCAATTGCCTATCAAGTTTGGATGGGCTACGATAGCTGGTGAGTACCACTGAATTGGGGGAGGTTTTTCCTCTGGAGCACGTGGTGACACTTGAGTGAAGTCTTTTTGCACTTATTAAATCAATTATTATTTGCTCATGTGGTGATTTCAGCGGATTTGAAGGACTTTTGAACTTCATTTTCTTTTGGTGGACTTATTTCAAAGTACTTGTGCATTTGATGAATTGGAATTTTATTTGATTAGTTTCACATATTCAGATTTGTTTTCAGCACATTATTCTATTGTATATCAATTTTTTATCACTGTGTTTTTATATATATATATATATATATATATCTTTGGTTTTTTTTTTCTCTTTTGCGCTGCTTTCACTTGTCATTATAAAGCTTAATTGAACAAGCTGCAGTTAGAGGCTGATTGGCTACCATGCTCAGCAGTACTAGACTTAGTACTCTCTCCAGTTTTAGTAAATCAACCCCACTGTGTACCAAATTCTCAAATAAGGGTAAGGTAAAATGCTAATCCCCGTCTGACTGAGCATAAGCAATTGTAAACTCAGTGAATTCCTAGAGAAACTCTGCAGGAGAAGGCACGAACACACACTTGCAGCTCCTGGTTTGCGTCCGCTATCAGGGCTACGTTTTCTCCATAAACTCAAGACATGGTAGCTGAGAATTCTAAACTAGACAATATAGAGGAAGGGCCTTTTGAAGGTATTCAGAAAGACTCAGAGGAGTCTTCAGGTCCTATTGAAGGGACACTGCTAGACCTCCTGGCACTGTTAGCAGATTGCAATCTAGTCTGATCTAGTCAGAACAAGGAAGAATTGCTCTGATGAGCAATCCTTCAAGGAGGAAGCAGATGACCTTCATAATAGATTATTGGAGAGAGGGTACATCAAGTCTTGTTTAAAGAAAGCTTATAAATGTGCCTGTTGGCATATGAGAAATGATCTGCTATACAAAGATCCTAAAAAGAAAGCATTAGATGGTTAGACCAAAATCATTATGAAATGAAATTCTCTAATCAACACAACCAAGTTAGAAACATCATTCAAAAGTACTGGCACCTACTAACCATAGATCCTCTAATAGAAAAATTTGTACCTCCCATCCCTCTAATTACATTTAGCAGGACTACATTTGTAAAAGACCACATTATACAAAGTGAATATAAGGGTGACTCATCTAGAGATGCTTGTAATCTAAAAGGTGCTTTAAGTTGTGGGGCTTGCGACTATTGTAGATCTATGTATACAGAAGCACAACCTAGATTACCAAATGGGGTTCTCTTTAAATCCAAATATTTTGCCAATTGTCCAACTGCGGGGGTGATATATCTACTTCTATGTGAATGTGGATGGTTTTATGTGGGCAAGACAAAGTTTGAGTTTTGGAGGCGAGCATATAGACACATAAAAAGTATGAGGACAGGTGACCCTGAATTACCTTTGGGGCGCCATGTCCTTATGGTACACAATGGTCAATTTCCAAAACTTGAATTTCTTATTCTTGACCAGGTACATCCAAGCTGTAAAGAAGGGGCGACTGGAACAAGTTGTTGTTGCAGCTTAGATGGATTTCCCATCTACATGCTACTACCCCCCAACGTCTTTCCCCCCCCCCCACTTTGAATGAATCAGTCAATTTCAGGTCCTTTTTTTTTTATAGGGGTTTGTGTCTGGCGGTATGGAAAAATACGTTTACGCAATGAGCCTTGTTCTGTCCGTGTCCTGCCAACTTTTGTTGGCTCCCCAGCTATGGGATTGGATGGGGTCTGAACCCGGGTGCCTGGGCCTTTCCTCTCGGCACCTGGCACATTGGGGCTGTACTACTGGGCTTTTCTCTTGCCCAGTGAGTACAGCAATGTACGTCCACTGCGGCCTGAGGTCCTAGCTTGCGCCGCTCCGCTTTGGTTCAGCGGCCATGTTTTCTTCCCTACCATGTCATTGGTCCGCCGATACGCGGCGTTACTCCGCATGACATGATGTGGTGACGCCGCACACCGGGGGTGGAGTCTAGCGACATTTCTCGTTGAAGCAGTGTGAGATTGGCTTCTGGGCGCCATTTGCCTTCCCCGTCTGCCCATCTGGAAGCTGTTTGTTGCTGCCAGATGATTGGATGGACCCTTCAATGAGGTTCCTATATATTTATACTCATTCTTTGTTGGCCAGTGTGGACTCTTCTAGATTGCGGTACTGCATTTTTCATGGTGAGCATCATGTAGATTGTTATATTCAATACGAAGTTTTCCCTTTATTGGGAAGTGGGGCTTTGTACTTACGCTTTCTTCTCTGTTGTTGTTTTAACGATATATATACTTATTGGTTTCCCCATTAATATTACTCTGAAAGGTCCATGCGGCTTTACCGGATGCACATTTTTGAAGACTTATATCTGCACGCCCTACACTTTCATCTCTATAGATGTGAACAATTCCTTGGAAATATTTAGATGCTCACAATGGTGGGTTTATTCCATACGCAATGTAATGGTTTTCTCCATTGTGTGAATTTTCTATGGAGATATTTTTTTTTACTATCCAAGCCCTCTTTTGCAGTGATTTGGGTGGCCCTGGTGTTTCATTTCAGAGGGTCTCAGATATCCGTGGCCCGCCGGCACTCTGGCTGTGAGGTGGCGGCAAATTAGAGCCTTGCTTTTAAGTTCGGTTGAAGATTTATCCATTTGTCTTTTTACTCCTCTATGTTGTGAGTATATTCATGTACTTGGAACTATGTAAATACTCTTTATGGACATATATTGTGTGTTCTAAACAAATGTATTTTCAATCTCACAGACTGTCACCTCTGTGTAGAGTCTTTTCTCTGAGGAAGGAGTAGAATTACTCCAAAACACGCTGGATTTTATAAGCCTATTTCTGTAACCAAACGATATCTTACAATATCATTTCTTGGAAAATAGTTTCTCAGGATATATGTGTGTGAAAATTTGATGGAAAATAAAGATTTTTTTTATATTTTTAGTTTTTGTATTCATCCCTTGAAAGTCCCATTTAATCTAGGGGGTCCCTTCTGTATGTTTATCTAATATTCTGGGGATGGTGGCTGTTCATCAGGAAATTTTCTTCTTTTCTCTCTCATAGTCAGAATAAATGGTTCTGAAACACCACTTTCTCTCAGAACCTAGGCAACAGCTGTCAAGCCACTGGATGAAAAGAAGGGGGGAAGATACAGCTTTTGGAAAACAGATCTGATTGACCTCTCAACTGTCAGCTGACACTCCATGGACTCATATTATTGGGATGAACTTGTGAGCCACTGGAGTTAGAAATCTATATATTAGATTGCTGGAATTTTTCTCACTCTCATAAGATGTGAATTCTATAAAAACAGTAAATAATTATCCGCGCTCTAACATTACCTTGCCTATGCTATATATAGTATATTACTATAGCCCTCGATCCTCTCATGTTTTGCATTGTATTGGTATTGTTCTGTCACATGTTCTGTCCCCCTTTGTAATGTACAGCGCTGAGCGAACTATTGGCGCTTTATAAATACTGTATAATAATAATAATAATAGCAATACCATTAATTCATATATACTGTGGTGCTATCATCTAATCAGCTTTTTACCTGAATTACCTAATTAGTCCTATTATAATATCCTAGTGTTTAATAAAACTTAAAAATATATAATTAAATCAAATTATGATATTTGTACAATGTGATTATTTCATTAAAAATAAGTAAATAAATTAATAAAATTCACTGTGCCAGTGTACAAATAAACTAAATATAAATAAATAAAAAAACATTTTTTGTGTAAGTTCATATAATCCAATGTGCAAATGATGCAAAGCAAACTATAAATTGTATATATATTAATGAAATATAAATAAATAAAAATAATAAAGATAATTAAATATATCAATTCATAAAGTTCAGCAGCAAAAAATGTGCAAAAAAGAAAAATGTGCAAAAAAGTTTTTAGGATTCAGCAGGAAGAAGATATTGGTGATATACTCTCCTTTTCAAATTGCTTCTATTGATGTAGATGAGAGCCTACAGACTATCTTCTGAGTCTGTGTAGATGTGAGGTTTTCTCCCTCCTAGAGCCTCTCCTTACTTCAATGCTCAATGTCTCCTCATATGACCCATGGAAGAAAGAAGATAAAAAGATATGGTGCCTTATCCAAGGTATAACAAACACTGTTTATTGTGCTCCCATTATGCACTCACATGGTATTAATAAACAACACGCATATAGAAATAAAACCGCCAGCTGCGGTGATGCTCAGCCTCTCAGAAGTGTGATCACACTCTGTCAGTACTCGCCGTAATGTCAGTCTGGTACGTGGTGATGTCACTGCCCCTCCTTAACGCGTTGCGCCACAGGGAAAAATGTAGCTTCGTCTGGGGGATGTAGTAGCTACAGTGTTTGTTATACCTTGGATAAGTCACCATATCTTTTTATCTTCTTTCTTCCATGGGTCATATGAGGAGACATTGAGCATTGAAGTAAGGAGAGGCTCTAGGAGGGAGAAAACCTCACATCTACACAGACTCAGAAGATAGTCTGTAGGCTCTCATCTACATCAATAGAAGCAATTTGAAAAGGAGAGTATATCACCAATATCTTCTTCCTGCTGAATCCTAAAAACTTTTTTGCACATTTTTCTTTTTTGCACATTTTTTGCTGCTGAACTTTATGAATTGATATATTTTTAAATTATCTTTATTATTTTTATTTATTTATATTTCATTAATATATATACAATTTATAGTTTGCTTTGCATCATTTGCACATTGGATTATATGAATTTACACAAAAAATGTTTTTTTATTTATATTTAGTTTATTTGTACACTGGCACAGTGAATTTTATTAATTTATTTACCTATTTTTAATGAAATAATCACATTGTGCAAATATCATAATTTGATTTAATTATATATTTTTAAGTTTTATTAAACACTAGGATATTATAATAGGACTAATCTAGGTAATTCAGGTAAAAAGCTGATTAGATGATAGCACCACAGTATATATGAATTAATGGTATTGCTATAGTAATATACTATATATAGCATAGGCAAGGTAATGTTAGAGCGCGGATAATTATTTACTCCATGGACTCAGTTTCTCTTGGGGTAGGAGGGCCTTTACCTGAAAGGTATCCAGGAGACGGCTCAAGAACACCAAGCAGTGATAGAATCAGAGATAGTTTCTCAATATTCAGGATCTATCTAAGGTCCTAGGTACACTGGATTTCAAGGCCAAGGAGGTCTGCATGCATGGCAACAGATCATCTATTATATCCAATGACTGCACTAGCTCTGAGTTCTTCTTAGTCTGAGTTATTCCAAACACTCTCCAAGCCCGGGCAAGGGCTATGGGAAGGATCATAAACTTAGTGCTCACTCTCATACTAAAGCAAAGAAATCACTGATGAATGTGAAAAATAGGAATATGTAAATATGCATCCCACATGTTGATGAATGCCAAAAAGTCTCTGCGATAAAGGGAGGCAATTAAATCCAGAGAGAATATACAAATGTGTTAGGAGTTTTTTAGTTCAGAATACGACTAATGCATTCTTTGGGTTTTAGAACTGTAAACTGGTTTGAATAAAAGCCTTGAAACTTTTCGGATGGAGGAACAGAAATAACTCTCTAGAACAGCAATCACTGAATAGCTGAAAAGTGGTTTGCTTAACATTGCTGAGGCACGGGACATGTGGTGAAAAACTGAGAGAGGATTGTCCATTTTTAATGTTTGATACTACCTCCCGCACCCATGTGTTGACTTTGATGCTTCCCAAGACTCGGTGAAAGCCATCAGACATTCCCGCACCTCTGATAAAACTAGTAGGAGTGGACATTAATGTGGTGTCAGATCTAGCTGTGGGCTAGATTTCTTTTGTTTGCCATGGACAGCTGGAACACCCTGAGCTTGTGGGGGCAGAAGTAAATCTGTGGGTCCCAAACTTGACTTAGAGGAAGGAAAAACGTTTTAAAGCAGGACAGAAAGGTGTTGAATAGGGTTCTCAGTTGGTAAATCATCTGCAGCTGTGTAACCACCATTCAGTTTAGGGCCAGACCTGATGCAAACAATCTCTCCAGATGGAGCACAGAAGAAAAAACAGGTTTTGGCAGCAGGCAGGCTACAGTAGAGGAAACCAGGATTGGTATGTGTGTCCTGTTTCTTATAATGAATGTTGAGCTGACAAAGATTTGTACAGTTTCTCACTGTTCTTACAACGGCGTTCCCCTAATGAAGCATTGCCAGAGCTGTGCTTAGGAAAAGAAAAACACCACAGCGGAGCACACTTCACTGCTTGGAAGAAGCATGCAGCAAGTGAAGTGTTGGCACCCAAGACAAGTGCACTAGTTAAGCACTGCTTCAAGTAGTAGTGCAGAGACCAGGATGACAAATCTGAAACCTTTTAAGACATTTCAACAATGGCAGCCACCCTATTTCTATTCTGAGAGGCCCCCTTTTAAAGATGCCTAACTTAAATGAGACCGTTCCAGATAGCAAAGAGGATGGAGATGGTATAAAGTTGTCCCTCTTACCATCTGCTGTGTCTCACTCACCGGCGGCCTTCCACTCTTACACGCATCATCCAAGTGTTTGTGCCACAAAATCGCATGGAATCGGGAGCTTGTCTGGAACTTGTAAACATTGCCTAAGCATCAAAAGGACAGAAACTCATTTTAATCATACCTAGGAGTGGAGAATAACAACACTCCCATCATAAATGGACAAAAATCAGAAAATGCTTTCTACCTGTGTGCCCTTCTACCTGCTTGCTCTAGGAAATGGCTTTGTCATTTCAAAAGTTGCTTTTAATCTTTTTAAATCTGCAGACTACACTCTTATGGCTTTACAAAAGTCTGCCAACTGCGCTCCTGCATTTTCACCCTGTCCCATGCTCCACTGGTTAAATATCTTAAATAAGATGTAAAAAAAGTCAGAAATAGTATTTTCTGGGTAAAAAAAAAGACAATGTTTCGATACATGGTGTTTTAGGGTTTAGATCTATTAATGATTCTGTAATGTGCTTTAGAATATGTTGGTGCCATGTGTAGCACCCCTACCAGTGGTATTTTCAATTTATTTTTAGTGAACACAGTCGATAAATGAGAATATAGAATTGTTTTCTTAGTATCTGTCTGATTGGGGCAGCTGCCACTACTACAGCTCCCTTACTGTTGTGCTGAATGCCTGATATAACACAACCTTTGAAAAGTGATGTTCATCCATGAACCAACAATGCTTCTGGGAATGGAATTCAAAACTGTGACAGCTGTCTTGGCAGGCACCCCTTAAAAATAACACTAAATGCGCACCCGTATACAAGTACTTTGGGGAGTGGTGAAGATTTTTCTAAATCCTATTCTAACTTTTTAGGGTAGTAGACTGCGATCTTCATGACCATGACAAATACCTAAATAGATTGCAAACATGTGCATGCATTTTGGAGTGTTTGTCTTGTGTTTTTGTTGGTACCTTTCTATTAAATTTAAATTAGGGATATAATTGTCAAAATGTTCCATTTGATCTTTTGTATTTGTTATAAAGTCTGCTTTATAGAGAGAGCTACCACGTACACTTCCATATTCTGTCCAGTCCACACCTATAATTCTTATATCCATGCAGAACTAATTTATTAAAGATGTAATAGATTAAACTTCCCAAGATGTCACCAATTAAAGGGTGGCTTAGTTAGCAAACAACCAATATAGAGAATATCACAGAAGGGAAGGCAGGCACAATAGGGCTGATTAACTAAGGGACCATAGACTTTGCAAAGTGACTATCTACAGTACTTAGCTTAGTGAACTTAGCAAACTGAACATGCTCCTTTTAGCAAATCAAGAGGGATAAGATAAAACTGTACACAGTATACACACAACAATTAAGTATTACTTTTTTTGCAGTATTTAGTTCCCAATGGAACAGAGCGCATGCATAACTTTGTCCCATCTTCCTATGTGCACTGTAACCCTAGATGTGATGTTAGGCAAGCGTGCGTCAAAGGGCCTCCTGTCGGACACTGCAGCTAGCAAGGAAATGGCTACTTTGCTAGTTGACACCCGTCTCTAGCTCCTATCACTTATCCAAAGCAAGCACTGGCAAGAGAAATGCAAAGGGAGGAGAGGTGTGTTGGTTTGCTTCAGGCAAGTGTTGGGAACCTGAAAGAGGTGCTCACTAACAAAGCAGCTGTCTTGTTGCTAGCAATGATGACGGGTGGCCATTTTCCCAGGTGGGTGCACTGTGTGACATCACAGATAATATTACAGGGCACCTTGGAATATGGGACATAGTACTACATGTACTTTTTCCCTTCAGGAGCTGAAGAGTGGACAAAAAAAATACTTCTATAAGCTTGAACCTGTAATTTAAAATTACCTACAGGGCACACAGCTTAGAATGGCTATAGCAATGGCAAAAGTCAATGGCAAATCCGAGTGTAAGCAAGTGGTAGGAATGTGAAAGAGCTTGTTTTTAAAGAAAGAGAATGGGTTTTCAAAGGCCTGAATAAGGTGGTTACGGGATTTCCTGGACAGAAATGATAGCTTGTTAAAGTGTTTACAATTTTCTATGCATTGTGCAACAGTCTGGCATATATTTGTTGTTTTGTACGGATCATTTAACATATAAGTTTCACATAATCTTCCTGAGTGAGTCATTGCAATTGCACAATATTCACATTTTTTAAAGTCGTTGAATACATTAGATTCTGCTATGCGGCACAAGAGAGAGCCAGCTTACCTTTATCCGGGTTGTTAAGCTGAAAAATATTTGGATGCTCTGGGTCATCTGGTAATACTACCATCCAGCCCAGGATTGACATCTTCTTGTTGGGAGTGGACTTGTACTGAAACAAAGACAGTCATTGATTATAAATTCTAGATTTGTAGAGTAAATGTATCCCTTTAGGTCATCAATAGATACTTCAAGGATTCTAGCTAAATATATTTTGTGCTTATGCCCCCTGCAGTTATTACACACATTTGCTGAAATCTTTCAAAATGTGGACTACATGAGAGCATCTACTCTTACCATAATCACATAACCAGTTCCAATATTGCAGTAAGGAGCACTGTACTCCAGCTTGCTTTTAGGCATACAAAATATCTATGAAATGTTTCCAGAGAGAAAACTTCTTCTTCCAAGGATACCATATATCCTATAACGGGCCTTTGTCATTTGATTTCAAGCTCTGTGCAGGTGTCTGGGAAAGACTGTGAGCCAAGTACAGTGGCAGGTAAGGTGGGAAATGTTTTTAAACTGCTGATTTGAAAAAAATTAAGTAATAGGCATGGCCAACCACAAAATGTAAAGACAGGATACTATTAACAACAAATACTCACATTTTTCCTTTCATTACCCCGTAAAGATTTGGCCCCGAAATACAGAAGGGTAGACCCTGTAAGGGTCACCCAGTAACGTGTCCAGGAGGTCAGCTGTATACAAAGAGGAGCAGTATTAGCTGCAGTAATTGTAGATAAGTATGTCTATAGCAAAGGCAATTCCATGTGTACCAAATTGAGAAACTGTGAGGGCTGTTCACACCAAAATGGTTTGTTCATGCATTCCCACATGTACATTAACGTGTTTGCAGTGCATTTTTTTTCTACATGTTTGACATGGGGAAGGACAGGTCATTAAAGGATTCAAACTTGTGTTTTGTTTCCAGTGTTGCATATACATGCAATTTATGCTTGTTTGTGTTTTGCAGAAAAATGCAGCAGGCTATATTGTTTTTCACTGCACTGCAATGGTTTGAATTATACTCATTAGTTTACACTGTTGTACGGTCTATGCTTTGGGAATGCATTCTACTGCAGCTGGTGTGACAAGGCCCTAACAGAGGAATCACAGACTTCTACTGTGAGAAGGAGCAGTAAAGATGAACTGTATGCTGTATACACACAGGGCTGGCCAATCTGATCCTGTTATCTCACTGCTCCTTAGGCTCCATGCACGCTGGGTGTTTTAATAACGCTGGTAACGTTAGCTGTGTAAAGTCACGTTTAAAAATGTGTATTTATTACTGTTTTTGCATTAGCATTTTGCGGTTTTTAGCGTGTTTTTTTTCTCAAAAAAAGTCCAAAAATGCAGGTTTGCTGTGATTTACCGTGTTTTTACAGGTAAGAAACTCCTCTAGAAACCCACTAGTTCTGGGGGTTTTGTCCAGCCAAAAAACGCTGATTCCAGTCTGTGTGCATGGACACATAGGATAACATGCTGGGGAGTTTACTGGCTGTAGAAAAAACCATCAAAAGCCAAAAACAGCCGCTGTAAAAACGTCCAGTGTGCATGAGGACTTAAGAACAACAGACTAGCTGCCCTAATGACTACTAGCCAGAGATCATATGATCAAGACTCGGAAGTCAATTTTTTTTTTTTCGGCAAGCTGTAATTCTCCTCTCAGAAGAATAATATGATTTGATAAAATATGTGAAATGTGCATTTTAGTGATAATTCTGCTTGGAAGTAAACATACCATCCCATCTAAGGGTACCTGTGCACAAAGACCACTGTAAGCTGTTTATTGCTTTCTAACTGTCCTAGTTGTGAATCCTCTGTGAAGTAATCCACTTACTTACTTTTGCCTTTGTTTATTTCATCTCTCCATTGGCTGGAAATATTATTTTATTTATTGGCTGGCATCAGCCAAATTGAGAAAGTTCCAGGAAATTAGGAAAATAAGTAAGAAATAATTGTATCTAGAAAGGGTGTGTAAAAATTGACCCTTAATATTCTCTTTGCTTTCAAAGCTGCTATCTAGGTGATTTGTTAGAGAGCATTGACATGAGAGAGGAACTTTGAAGAGCTATCTGTTATAATTTTTTTTCTTCTTCCCCCATGGGACAAAGTAAATGCACTACTTTGCCTCATGTTGCTAGGTGCTTCCCAAGACTAGTTATGAAGTATGACCTGCTCCCCTCCCTTCCCTGCTTGGCTAATCCAACCACAGCTAGGAAGGAGACTGATCCTTTCAGCTCAGAGTACTTTTCTGAGACAAACTGTGACAGTACTAATTTCTACAAGTGTTACTGTAATTTATCTTGACAAATACAAGATGTGTTACCACTATTTGATCTCTGTGTGAGTGCTCCCTCTCCATTGGGGGGCAGAACAATGTGAAAAAAAAAAACGTGATGATAGTTCTTTTAGAGTGATTGTTCTCCCTTGCCTTGTAAAAAAAAGAAAAAACTAGGAATGCACCGATATCAGAAGTACAGCAAGGGACATGTACCAGGACTGCCAGAAGTACAGCAAGGGACATGTACCAGGACTGCCAGAAGTACAGCAAGGGACATGTACCAGGACTGCCAGAAGTACAGCAAGGGACATGTACCAGGACTGCCAGAAGTACAGCAAGGGACATGTACCAGGACTGCCAGAAGTACAGCAAGGGACATGTAAGCACTCACTGGCGCCCTGTGGGGGTACATAGCCCTCTCCGCCTCCAAGCTGATATCGCATCCGATATCTGTTTCAGGTATCTGAGAATTTGCACAAGTAGCAATACTCGTGCAAATGCCTAGTATCTTCACCGATACGGATATCGGTATCAGAGCATTCCAATGAAAAACCCATTCAGTTTAAATAGAAATGAAAGGCAAAACATTGGTGTATAGATTTAAAAAAATTATAAATACATTTTTTCCCTTTTTTTTTAGATAAGTGATCACATACCCTCTATTTTCAGCTGCATAAGAGCTGAGGGAGGAGAAACAGCGGCACGCTGAACTTCCCAGTGAAAGGCTGGGCAGGGGGAAATGGGGGTTGGGTGTGACAGCACAAGCCTGATCATTGGAGGAGCACAGGCTGAGTTCCAGCACAGCGAGAAAACTGACCACGCTGTACTCTCATGCCTAGTGTGGTCAGGTTTTTTTAACAATAGGGAAGCAGAGAGACTGGCAGGAACACCAGGGATTTCACAAAAGGGCAGTAATACAAAGAGAACAGGATACGTCCTCATACAACAACATTTCCCCCCCATTTTGGATAAAGTAAGGGAGAGTTATAACCCGTCAAATTTTTTTTTCCGCCATTGTCCCATTGCAGAGATTTACCTTCACTTCCTGTGCCATAGCCAAATGGGGAGTGAGAGGAAATCCCTGCACATTAAGGTAATTCTTCAGGGAACCCCAGGTCACCAGCACTAGTCTCCCTAGTGGATGACTTCCCCTCTATTACTTGGGATAACCCAAAATTTGAGATTTTCTTTCCTTTCACTTTCAACGATAATGGTAAGCGGGACAAATAGAGAGAGTGGATCTCCCTAGTGGGGGCACAAACAGCAATAAAAACTGACAGGGGTTCTAATCACTCACCACTCTATCCAAAACTAAAATAAAAGTTTTGCCTTTGGTATACTTTAAAGGTAAATGTAAATCTTTAAAGTGCTCACAACAACCTCTATGTATAGGTATGGAATAAGTCATTGTTTTTTTTAGCAATAATTACAAATGACCAGGCTTGTGTTTCTGAACTATAGCACAGTCCTTTTATAAGACTGTTCAAAAATTGCTGGAGTTTATTATGAAACCTGGGTGCCCTCTTGTGGTAGTCAGCCAGTAATACCATTCATGTTGCAAAATGTTCTAGGATCTGTTATCTTACTGTTGGCTTCTTCCCTTCTTTGAGTAATGTTTTTCTTCTAAGTGGTCCTTCCATTGCGATAACACCAGATGAACTTCCCAAAATGCAACTGCATGCTGCTGTAGGGCTAAAAGACATGAGGTTAAAAGTTAACTTCTGCACATGTTTTGTGACCCTACCCCCTGTTTTAAAATTTGGGGCTACAAGCTCTCTAGGGAAGGTAAATGCTATTGTATTTTGTCATCACATTTTTTACATGAAGCATCATTAATCCTGCACACCTAAACCTGGGCACTGAGAGATTACTTAAACTGAATTTTTGTTTTTTAGCTTTTCTACACTGTATTGCCAAAAGTATTGGGCCAGCCCTCCAATCATTGGATTCAGGTGCTCCAATCACCTTCCATGGCCACAGGTGTAAAAAATCAAACACCTAGGCATTCAGACTGCTTCTACAAACATTTGTGAAATAATGGGTCGCTCGCAGGAGCTCAGTGAATTCAAGTGTGGTACCGTGATAGGTTGCCACCTGTGCAAGTCCATCCGTGAAATTTCCTTACTACTAAATATTCCACGGTCAACTGTTAGTGGTATTATAACAAAGCGGAAGCAACTGGGAACAACAGCAACTCGGCCATGTAAAATGACAGAGCGGGGTCATGCTGAAGCTCATAGTGCACAGAACTTGCCAACTGTCAGCAGAATCAATAGCTGAAGACCTCCAAATTTCAGATTAGCACATAGAGCGCTTCATGGAATGGGTTCCATGCCCAAGGAGCTGCATCCAAGCCTTACATCACCAAGTGCAATGCAAAGTGTCAGATGCAGTGGTGTAAACTTTGCAGGGCTTAACATTTCGAGTCTAGACCTACTAGCCAGGCACAAACCTTACTCTCCACCTGTTGCCCCACCCAACCTTGCCCAGGTCCGCCCCCAAACCTGCCCCCTTAACCATTAGCCGCCCGGCCAATGGCCGTTTGGCGGCTTCAGATGTGTATCTGCATTCCGGGTGCACACCATTTGGCGTGCTCCCGCACATGCGCCGTTTGCGCTAGTGCAGAGCGGCGCAGCAGTGCGATCTGTAATCGGCCGTGCACCTCGGACACGGCCGATGATAGATCCGAGTACTTGCTCCCGTTGCTGGTACCATGTGACCTGCTGTGACCAATCACAGCAGGTCACATGACAGTTGTATACAATGGATGGCTTCATTCATGATGCCATCCATTGTATACTAGTGCCTAGCTGTGAATGGTCACAGCTAATCACATGCACATGTCATGTGATTAACTGTGACCAAATCACAGCTAAGCACAAAAAAAAAAAGCTGAATGAATCGATTTCATTCAGGTAAATGCTTGCTTTGTGTAAAAAAAAAAAAAAAAAAAATACTGATCACTTCCCCAAAGTAGTACAATGTTACTATGGTAACATTGTACTATTTTGGTCATAGTAAAATATGAAAAAAAATCTTAAAAAAATTAAAAAAAAATGTAATAAAAAATTAAATATAATAAAAAAATAAAAAAAAATTTCAAAAAAAAAAAATATATATATGTTTTTTTCATACTGTCACCAGTCAGTGTCCCTGTTCACCGCCATGCCAGTTATATGATGACGCTGTACTGCACTGGTGACAGTATGTAAAAAAAAAAAAGTGAAAGTTTTTTTTCATTTTTTCATTTTCCGAAAAATTATGACAAAAAAATACAACTTTAAAAAACTCGCCATGCCTCTTATGAAGTACGTTGGACTGTCTACTTTGCAAAAAGGGGTCATTTGGGGATATCTGTACTATTCTGACATTCTTGGACCTCAAGAAATTAGATTGGCCGTCAGTACTTCAGGATTGATCAATTTTCAGATCTATACCATAGTTTGTGAACTCTATAACTTTCCTAAAAACTAAAAAATACATCCTAATTTAGGTTATTTTCACCAAAGACATGTAGCAGAATACATCTCGGCCTAAATTTATGAAGAACAATTATTTATTTGTAAACTTTTGGAACAGAAACAAAGAAAAATGTGTTTTTTTTTCAAAATTTTTGGTCTTTTTTTGTTAATTTAGTAAAAAATAAAAACCCCAGTGGTGATTAAATACCACCAAAAGAAAGCTCTAGTTGTGTGAAGAAAATGATAAAATTTTAGTTTGGGTACAGTGTTGTATGACCGCGCAATTGTCATTCAAAGTGTGAGAGCGCTGAAACCTGAAAAATGGCCTGGGCAGGAAGGTGTAAAATTGCATGGTATTGAAACGGTTAAAGCTTATGAAATTACATTATTCTAAAGAAAAGAGACCAAAATATAAAAAACTGCAATTATAACATAGCTTTATTATGTCAATTTCTGTTTCAATATTTTTATTAAGAAAGTTTTGATTTTTAAGCATATAGCAAGCTCAAAATACACCTTCGCAGGGGCAGAACAGAACAATAACATATAAACAGGGATATCCTGCTGACTGGTGTTAGTCAAATAACAAAAATTCAGTTGATATCAAGAAGGGACGGCAAACAGCCGAGCCAAATAGCAGCAGTAATCCAACATAATAGTAGAAAAAAGAGAAAAGAAAGGAAATTAGAAGAGAAAGAAAAGAAAACAAAAGGGAATCAGAAAGAAAATATGAAAAAAGAGATCACAGATCTGGGGCTAGCACCAAGAGCGACTAAAGGAGGCCATAACTAGTAGGATGCAGGGATGGTAAGGAATAGCGTATCCAAGGTTCCCAAACCTTAAGGAATCTCGGATGAGAATCATGAAGAATGCTAGACATCTGCTCATTGACCAACATAGCATTCATCCAAGTCCTCAACCCTTGAAAGACTAACGAAGTGGTTCTCCAAGCTTGAGCTATAGTACGTTTAGCCGAAATTAATAGGTAGGATGCCAATTTCTGTTGAGACCTATACAGGCCCAAAATTGGGCAATGCAGGAGGGCCACCCTTGCATCCCTACAGACCGTAATATGAAATAGCGTTTGAAGCAAACCAAAGACCCTAGACCAGAAGCCAATCAATCGCGGGCACGACCAGCAAATGTGTAAGACATCCCCACGTAGACCACAGTTCCGGAACCACTTATCTCCGCCAGTCGGATTAAAGTGAGTAGTCCAAGCCGGGACCCAGTTATTATTATGTCCATTTAAACATAACAGCAATAGCTTAATAGCAATAGGGTGCAATCAAAATATCAAGTTACTAAGTAACTTGGCACAAGGGAAAAACATCCCTTTCATTTTGCTCTCTGCAGATGCAGAAAAAGCATTTGACGGAGTCTGCTGGAATTTTATTAATGCTATCCTAGCTCATGTAAGTTTGGGCACCAATATGATGACATGGATTGGAGCTTTATATTCATACAATACAGGCACCCGCCGGGTCAATGACTCTATTTCTGCATCCTTCTTGATTAGTAACGGGACATGTCAAGGATGTGCCCTATCTTCTTTAATTTTCATATTTTCGTTAGAACTGTTCCAACACATCATCAGAGCAAATAAAGCAATAACTGGACTTAAAACTGCTAACCTCACCCATAAGGTCACAACATATGTTAAGGACCCTATCTACTTTACATCTTCCCTCCTGTCCACAAACCTCCTCATCAGTCCTGCTACAAAAATTGGAGAGATATGGGGATCTTTCCATGGACAAGATTAAATCTGAGGCCTTAAATGTTACCTTGCCACCTGGGCAACTCGAGCAGATGAAGCAGAGTTTCCCATTCAGATGGTCCTCATCCCTTGACAAATAGCTAGGTACATTGATCTCTGCTAATTTGAAACTTGCCTTCAAATCGTATTTCTGTCCTCTGACCAAAACCATTAAATCAGACCTCCATAAATGGAACTAGGAGGTGTTCACCTGGGTTGGTCTTAATATTGTCCTGACACAAGGTGGTGGAGAGCGGGTCTCAAGTCCCCCAAGGCGGAGTAGAGCGGGTCTCATGTCCCCCAAGGCGGTGGAGAGCGGGCCTCGTGTCCCCCGCGGCAGTGAAGAAACCGGAAGTTGGAAGCCAGGCTTCACAACGAGGCTTGGCGCGCAAGTGGAACGCAAATCAATCCCCGGGGCCTGGGGATCGCAATGCAAGCAACCCCGCTCGATTGCAAGCCACCCATTCCATCTGTGCTCGCCCCAAAGGGATTTCCCCTCGCATTGGGCAAGCGGAAATTTCAAGCCCTGGTGTAAAGCATGCCGCTACTGGACTCTAGAGCAGTGGAGACGTGTTCTCTGGCGTGATGAATCACGCTTCTCTGTCTGGCAATCTGATGGACATGTCTGGGTTTGGCTGTTGCCAGGAGAACAGTACTTGCCTAACTGCATTGTGCCAAATGTAAAGTTTGGTTGAGGGGGGATTGTGGTGTGGAGTAGTTTTTCAGGGATTGGGCTTGGCCCCTTAGTTCCAGTGAAAGGAACTCTTAAGGCATCAGCATACAAAGACATTTTGGACAATTTCATGCTCCCAACTTTGTGGGAACAGTTTGGGGATGGCCCCTTCCTGTTCCAACCTGACTGCGCACCAGTGCACAAAGCAAGGTCCATAAAGACATGGATGAGGGAGTTTGGGGTGGAGGAACTTGACTGGCCTGCACAGAGTCCTGACCTCAACCCAACAGAACACCTTTGGGATGAATTAGAGCGGAGACTGCGAGCCAGGCCTTCTCATCTGACATCAGTGCCTGACCTCACAAATGTGCTTCTGGAAGAATGGTCAAACATTCCCATAGACACACTCCTAAACCTTGTGGACAGCCTTCCCAGAAGACTTGAAGCTGTTATAGCTGCAAAGGGTGGGCCAACTCGATATTGAACTCTACGGACTAAGACTGGGATGCCATTAAAGTTCATGTACGTGTAAAGGCAGGTGTCCTAATACTTTTGGCAACATAGTGTATCTGTCCTAGACATCTTTCCTCCCTGGCAGAAAAAAAAAATGCATGTGTTTAGCATTTGGGCGTTTATTTCATTGGCCAGAATATTATTATTCTGCCATTGAAATGAATTTACACCAGGCGTGTTTAGCAAGCGTTTTTCCAGACAAAACGCCACTGCTCCTGGACGCACTGGCAGTGTTTTGTTTTTTTTCTTGCCTGTAAATGCCCTTGCCTCTAAACTCCTTTAAAAGCCTGTGTGTTCATTGACACAGGAGCAGTTAGAGGCAGGGGAAAAAATGCCACACTCCTAGAAGCAGCTGAAAAAAAATGTCCAGTGCGCATGAGGCCTTAAATTTTTATTATTTTTTTGGAAACTCCCAGTCATCTCACCCACTGCACAAAATGTGTATTCTAAAGTTCTACTCACCGACTCCCAGCTACTCCAGTCTGTATCCAAGCACTGGATCTTTCGGAACGTGAGGAGCTGAAAAATAAAAATGAAAAAATACACAACACAAGTGTGCGCTATATAGGCTGCACCTCATCTCCCAGTGCAAATCACAGACACTGCACACAAAATATGTAGAAAATGATTCCTTATGTTTTAATTGCTTTCTAATTATATGCAGTAATAGGGAAATCCCCTCTTACACAGTTGTTACCAGAACAAGTGTCCCCAATTAACATTTATGGTAGACTATTGTTAACAACTATAAAAGCTTGGATGTCTCATCACTCATTTAGTTTCTATCAGGTAAAACAGTGCAAATCTCCATAGCAGGGACACAGACAGCAATAAAAACCTGACTGGGGATGCAATATTTCCACATTCTATCCAAAACTAAAAAAAGCATTTCCTTCAGGTGTATTTCAACTTCTCATTCAAATAGCAGAGCTATGCCCCCCCTCTTCCCAGCCCTTTAAGAGGATCTAAAACCTGGAGGTGGTCTTTCTGATCTTGTGACCAGTGTGACTGGCTGTCACAGCAGTCCCATTGATTGGAAGCTTCTGATCACAAGTATGCATCGGGAGCTCTCCATGACCTCTTAGTTACTATGCTGAGAGCGCATGTATGTGAACAGCCAGCAGAAACAGGCTAAAAAAACTTTGCTTACAATTTTAACTGCTTTTTTCTTATAACAGCACTTAAAAACCCTTCCTAATTCTCTTTATGAGGGGACTGGAGTAGGGGCAGCTGTAGATAAAGACAAACAGCAGCTTTGGCTAAAGTTGAATAATTCCCCTGCTATAGGTGTAGGCTATTTGCCATATTTAACCCTATCTGTACTGTGCTCGCAGATCTTAGCAGTGTTAAAGTAGATTTGAACAGGGTCTGTCTCAACAAAGGGTTAAACATTTAGAAGTGGGCCTCCTGTATTATGTCAATGAGGGTATGCTTAAGCCAGCCACAGGTGGATTGAAATTCGTCTGATTCAGCAGGGACCAGCTGAATTTGGATCCATCTATGGGCAGGCTGGTTGTGCAAAATTCGATCTCTTGATCAAATTCTGTACAACCAGCATGTCAGGTTTTTTTTTGCTCGAGCAGTGCCACTGGCTATAGCATCACTGATCATTGTATTTTGATTGCGGGGAACTCTCCCACTGTCAAAATACAATAGCCCCATGGGAGGGATTCCCCCACCATAGAGTGTGTTGATGGGGGAACTAAAACTTTTTTTTTTTTTTTCCCCAACCCTCTGGTTGAACGAAAAAAAAAAATGTAGGGTACACACACAGTTTGTTTTCATTCAACCAGTGGGTTGAATGAAAAAATAATAAACTGACAGATGCTCACATCCACACAAGAGATGAGGATGCAGGGATCACCCCCACTGTGCTATTCTATTCTGACAGTGGGGGCTCCCTCCCCTGCCAGAATACATAGATTGGTGCTGCAGTCATTGGCTGGTTTTCCAGCAGGACTGGTCAACAGAAGTTGGTTATTAAATCAGCTTCTGTTGAACAAAGACGAGCACAAATATGTACACAGCTTTAGTTTGTCCTTGAGGCATACTTGACTCTAAAATTGTTCAGAAATGCTTGTATGTTGCCATGTAGCCTTCATCTGAGACTCATCTAAAAGGTAAGAAATATTTACATTATATTCTGTGTGAATGGGAACAAATAACATAGTGAGATTTTCTCAGATGTGACTACAAAAGTGGAGACATAATTTAAGCTAGACCTTTAGGTATTGCATGGGACCTGCCGAATTTTGATCCATGTGTGTGGCCACTGCAGTTGAACAGCAATTGATCTACTGACTGACTTCTGTTCAATTGCCCTGTCTGATAAAAGCCGATTATTCATCCTCTGTCAGAATACAATAGCACAGTGGGAAGGATACCCTCATCCATATCGAATGTGTGACTGGGGAAATCACTTCAGGTTTTTTTTTTTTTTTGTTCAGCCTTTTGGCTGAATGAAAAACGGAATCATGTATGGCCAGCTTTAGTAGCACATTCTCTTGTCCTGCACCTAAAATCTCCATACACCTCCCCTGTGCTGGCTTGTCAAAGTGGATTCTGAAAAAATCCAATTCCACTGTGATGGATTGTAGGATGTCTGCTGACAGAGAATGATGCAAACACTCCATGGTAATTACAAGTGTTAACCTCTTATACGTGACTTGTTGAATGTGGTGCCAAAAAAAGATGGAGATTGCCAGGGAAACACTTTTATAAGGGGTGAAATAAGACCTTTTTTAAAAAATTAAATACTCTCAAACAAATTTTCTTGTGCTGCCATCTGTTGGCGGGTTACAAAACTGGTCTCAAAACATTTTGATACCATATCATATTTTTGTCGCTTGTTGTTTGTCTCCTTGTTGACCCTTTTCCAAACATAGCGCTTTTGGTTGTGACCATAAAGCTCTATTTTGATCCGGTCACTCCAGATTACAGTGTGCCAGAAGCTGTGAGGCGTGTCAAGGTGTTGTCAGGCATATTGTAACGGGGCTTAAGCATTGGTGCCGTAAAGGCTTCTTTCTTGCAACTCAACCATGCAACTCATTTTTGTTCAAGTATCTTCGTGTTGTGCTCCTTTTTCCAGAGCAGCCTGTATTTCTCCTGAAATTACCTGTGAGTTTTTCTTTGTATCCCGAACAATTCTTTTGGCAGTTATGGATGCAATCTTTCTTGGTCTACCTGACCTTGGCTTGTTATCAAATGATCCCCAAATTTTCCACTCATTGATTGAACAGTACTGACTGGCATATTCAAGGCTTTGGATATCTTTTTATATCCTTTTCCATCTTGAGAAAGTTCCATTACCTTTTTTGCAGGTCTTTTGAAAGTTCTTTTCTGCTCTATATGGCTCAGTATCTAGCCTGCTCAGTGCATCCACGGGAGAGCTAAAAAACTCACTGACTATTTATACACTGACACTAATTGCAATTTACAAAGCCACAAATAAAAATTAACCTTTAATTGCTGTTTTTTAACCCGTGAGTGTGTCTGTACCAAGGCTAAACATTCTATGGTAATGTAACTTTTGATCATGGCCATTTGGGTTATTTCTGTTGTTATGATTTAAAAAGGAGCTAAACAACTATGTGATAATAAATGGTTTCATATGATCACAATCCTTACATAAAAGATCTTTTTTTTTTTTGCATGATCAGTCATATTTTCAATATCCATGCCAAAACGTCTCGATTTCTGCCAGGGTATGAGCACAACTGTATATATACTGATTATGACTCAAAATCTAAGCATTTTTCATAGGCTGCATTAGATAGTTAAAGTCAGGGAGGGCTACTGAGAAACATAGTTCTGTAGCTGTAAAGCTGTCAGCTAAAATCATTAACTGACAAAACAATCTATATTTCTAATGGCTCTCAGTGGATACTTCAAAGGCCTTTAAAAGTGTACTGAAAAAAAGGGCATTTTCCAGTGTTTTTAATTATCTTGCTTTGCAGTAACACATTTCTATGACCCGATACAACTTATTGCATATCAAATACTCATTTAAAATTACATTTGCCAGTGCAAATATATGTACACTAAAAACACTTGGACTTCCGAATGGCATTTTAGTAGTTTTAAACCTTGAATTTTTATTACCTAGCCTGTGCAGGTTTCATGACAGTAATCACATACTCAAAAAACATACACTGGGAACAAATAGCATAAAACATACAACATATTTAATTTATACATGTAAGATAACATGGGCAGTTGTGAAAGAATGTTTATGTATTTTTTATATATTATACTAGATATTGCACATTTTGGCCAATGCCTATCTATCTACAACAAAAAACAGTTTCAGCTGGTTGAGGCATATACTGGTTTCTGATCTCTAAGGGGTAATAGGTGTTAACGTCTTCCTGTATGCTGCAAAAATGACAAACCATGTGATCCCAAAGGGGGAATTGCACTATACGGCGGTGCTTGTAAAGAGATTTTATCCCTGATATCGAATGTTTTATCCCCCCAAAATAAGTCCTTTGTACTTGGACTGGAATGGTTGAGTTTTAATATAATAATTGGGAGCGATTAAAGCAGAACTGAAGTCTAGCATCAAACTGTAAGCAGGCAGTCTCTTTATTACAATATCTCTTCTGCAATAAAATAATCTGATCTGCCTGCTTGCAGCCTTTTTTAAAATATACCCTGAGCTATGCATGCACATAGCAGGAGAGAGCAGAATCTTCCCACAGCAGCTGTCATAGCCCCTGCTGTGTGCTCTATTTTGAATGACAGGAGTGATGATAGCATCATTCCTGTCATTCAGGCTGCTGGGGAACAGGGTACTGACAAGCTCTCAGCACCAGCCCCAACTCCATATAGCAACATTGCTCCCAAGGCAAGTGTCCCTTCTGCCTTTCCCAGCTCTGACTACTGCAGGGGAATATCACCACTGTGGGAGAGGCAGAGACACAAACTACTGCAGGGAAATCCTAGCATCATGGAAAAGGCATAGAGCAACAATAATATTGGGGACATCCCCTATTGTGGGGAGGGGCAGAGCCAGGGCCGTGGATAAGAGGGTACTACCAGTCCTCCTGTACGGGTCCCAGGCAGCTGAGTAAATTGGATGTGCGTAGGGAGCATGATCGGCATGGTGGGGGGAAATTACTGGAACCAATCCCTTGTATGGCTCTGCTGTAGCTGAAGGCTGGCTTTTTCTCCTCTCCCTCCCACTGGCTTTCAGCTGCTGCAGAGAGAGCCATACAGGGGATCAGTTTCAGTAATTCCCCGCCACCGCACCCATCACCCTCCCTGTGCACCATACATTTCCCCTTGCTGCCAAGGCCCCCCTGTGTGCCCCCACAGTGCTGTCGGTTTCCCTCCTCTCCTTCCCACCAGCAGCTGCCAGCACACAATAGGATCCTTCAGGATGGAGAGTGCGGGAAGGGTCCAGTAAATGTCACATTTACCAGCCCCTTCCTTTCCTGAATGAACACAATGAGTGCTCTGTACCAATCATTCACGGTGTTCACTCATAACGGAAGCTTAAATAAACTGTGTTTTATGGTGCTGGCCCTGTCACGTTCGCTGTATGGGGCCCTGTGGTTTCTAACAGCAGCCCTGGGCAGAGCTACAAGCTACTGTGAGAAAATGACACCACAGAGTCTGAGAGGTATACAAAGCTAGCAATTTATTGAACCCTCTGGTGTTTATCCAAAACTGAAATACAAGTTTTCTGTGGAGTTGCCTTTTTGAAGATGATACCACCTATTTTAAACATTTCATAATGGAGGGACTAGTCTAAAGTGCACACTGTAAATTAAAACCACAAAGCTGAAAAGGTAAATGTGCCATCTCCTAATGGCTCTAAATATCAGAATCTGATGCAAACTGGATTGAATTTGTAGCTGGAGTATTGTGTAGTACACAAGCAACCCTTGTTGTAAGACGCCACACATATGGACAGTACACAGACACTGAACTCCAACAAAGTAGGTAAAGTAGAAGCTATTTTTTTTTAAGAAATAGTATCTGTACCCTAAGATTTACTGGGGGGAGTGAACTTGTATTGCTGTGATATCTGTGCAGAAAAGTACTGCATTTTGGTTTCTGATGCCCTGTTATTCAGCAGTTTCCTTAGACTACAGTGAAGAATTAAGCTGGGTACACACATATTGAAATTTGGCTGGTTAAACCGTAACCAGCTGAATTTTGATCTGTGTGTACCCCTCTCTGTTCTACAGAAGCCAATCATTAGACCGACTTTTGTAGAACGATCCTGCTGGAAATCCAACATTTGATCAGAGCTGTAGCCATTGGCCGTCGTGTATTCTGGCGGGAAGGGGAGAAGTAAGCCCCCACTGTCAGATTACAATAGCACAGCAGAGGAGATTCCTGTATCCACATCACTTGTGTGATGCAGGAATCTGTGAGTTTAACTTCAGCCCACAGGTTGAATGGAAAAAAAAAACTCAGTGGGGTTTATTTACTAAAGCTGGAGAATGCAGAATCAGGCTCACTTCTGCATAGGAACCAATCAGCTTCCAGATTTTATTGCCAAAGCTTAATTGAACAAGCTGAGGTTAAAAGCGGTTTGGTTTCTGTGCAGAAGTGAGCCTGATTTTGAACTCCTCCAGCTTTAGTAAATAAACCCCAGTGTATATCAAGCTTTACTCTAGCAAGTGTGGAAAGAAATAGGAGTCAGCTCAGTTATTGGTATGACTTAGTGCCTCTCCAGTTAATGTCCACTCTTGGCAGCGCTGGAGGTCTGTTCCTCTGGGTTTCTTAGCGAGATATTGACACAAAACAAGAATGAGGGCCATCTTTGAACACAGGAAATAAGTGATAGGAAATCTCATACAAGCAGAGCTGGAAAAATGGGTACCTCAGGTGTGCAATTTAGCTACTTGTGTGGATATGAACTACTGGTGGGACTTGAGAACTGGTACACTGGTTTCCAATTACAAGAATTGAGTGCTGATTATTTTGAGTGAAGGGCTTTACCAAAAAAGTGCCCCCTATCCCATGACAAATAACCTCAGCCCAAACTCTCCTTTCACCATAAAATATGATCTAACCCCATAAATAATTGTTTAACATGTTAAAGCTCACATGAGATTTTAGCGATTGGGCTTATAGCTGCATTGGGGGAGGTTAAACTTGTATCAAAACATTGTTTTCAGGGCCCATTCACATCACTGTGCTGCACTAAGATGCATAGGGTTGTGCATTAAAGTGCGTTGAATTGAAGCATCTCATTCATTTGAAAGTACCATTTCTGGCACTGCAACACACATTGCTCAGCAAGGTGCATTGGGGTGTCATTCAGAATAAATAGGACCGCCTCACACCAATGCATGTAACACGTGTGCTACCACAACACAATTGTGTGAATGGGCCTCTCAGTCAGTCTTCGGTCTGCAGCATTCAATTAAAATAATAGCTGCTTAGTCTGCCACAAAAGTTATTCTTCAGACACTTCCTGTTATGAGGTGACAACTGTCTATCAGTTGCGCTCCTTGTCACCCTGTCACATGGCTACAGGACTACAGGCAGTCATGCTGAAACACATTGCACCTGCATCCTTCTCAGAATCAGGAAGCCAGTCCACAGCAATAATGTGCAGCCAACGTCGGAGTGCATGCATGTTGACAGGAAGTATCTGAAAAAGGCTAGAGGACATCCTCAGCACTGAAATGAATAAAGGTATTTTATGAAAAAACAGTATTTTGTTCAAAATGTTAAATTGTTACATTTGCAAAATAAATGGCATGCAGCTTTATTCTAAAACAGACCTAACACTCAACCTTATAGTAACACTCAGAGGTCTTTTCATACAAAAATTGTAAGACAAATATGACAAACATTCATTGGACGAATGTGACAAGCATTCGGCTATCCTTGACAAATTCTGGTCATATTTTCCTTAATACAGTGATTTCCTATGATCGTCCACTTCATCTAGTGGCCATAGTACAGTATTATTTCTGATGTATTTCAGAAAAAATACTGCACCATGGCAACTAGATAAAGCGAACTTAGGAAATCACTGTATTAAGAACAATATGGTCACAATTAATTAAGGATGGGTGAATGTTTGTCATATTCATCCATCAAATTCTATACATAGATTCCTTAATCTCTAAAGTGTAGCTAAAGGCAAAACCTTTTTTTTGGGCTTTGGATGGAGTGGAGAGGAATTAGAACACCTGCCAGTTTTTATTACTGTCTGCACCCCTGTCGGGGAGATTCACAACCTCTATTTATCCTGTTGACCATTCTCATCAAAAGTGAAAGAAAACCACATATTTTGGGTTGACACCAGATAAGTAAAAGGGAAAATCTTCCAATGGGGACACTAGTTCTGGTGACCCTGGTGACACCCTGGAACTCCTTCACTTTGAAGGGATTTCCTCTCACTTCCTATTTTGGCTATGGGACAGGAAGAAATCTCCCCTATAGAACACATATGGCAAAAAAAACCGACAGGGGTTATAATCTTTGCTTACTCTATCAAAAATGAAAATAGAAATGTTGTCTTTAGTTACACTTTAAACTTAACCCAAAAGCAGGGTTTAATGCCTGTCTGTGACCCCTTTTTCCCTCACTTTCTTTCTCTGGGACAAGAAATGGTGTGTGGCTGTCAGCAGCACAGAAGGGCACATCAAATGCATAACATTTCTAATCCTTTTTCACTGTATGAAAAATATATTTTTTGTTTGTGTCCCTGTCCTAAAAGGAAGTTATAGGAAATCTACTCAACAGGTACTCTAGAGACTGTAGTGGTTCTAACCCTTCCCTAGTCTCTGAAATTTAAGGATTTGGTTGGAGTTGGGCTCTAACAACACTTAAAAAATTTGATCCACATTATACCATCTAGCTGTCAACTTCACCAACTGTAGTGCTGTACCACCAAAGGGATTTTTACAGGCACAACTTAATGGTGGCCTCTTTCAAGGCAGTTTCATATGCCAAATTTTACTCCAGACCATTGCATCTCAACATTCTGGCAGCGTGGGACAAGAAGGCTTAGTCTTTGAATCGTCACACATGTCTGACCCACAAAACCAGGCTTGCCCTGGCATGGTGGCTCATGAGCCAAGTGCTGGAATTGGGGAAATCCTTCCCACCATTGGTTTTGGAGGGTTCCCATAACTGATGCCAGCTGTTGGGCTGGGAAGAAGTCCTGTATACCCTCTCAGTACAGGGGACTACGTCACTGGAGCAAGCTGGTCTACTACTCAATATTCTGAAGCTCAGGGCGATTTGTGGTTATCTCTTTAGTGCTCTATCTTTCAACTGCAAGGTCATTCGCCCAGGACTCAGTCAGAGGAACCAGAAGCCTAGCGGCTCAAAATCCAGCTCTGATTCTGGCTTGGGAAGAATTTCATGTTCTTGCTCTGTCTGCCATAAACATGCCAATCATGAAACATTGGCAGATGACTTTCTAAGTCAAAATTTCTGGACTCGGGAGAAAAGTACCTTTACCCCATGGTTTTTCAAGACCTCTGTAGTAGGTGGGGGAGTTGGAAATAAAGCACAGTTTGTAAATGACTCTGGAAGGTCCATGTCCATGTCCAAGGCCATGGATCCTCTATGTTGCATTTGGGAAACCTACTACATGCTGCAAGTTCCTGCATTAACCCATGTGGTCCGATTCAGTGTTTGTAAAACTTTACTGTGCACAAGCGGAGTGAATATGCCTTGAGCTTGTGGAGATTCTTTTGTACACCGCTGTGCAAATGGCACATAAAGCAAAGATACCTTCTGTTTCTTTGTTTTCTCAGGGAATTTTTACATTTTTTTAAAACCATTTTTGCTTCATGGATTTTTATGTTTTTTTTAATGGTTTCAATTTTACACATTGTGTGGTATTAAAGGAGAAGCTTTGGGCACAAAAAAAATAAACATCCATACTTCCCTTGAAGTTGCAGCTGTCCCACATCGGATATAACCCCCCAGTCACATCAAGCCCGACTTTGAAATCTTGCAACTTCACTGTAAGTCGCAGAATTTCAAAGTCGGGTGAGATGCAGTTTTCAGGTGCGATTTGCAAGACATCCGACACAGATGTCTATGCAAATCACACCAAAAGTAGTACATTTACTACCTTAGAAATCGGTGTGGCTCTGACCAAGTCGTAGCCGCATCGATTTGACCACTGTAATTGCGGACAATAAGGTGCGAATTGGCATATGATTTGCAAATCGCATGCCAAACCGCACCCGATGTAAGACTGAGAATGCTGATCCCTCAGTTCTCAGTCTGCTTGAAGTGGAGAGCGGTGACAGTTACTGTCCCTCCAGCGCTCACTGGAGTGCTGAGCTGGAGAGGGGACGGACGAAGCTGGCTGAGAGCCGAAGTCAACTGGGTGGATCTAGATAATATTGTCATGATCCTTCCAGAGCCTGGAGTGGCTCTGCCACCTCAGCGGATAGCAGGCAATAACCCGCTATAAGTTGACTTTGGGTCACTGGAGAGCAAGTGTACTCCTATGACTCACAAGAGAAGCATGGCCCAAAAAAGGCTTTGGCCATACTTCTCTTTTAAGTGTTTCTTTTTCTTTACAAAGCCCCTGTGAAATTTCATGTTCAGCTACAACATTCATGACAACTAAATAAAGAAGTCCAAATAGTTAATCAGAATCCACTACTTCACCCATGAGAGACAAGATGGTGATCTGATTGATTGCTTTCAATTACTGAACTTAAGAATAAGAACTTTTTTTATTGATTAAGGCCAATTGTGTTAAGTGTTAAATTTATTACGGACAGCTATTAAGTCCCAAAAATATAATAACCCTCCTTTTTCATAATTATTTTTGCTTTTAATTTTTAGGATAAGTGCTAAAACCCATTATATATAGTGTGAATCCTTGTGAGCTATTATGAATATAGCATTCAGTAGGTGTTTTAAATAATGTACTAATCTTTAGTGTATGGTGCGCTGGCACTTACACAAACTCACTAGGTAGTGTCAGATCAATATAAATGGTATTTAAAGTGCCGCGCTCCTATTATTGTGCATAATATCTCTATATCCAATCTGTACTCATTAGACTCAATCAATAGATATATGAATCAAGTGTAAATCATAATGATAATAATAAGTGATAATCCATAAATTAATCAATACGATAAAATTATTACCAGTGAATTACCAATACACACATACACAACCTAAATGTGTGTGATGAAAAATATAAAACCTTATAATAATGTGAATAATGAGTGAATATTTAAAATATAAATATACATATAATTAGTGCCATTCTAATTATATACAATCAATTCAACAATAATTGTGCAACTATACACTCCCATGTGCACGTGCATAGGTGTAATAAATAAATAAATAAAAGTCTTTGTAAAAAAGTGCCAAAGTGAGGGTGATTCCTTGTTTCCTCTCGCCAGGTGCCTTATGGTCTCCCTATGCGCTCACCTTTATGTTTGCCTGAATGAATTCAGGCAAATACGCTTTTTGATCCTTCCAGGATCGATGGATTAAAGCTCTGTGTTGTAGATGTGTCAAGGTGTGGATGTAGGTACTCCTGTACTCTCCTCTTTCTCCTTTTTCCACTGCTCATACACCGATTATGAGACCAGCTTTATCTCCTTATTCCCCACCAGGGGTCATCTCCTTCTCATTTCCTCCTCTCACCCATATGGAATTTGGGGGTCAGATGTAGAGAAAATAAAACAAACGATGGTGCCTTATCCTTTTAAATGATGGAAGTTTATTTCTGCCTGTAGCGGTATTACACAGCTATATACATTTCCTTGGTGGTACAGGGCGGCATATATATCGTATACAAATATTGGGTGAGCAATCCTCTATCTCTGCTCTCCCTCCCTGCCTGCCTCTGTCTGCAGTCGGAATTGCCGAGCCTCGGCAATTCCGACTGCAGACAGAGGCAGGCAGGGAGGGAGAGCAGAGATAGAGGATTGCTCACCCAATATTTGTATACGATATATATGCCGCCCTGTACCACCAAGGAAATGTATATAGCTGTGTAATACCGCTACAGGCAGAAATAAACTTCCATCATTTAAAAGGATAAGGCACCATCGTTTGTTTTATTTTCTCTACATCTGACCCCCAAATTCCATATGGGTGAGAGGAGGAAATGAGGAGATGACCCCTGGTGGGGAATAATGAGATAAAGCTGGTCTCATAATCGGTGTATGAGCAGTGGAAAAAGGAGAAAGAGGAGAGTACAGGAGTACCTACATCCACACCTTGGCACATCTACAACACAGAGCTTTAATCCATCGATCCTGGAAGGATCAAAAAGCGTATTTGCCTGAATTCATTCAGGCAAACATAAAGGTGAGCGCATAGGGAGACCATAAGGCACCTGGCGAGAGGAAACAAGGAATCACCCTCACTTTGGCACTTTTTTACAAAGACTTTTATTTATTTATTTATTACACCTATGCACGTGCACATGGGAGTGTATAGTTGCACAATTATTGTTAAATTGATTGTATATAATTAGAATGGCACTAATTATATGTATATTTATATTTTAAATATTCACTCATTATTCACATTATATTAAGGTTTTATATTTTTCATCACACACATTTAGGTTGTGTATGTGTGTATTGGTAATTCACTGGTAATAATTTTATCGTATTGATTAATTTATGGATTATCACTTATTATCATTATGATTTACACTTGATTCATATATCTATTGATTGAGTCTAATGAGTACAGATTGGATATAGAGATATTATGCACAATAATAGGAGCGCGGCACTTTAAATACCATTTATAGTGCTAAAACCCAACTTCAACTATCTGGCAAATTTGCCTCCTTTATCCCTTAAATGGGATGACATTGTTAGGTAGGGTAGTGAGATAGTTACACAGAGGAATTAAATTATTTATATATCTTGCTCCCTTAGGACTACATTAGCCTTGGAAATGTATGTTGTGTGTATTATCAGGAAAAAGGTAAAAATGTATACATTACATAACAAAAAGTTATAGAACATCAGTATAAAAATGTACAAACTAAAAAAAGAACCTTTTAATTGCTTAATATGACCTTTGGGAAATAATTAGATTTGGGGAAAGACCTACTGAACACTTCTTCCAAAGTTGCTTATGTAACTCTCCTGTCTTGAATCAGATTTATCAGAACCAAAAACAAATTAAACAATCAAGAAAAACAAAATGAATAAAAAATATAAAAGGAACTATGTGTTACCACAGAAAATCCAAATATGTGACTTAAATGTGAGGCATGCAGATGAAAATGATTATATTTTAAGTGTGTCCATCACCTGCATGCAGCTATTTTGTATAATTGACCAAGTGGCAGGGTTAAGGGCCCCCTACTACTTTATAATAGCTGTTTTTGCCAAGCATTAGTAACAGACACACTTGACAGAACACCTGTATTTAATCTGAGAAATGCTATGTTTAAAGGTGGTGGATAGGAGACTCATTTTGATGATGTAGGTTTTACAGTATTTTGGAAGAGTGATATTGATTTCCAATTACTACCAATTAAGGCAAATCCTTGTTAAAGTGAAGTGTATCTGAAGCCATACCTTTTTCGTGTTTGTTTTGGATAGCAATGGTTATAACAGTAATTATTAACCTTTTTTTAGTTAAGGCACTCATCAAAATTGTGCACAATCCTGGGGCACACCAGTCTGGGGGCAAGGAGGTGCATCCGAGCATGTTTGTGTGTGTTTTTTTTTTTTCTGTGCGTTCCGGCACGTTGTGATTTTAATGGGCTTCTCTATGCATGTGTATTGCTGTAGCATGCATTTTAGCATGCACAAACGTATGGGCATTTGCTAGATGCAAGGGGGTGCCATTAGGAGTTATTAGCACCTACACACATCTGCAAAAGGAAGCATATTTTTGTGCAGTGTGGAAAAACAAGGAAGTTTGCACTTTACCAGACTGCACCTGATGTGAACAAGCCCTAACATGTAGTCTGTATGTTGTAGGTTCTAAAGCTTCTCCCCCCAAATCCCCCTTCGTAGCACAAATATTGTCCCTCTCACCAGCAGAAAGTAGAGAGCCAGGAGGAGGTAGGTGGGCAGGGCTCTCTCTAGCATCCCAACCACCAAGCTTCTCTCCCTCCTGTCTGCATGGAAGAGATAACACAAGGTCGATCAGATTGGACTATACAGGGTTTCATTCCCCCCAAAATTTCTGCTGCTGGGACAGGCTCATTGTGGGGAGGAGATATGGGGCGGTAATCAATCAACTCCTTGTACATTTGGATTTGAGAGTGATCTTGTATACAGAGAGGAGGGAGACAGCACAGCCCACAACTCTTCCCAGCCCTCACCTTCTTTCTGCTGCTATCTGTACTAAAGTTGGCAATCCAGAAAGCTATGTGGGCCACCAGACATGTCCTTCGCAAATAATGAGATCAATGGTTGGTAGGACACAGACAGTGGCCCGCACAGCTTTTCTGGGTTGCCGACTTTAGTTCAGAGAGGAGGAGATAGCTGGGAGGAGGTGCAGCTATCCTCCTCTCCCTCCTCTGGATACAGTAATAGGTTAACACAGGATCACTCTCAGAGCCAAATGTACAAGGTTGAGACAGTTTTTTTTTTCTCCTTTTGCACCCCAGTTGAGAAACGCCGGGTTAGAACATTTGTCATGTTTTTAACATTTTTTTTTTGCTGCCTGTGTCCCGTTGTTTTCCTTTACTTTCAGTCCTGAAAGCAAGTGAGACCAAATGTCTTCAAAGTCAGTCTTTTACACAGTTGTTATGGGAATGGTTTTCCCAATTTGAGGAGTCCCTTCAAATCTTGTTTCGGTGGACGAAAACAATGAAAACTTGACTCCATGCACATCTAAAAATTTGAGCTTAAGATACGCTTTAATGCAGGGTAAAATGATGGTCTTTGCAAGGGCCCCCTACCCATGTACTACCAAAGCCTCCTTGCCTGCCTCTGTTGCCGCCAACAGTAAAATCTCCATTTCACTCCCTCTGTAATGCGACAGTGTTTTGCCTAAAGATTTCCTGCTCAACCCAAGCACTGGAGGAGGTATGCTCCCCATACCTGGAAGCATTGGGTATTGTTGCTGGTTGCATTGGAGAAAGGAGCAGTGATACTCGCCCCTGCTGTCAAGGGTGAGTATCAGGTGTTGGGGGAGGTGAGCATTTACAAAGACACTGTCAATATTCTGCATGGGAAAAGCTCATAGTGTCTTTTAAGCTTGTCCCCTGGCAGCATTTAAAGAGTTCATCACTGTAAGAGGTGGCAAACTATACCATATTCTGATCTGTTTCCTGAACTGTGTCTCTGGCCCTTAATTTCCAACAGTTCAGTGCTGTATTAATAACACACCTTTCCAAAACACACTAAAACCTTCTCTGGTTGAACAGTGCTCAACTCCACCACATTATGTTTATTACTAGAGTACAGGTGAGCTTAAAGATTAACTTGTCAAAAAGGAGAGAACCCACCACCTCTATGTACCTGTACACACAGCTGCGACTTCTGGGTGAGTTTCGTACTGGGACCCTCCAGTTGGGACCCAGCGTGGCATACATACGACTCCTGTTTGCAAATTTAAATGTAAGTTTGACAAACCGTGCATGATGCAAGAAAGAAAAAACACATGCAAAAAATCCAAACAACTGTTATTAAATGCCTCCCCCCATATTAATGTTAGATCGCTTCACAGTCTTCAGCAAAATACTGAATGCCTTAGAGGATCATGCCACACGGTCAGTGACTGGAGTTGTACTAGATATTATTTCATTAACTTCTGAGGCTTGTGTGAAGTTTTGAGTTAAGTAAGTGAGCAGCTCATTTCTGTATGTGGTAATAGTTACCAATTTCCTGGACAACTTCTCATGCAACATAATTAATCTATACTGCAGGCCACCCATGGCCTATGGTGATGTCATAATTTAAGAACAAATATTACTTGAATTTAGTTCTCTCTAGTAACTTTAAACCTTGCTTATCTGTATACTGAAATGGAATACTAGAACATTTTTATTCCATACTGCTAATACCTGTAATTAGAAAAGAGATATTCAATTGTGTATAAACTATTGCTCCTGCATAAGATTACTTTTTTTTTCCACTCTGTGAAAATCTACATGATCCACTACACCAGCATTGGAAATTAGAAGCTACTTTGTAATAGAACACATTTCTATAATATTTAAGTAGTAGAAGCTATCTTATTTAAACTGGGTAACTATAGCCCTTTTGATTTTTTTTTTCGATATACATGCAACAAAAATAGAATTAAAATAAAAACAACGTTATTATCGTGTGTTGAAGTATAACTAAAGGCAAAACTTTTTTTTTTTCTACCACTGCCAGGTTTTTATTGCTTTCCGTGTCCCCATTAGGAAGATTCAGTCTCTCTAATTGTCCTGATCACCAGTATCACTGGGAATTAAGATGGGATTAAATTCAAGATTTTGAGTTGCCACAAAGAAGAAATATTCTGAATGGCTACATTTGTTCCGTGACACTGTCTAGGAGGGGATACCCTTGACACTCCCTGTTGAATCTATGGGACAGGAAGAGAAAGCAAATACCCTATAAGATGCAGATGGCAAAAAAATTACAGTGGTTTTAACCCTACAAAGTGTTTTGACTTTAGATATACTTTAATGTATTGTTCATTAAAGGCTTTATGTATACATGGGGGGGTAGGCATTGTTCTTATCTTAATGCTGATTGAAATCCGTAGACACTCCATCATAATGAATGGTAGATATTGGACATGATATGTGAATTCGGATGAGCCTTCATTGTTCAGTCACTGAACAAGTTGCTGTGGACAAGTGATTCACTGTTCCTCCAGGTTTGTACACCACTCAACCTCCACCCAAGTAGTGGCTGTGGATTAGAGTGTTTTTACAAAGAACACAAGACGTTCTACAGGGTCTACCACATGGAACACCAGGGGGCACACAGAGTACGTGTACAGTATAAACTGAGACAAACACAGTAATATGTGAAAACTTGTTCAACCTGCTTCAGCATTAATCTAATCATAAGACAAAAAGGTTGTTTTATATGAATAAACATCTATTATTTGTACCTTCCACTAAAGCTTTAATTTCTCTTTCTTAAGCATTATTTATCCACTTCTATATTTCCTCCTCTAGAGCTGTTAAATGTGCAGATACCAAAATAGTAATTTTTCTGAAAACAGAAAACCTCCTTTTTATGTTAAAATAACTCCATAAGATTGTTGGGTGAAGCACTACACATGTCTTGGTAGACTGACTGGGTAATCAGAAGAGTTATATGGCTTTTTTTTTTTAAATTCATGACCAAAATTCCTAAGCGAATCTTTTTTTGAAATTTTTATCTTGTAAATTTTCTGTATTAGTAACTGATATATTTGTAATATGTATATTACCTAACACGCATATACAATAGCTTCTCTCTGGCTTTAAAGATCAGTGTGAATAGCTCTTTAAAAAAAAAAAAAATCAGTTGACCAGAGCTTACCTGTCAAGAACAGAAGACACATCCTCACTGAATTCTGAACTTTCACTACTGCCTATGATACAAAATACAAGAAATGTAATCAGATGTAAAAAACAGATGCACTATTAAGTTCTTGTGTTTTATGACCAAAACCAGCCATAAAGAAAGCTGCTAAAAATGCGGAGACCAAAAGTAGTTGCTATGATTGCAATTTAAAACACAATTAAATTATGAAATATATACTGTAGATAGTGAGACTACACCCACCACATTCTATGGTCACAATGCTCCTTTTACCTCACTCTCTCCTCTTCTCCTGTTTTGGTGCTCCCTTCTCACCTAATTCTCACTCCAACAGTGCCGCTTCCTTAACATAATATCCCTCCTGGTCACAGTGCTCCTCATCTCAACACCTTTGCCACCATGCCTCTCTGACCCACAACAAATCCCTCCCATCCAGTCCACAGTGCTTCCCTATCTGCGTACCTCTCCCTCCCACCTCACCCCACAGTGATGGTACCTCCCTACCATCCACCTGTAGCTGCCAGGTGGCCATTGCACTGAGCTAGGTTCTGCAGGAGCTGCCAATTCTCAATGCTCTGCAGCACCTCCTGTCCATGCCAACCCCAGGTCACAGGACCTCCCACCCACCCCCCTCAGCTACAGTGCCTCCAAAAATCCCTTCCACTCCTACCCACCCCAATCACAGTGCTTACCTCCCGATTCCATCCTACCTCACCCTCCCCTTATGCCTCACCCCAATCCCCAGTCACAACATCTTCCTTCAGATATCACCCCCAGGTCACATTGCCTCCCTCCCTTGCTCCTATCTGGTCCCAGCACCTCCTCCCCACCCACATTACTACCAACATCACAGCAATTCCCATTCATTCCAAGCCCCCCCCCTTCATTTCACACCCGCTACTGGCTACTACAACCAACTCCCAACACAGGGCATTTCTCCCTGACCAACTCGCTCCTAGCCTACAGTTTATTACTTGTTAGCTACTTCGCCTCCCCCCATCACAACAAACACTCATTTCCCTCCCTGGCCACCTCACACCTCCCAGTGCAGTCAGAGAAAATCTCTCCTCACCGACCTCTGCTGCTCCTTCCCACGGACACCATCCCTCCCATATAGTACATCCGTCTATGCATTTACCATCTGCTTACAGTACATGCCTCACCACTCCACCGTCATGACAACCTCATTCATCCATTCATCACATCAGTGCAAACAGATCCCCCACTCCACCAGTGGCCCCTGTCACCTGCACAGTACAATTCATTATATCACTCAACTCCACCAATGTATGCTTCTAGAGCAGGTACATGTTTGCTAGTATATATAATTTCTAACCCTCCACAATAGCCCAGAATTTTAAAATGCAGTCACTGTGTTGGTTTAGAGCAGGGGTCTTCAAACTTTCTAAACAAAGGGACAGTTTTCTTCAGACTTTGGGGGGTGGACAGTGGCCAGTGGGAGTAGATAATGCCTCAGATTTGGTGGTCAGTGGGAGTATTTAAAAAAATACATGGCACCCCCGTGGTAAGTATGAGGAGGAAGAGTGCTCCATCATTTGGTATTAGTGGGAGGAATAGTGCCTCTATTGTTGATGTCAGTGGGGAGAATAGTGCCCCATTGTTGGTATCAGTGGAAGAAATTGTTCCCCATCATTAGTTTCAGAGGAAGAAATTGCGCCTCATCATTGGTGGAAGGAATAGTGCCTCATCATTGGTGTTGGTGGAAAGAATAGTGTCCCTGCCCCATCAGTGGTGTCAGTAGGAGGAATAATACTCCATTGTTGACGTCAGAGGAAGGAATATTGTCTTGTATCAGTGGGAGGAATAGTGCTCCAAGAGCTGGATATAGACAAGCAAAGAGCAGCAGTTTGGAGACCGCAGGTTTAGTGCAAAGCCTTATATAGTTCCCTACAGACTCATCCGACAAGAGGCTGCAGTGCCATCTCAGCACTGTGAAAAGTCTTCTGAATTTTCCTTTATAATTCGGGCAGCACAGTGGCTAAATGGTTAGCACTTCTGCCTGGCAGTACTAGGGTCATTGGTTTGAATCCCAACCATGGCACCACCTGCCTGGAGTTTGCATGTTCTCCCTGTGCCTGCGTGGGTTTTCTCCGGGTACTCCGGTTTCCTCCCACACTCCAAAGACATGCTGCTAGGTGAATTGGATCCTGTCTAAATTGTCCCTAGTATGTGTATGTAGGAATGTGAGTTAGGGACCTTAGATTGTACACCCCTCAAGGGTTAGGGTCTGATGTGAACATACAATACATATGTAAAGCGCTGCGTAAATTGACGGCGCTATATAAGTACCTGAAATAAATAAATAATAATTGTACAGAGTGCACTTCCTCAATTTGGCACACAGCAGGTGTTTCCTGCATAAAATCAGCATTTCACTGACTAATTCTGCATTCGACTTTTAACAGTTGCAGTACAGATGTCCTTTACTTACTGTCGTTACCCAAGTTAGCTCTTAGGTAACGGCTGTAATTTTTCCTATCGCCGTCTGTAGCCAAAGCGCTAAATCCTGGCAGTGTGAGAGCTTGTGGGTACACGTTCTGACATTCATAATGTGCATGTTTATACAAGCCTCTGTTCCGAGAGGTGAAGATGTTATAAATTTTATGGTGGCTGCTGGCAGGTGGGAAGGTATCACTAATCAGCCAATTATGTTGGCGTGAACACGAGAGGTAGAGAAGTATAACACGTGCAGAGATATAACTCTCAGGTAGGTGCTGGGGAGACTTACATTCAATATTAGCACACAGAGTGCCCAAAATGTATACTGTTTATTGTTTTAAAGGTAGCCACATTTCACATATTTGCAGGACCTGCTTGGTAGTGGAAGACAGTGCCTGTACTTTACTGTTCCTCTCGGTCAGTGGAAATTACTTGTCAGATGACGCTGACTTAATCACAATTTAGCTTATTTTATGAATTTTCATTCAGTAAACAAAAATGTAATTAGTATAGAAAAAAATGTAATGAAAATATGGAACAGCTAGCTCGTAAAATGTGAACATAGCATTCATATAAACTTTACAATAGTACCATACAATTCCTGAAAATAAACTAGATTTGAAATTTTACAGCATGTGACTGGGAAAAACGAATATAAAACTATTTCCCTTTTAAGTAGTGAGTATTCTTCCCACCAGACTATTCATGAATATAATATTTTTATTTTAAGATTTTATAATAGCACCTCTGATTTTGCTAACATCTCTGTGGTATCTTAAAATACCTATCTAAGGATAAACAAAGTTGGAGTTTAAAATAAAAACGGGAAGTGATAACAAGGAAAGAAAACTCTGTTTATAGGTAAACCTCAGAAGAGATTTTTTAAAACATTTTGAATAGAGCAGGGAAGGGTTAGAACCAATGTCAGTTTAATTTTGCTGTCTAGGTCCTCACTAGGGAGATTTCGTTTAACCTCCTGTCCTAGTGAGAGGTCCATTTAACAGGAGTTCTAGCCCTTCACCACTCATTGAGAAAAAAAAAAGTTGGAGTTCTGCTTTACAAATGTTCCTATATATTCACACACTTACCTTCCTTTCACACCAAGATAATTGATGTGCAAGCTACTAGTCACCAGAGTGCACAGGGCTATGGACTCCCTATTTGATGATATTGATTGCCCCAGTACAGTCACATGCTTCTCCATACCTGGAAGTATTAGATATTTCCTTTGGCTCCCAAAGTTGAATGGTGCAATTGGAGGAGCGAAGCAAAGACAAGTATATACGCATGGTGAGAGGTAACTCAAAGCAAACCTGAATAGACAAAGCACAGGTTGCTTTAAAGAGATATAAAAGTAACCATGTCTCTGTAATGGGACTGGCCTTGCTTGTGCTCTTTTCCCTGTCACAGCCAGCACTGAAATCATGGATGTAGGCGACCAGGGGAAGCAGGACCATCACCCGCTTGGGCAAGTGACAGAGCTTAGTCCTAGCAATTGGCTGCTAGGCTGGAACATTGTCACAGGGGAGAGGGCCACGTGCCCCATCATACCTTGAAGTGCAGAGTAGTGTCACCAGCTGCAATGAATTCAGGAGAAGTGAAAACTTTGCGCAACATAGGCAAGGTGACTGTTTTTTAATGTAATCTGCACACTGTTTCACTGTCAGAATTGAGCTGTATGGGGACTGGAGAGATGTGGTTTTTGACCTACCAATCGATATTCCATTGGTGAATGCTGCCAACGGTATGCTGTTGCGGGCAGGACTCTGGGACTCAAGGACACTGTCATCCAGAAGGCTGCGTTGTTTCTCGGATGGAAAAGTGGCACTCTTGCTTTCGACAACACTGAACTGACACATGACGCTGGAGACATGGAGAAAAATATGTGCGCTTAGTGTGGCGCATAAGAAATCCTATTATTTTCTACATTAGGAGGTCCTGTACTCACCCAATAGCATGGCCTCTAGTGTCCTCCTCAAACGCTTCCAGTAGAACAGAATATCGCATAGCAATCATATAAAAGTTCCCAAATTTCATATATCAAAATGTATTTTCCAAATGTGACTAGCTGTATAAATCACTCTGGGCTCATAAGAGCCACATGATTTGCTATAGTTATAATTATGCCCTTGTCCTGTCTCTCAGGCTTTGTGATTAGACATTGAAAACAGGGAGGCAGGCTTGCAGAGGTTGTGGTAAAACCATACAACAAAAAGTAGCATTGCCAGTGGTGGGGTTGTATGATCCTTTAGGAGACTTTGGTTTGAGGCCAGGGGACTAGAAATTTGTGAGGGGGGTCTCTCTAAGGTGTGCCTTCAGCCAAAACAATTTTTAGCTGCTTTGGACATAGTGAGTAACCTCTGCTAGCTTTTACTTCTATACAATGAAAATGAGGGAGTGACACTACTTGCCAACAGTCCAAAAATGTTTATTTCCTCAAACTGTATATACTACAATGCCAACCCATTTTTGGGGCTTCCAAATGCCTCCCTTTGCCAGGGCTAAATACATTCAAGAAAAAAAATGCATAAATATATATACATAAGTAAACTTCTCTGCATTTACCTGCATAATATAGATTGACATTTGACTATGTATGAAATAAAAAAAATGGATTAGTCCTGATTCTACAATTAATTTGGTTTTTCTGCATTATGTACTAAAAGTTAATGACAGTTAATGTATTCATGTAAGTATATTTTGTGCATTCATGTAAGTACAGCTATCTTGCAAGAGAAAAAAATGATATTGTACTATGTAAGTGTATATTTATGTATGTATGGTTTTTTTTTTAGATGGTTATAATGTACAAGCTTTCTTTTCTACCTAAAAGCTCTGTACTTCTCCAGCCCCGACAAAGTGGGCATTGGGATATACAGTATAAGGAAATTAACAGTTTTAGACTCTTGGAAAAGAGTGTGGAGCCCCATCCTTATTTTGGTATCCTGCCCCTCTTGTGTACTTGGAGCTGACTCAAGTATATTGCAGAGGACGGACTGTTCAAAAGGTGGACGCCGACAGAGGCCCTGATTTACTAAAGGGGCAGAGTACTATCACACTGCAAAGTTAATTGTCACATATCTTAGTGAGTGAGGTATAAATATGTAAAATATACACTTTGCAAAGAATATCAAATCATCAATAATTGAAGTCCACAACACTTTACCTCAGTTGCTAAGCTAAGTGAAAGCTCACTGCAAAGAAAATATTAATTTAGCTTAGTGGATGAGGTAAAGTTGTTCTGATTTCAATTATCCAGTTACAAAAATCCTCCTTTTTTTTAAATTATTTTCCCTTGCATTTGATCAGAGCCTCGCATAGGGGGTACACGTGGTCCTTCTATAGGAAGCCTGGCCCCCATCAGGTCAGTAGGTGGGGCCTGAGTCCAGCAGGGGCTGTGGTGGTGTTTCCCCTAAGGCCCTGTATACACTGCTCAAAAAAATTAAAGGAACACTTTTTAATCAGAATATAGCATCAAGTCAAGTATATTGATCTGGTCAGTTAAGTAGCAGAGGGGGTTGTTAATTTCATTAACACCAAAGCAGCTGAAACTGATTAACAACAGGTGCACTAGATGGGCAACAATGAGACAACCCCCAAAACAGGAATGGTTTTACAGGTGGAGGCCAATGCCATTTTTTCCCTACTCATCTTTTCTCACTGTTTTTCACTAGTTTTGCATTTGGCTAGGGTCAGTGTCACTACTAGTAACACATGAGGTGATATCTGGACCCTATAGAGGTTGCACAGGCAGTCCAACTACTCCAGGATGGCACATCATTACATGCCATTGCCAGAAGGTTTGCTGTGTCTCCCGGCACATTCTAAAGAGCATGGAGGAAATTCCAGGAGGCAGGCAGTTACTCTAGGAGAGCTGGACAGGGCCATAGAAGGTCATTAACCCATCAGCAGGACCGGTATCTGCTCCTTTGTGCAAGGAAGAACAGGATGAGCACTGCCAGCGCCCTACAAAATGACCTCCAGCAGGCCACTGGTGTGAATGTCTCTGACCAAACAATCAGAAGCAGGCTTCATGAGGGTGGCCTGAGGGCACAACGTCCTCTAGTGGGCCCTGTACTCACTGCCCGGTCCATAGTGCTCGATTGGCATTTGCCATTGAACACCAAAATTGGCAGATCTGCCACTGGCACCCTGTGCTTTTCACAGATGAGAGCAGGTTCACCCTGAGCACATGTGACAGATGTGAAAGGGTTCTGGAGAAGCCATGGAGAACGTTATGCTGCCTGTATCGTTTAACATGACCGTTTTGGTGGTGGGTTAGTGATGGTTTGTGGAGACATAGCCAGAGAGGGACGCACAGATCTCTACAGGTTAGACAATGGCACCCTGACTGCCATTAGGTATCGGGATGAAATCCTTGGACCCAATGGCAGACCCTACGCTGGTGCAGTGGATCCTGGGTTCCTGCTGGTGCACAACAATGCCTGGCCTCATGTGGCAACAGTATGCAGGCAGTTCCTGGAGGATGAAGGAATTGATACCACTGAATAGTCCCCACGCTCGCCTGACCTAAATCCCATAGAACACCTCTGGGATATCATGTTTCGGTCCATCCGACGCTGCCAGGTTGCACATGAGACTCTCCAGGAGCTCAGTGATGCCCTAGTCCAGATCTGGGAGGAAATATCCCAGGACACCATCCGTCTTTTCATTAGGAGCATGCCCCGATGCTATCAGGCATGCATACAAGCACGCGGGGCCATATAAACTACTGAGTACTATTTTGAGTTGCTGCAATGAAAGTTCAGCAAAATGGACTAGCCTGCAGAATAATTTTTTCATTTTGATTTTTGGGGTGTCTTTGAATTCAGTCCTCTGTAGGTTGATAATTTTCATTTCCATCAAAGGATGGGGCATCCTTACATTCCTAACACATTACCCAGTCCATATCAGTACAGATATCCAGCATGAGATTTTCCCCATTGAGCTTTGATGTGTTTCCAAAGCATTCCTTTAATTGTTTTGAGCAGTGTATATGCTTTCCCATCTGAAGCCTCTTGGTGGTGAGAGTCTGTGGGTGATCCCCTAGAACACAGGAGGCCAGGGTGAGGCCACCCTCTACATTTCTCACTCATGTGGCAGCTGTACTCTGGCTAAAGATGGGATGACAATGAGGAGAAGAAAATATGCCAGCTGAACTTCATCCTCCAGTTATATGGTAAGAGGTTGACCTCTCCGCTTTCCCCTGCCCTGCTCCTACATACTGCTTACTGCACTGCCATGACGCTACACACTAACCTGCCTCTACATACTGCACACTGTCCTAACACTACAAACTGCTCAGCCTGTATGTACTGCCCTACCATTATATACTGCCCATTACTATGACCTGCTTCCACATACTACTCACTGTTGCTGCATGCATGCCTGGCCCTGCCATTTTAAACAGCTTCCTTCACTGCCATTACATGTTGCATAGCCACTACAGATAGCTCACTATACTGCCATAATATACTGTTCACTGAACAGTACTGCCATTACATAATGTACATTGCCCTGCCACTGTGTACTGTTCAGTTACTGCCCTACCACTGTCAACACATACAGCTTCAGGCATGTTCTGAGCTGCCATTAGGTATTGTGCATGGCCCTGCATATCTTTACTACTACAGACTGATCACTGCCCTACACTTTCCTACTGTTACATACTTACATACTGTGGCCATTACACACTAGTACTGACAGTCACACCAAGAGGGAGAGGGGGGCCTGACAGGTTGACTCTACAGGGCCGAATAATTTCAAAAGCCGGCCCTTCACATTATTAGGAATTCTTTGCAAAGTGAACTTGACTTATTTTTATCTCACTCACTATGATAAGTGGAAATTAGATACACTTCTGGTGAATGGACACATTAGAAAACTTTTGGCAATCAGCGGCTGCAGCCACTGATCAGGGTATTCCAACAGCAGAGAGTCCCACTGTCAGAATACAATGTCTTAGTGGGGAAGATACCTTCATCCAGATCATTTGTGTGTGGATAGAGGAATCTATTGGTTTTTTTTTCCATGCAGCTCACTGGCTGAACATTATGGGTCTAATAGATGTCTCCATAAAGAGTATATAGCACAAGACGAACTCTATCACAGGGGACCTGTTAGCTCCCCTTTTGATAGAATTTAGTCCTGCTTTGATTTTATTGCTATCAATCTGCACTAAAAAGTTTTAATCCATAGGATGCTAACATTAGTAAATAGGAAGATATATTATATTTACTTGTTTTAAACTTTTTCAGCTGCTTCCTTGTTTCTGGTCTAGGGCAAAATGATGTCATATATTCCATTAGTCTTCATGGGCATTTTTTTCTTTTATCTGGGGGGAGGAGGGGTTTTCTCAGGTAAGCACACCCTTCTATTTGCATGCTTGAACTAAGAGGCAGATGGATTCCAGGAAGTACATGCTACATGAATCGTCTGCCCTTACTAGTGGCTAGAAATGCCAAGGGGGTGTTTTACAAAGTGATTTCTCAGCAAAATAAAGCATGGAGACATTGATGTATGGGTGAGTATTAAAAATGAACTAAATGGTGTTTTCAGTTAATACCACCCGGGTGCACACACATACAATTGCATGCATAGTCTGTGTAAATGATATATTAGGTATGGCCTCGCACACTGGAGCGAGGAGAATAATTCAGGTCCCTCATTTAAAGTCAACTCTAAACTGACGAGCATCACCTGATAATTTTGGATGCCATCATTTTTCATAATTTTGAAAATGCAAAGTTTTGGAGGCTTGATATATTTAATATTTATTTTCTCTACACTATCTCATCTTTTATTACGTACAATAAATTGGGATTAAATTGTGTTTGTTTATACTAAAGTACATTTTAGTATATTTTTTATCATGCAACATAAAAAAATGCAAATATCATCTTTTTATTTTACAGGGCCTCTGCATTCAGAACATATAGAACATTCTGAGGGTATAAGGTAATTTTATCTAGCCAAAAATGCAGATTTAAACGTGTGCAGAAATGGAAAAAAGGAAATGGCTAGAGATGGATTAGAACACATACAGTATTAGGTTTTTATTGCGGTCTGTGCCCTAGTTAAGGAGATTCACCCTATTTACCATCATCATTGAAAGTTAAAGTAAAAAAAAATTCAAAATTTTAGGTTGTCCCCAGAAAAGTAATAGAGGGGAAGTCTTCCAATGGGGAGACTAGTTCTGGTGACCTGTGGGTTATAACCCTCTCTTACTCTATCCATAATTAAGAAAACATTTTGCTTATAGTTCTACTTTAAAAGACTCTGATGAGGGCTCTAATGAGTTTAACCACCTCAATAACAACATGTTTCATCTATTTTCCAAAACAAGGGACAATTTTGGGGGTGTCTACACTCTCTGGGCATTTTTATTTGATATTTTTATCACAGCAAGTAAGGGAAACAGTGGGTTTTTTTGTTTGTTTTTTTAACTACTTGGTCTTTTTTACTTCACATAGTAAAAAATAAAACCCAGGGGTTATAAAATATCACCAAAAAAGAAAGATCTGTCTCAAAAAATGATATAAAATTTGGGTATAGGGTTTGATTGACAATCACTCCATCATGCAACAGTCACAGCACTGAAAATTAAGGGGTTTTAAAGGTTAGTACTCAAGTGAGTAAAGGATACGTCCACCTTCAGTAACACAATACACCCTTATTTAGGGTATAATATGTTACTAATGCAGCCCCCCTCACCCACCCCCCAATCCCCCACTGTGAGAGGCAGCGGTGGATCCTCTACCCGCACCAGCTGTCACATTTTAAAAACAGTGTGGATGAGCAAGGCTCTGCCCACACAGCTGCATTATTCATTGTCAATGATCTGTAAATGAATGAATGAACTACAAGTCCTGTCTGCCACCGTTGCAGACGGATTGTAATTCTTAATGAACTACCATGGCACTTCCTGCAGATGAGTAACTGTCTGTCTGTATGGAGGAACAGGCTGACACCTGTCAGGAGTGTCTGCAGAAGCCTAACATTGGATCTGCAATCTAATGATTATGGGTACAGGCTCCATGAAAAAAAAAAGAATAATAAATGCATTTTTTACCTGCAAAATCATATGCATTTATTTATTTTTTTCTACAAAAGGTGAACTTAACCTTTAAACTATCAATGTGTGAACTGCAGTAGTGTAAAATGTCCACCAGAGGACAGTGAAACATTAAAGCCAAATTTCTCTTTCTTGCTCATCACATAGTATTCAATATTGTATGATTAAACTGGAGTTATATGTGATATTGTAACTACAACGTTCTGTAAAATTGCAAAGGGCGGGATGCTTAAAGTAGGATTCCAGGCTAAATCTAACTAGTCTTAAAAATGCTTCCTCTGCCCTCCTAACACCTATGCTTGCTAACCTGTGTAAGAAAAATGTATATACTTGCCTATTTTCATCCCACTCCAATCTAGTCACTTGATCCCCTGTGTCAGCCAACAGAGGCAAAGAAGAAAAGAGAAAGCATTCAACAAAGCCTGAAGCTGTGACATCACCATTAGGACGCCGCACCCATCCATTGTCGGTGCTCCCTCTTCTCCCCTGCAGTTGCTGCTGACTGACACAGGGAGCTGGATCATGTGACTGGACCAGAGCGGTATGATAATAGTTAGGTATATACTGCACACCTTCCTTAGTCAGCATCAGTGTTAGGAGGGGGACAGAAACCTGGCATTCTATGGGACAACAATGCAATAATTTTGATTTTTGTTTTCTTTTAAAGCCCTACTCTATGACAATGAAAAATTCACCCTTGCAGTGTGCCCCTGTTGACTGCAAGTGCTAAATTCTTGTTTTGTCTAGTGGGGTACAGTGCTGGCTGTATTGCTTACCTATCTCCCTTCCCCAGCACTCTCTTCCTCTGCCTGAAATCTCATCATCATCACATATAATACAAGGACATTAACCCTTTATTGTATGTTGAGGAGGTGGAATATGACTAGTCTTGGGCTTACAGAGGGAATTATGGGAAGCTGGTTGCAGCACTGGATTGACCTTTCTGGAGTGAGGATTAAGGTAAATATTTCTCCTCTACCAGTCATAACAAGCATTTAACCCTTGTTATGTCTACAGGTAGAAGAGAAATACTGCAAGAGTGTATTTTTTTTTAAGGTAAAACTGCAGCCAAACAGACATCTGGAAAGCATATGGAATGGTTTTATCTGCTAAAACATTTGTTTCTATTTTTATTCAGACAATATTTCAGTTGCCAAAATGCTTAAGCAGATGGTGACACCACTACAGTAGTGCTCTTTGTCACCAAACTATTACCAAGCATCATCACAATGCAGAGGTCCTCCCTGTGCTGTCTTATCAGTAGACTAAGAACCTCCTGCTTCCTAAAACATTTTAACATGACAGTGATGCCAATGTGCTACAAACGGCCTGGCTTACACTGAAGATCACTCCCAAACTGAATCAGATTTTTGGTATGCTGGGATAATATAAAGATAGATTTCGGTTAGTTATAATACAAGTATTTTAAAGCCCAACTCCAGCCATGTTTTAGTTTTGGATAAAGCGTGGAAAAGTTAAACTTTTTGTCAAGTCATTACTTTAATCTTAGACCTCATTAGAGAGACAATCCCTCATGTCTGGTTTCTGTGAACCCTGTACTAGAATAGAGGGATGCGGTTGTCACTGAGACAGGAAGACACACAGACAGCAATGAAAACATTTCAGAAGTTCCAATCTTTCCTCATTCATACAAATATATGAACTCAGTCCCACACTGAGCAGATGAACCCACTTGTTTCCTAAGCTGCGGCTCTTCCTGTGGCGGGATACCGGAGGGGTTGGCATGTTGGTGGCCATCGAAGCATCTGGACATGTTGGCCGCCTGTTGTATCTCATTGTTGCCGTCATTTCGGAGGGACCTGATGACAAAGATGAAGAGGTGATGAATGGAATGTAAAATGTTTCCCTTTAATCTAAGGTGATTGAATGTGGCACTTCAAGCTGAATACTATAGTTCTGTAGCAAGGTTTTGGCAAAATCAATTTTACTATTGGTGAAATTTCACCAAAGCAGGACATGAATTTTGTTCATTGAGCTGCTTACAGAAGGTAACATTTGCTTTAACAATAACTATGACCCACACCCCAATGGGTATCTATTGAAGCGCTCTCATGCCCCTCTGTATCTGTTAGAGCCTTGATCTGGCATCCTAATAGGTTTCACCTCACTCATTTTGTGCCCAACATTATCATATTCGCTAACAATCTGGAACAGGCAGAAGACTCAAAGATCTCTATCCTCCACTCACACTCTTCTGGCCCCCCATTTTCCATAAGCTGGTGTTCACACATGGACTTTTATAACACTGATTTCAATGGTGACTCAATAAAGGCTTTCTGAGAATATGGGGGACTTTTTAAATGGAAAAAACCATACACCTTGGAATATTATCGGGAAAATATACAAATGCTGTCTTCTGAATCATTTCGGTATAACCAAATGATATCTTACATTCAAACTAAACTCAAATTGGTATCAGGCCTTCTGACATTGACACCTTTTGAGATATCCTGTAAATCCAGGCATCTGTCAAAAGGACGAATATCTACCTTATATACTTTATTGACAGACCTGAACCACAAACTTCCCTACATGCTACTCTGGGAGAATTAAAATATCTATAAACACACCTCTGATTGAATCCCAACTATAAAACATTGTTGTGATGGTACCTGGTGCCAACAAGGATTGGGAACATTTCTCCTACTGCCTCACCTGCCTGCTTTAGACAATGTGGTCAACTTGGTACCATGTAACATAATTGGTGAAAATTACCCAAAGTATTCCGATTTTAGATAAGAGTTTTCTTATTCGATTTGTTATGGATACAAATGTCCCTAGATATCTGGAACTGACCCTATTTCAAAAATTTACTCCTGACATCCCGAGCAGAGTCAAATGGTTAATTTCCTACATGATTTTGGCAGCCAGAATAACTATTGTGAAAAGTTGGAGACAACCTGTGGTGACACTTGATTACCTCAAACACAAACTCAATTGGATTATGGTCAATGACAAAATCACCTTTATCCTCCAAACCAACGGGACTGGGGACTGCCTTCCTTACCAGTGCTGGCAACTTACCTCTTCTTACTCTTTCTTTTTCTACCTTTCCCTTTAGGCTCTCCCTTGCTCCAAATAACCCACTGAGGTCTTCATATTTTGGGACTGTATGACTCAGCAACTGCTTGGGGCCTTATGTACACTGCTCAAAAAAATTAAAGGAACACTGTTTAATCAGAGTATAGCATCAAGTCAATTAAACTCCTGGGATATTGATCTGGTCAGTTAAGTAGCAATACCCCAGGATACCATCCGTTATCTCATTAGGAGCATCCCCCGACGTTGTCAGGCATGCATACAAGCACGTGGGGGCCATACAAACTACTGAGTACTATTTTGAGTTTCTGTAATGAAATTTCAGTAAAATAGACTAGACTGCTGCGTCATTTTTTTCAATTTGATTTTCGGGGTGTCTTTGAATTCAGTCCTCTGTAGTTTGATAATTTTCATTTCCATCAAACAATGGGGCATCCTTACGTTCCTAACACATTACCCAGTCCATATCAGTATAGATATCCAGCATGATATTTTTCCCCATTGAGATCTGATGTGTTTTCAAAGTGTTCCTTTAATTGTTATGAGGAGTGTAGATGCCTATGCATCATATACTGTTATCTTTTATTTTTTTCTTTATTCTGAAGAACTATTAGCAATATGCCCTGAACCTTGATGGAATCTATGCCTAGGGGGTTGACTTTAAACGCCATGTTGAACATGTTAATATGCAAACCAAGAGTGTTTGCTTTTGATATGTGTCTTCCCTCTGTGCCTGCTGTGGTTGCTGTACACAGTTTTATGTAAGAGAGATCCTGTTCTGTATATTACTTTGGTTTATTTTCAAAGAAAATGGAGTTCAATAAACAAAAATTGAAAGAAAAAAAATAACTCACTTTTTTTCCTTTTTAACCCAAAAATAATAAGGCAAATGAAGGGATGTTTTTTGGCACAAAACAAGTCCAGAATAGGTGATAGGAGCATCCATAAACCTTTGGAAGCCATTTAAAACCCACTACATCCTTACACTCCAACAACAGACACCTTAATTTTCCATTCCCCATTGATTCCAATACATTTTGGCAATATGGTGAAATTTTGCCAACATTTCAAGATTTCCAAGAGAATTTGGGGGAAATAAAAATTCTCAATCTTGCTATTGCCTATTTTTGAGTGAGGAAATGCCGCAGCGATGTTAAGCAGGCTGAGAGACTGCTGATACCTATTTTTAACTTCTTGATGACACCAAGGGGAAATGTGTGGACATTTTCAGCTGCTACATTAGCCAATTATATGAAGTGGATGAAAAAATTACAATTTCATTTATAGGTGGAGTAAGATGGGCTGATTTACCCATTTTTTAAATCTCTTGGCTAGATAGGCCTTATGCACCCTGGACGTTTTTGACGCTTCTCTCTTAGGGATGTCTGGTAGAAAAAAAAACCCCACTGCCAATGCATCCAGGAGCAGAGGCATTTTGGCAGAAAGGACAATTACATGCACGCAAATGCATCTAAACGCTAGGAGCATTAACTTCAATGGCCAGAATAAATAATTATTCTGGCCAACTAAATTAATTAACACCCAAGCGCTTGATGTGCCTAAACGAGTTACACGTGTTTACAAGTGTCAGGTGTTCTTTCTGCCAAAACACCACTGCTAGAAGGAAAGGCTTCTAGGAGAGATAACAAAAATATCCAGTGTGCATAAGGCCTTATACTCCTCTACTTGCTTTTATCTCAACGTGGAGACTTCTCATACTAGTTGTCCCTGGAGGTCAAAGCTGGGGGCATAGAGACTTTGAGAGTTTATATGAAGCTGGTGGAAGGGTTCAGCCAAATGGCATCCACCCAAAACTGAAATAAAAGTCCTTATAAAAAGAACATTCACCAACAAAGTAATAAACCAGGGACAGAGAGGAAGGGATTCCATCCAACAGTTTATATTAAATGATCGTACAGGCCCTGGGGGGAGGTACAGTCTCACAACTCACACACTATGTCACATATCTCTCACTGATTTTCCTGCTTCCCAAATGTATCATGTCTGTCAACTTGCAACAATGATTAATGATGGATCTGGCTGCTTTTTAATCATCTAAAACTGTATATTTTGCACACAGTAAAAAAGGGCACACTGCATTAGCAGAAAAAGAATAAATCTGTAATAGCTAAAAAATAATAAAATAAATCAATATACATTGTTTTTCAATATGTTCATTTAACAGGACTTTTCTGAACCAAAAACTTACAAAACAAAGAACTTCAATTGAATAGAGTAGGGAGGGTTAATAACGTTTTCAAAATGTTTACTGCTGTTTGTGTGCTCACTGGTGAGTTTGCCCTCACTTCCTGTTGTGTCTCCAGGCAAGAAGTGAGGGGAAATCTCCTCAATTTGGAAATAACAATAAAGAAGAAAAGAAGAATAGTCAGAGGTTCTGACCTTTTGACCACTCTCTGCAAGGCTAAAAGAAAAAGTTGGCTTTGAAATTCTAGTTTAAAATTTTCAAAGGAGCCAAGAAATGAAATCACTTGCTGGATGTGTTGTTGCTACAAATAAGAGTAAAAAAAATTTCCACTTATAAACTTTCGGAAGGCCATTCTCTGCCATTTATTTCAGGCCAGGAGACCTAGCACCACTTCCACCCCTCTAAAGTACACACTATTTTACTACACTCTGTAAAAGCCATGGTCAGCTCCACAGTCATCTGGAGCAAAGCTGTACAAGTAGTTGCATAACGTAGGCGGTGTTTCTGCTACCATAAAGTTCATAGGCTGGATATGACTCAGAAAGGTGATGTCACCAATACAGCCTTTCAGGAAACCTGGAAGAACAAATTAATTAAAAAGAGAAAAAAAGGCCTCTCTAGCTGGAGAACCCTATTATACCAGCACAGTATGGATTGGGTTTGTGGGTTCTCATGGTACACATACGAATCACTTGGGCTCCGTGAACAGGAAACTTGATTAAATAGTCAAGATGGCTTCCAAAAACAATACTTTTTATTTTTCCCGAAGAAGTTCATATCAACCCACTGGAAACACATGCAAGGAAAACGTGCTGTACCAGAATAAAATCCATTACAAGCTGTTTGGCTAGTGGTAGAATCCTGGCTATACAGTGGATAGTAATACTGTACTAAATTTATGTACATAAAAAAAGACATTTTTATGTACAGAAAAGCTACAGAAGTTTGCCTTATCTCCACAATACTTGGCCACCTATGATCTAACAGGTTGGCATAACTTCCTGAGAGTTACTCAGCATCTAGGCTTCCCTTTGCCCTTATAGCCTTATGATTATAACTAGTCACCAAGCATACAATCAAGTTTATAAAAAAAATAAAAAATACAACTTTGTTAGGACTAGATTTATAGAATAAAATCAGCCCTAAAATGAACCTGTGCTTTGCCTATGCAGGGCAAAGCAACCGGGTTACCTTATTCCACTTTTTTACCCATCCCCTGCAGCACATAATCACCTTTCCATTGATCTCATGCTGCTCCATTAAACCTCTGGAAACAAAGAAAACTGCCATGTGTAAGCACAATTCAGATTTGAAGTCTGAGCTTATACAGGGCTGTCTCCCGAACCATGTGCAATGGACAATTCACCAAAAACCAACACTGTCACATGGTTAGTCACATGTTCCTCTATACCAGGATCATTTTCTTCACTTTCAGCAAGTAAACCGAGCATCAGAAAACAAAGAAAAGCAGAGTATGTACTGATGGAGTTCGAGCTTTAAATCAACCCTGCTGCTTTGCTCTTCATATGTAACCATAGGGACCAATGGTTGTGCCCTTGCTCTCAATGGTAAAGTCATGGGGAGGGGATCGGGGAGAAGAAAATACTACAAGCTCGGTTTTAGAAAGACTGAGTTTGAAGAAGTGGTGTGACATTCACATGGATATGTCGCTCAGTAAATTTGTGATATGTGCGGAGATTGAGGGGGTGAGTTGAGGAGTTGACAGATAGATCTGGGTGTCATCAGCATAGAGGTGCTATTAGAAGCCATGGGAGGTTATCAACTGGCCCAGGGAAGAGGTATAGAGAGAGAAGAGGAGGGGCCCAAGGACAGAGCCTTGGGGTACCCCAAAGGAAAGAGGAGTGGCGGAGATGGTATTGTATGTGACACTAAAAGTGCGCTGTGATATATTGGAGGAGAACCAGCAAAGAGCAGAGTCACGGAGGCCAAGAGAGTGGAGTTTGTTGAGGAGAAGTGGGTAGTCAACTGTGTCAAATGCAGCAGAAAGGTCTAAGAGTATTGGTATGGCAGTTTCAGTGGAACGTTGTGGGCAGAAGCCAGACTGTAGGGGATTGAGAAGGCTGTAATCAATGAGGTAACGACTCACACGGTTGTGGATGAGGAGTTCAAGAAGCTTGGAGGCAAATGGGAGTAGGGAGATGGACCTCAAGTTACAAACAGGTGAGGTTCAGTGAGGGTTTTTTAAGTATGGGGGTGACCAGTGCATGTTTGTTCAGGGAGGGAAAGGTGCTGGAACATAAGAAGAGGCTAAAGATGTGGGTTTTGAGAATTTAGGATGGAGCAGGAAGGAGGTTGCAATAATTGCGAGGGGACAGGGTCCAGGGGACAAGTGGTGAGGTGGGCAGCAGAAAGGAGTTTGGCAACTTCCTCGGTGATAACAGGGTTGAAGGAGGAAAGTGTTGGGTATGGTGTTGGACTTGGTGTGTTGGTTGGTGGGGAAAGCTGGACGCTGGCTATCATGAATTGTGTCATTTTGTTTTTGAGATAATTGGCAATCTCCTGGACGGTGGTATCAACAGGGCCACCTACACTTTGTCAGATGATTCAGCAGGAATCAACAGAAATTCGAGTTGTGTTTGGTTAGCTTTATTGTACAAGGCAAGTAAAGCAGGACAATGCACAGTAAAGGTCCATAAATGTGAAATATCTTATTTTGTGATCAGTTAAGGTGTATTTTACATGCATAGCGTATTTTTCACATGTGCTAGTCCTTTTAACAGATTTCACCAGGTCTGGATTATTGAGGGCAACAATAGAAAATGAGTACTTTGTAAAAAAAAAAAAAAAAAAGAAAACACTTTGTTGGAACAATAAGAAAATTACACTTGGGGGAACAATGGCAATTGCCTAAAAGGATGGCACACTGACACTTAGGGATTCTAGAATGATGACACACTGACACTTAAAGCTGGCTATACATTAGAAAAAATTAAATGAAAATTCTCAGTACATGTGACAGCTTGACGAATGGTGTTTGAAAGTAAATAAAAATTTCATTTGTTTTTAACATTCAATTTTGGAACAAATGGACTTTACTGAATGAAAACCACATACACTGTTAGTAATTCATTTGTTTGAGAAAACATTTTCATCCTGCTCCTTCGAATTTTTGTGCCACTGCTGACAAAAAAAAAATCAATCTGACCCCACTAATTATTGGAAAAATCCACCCCACCTAAAATGAAAGATTTCATAAGAAGTTCTACTAGTGTATAGCCACCTTAAGGATTCCAGAATAAATACATACTGAAAATTATTCTGGAATAATATCATAATGATACACTGGGTCCCTGAAAATTGATCCTCTGACACTTGGGATTCCAATGGGATGATGCACTGACACTTCAGAGAACCAGAATAAAGACATGGCTATAATATTCTATAATCTCTAGTTAAAAGGTTTGATTTACTCTGTTTCTACATGTGAAATGCAAGTCATCAATCATACACAGACTGTCAGGAAGTCACATGGAGTTCCACCAGCCTGCTGGATGCCGTGATTGTTCACCTGTAGGAAACCGCTCAGCAGGCTCAAGAATATTAATAACCATACACTGCACACCAGATTTATTAACAATCTCTATTCACAAGACAGCAAAGTAGTGAGATGAGGAAATACATTCTAAAGTTCCTACTTTTTCTCAAATAAACTTATGAATCTACTATGCCTGTCTGGAAGCTAAGGGAAGCTCTAGCATATTTCCAGAATGCATACATTTTGACTATTAATGACTACTGAGATAAACTCAGCCCACCTATAGGCGGGAGAGGGAAAGTTGAGTTAAAATATGTCAGATTTTTACGGTATGTGAAACCAGCATCTCCAGCCACGTTGGCTATTTGCTGAGGAAAACCAAAGGTAAATGCTGCCCGGGTCTTTCCAGCGGTCAGAGTATACTGGGACTTCTAGTTCCACAGTGGCTGTCAGTTGCCAGCATGAGCTTCCGTTGTGATGTTTTTTTTTCCTTTACATTATTTACTTGATGACGACCATCACAGCTGATTCCAAGACAAAAAAATATAGAATTAATTAAACGTACAGGCAGTAAAAGCATCTGCCTCCTCCATCTATCACTGGCAAGCACAAAGTATTTTAACGACTAAATTGACTGTGAAATGAGAGCGACACGCCGGCTGCCTCGGATAATAGCCGCCTAATCGGAGACACGACCCAAAATGTCAGGCAGAACAATAACAAGCTGGTCATTTTGCTGCAAAACAGAACCTTTGGCTTAGCCAATAAAGGCTAAATCAATGCATCTTTAAAGAGCAACTCCAGCTAAAGAGATACATACACACAAACAGTTAGCTGGCTAGTAGGTTTGTAAAGTAATACACATACTCTTTTCCATATTGATTTCCCCCATCGCACACTCCTAATGTGCCAGATGGCATAAAGTTACAAAGCCTTTCACAGTCTGTATTTCTGCAGTCACGCTGTAGGGAAGGTGTGCAAATCCCACTTTCTGACCACAAGATGGTGCTAGAAATAAGAGCAGGTCCAGAATGACTTGGATTGATAGGCAGTGTAGGTGCCTCAGGAGCCACTGGAGGTCCTCATAGGTAGGATAACGGCAGCCCTGCTCCTGCCAGCAGTAGGGCCCTTTGGGTAGGAGGCGAAGATAGAAATAGTTTGGTCTTGATAGCGAGTACTGTAGACTAAGCTATAGCAGGACATAGGCTGTAAAGGTCCATCTCAGAGCTTCCCCCATACCTTCCAACTTTCTGAGATGGGAAAGAGGGACACCTTATGTAGGCAAGGACACTTTCCTGCAATATAGATTGGTGTTTCAAACAAATGAATTCAATAATTTAGTGCTTGGATGTACAGTTTACTGCAGTTCTGGTAAATAAACAGTACGTTTCTTTATAGAGGTCTACACATCGGACCCAAAAGAGGGACAAGTGAGGAGGAAAGAGGGACAGAGGGATTTGGTTCTATAAGAGGGATATTCCCTCCACATCAGCTAGTTGGGAGCTATGACTTCCTCTGAACGGGTAAACAAGCAAGGGGAGAAGCAGGACTTTATGGACTATGTAGCCTCTAAGCAACCCCTCTAAGGTATGGGCTACTCTGCGACACATTCTTTATTAATTACTGTTGTTTGTAATGGAAGATGTGTGTCTTCTCCTGGGATGACTGACGTAGATGCAGGCAAACTATAAAAGTAAAGCATTGTAACAACTTTCTGCATCCTCTAACCACTGTTGGGAATGTCTCCTGCTAAGGAGCCTTGTATGAGTGCAGGCTGCTGTCGAGATTTTGTTCTATAAGTCTTGAAGCAGGATTGTGGAGGCCCAGCTGCAGAATGTAGTTTAGGCCAGGTGCCCCTGAATGGGTGAGCTCACATGAAGGGGTGTTGTCATAGTCCCCAGGTACTCAAAGGAGCCCCGGTCCTGAAGTATCCCAATATGCTTAGGGGAGCCACTTGCTGAATAGGCATGAATGGGAGAAAAGTACATGTGCTGACCATGAAGCCCTCTGTTACACAACAATCCCAACTCTTTGGATTAGTAATGACATCTTTGAACTCTCCCCTTCCCACAAGGTCAACACCACCAGCCACAATTCTTTGTTTAATTTTGGATAGAGTGGGTTCTGTCTGTAAGTTTAATGTGGAAATTTCCCCTCACTCCCTGTCTCTATGACAGCTGTACAAGAAATAAGAGGTGCAGTTGTCACCAGGATGGGAAGACAGAGGTAGCAATAAATTCATTGTCATAAGCTCTCACCCTTCTACACTCTACTAAAAATGCATTTTTTGTCTGTGTCCCCCTTAGGTCTTGTTTACACTAGCAGTCATGAAGGGGGGGGGGAGATGGCAGTAAGAACAGGTAACTGATCTGCCTTCTTCTGCCCCCATTAAGTTGTAAGGCAGTCAGACAGGGTTGCACACATGCTGTGGCAAACATTTTCCCCCTGCCCTACCCACCACATATGGTCCATTCAAGTGCAGAGCACACAGCTGCAGTGCGTTGTAGCGGCATTTGCAATGTTACAATAGGCAGTGAGAAGGTGACATATTGCCTCCTCAATGCCTGTCAAACACCTCTGAAAACTGATCAACCGTGGACTGCTTTTCAGAGGGGCAGCAAGGGCTGCCAGTAGTGTAAACTTAACCTTAGAGAGATTTGTCTTTACTTCCTGTTCAGCAAATGTGGCAAAAATCTCCTCTGTAGGGACACAGGTGTCAATAAAAATCAAACAGAGGTGCTAACCCTTCCCTAGTTTTTACAGTATATAACTAGGTTAAAGGTTTTGTCTGGTTTTGAGCTTTCACTGTGAACCTGATTTCAATGTCACCTTCCATATGGTAACTTTGTAAAAAAAAAATGATGTGTATACATACTGTATGTAACTTACCAATATGTAATTCTTTCCTTAGCTTTTGTATTTTATCTCTGATTGAGCTTACCATTTTGCCCTCTCATGGCTATACAAAAACAACTGTTGTCAGTTGGGAATCTGTTTTTTGGTTTCCTGAAGCGGACTTAATTCTAAATGGTAGAAGTTATGTAATATTCTAGCTGGGCTGGATAAATAGAAAGTAATAAAAGGGCTGTGAGAAATAACTGCCTAAGGCATGTGGTCTTTGCTGTAGAAAAGGGTCAGCGTTCAGATTGATTGTGACCAGATGCCAGACCTGTAGGTCAGTGGGAATTGGAGAGACAGGTAGCCAGTTCATGTTTCGAGCCATCATGTCACTTACTGCTCCTGCCTAAATCCCCAATACATTCTGCCATTTAACAGACAGACCAGCAGTGGGAACCTGGAAAAGACACCATCTCAGGTACGTACATCTATGGAAAACTTTGTCTAGGGGGCACTAATGGGTTATCCTTTGTATATCTTTAGTTATTTTTAAATCTAGATCCTGTGTAATGAAATTTAGCCAGAATCGGTAGGCTTTTCAGAGTGCTTCTGAGCAGGGCTGCATCCTCCTCATATGATCCTGTGTATGTACCATTTTGCTGTGGGCATGCAGGCTGCAGTGAGCTCAGACAGAGGATACAACCAGTTGACTTCCAGCCTAAATGTTTACAAGCTCAGCCACACAGCCATTAAGGAAATACACACATTGACAGCCCAGGAGATTCAGTTGTATACAATGCCAGCATGAAGTATAGACACATTCCACATTTAGGTTGCTTTTTTGTTGCACATTTGTACTGCTTGACTGACATGTACCTTGTACCTGACATGTAAGTGAACCTGTCATCTACATCTGTGTCACTTCATGAAAATGGAGAGGCAATGACCCCAAATGAACTGGCACAGTGACACCGTGTTTGAGGTTCTGTTTGGTCAACTAAAACCCACGTCATGATCTCATTGTATTACTGAACGCCAAGCACCAGAGTCAGCGACACCTCGTCCAAGCCAGGAATCTTAGAAAACACACAAAAATCACTTTGTTTCTTTTCAGGAACATTAAAATGTAGCTTCAGGATAGATCTGCAGAGGAAACCCACAGGCTAAGAAGCTGTACAGAGCAAAGCACTTAAAGAGAACCAGTCACCACTGCGCTTAGAGCTTTAACTCTTAGCTTAGTATACCTGTGTTGGTCATACTGATAGTGTTACTAAACCCAGGGCCCTCCATTCACTATATTTGGTCGCTCAACACAGAACATGGAAATGCAATTATTTTAGTAAACATAAATAGATAAATACCTTTTCTCATCAGCAGTATATTGCAGTCTTGTGACTTCTATCATTGTCAGGCTGAGCACTGGTTAAAGCTTGAAGGAGGAGTTTCCATTTGCTGCTGACTGTCCTATGAGGCTGCATGACCTCTGACCCTCTGTTTGGACAGTGCTGATTGGCCCTGTGCTGATCACATGCACCCTCCCCCCCAAAAAAACTCTCTAGCAATACACACTAAACAGAGCATGTGCAGAGTACCTTCTAGGGCTCTGTACTAGGGCAGATGGATTGGGCACTGTGAAAGAAGGGGAGGATAAGAGAACACAGGATCAAACAGCCTTTTTACACAATGTGGAGGATTAACCCCTTAGGTCCACAGCGAGTATAACAAACATGCTTTACTGCATATACAGACTGATCTTTGATTTTACTGTTGTGGGTTTGGTAACACTTTAAAGATGAAGCTTAGAAAAAAAAGTGTTTTGGGGCATACAGCACCAGTGTAATAATGCACCTCTAATGATGTCTATTCCATATTCTACTGGCTCCTTGTTACCATGATAATCCACCTCTCAGTGATGCCAGAGACTCCCCACAGTTGTAAACTTCTGGAGCTGTGGAGGTTAAAAGCAGCGGCTGTGATTGTGAAGGACTTGTGCTGCTCATCTTCCCAAACATGTCTCCTCATCCATTCACAAAACTCCTAGCATTCTTCTCCCAGTATGCTACATGTTCTGTGAATGAGCAAAGGAGATTTTTTTTTTTGTTAAATAACTTTTATCAAACATTATCTAGAAACAGGTTACAGGTGTACAGATTACAAAGCCATACAAAACATAAAAAATGTGAGTGAAAGGCAAAGATCAGAAACAACACATTGCCCAATCAACTTCACTATTCATCACAGAAAAATAAAAAATCAAAGAATCGCATAAGCAAACATTCCATGTAACAGCACAGTCAACCTGCAGACTCCATGAACGCCGTGGGGGCCTTAGACATGAAAATGTAAGTAACAGAGCAATATGCAAATGAAATAATGTTTACTAAATGGAACAAGGAATGAGCCCTGAAAATATAAGAATGGTCCAATGGGTTCAGACATGGTCAAGCAATTGTAATGGGTAACGAAAAAAATATGGAACACTTCACGAATTTGAGTGTCATCCTTGCACAGAGTCCATGCTAATCTTCTCTGTATCATTACACTTTTAGTATATGTCCTGCCGAAGTCTGGACAGCAGAGGAGATTTGGCATGTATCTACCTCTCCTCCATTCACAGAGTATGTTGTATTGTTGGAGAAGATTACTAGGAGTTTTGTGAATGGATACATTTTTACTGTGTATTTTCAGTAAAAGTATTTCTATAATGTGAAATCTACTTGCTTGATCCATATTTTTTTTGGTATACATTCTTTATTTAAAGTAGATCAGTACACAATACTATAAAGTAAAAACAGTAGCCATTCAAAATTTGTTCCATAACAATACAGTGCATGTTCCATTCCAATATTCCACAATGCTGCTTCTAGTGGACAGTTTTATATCAGTGAATAAAGTTAGCATCTTGGCTTAAAGTAAATCTTTCACAAATCTGGACAATGCAAACTCAGTATATGATGAACACATACACAAGTGGAGGTCAGCTTCAGTAAAAACTGCATGTCATATTGATCAGTAGTTCCAGAGATGTGAGCAACTGAGACTATAAACCAACCTCTACTCTTTCAGTAAAACATGATCTTGGCTCCACCTCCTGATCTTCCCATTGGTCCTCTAATGGACTGAGTGGCCTTGCTAACCAGTAAGTGTTTTTCACACACAAGCAATAAATCAATACTGCTGGACCGATCAGAAAATTTTATAGGCAGGATAGGTTATTTTTTTCAATTTAAAGATAACAAAAACAAACAATTCATATTGTGCATAACACTGCATGCACTAATATACTGCATAACTCTCCACATTTGTGCTGACAGGCTTAAAGGTGCTTGATTTGAAGCATGCATGTTGGAGAGGGGGAAAATGTCCCAGTTTGGGATTTTGGCTGTAAATCAGAACTTACATATGGCATGCTCTCAGGAATAGGGCTTCCATTTTTGCAATGATAGGTTTACTTTCATCATCTACTCAATGATTTCAATGACTGCTTAAAGAGCTCTTGAAACCTTTCTAGTGTCAGACCCCAAAAATTATTCCAGTCTGTGGCATGGCCTTCCCAATCAGTCTGCTTCCTTCTGCATTTTTAATATGAGGTCAAGCAGAACGGCAGAGACAGACAATTCTGTCATAATGCTGACAGCTAGCCAGCCTAAAGGCCTGAGGCAGCTGTGAGCACCTGGAAAATGTTCCAGCTTGGCTAATACAAAAATAAAAATTTCTGGAGTACTGCCGGGCTGGGCCTATAATGAAAACCATGTGATTTATGATGGGCCCGGAGCACCTATCACCACTTGTTACACCGAATGAAGTGTCAGTCTTTGTTTTTCCAAAGAGTTTATTGTCTGTTGAGCTTTGTGGGGGTCAGCTGAGATTTGACGTGATGAATGGTCTTTTTGTAGGAAAATTACCACAAAGTCATGTCAAACGTTTACAGAAAACTTAACCTTCAGAGAGTAGGCCTCCACTCTTATAAAAGTAATCCTGTTTGTTGAGTGCCAGGCTTATGTAAGTGTCAGTAGATGTCATATTGATGATATCATAGAGGTCAAGAAGTGGCTAACATTCACCCGACGATCCAAAACTTAAAATGCCTGCATGTTAGGTCATCTGGAAATACAGATGATTTAAAATTCTGATTTTATGCAATAAAGACAGAAATCTTATATTTGTAGTAATTAACCAAAATGGGAACAAAAGGCAGGTTAACCGATATCTGATCATCTTCAATGAGGATACAACAGGTGTGCTACATTGAACTGCTATTTTTGATTCAGAATACTGAAGGCATCTGACACAAACTGTGCAGCCAGTGCCTTGGCATCTGTTAGGTGATCAGTTTTCTGGCATTTGTAATGTGACTCAGTGCAAACACTATGTAGTATGGCTTTTAATTTTAATAAGGTTTATTGATGACAATCTATTCTAAGAGAAATACATATGGCTGGCCTTGCTGACCTGCTTCTGGTATTGTCTGTTGCCTGGCTGTGTCTGACCTCAATATATTTTTATTGCTGACTAAGAACAATGTAGTTCGTTAAATCTGAACAACTCCTGGTCTGCATACTTCCAGATGCCATATTAATTACTCAAAAAGTATTGAAGCCTTTGAATCATTATGAAAGCCAGGAAACCAGAACTTTCACCCTGGCCCTCAAGGCTTACCCAAATTGTGCACTGAGCTGCGCATGCATGGCTCAGTGTACAACCTCTAGAAAATTTTTAGCAGGCAGGTAAGAAACATTAATTGCAGAAGAGATATACAGTCTCTCCTGAAACAAAATATACTTGCTGCAATGTTTTCCCTACCTAGATTAGCTCTGCTTTAAAGCTGCACTTAAAAAATAATTCTTGCAGCAGGGCTCTTCCAAATTGCAAGGGTTACATGCGCATTTCGTCAAGGGGTGATAAATGAAATGAAGTACTTACCTTATTCCTCCCTCCCCTAGCAGCAAGTGCTATCCTCCACTCCCCAGTGCTCCTGGGATGTAGGTTGGCCCTCTGTGCCCTGACAAACACTACAGGACGGACGTCTGGCATTGTATATGAAGACATCTTAGAGCTGTGATTGGTTGACAGTGAACGAGAGCAGATTCATGGGATGGGTCTAACAGCAGAGAGGAGCCTGCGGGAGCGAGAAATAAGTTACCCAATTCATCACCCTCTAGACCAGGGGTGCTCAACCTTCTGAAGAGCAAAGGCCACTTAAGTGATCTGGTAACTGGTCACAGGCCACAATGAAAAGAAATGGTTCAGAATTTCAAATGTTTTATTTTGAATAGCATAATGAACATTTTCCTTCTGCTGCTGCTGAATGGTGGCTGAAGGTAGAGGAGGAGAAGCTGGCTTTCAGCAGTTGCAGGAGTTAAATGGAGAGGATCAGTTCCTGTATATGGCTCCCCCACCACCTGTCTATGTGTGATAGGGAGGCCACACAAGCTCTCTGGATCATGGGGTGGGATTGCCATTGAGTCATGATGCTACACCAGTGGTTGGGGGGGATTTTGGTAAAAAAACATCTCAATATCCCCCAAACCGCAAATGTAAATGAGCCCTTATTGTCCTGAGCCCTCATAAGGCTGCTTTCACACTGCAGCACAGTGCACCTGTGGCTTTCCTATGGATTAGCTATGCTTTGTCAAAGATTTCTATTATATCTTGCGAGTGTGGTGCACTTTCAGAAAGCACACCAAACCCACAGAATATAATAGAAGTCTATGGTTCAGCGGAAACCAGCGGGAAGGCCGCAGGTGCACTGCACTCACGGATCAGTATGAAAGCAGCTAATAGTACACCCTTTTATACAGTCATGGCCAAAAATATTGGCACCCCTGCATTTCTGTCACAAAGCACACAGTTGTATTATGTGCCTGAAGATCAGCTTGAATTTGTCTGGAAGTTGATCAAGGTTCTTTATCCACCATTTGAACAATCTTTTGTTGCAATCTTTGATCAATTTTTCTCTTTCATCCATCTGTAAACTTCTTGACAATGTTGCACACAGTAGACACAGGAACAATAACCACTTTTCTCCACCCTATAGTAGTTTTACTGCTACAGGGCAGCATTTCTGTGCAAAATCAAGCAAATAAATGTCATTTTGCACTTGCACCACATGGGGGAGTGTGTGCCACTGAAGAAAATCTTCAGCTGTGAACTGTCACAGCACAAAACAATCTGCAAGTCTCAGCAAGCAGTTGCTCTCCGGCATCTGCAGATCATTATTGGTCAGGGAGGAAGAACAGAGCTATGACTATGACTATGTTTACATAGCACTGTTGTGACAGGGGAAAGTCATGAATCATTTCTCTCTGCAGAGCTGAGAACATGATCCATCACTTCCCCTAGTAAAAGTACCACCTAGCCTACACCAAGCACATAGCTAGGCACACACTTAACCCTTTGATCACCCTAGATGTTAACTCCTTCCCAGCCAGTGTCACTAGTACAGTGTCAGTGCATATTTTTAGCACAGATTAATGTATCAGTGTCACTGGTTCCCACAAAGTGTCAGTTAGTGTATAAATGTCCGGCTCAATATTGCTGTACCACTATAAGAAGTCGTTGATCGCCGCCATTACTAGTTTAAAAAAAATATATATATAAATTCCAGTATATGTACCATAGTTTGTAGACACTATGCAACTTTTGCGCAAACTAATACATATACAATTATTGGGATTTTTTTTACCAAGAATATGTAGCAGAATATTTTGGTCTAAATTTATGAACATTTGTAATTTGATTTTTACATTTTTTTTTTTGGATATGTTTTATAGTATAAAATAGAAAACATTGTTTTTTATTTTAAATTGTCAGTCTTTTTTTGTTTATAGCGCAAAAAATAAAAACCGCAGAGGTGATAAAATACCACCAACAGAAAGCTCTATTTGTGGGGAAAAAAGGTCATAAATATAATTTGGGTACAGCATTGCATGACCACATAATTGTCAGTTAAAGTAAGGCAGTGCTGTATTGCAAAAAATGGCCTGGTCAGGAAGGGGGGTAAATCTTATGCAGGACAAGTGGTTAAGGTCTCTGGAGATGGACTTGTATCCTTGAGATTGTCCCGTGCTTTTCCACAATGTTTGTTCTCAAATGCTCAGATAATTCTTTGCTGCTCTTTCACATCCATGTGGCACACAGGAGCACACAACAGAAAGGTTGAGTAAATTTTTCACCATTTTAACTGGTTCCTGATGTGATTTCTATATTGTTAGCGTCTGTTAATTGATACAGGTGAGTTTAATTACAAATTACAGGACCTTCATAAACTTGGAATGCATTTATTTCTTACAATTTTGAGAAGATGGCAATAATTTTGTCCAGGGCTTTTTTTCCAATTTTCTCAGATTAGGTGCAGGTACTCCCCCCCCCCCTTCTGAGTGATCCCTTGTCTCTGACCCCTACCCACCTCAGAGCATCATCCTTTGATTCCACCCCCTACCCACTTCCCAGTACTGCCCCTTCTAGAGAATACAGAACAAGTATCATTTTGTGATAAGTAATTTTTATGAAATTTGTTAATAGCAAGAAATGCAGTAAAAGAGATCCCCTGCAGCCAGCAACAATAGACCCCCCATCAGCAATATATCCCCCAGCAACAATAGATCCCCCAAAAAAACAATAGCCGCCCCAGCTACAACAGTCCCCTTCATAACAAAATTACCCCTTGAAACAATAGATCCACCTCAGCAACAATAGAGCACCGCTAGCAACAATAGATGTCCCAGCAGCCAGCAATAATAGACCCCCCTAGCAACAACTGACCCCCCCCCCGCAACAACAGATTCCAATCTAGCAACACTAGACCCCCCCGCAACAATAGATCCCCCAGTAGCCAGCAGTTCAACACACCTTGCCATTACATACATTCAGTGCTGTAGGTGCCGGAACGGAGTTCCCCCACTGAAAAAAAAGTCCTGATTTTGTCCAGTCCATTTTTGGGGTTTTTCGTGCAATGTGTTAGATTTGGCTTTTTGTTTCTCCAATTTTTTGTGTCATACCAATACAAAGAAAAGAAATAAACATGAGAATGCCTAAACATTTGTAATTGCAACAATTTTCTGGACAAAGCGGTGCATTATCTGACAGAAATGCAGGGGTGCCAATAATTTTGGCCATGACTGTAGGTGCTAATATGCCCATTGCAAAAGCACAGTGTATATGTTGTTTAATGCACTGACCTTCTTTTCCTCTTCCAGCTGGAATTGCTCTTCAGATTGTTAGAAAGGTCCTAGGTGAAGTGCACTTGGTACTATTCCGCCTGGGACAGGAGCTGGAGCTACAGAGGAAGCATCAGCCTATGTGGCTCCTGATTCCTCCGCTGCTGGCGCCGGCTCCGGCTTGATGAACTCTGATGTTCTGGAATGGCGGGTCGGTAAGCCCAGATCACGATCACTGGGTTTCTACCCCGTGGCATGTGCTTCCCTGGTTTGAGGTAGAGGGCCACATCAGAGGCCTTCGAGGGCTGCAGATTGAGCAGCCCTACCCTGGACTAAAAAAAGTAAATAACCCTTCCAGTGGAGGGGAGGGGGTGTATCGCAAGGTGAGTTTTTACTATGCCTGGAGTTCTGCTTTACAGCTTGGGGGTTAAATGCTGATTTAAAAGGGCAGTTAAAAGAAAAGTCAAATATTCAAATGCTGGTTTTCTGCAACTGTTGTAGTTTGAACATATTTTCTGCATTTTGGCGAGATAAAAGTATTATAAACTGCACTCAGTCCAGTTTCCACAACAGATTGAGGACCCTTGAGAAAGGGATGATTTTCCTAATGATGTCATGACAGATGGCGCTTTTATTTAACAAGTTAACATCTTAAAACAGCAGAGCAGCTTGTAGGCTTGTAAACAATCCTTTAAATTAACAATTTCCAGCCATCAGACGGACAAGCGGCTGTGTGTCAGAGGATGCTCAGGGTTGGTGTCAGGAAGATGCTCGCCATAGTGCACAGCAGTGGAGGCGCAGATATGCGAGGGCCCGTTCTGCTACACAGTCATATGCATTTGCAATCGCGCGTGCGCACACGCGACAGCCTGTTGCTAATGTTGGCACCAATCAGACTATTTAAACCCAGCAGCACTATTAGCCTGTGCTGTCTGATCTGCAGCTCCCTTCCTGTATTCCTGTTCCTGTGAGTGATTATCTGTGATTGACCCCAGCCTGTTTCTTGGACTCTGCCTTCTGAGTCTGCTTGATCTGCTCCCACCATCACTGACCCTGGCTTGTGACCTGACTATTCTTCTGCCTACCGTTCATGTCTGATCCGCTTATCTGTTACCAACCTGGCTTGTCTGACCCTGTATATAGTCTGCTACCAGCCTGCTTCATTGCCTGCCTGCCTGCTCTGCTACCAGCCTGCTGCATTGCCTGCCTGCTCTGCTACCAGTGACGTCTGTCTGCTGCCAGCAGTCCAGCCATCCCATCTGCCAGCGAAGTGCCAGCAATTCCCACAAAGACTACAGGACTGACCAGGCACTCACACCCCGCTGTGCTCTTGTGGTTGCTCTTCCACCTTCAGTGGCCCTCGAGCTGGAGCTGTACAATAGGCCTTCCTACGCCGTCAGGCTCACAAGTAAGGTAGGTGACAGTTGGATCCAATTCAGAGCAAGAATCTCTGTAGCTGAACATTGGCAAAGGTCAATATACAGTGGGGATCGAAAGTTTGGGCACCCCAGCTAAAAATTTGTATTAATGTGCATAAAGAAGCCAAGGAAAGATGGAAAAATCTCCAAAAGGCATCAAATTACAGATTAGACATTCTTATAATATGTCAAGAAAAGTTAGATTTTATTTCCATTTACACTTTCAAAATAACAGAAAACAAAAAAATGGCGTCTGCAAAAGTTTGGGCACCCTGCAGAATTTATAGCATGCACTGCCCCCTTTGCAAAGCTGGGACCTGCCAGTGTCATGGATTGTTCTCAATCATCGTCTGGGAAGACCACATAATGTCAATCTCAAAGGTTTTAAATGCCCAGACTTATCTGACCTTGCCCCAACAATCAGCACCATGGGTTCTTCTAAGCAGTTGTCTAGAAAACTGAAAATAGTTGACGCTCACAAAGCTGGAGAAGGCTATAAGAAGATAGCAAAGCGTTTTCAGATGTCAATATCCTCTGTTCGGAATGTAATTAAGAAATGGCAGTCATCAGGAACAGTGGAAGTTAAAGCAAGATCTGGAAGACCAAGAAAAATATCAGACAGAACAGCTCGCAGGATTGTGAGAAAAACAATTCAAAACCCACGTTTGATTGCACGATCCCTCCAGAAAGATCTGGCAGACACTGGAGTTGTGGTACACTATTCCACTATAAAGAGATACTTGTACAAATATGGTCTTCATGGAAGAGTCATCAGAAGAAAACCTCTTCTACGTCCTCACCACAAAAATCATCGTTTGAACTTTGCAAATGAACATATAGACAAGCCTGATGCATTTTGGAAACAAGTTCTGTGGACCGATGAGGTTAAAATTGAACTTTTTGGCCGGAATGAGCAAAGGTACGTTTGGAGAAGAAGGGGCACAGAATTTAATGAAAAGAACCTCTGTCCAACTGTTAAGCATGGAGTTGGATCAATCATGCTTTGGGGTTGTGTTGCAGCCAGTGGCACAGGGAACATCTCACGAGTAGAAGGAAAAATGGATTCAATAAAATTTCAGCAAATTTTGGATGGTAACTTGATGCCATCTGTGAAAAAGCTGAAGTTAAAGATAGGATGGCTTCTACAAATGGATAATGATCCTAAACACACCTCGAAATCCAAGGGGGATTACATCAAGAGGCGTAAACTGAAGGTTTTGCCATGGCCTTCACAATCTCCTGACCTCAACATAATTGAAAATCTATGGATAGACCTTAAAAGAGCAGTGCGTGACAGACAGCCCAGAAATCTCAAAGAACTGGAAGACTTTTGTAAGGAAGAATGGGCAAAGATACCTCAAACAAGAATTGAAAGACTCTTGGCTGGCTACAAAAAGTGTTTACAAGCTGTGATACTTGCCAAAGGGGGCAGTACAAGATATTAACTCTGCAGGGTGCCCAAACTTTTGCAGACGCCATTTTTTTGTTTTCTGTTATTTTGAAAGTGTAAATGATGGAAATAAAATCTAACTTTTGTTGACATATTATAAGAATGTCTAATCTGTAATTTGATGCCTTTTGGAGATTTTTCCATCTTTCCTTGGCTTCTTTATGCACATTAATACAAATTTTTAGCTGGGGTGCCCAAACTTTCGATCCCCACTGTAGCTGATGGAAAATATATTTTTTTCTATCCTAAATGGTTAGCACTTCCGCCTGGCAGTACTAGGGTCCTCGGTTCAAATCCCAACCACGGCATCACCTGCCTGGAGTTTGCATGTTCTCCCTGTGCCTGCGTGGGTTTCCTCAGGGTACTCCGGTTTCCTCCCACAATTCCAAAGACATGCTGGTAGGTTAATTGGCTCCTGTCTAAATTGGCCCTAGTATGTGTATGTATGAATGTAAGTTAGGGACTTTAGATTGTACACCCCTTGAGGGTTAGGGACTGATGTGAATGTATAATATATATGTAAAGCGCTGCGTAAATTGAGAGCGCTATATAAGTACCTGAAATAAATAAATAATATTTTTTTTCTATCCTGACATGACTTTGCCACTGAAAAAAGGTCTACCGACTCATTTAGGACAAACAAGTTATCAGTGTGAGCTCTGCCTCCCAAGAGTCTGTCACCACACTTTCATTTTAACAATGTGGCAGGACATCAATTTACTGCTCTTTTTATGAGGGGGTGAGCAAAACCTTGGATAGAGGGGTGGCGGTGGACATGGTATACTTGGACAGAGGGGTGGCAGTGCACGTGGTATACTTGGACAGAGGGGTGGCGGTGCACGTGGTATACTTGGACAGAGTGGTGGCGGTGCACGTGGTATACTTGGATATTGCAAACGCGTTTGACACAGTTCCCCACACACTGCTAATGTGTAAGGTAAAGTCTACAGGCTTGGAAAAATCTGTTTGTAAATGGATAGAGAACTGACTAAAAGATGGTATTCAAAGAGTAGCGGTTAATGATTCATACTCTGAATGGTCTGGGGTCATCAGAGGTGTACCCCAGGGTTCAGTGTTGGGACCCTTACTTTTTAATATATTTATAAACGATATAGGGTCTGAGATTAAAGGTACCATTTCAGTCTTTGGAGATGACACCAAGCTGTGCAGTGGATAAACGTCCATACAGGATGTCTTCAACTTACAAGCCGAACTCAATGCACCGTTTAATTGGGCAAATATATGTCAAATGAGGTTTAATGTTGATAAATACAAGGTTCTGCACTTGGGGGCTAAGAATCTGCATGCATCATACATACTGGGGGGGTACAAATGGGGGAATCAATGGTGGAGAAGGATCTGGGGGTTCTGGTAGATCACAAGCTTAATAATAGCATGCAATGCCAAGCTGCGATTTCTAAAGCGAGCAAAATCCTCTCTTGTATTAAAAGAGGTATAGAATCCAGAGAGAGAGATATCATATTAGCCCTGTACAAATCATTAGTAAGACCTCATCTGGAATATGCAGTTCAGTTTTGGGCACCAATTCACAAAAAGAACATTGGGGAACTAGAGAAAGTACAGAGAAGGGCAACCAAACTGATAAGAGGCATGGAGGAGATCAGCTATGAGGAAAGATTAAAGGAACTGAATGTATTCTCTCTTGAGAAGAGGAGATTAAGGGGGGATACGGTCAACATGTAAAAAAATGTTTCTTCACAGCGAGAGCTGTGAAAATGTGGAATAGACTCCCTCAAGAGTTGGTTCTGGCCAGCTCAGTGGATTGCTTCAAAAAAGGCCTGGATTCTTTCTTAGATACAAAGAATATAACTGGATACTAACATTTTTAGGTAAAGAATATCCGATTGCCTCTCGGGGGATCAGGAAGGAATTTTTTTCCCAGCAGGAGCAAATTGGATCGTGCTTTGTTGCGTTTTTTTTCCTTCCTCTGGATCAACTGTGGGTATAGGATAACTTTTTTTTTTTTTACTATGGTTGAACTGGATGGACTTTTGTCTTTTTTCAGCCAGATTAACTATGTAACTATATGCTCTGTTGTGTTAACATTGTGCTTGGCTCCCTCCACTACCTATTTTTCCTCTCCTAAAATACTCTGCATTGCTGGATAACTCTGCTCCTTCCTCTGTCGAAGTCTCATCTCCTAAATTACTCTGCACTGATGAAGTAGTGCTTTGCACCATTTGCTAACTCTCTGCTGCTGAAATTCTCTATGCTACTGGAGGACTCTGCTGCTTCTACTATCCAACTCTCCACTCCTATAATTCTCTGCACTGCTGGAGGACTCTGCTCCCTCTGCTATTCCTGAAATACTCAACACTGCTGGAGGACTCTGCTCCTTCTGCTGTCTAACTGTCCTCTCCTGAAATATTATACACCGCTGGAGGACTCTGCTCCTTCCAACATCTAACTCTCCTCTTCTGAAATATTCTGCCATGCTGGAGGACTCTGCTCCCTCTACTATCTAACATGTATCTCCTGAAATACTATACACTGCTGGAGGACTCTGCTCCTTCCAACACCTAACTCTCCTCTCCTGAAATATTCTGCCCTGCTAGATGGCTCGGCTCCCTCTGCTATCTAACATTTCTCTCCTGAAATACTATACACTGCTGGAGGACTCTGCTCCTTCCAACATCTAATTCTCCTCTTCTGAAATATTCTGCCCTGCTGGAGGAATCTGCTTTTTCTACTAACTCTCCTGAAATACTCTGCACTGCCGGAGGAATGTGCTCCAATATTCCTTTCTCTTGAACAGCTTCATGTAGATGTTGATAAACTTGCTCAGAACTATTTTTACATCATGACCACATCGACCTGCAATCCCACATTTAGAAAACACACATAAATCCAGACTAAAGAACAGTTATGCAATATGTTTTCAATCAAAGGCAATCACAGCCTGATAATAACATGTCTGTTTGCGAATCCTTACAGAATGCAGAGTATAAATCATTAAAGAGGTAAGTAAGAAGTTCACATTAAACAGTGTAGCTGTTTACATGCTTTAAAATAGAACCGTCTTATAGCTGCCAATGGCCAAATGCAATAACTCTCAGGTTAATTACGCATCATCCTTCCACAATCTGCGGAAGCGCTGCTTCAATGTATTCTTTATATTGGAAACACCTTCACCTGAAGGCTGGATTCACACTTTAGCTGTCTCTGGTCATTTTGCAGGCTTTTGCTACAGCTGGGCACCATGAGAGATGCAGACGTAGTATACACACCTCTGAAATGTCAAGATCCGCCAGCTACATCTAACGTCCATGGCATCCAGTTGCTTCTCACATGTGTTACACATTTGCATTTGGTGATCCTCATCCACTTACACTGTTTATGAATTTTGAAGTGAGTAATGAATTTGTAAATATGCATAATGTAAGTCATTTAAATCTAGCTAGCATCCAGGGAACATACAGGACCTCTCAGGCAGTGGCACAGCTGTGCCGATGTTCATGAAGGGGATGTTTTATCGGAGGCAGACAGAAAATGAAAAAACCCACAGCGATCCTGCGTTGTCTACTGGGCAGAGAAACCCTGTGTTAAATACTTAACAACTGAGTGTCAAACAGCAGTTTGACTGTTTATCACTAACCATGGCAACTAGCTCAACAGATTGTGCAATTTCATAGCCAGATAAGTGTTTACATGGAAAATGGTTTTGTTTTAAATAGTGAACGTGTTATGAGGGTGACATCATGCAATCACTCACCCTCTATTTGCAACTGCCAAACTGTTCAAACTTTCATGGAAAAGTCACCAAAACTCTTAAACAAATTTCCATGAAGTTAAAGGGAAATTCCACCTTTAACCTCAGTAACCGTCAGGTGTGCACAGCCTCAGTGACAGTTAACAAGCAGTTGGTATACCTACCTCTTAAAAGGCAACTTGCACTTTAAAAAATGATTTTACTTTCCCATAAAATGTCCTTACAACTTTGCCCTTACCCCCTAAGTGGGTCTACTCCACTCTATCCAGCCAAATAATTATACTCACCAAGACCTTGCTCCAAGGCCACCTTTACATCCCTCTGTTGGCATTTTGATCTGACGTTTGTGCATGTGCAGTTCAGTCTTATAGGATTCTATGAGACTGGTAGATGGATTGGCTCTTATTTTTCTAGCTCCATTTAAGCCCATGGGGCTGATCTGCACAGGTGCATATGTTGGATTAAGAAGCTAAAAGAGACATTGGGCTGTGGAGTGGGATCTAGATAATTAGTGATCTGAGGTGGGAAGGGGTATGGGAAGCTAGTTAAACCTACTTAGATTGGTGGGGGCAAAAGGGGAGGGAAAGTTTGTGGGAATGCTTCCTTACCCCTTGTGCCATAAATCCAAAAAAAACCCCAGACAGTATCACAATGGTAGTGGGCATTTTGAAAGACAGAAGAAGGAAAAGTGGGAGGAATGGAAGGTGAAAAAACAAAGTCAAATAATTAGAGTTATTAAATTGGGGAAGTAGTATGGTGGCTAGAAGACTAACCTGTAGCCTTACAGATTTGGGCTCTTGGGTTTTGTTCACACCAGTGATGCTGTTTTGCACGGTATTTTTATGACCTGTCTTTGCAGCATTTTCTCCTGGTGCTCCAGCGTCCTCTGCCAATCCAAAAGCATACTGGTCACATTATTGGACTCCACACAGAATTCTCCCTACTGTGTGTGTATGACTATATAATGTCAGTGGGGATATTAAACCAGAAGCTCCAAGGAGCAGGGATTGATGTGAATTAATTGACAACTGTTAAAAAGTGCTGCAGTGGGCATTACATAAAATAAATTAATAAATACTGGCAAGACTGATACTGTATTGATACCGCCTTTATTACTAAAGTCCAAATTAAAGAGGAACTAAAGTCCTCATCATTGTGGGTGGGCTCCTATCATAATGTGTCAGTATGCACAGTATGGGAGATTTTCCTTTACTTCCTGTCTGCAGAAGCTGTCACAGTGACAGCAAGTGATAGGAAATCTCTCCATTGGATGCTCACATAGCAGTAAATATTTTACTGGTGTTCTAATGCTTTTACATTTTATTAAAAAAAACAAACAAAAAAAAACCGATATACATGTTCAAGCACACTTATGCTGAATTCCTTTCAAAACTGAAGGCAGAATCCCAGCTGACAATTTCCCTACAAACGGATGAGAACAGCTATCTAGAACAGTAAAACTCTGTTAGGAGACCAGCACTAGGGAAAGCAATAATTCAGAAAGCCATTTGAACTTTTAAGAAAAAGAGAACGGAGACACTCAGCAGCAAAGAGGCTAATTTCAAGAAGGTTTCAAGACTGGCAAATACTGGCCGACATGTATTGCCAACACTTGCACTGCTTGCTAAGTAGGTGTGTTGAATGTCCTGTACAAAACACAAAGTAAACATGTTACAGGTTGGTCCTATAGAAGGCCAGATTTAGGATAAAGAATATCAGGCTGGCATTGATGGGTGTGAAAACTACAAGCCACTGACTAACCCAGTAGACCTCGAAAAAATGTGACAGACAGGGGCGGTCTGGATAGCAGATTTTTGCAGATATGTGAATTTTCACACAGAATAGGTTACTATGGCACTCAGCAAAATACGCGTTTATGTCTGTTACACAGAACCTTCATTTTACTCCAAAACAGAATGAGAACAAGAAAAGAATGCGTAAATGTACACTTCAGACAATCATGTTTAATTTGCAGGTACATCGAATTTCTCCTTTAATTAAATTGCTGGTCTTATTTAATTATTTGTTTTCCTGTCTGCTTGAAGTTTGTTTTTAGATTGTAAATAGTCTATAAATGTGCCTTTCCATCTTTTTTTTTTTGTATAGGTTGTCATTGGTGCTCTGCAAAACCTTAGACTGCTTTTTTCCAATTCTTAAGCCAGCCATAGATTGATTGAATCTCTACCTGTTGATCAGGGACCATCTGAGATTTGATCCATGGTTGTACCCAAGTCGATCCATTGATCGACTTGGGTACAACCAGCCTGCCATATTTTTTACATTCGATGACTGCCAGCGGCTATAGCTGCTATCAGTAATCATTGTGTTTTGACAGCCAGGAAAGCTCCATGCCTGCAGAACACAATAGCGGTGGAAGAGAGATTCCCCTATCAAAACTGACTGTTTTAATGGGGGAAATCAAGCAATTTTCTTTTCTGCAACCCATGGTGCTGTCTTCAGCACAAATTGGTAACTTCCTGAATAATTAGATCCAAACATGTATGGGACACCATAATGATACAAGATTAACAGGACATGTTAAAAAAAAGTTGTATTGCTCAGAGATAGATTTATTTAAACAAATGTATACATATATAGACCATGCAAGAAAGAGAGATGGATGGATTTGGGTACCAAAGGACGACTGCTGGGACTAAGCAAGCTGCCTTCTCCCCTAGTATAATTATGGCATACAAAGAAAAGCTGGTACTCCAAGGGTCTTGGCCACATCTCCTGCAGGATATTAAACAATTAATTACATCAAGAATTCAGAAGGGATCAAATCACGGCAGGTGACACCCCAATTCCTGCCCCGTACTTAGGTAACAGAAAACCTCTGTTATTAATTCTGTGGCTAACCACAATCTTGTTTTTAATAGATTTCACTGTTTAGCATCTCTACAGGTGTTTGAGGTTTTTAATAACTTCCATGGATTAGCACTCTTCTTTTACTTCACTGGGGTGCTGGGTTCTCTTGAAAAAGCACTGAAGAAAAACTTATAGTGCCAAAAAAAGTAAAAACTAAACATTTCAGAAACTTTGTCTCCACTTCTCACTGGTCACTATGTACTATGTAGGACTCTCATTCCCTTTCTCTGAACTTCATTCCTTGTACTTCCAGGTGCTCAACAACCCTCTGAGATTTTCAACACTCTCTCCAGACCTATCATCTCAGAAGATATATTCTTAATTCACACCTCTGTTCTGGTACAAGACTTTCACACACTTCTCCCCTCCTTACGCCATTGTCTATAACACAATTTCAGCTGCCAAATTTCTCTGTACGTGCATTAGAATATTGTGCTGATGTCACCTCTACGCTCCTACATACAAAGGTTGTCGACACTTTGGAAATCAAGATTAATAATCAAAATGGTACAAAACCAAAAAGAAAACATTTTTTATAATTCAGCTTACAAATCCTTAGACATGACAGCTGCATTAGTTTTCTTTTTTAGGCTTTTTTTCTTTTCTTTTCACCAAGTGATCTGGCCTGTAAGTCTGTTGTTTTTCAATAGAATAAGCTGTCATGCAAATGTCGCAGTTAGATGGTTGAGAAAAATTATTTACCACCAATAGGGGTGCTTACATTGATCAGCTTTTATTTATTCATGTAATACCTTTAATTCAAAAGGTAAAAAAAAACCCTGTGTACTGTAACTGATTATAAAGTATTAGTGTATCTATATCTGCTAGCACATGTAATACTCCCCTACCCCCGGATTAACAAATCTGTTATCCAAAGGCGCTCCTTCATTCAGTACGGGGGCGCTCTAATACAGGAGGTGTGTTACTGGCCAGATCACCAGGTGAAAATGGAGGGAAAAAGCCTAAAAAAAGAAAACAAATGCAGCCACCACATCTAACGATTGGTAAACTGCAATATATTACATTTTTAGTTTTGGGTACCACTTTAATCAACCAATCAAAACTGAAGGTATAAATTATGACAGTGGTATCTCACAGTACACATTTTGACTTCCTCTCCAGGAATCTCATTGGAACATTCTGCTATAAACTGGCCTAGGTTAAATTGTCTATCAATAGCATGCACAGCTATTTCAGGTATTTTAGTTGAAAAACAAGGAGGCATATTGGGGAATACTTCCAAATGCGCAAATGTCTTCTTCATTCCTAATCAGATGTGAACAATCACAATATTGTGCTGTTTTGCAGCATTTGGGTCCTGGGTTCAGATCCCAGTGGTGTGGGCAGGGAAGCTGGTATGTCCCCCCCCCCCCCAGGTTTCTGAGGGTGCTCTTATTTACTTGCTGTGCAATCTATAAATATTTATTACAGGTACTTATATAGCACCGTCAATTTACGCAGCGCTTTACATGTACGGTATATTGTACAGTCACATCAGTCCCTAATCCTCAAGGAGCATGCAATCTAAGGTTCCTAACTCACATCCATACATACACATACTAGGAACAATTTAGACAGGAGCCAATTACCCTACCAGCATGTCTTTGGAGTGTGGGAGGAAACTACGCAGGCACAGGGAGAACATGCAGACTCCAGGCAGGTAGTGCCGTGGTTGGGATTTGAACCAATGACCCTAGTACTGCCAGGCGGAAGTGCTAACCATTTACAATAAATGACATCAGTAGATAATTTTCATAATGTAAACCATATAAATTTTGTATATTGTTCTGTAGTTCTTTGAGCTGCCGTTAGCCTACCACAGCAGCTAATGTAGAAAAATCTTATTTAGCAAACTTCCAGAAGATATTTACACATGCCGCAGTGAACACTACCATTAACATTTTCACCTAAAGAAAGTCTTTCATTGGGATCTTTTTCTGCAACTTTATCTGCATGGGAATCATACGACTTTTTCATGTGTCCAGTTTGGCACTAAGTTTGCTGGCATGTAGCCCCCAAAAACAACAAGAGTTTTATAATCCATGCAATGGAGTCCACAACCGCAATATAAATGAACATGACAGCCTAGGGAGTTTAGACCATCCTGTGCTGTACTATGTTTTTCAATGACCGCTAAATTACAGCTTCAGAGCCAAACAACCACTTGTTCACAGGATGAGCCAAACCACTGATGTCGCTGGGTGGGTCCCCCCACCAATTCTGCTGGCAGAAAACTGAGGTTGAGAAACTGCAAGACTCAATTTTATCCGTCAGGTAATACTGTATTACTTAAATAATATGTATTAGAGCGTAACTAGAATGTACTTACTGTAAGAACCATTCTTCAGTCATTGTAATAGTAATGCGGCCAAATGTAGGCATTTGGTCAGCTGATCTGAGCTGAAAGGTTTCAGGTTAGCACCTAGAGTAGAGCCAGCCATTAATAATCTCTAAGCCTCTTTGTTCACATGGCCAAATGCAATATGTGTATATATACAGTTGGTATAGAAAAAAATTATTATTATTATTATTATTATACAGTATTTATAAAGCGCCAATAGTTCGCTCAGCGCTGTACATTACAAAGGGGGACAGAACATGTGATAGAACAATAACAATACAATGCAAAACATGAGGGGATTGAGGGCCCTGCTCTTTCGAGTTTACAATCTAGGAGGGAGGGGATGGTGGCACAGGAGGAGATAGCTGTGGGGGATGGAGTGGTAGGAAGAGTGGAGGAGGTCAGCAAGTTAGCAGGGGGTGGGGTAGGCTTCCCTGAAGAGATGGGTTTTCAGGGTGCGCCTAAAGGAGAGGAGAGTAGGTGATAATCTGATGGGTTGGGGCAGGGAGTTCCAGAGGATGGGTGACACCCTGGAGAAGTCCTGGAGGCGGGCATGGGAGGAGGAGACCAGGGAACTAGAGAGAAGGAGGTCTTGTGAGGAGCGGAGTGTGCGTGCTGGGTGGTACGTGGATATTAGGTCAGTGATGTAGTTCGGGGCAGTGTGGTGGAATCACCCCTCCTGTAAAATAATCACATTTTGTTGCTTTGCAGCCTGAAATGAAGACAGGCACCATTTTTGTTTTATCCAGCTATATTTACTCAGTGCAACTTATAACATCCAAATACAAAATATAACACCAATACGTCAGAAAAAAAATTACAAAATTAAAAAGGATCACCATATTGTGTCAGTATTTTGCTGAACCACCTTTTGCTTTAATTACAGCCTTAAGTCTGTTGGGATATGTCTCTACTAACTTTGCACATGTAGACATTGCAATATTTGCCCATCTTCTTTGCTGAACTGCTCAAGTTCAGTTAAATTTGATAGTGACCGTGTGTGGACTGCAGTCTTCAAGTCATTCCACAGATTGTCAATGGGGCTTAAGTCTGAGCTCTGACAAGGCCATGCAAGGACATTCACCTTTTTCTCCTTCAACCACTGTGTGGTCATTTCTGCTGTGTGCTTTAGGTTATTGTTATGTTGGAAGGTAAACCTTCTTCCCATTGACAACTTTCTGGCAGAGGGCAGCAGATTTTTCTCAAGATTTTGATGGTATTTTGCTCCATCCGTATTTCCTTCTATCCTGACAAGTGCTCCAGTCCCCGCTATAGAGAAACACCCCCATAACAGGATATTACCACCTCCATGCTTTACTGTTGGAATTATGTTATTGGATTTCTGCCAGACATATTGTTTAGTGTTGAGGCCAAATAATTCAATTTTAGTCTCATCTGATCATAACACCTTTTTCCATGTGGCCTCAGAATCTTCAAGGTGTGTTTTGGCAAAGCTCAGTTGTGACTGCATGTGGCCTTTCTTGAGGAGCATCTTTTTTTTTTTTAATTTGCAACCCTCCTATATCTTTGTGGAGAATGTGTGATATTGTTGTCACATGCACACAATGACCACTCTGTCATGTATTCCTGCAACTGCTTTAGAGTTGCTGTAGGCCTCGTGGTAGCCTCTCAGACCAGTTTCCTCCTGGCTCTTTCATGCAGTTTGGTGCAATGTCCTGATCCAAGGAGGGTCTGTATTGTACCAAACACCTTCCACTTCTTAATAATAGACTTCACTGTGCTTCTAGGCATTGATAACGCCTTCGAAATGTTTTTTGGATCCATCTCCTGACCTGTGCCTGTCCACAACTTTCTGCCGGAGATCTTTTGATAGTGCCTTGCCACCCATAGTTGACTGTTTGCTCCAGTTGCACCATCAGGGACTGAAATGCTCCAAGGAAGCTCTTTTCATACTGCTCTAATCAAAATGACCACTGCTGATCACAGTTAAAAGTCAAATGGCTTTATGTGCCATTGAGAAGGTGATTGGCTACACCTGATTGTGTTCACAAGTCATTTTTAGGAGGGGGGTGATCCTTTTTCCAACTCTCCTTTTTCTGAAATGTTGGTAATATATCTTTTACTTGGATGTTATAGATTGCCCTGAGTTAATATAGCTGGATAAAACAATAATTGTGTCTGGCTTTATTTCAGACTGCAAAACAATATATATATATATATATATACACACACATACAGTGCTCAGCATAAATGAGTACACCTCAGCACTCATGCAGCCCCACAGAAGGACACTGCCATTACCAAGTTTCACTGTAGGCACCATGCATTTTTCTTTGTAATCCTCATCTTTGCAACGCTATACAGTTTTGAAGCCATTAGTTCCAAAAACATTTATCTTGGTCTCACCACCCCAGAGTAGAGAGTCCCAGTAGTCGTATTCTTTTCAGCATGAGCCCTGGCCAGTCCTAGGCGGGCTTTTTTATGCATGGGGTTTAGGCAAGGCTTCCTTCGTGGAGGACACCAACGCATGCCATTCCTCTGCAGTGTATGCCGTATTGTGTCATGGAAAACAATTACCCCAGTCTGGCTTTCTACTTCTTTAGCTAACTGCAGTGATTTTCTTCAACCCTTCTCATTAGAAGACGCTCCTGTTGAGGTGTTAACTTCCACGGACGGCCTGTATGTCTCTGTGAGATGGTTGCAGTTCCATCTTTGTTAAATTTTTGTATCAAATTTGCTACAGTATTCTGCCTAAGTAAAGCTTTGCTGATCTTCTTGTAGCCTTCACCTTTCTTGTGCAATTAAATTATTTTCTTTCTCAGGCCTTTTGATATTTCTTTTCCATGGGGTGCCATTGCTGACAGCATGAAATGGGAAGGGGTTTTCTTTGTTAAGTAACACCCTTTTATAATCAACTGTCTGCTGGACACCTGCTTAATGAATAGTTAGACTCACCTGTAGTTGAATTCTTGTTAGGATTTTGCTGTCTAAAATTTAGCTTTGCTCCTAAGGGGTGTATTTATTTTTGCAACATGGTCTTGAATGAATTTGTTAGGAAAAATACTTTTTTGTGTGTGCAAATGAACAAATATTGTTTGCAATCAATGGCCCTCATTTTTGGGAGTATTTTGTAGTATGGTATCCCATAGAAAATGTTGATTCTGAAAGGAAAGTAAAGGTTTTCTGATAAATCTGTTGGTGTGTACTCATTTATGCTGAGCACTGTATAGGTGTGTGTTTCCAGTAAAGGGTTGTGGACAGGGCCTACTCGCCCTGTACATGGGGGTACCACTTCTCATGTATGCACTCACCAATGCCAAGGACCAGGCAGGGCCACGGTTATGTGACTTCAACATTAAGACGTAACCCCGGCTTAGAAGTGATCCGTGCAGCTGTGTAAAAACATGCAACTTCCTCCTGTGAAACACTCAATTCCATATTGCTGCACATCTCGTCTTCCAGGATGTAGCATTTAGAGGGGGACAACGTTGAGCCTGTGTCTTGCTCCACCAGTCCAGCATGTCTCTGCCACCTCTCTCCCGGTGACAGAATAGGGTACTACCATGCACAAAGCACGGACCTCATGCGCGCACTTATATAACTGTTTACTCTACCATACCTGTGGCAAGGTTCATGGGGCCTCCGTACCCTTGGTTCTGTCCTGATTGCTTATGGGGAACCAACCACTAGGGAGGGGATCAGAGCACCAACCCCCTCGCTACCGGAGGACCCATCACCTATGCCTAGTACCAATCTCCGCTGTCTGGCTGCCATTACATTCCCACCAGTTCATGGTTACCCGTAGCAGCTACACACTTCCCACCAACTCCTCTGCTGAGTTACCCTTCGTGATGGCCCTCCATTCCTTCTTCTTAACCCCATATGTGCTTACAGGCCTTGCTCTTCTAGATACGCCATTTACCACCATGAACCCCATTGTAGTAACATCAGAACAGGCATTTGAACTAGTAACAACTTTACTGGACATGATCAACAGTACAGTCCAAAGTGCATAAACAGTCTTTCCTAGCTATCTATCCTCAGGCTGCCTTTGCATACCTTCCCGAGGTAAAGTCCAGGTCTGGAAGAGTCCTGTCCCAGATGGAGTCCCCTGGCGGGTGCTTTGAAAGGTTGCAAGCAGTTACATCTTCATGATCAGCCTCTTGATCTTTTACCCATGTGGCCATGGCAGCCCCTTGAGCACATTTTTCAGAAAAGCCTGGGAAACTGCAGAACCTGAGTTAACCCCTTTTCACCTGGGCAGCCTAGAATACTATCTAGTACAACAGCAACAACTGTAAGCACCTGTTTACAGGGTACTGTTAATGCTACAGCATACAAAAGGCTCAATTCACAATGCTAACACAGGATTAGAATACATATTTTTAAAAAAGTAACAGTTTTAATTAAAGATGAGCCCAATGAAATCTGAGTTAAAGTCGCACAGCTAAAATAACGTTACTAATTGTTGTGTAAAAACTGTGTGCTTCCATCTAACCTTCTGGCCACAGTATGGGGAAGGCCCGTTTTTATTCCAGCATGCTTGTTAAACATTGCATATAGCCAGCTTCACAAGGACATTATTTGACAAGTTTGTGGGGAGAAACTCGAGTGGCCTGCACAGAGCTTTGACCCTTTACCGTAAAAACATCTTTAGGATGAACTGGAACACCAATTGTGAGACATGTGTTCTCAAACCAGTACCAGTACCCAACCTCACAAATGGCCAGAAATTTCTACAGACACACTCTAAAATCTTGTGGAAAGGCTTCCTGGAAGAATACAGGCTATCGTAGGGGGAAGGGGGTTAACGTCATAAAAACACCCATGGTTATGGAATAGGATGTCCAACAAATTTAAAAATTAACCCAACGAAAACAGAGATCTTGAATATTAATATATCAAAGAATGAAAAAGAAAAACTACAAAAAGAATTCCCCTTTATATGGAGAGAAAAAGAGATAAAATATCTAGGAATAAAACTCACTGCCTCATCCAAGCATTTGTATAGATTAAACTATATCTCTTTGATAAATGAGATCAGGGAAGATTTAAAAAGACTAGAAGGAGGAAATCCATCCTGGATAGGACGTATAAACCTAGTCAAAATGGTAATTATGCCTAAAATACTGTATAGATTTCAAATGGTACCAATTAAAATTCCAGAAGCCTTCTTTAAGATAATGAAAAAAATGTTAACAAGATACATATGGAAGAATAAAAAACCTAGAATAGCATATGAAACATTGAGTAGGACTAAAGAGAAAGGGGGATTGGGTCTACCAGATGTCAAGAGATACTATAAAGCAGTGGTTTTAGCAAGAATATATGACTGGACATTTAACCATAAGGGGAAAAGTTGGGTAACAATTGAAAATGATCTTAGTGGCATTAGATTGAGTCAGATGATATGGGTTCCACCACAGTTCAGGGGAAGTAAAGAAAGCACAAGTATCTACACTTTAAATGTCTTTAGGGTATGGGACAATTTACACAAAAACATGAAATGGGAATTTAATTCTATATTAATGCCTCTCACAAATACTGAGTACTTTCCCCCGGGAAAGAATAAGATATCAGGGAGATGGTTTAGAAAGGAGGATACCCAACTGAGAGATGTCTTGGTGGATGGGGAATTGAGATCACTTAAAGATTTAATAGAGAAGAAGGGAGATATTTTTACTAGAATAGATGAGTGGAAATATCATCAATTGAAATGTTTTATTGGAAATCTACCGAAACCCCTGAGACTAAAACAGGAGTGGAATATGTTTGAAAGGTTGTTAGAGACACGGAGGGACGGGAAGCACGGTATTTCAAAAGTGTATAGAATACTCACAGAATTAGACACAAACACAAAGTTAACTTTTATAACAAAATGGGAAAGGGATATGGGTGTTGGGTTTGATGAAGATAGACAGAGAAAGATGTTTAGATTGATACATGATAATGTTAGTATGAGAGAGGTTGAGGTTAATTATAAGTGTGCGACACGATGGCACATCACACCGAGTGTAGAGCACAAAATGAATGGGGAAAATTCAAATATGTGTTGGAGAGGATGTGGAGAGATGGGCACGGTGTTTCACATGTGGTGGGAATGTCCGAAAATCCAGGCTTTTTGGAAGATAATAGTCAAATTGATTGAAGAAATAACTGAAATTGACATAGGGTTAGACCCAACGACGTGCCTCCTACACAATGTGGAGACATCAGTAAATAAATATAAAGATTCAGGTATATGGTACTTCTTGAATGCGGCGAAAGGGTTGATACCCAAGTTTTGGCGGAGATCTGAGGTACCGAAGGAGGAAGACTGGATTAATAGAGTAAACCAGATAGGTAGAATGGAAAGATCATACCATATGCAGGAAGATAGGATGAGAGTTTATTTTAGGAGATGGGAAAAGTGGGAAAGAGCGGGATTGAAAGAGAAATATAGGAAAATATGAACTAGGATGTTAGCAAAAAATTAATAAGCCTCAAGTGATTAGAATGGGCTAGAGTCTGCAGAGGGGGAGGAGGGGGGATGAGGGTGGCAAGGGGGGGTAGTGGGATGGGAAAGAAAAGAGTTTTTAGTAAGGGAAAGATAGAAATGTTATAAATGTCTATTTGTATGAGAATTATTTCCCTTTTTTGGTACTTGTATTAACATGAAAAATTCAATAAATATTTAAATAAAAAAAAAAAAAAAAAAAAAAAAAAGGATGTCCAACAAATTTTTATAAGTTTGATGGTAAGGTGTCCACAAACTAAAGTTGTGGTAAATCACAGAGAGATTAACTAGCTACAAAATAATTTCAACATAGAAAAGGAAGTAATTTTCTAGCCATGTCAACTATTTTAAAGAATCTACCCCATCAATGACCTTTCCAAAGCCTGGGCAGAGGAGTTTAGCCCTTAATATTAATCATGTTCCCTGTAAATGCCCGAATTGAGTGGTAAGAAGGTATCTTTGTATGTCAGCACAGAAGGTGTCAGGGGTACAATATGTTCTGTGTCACCAGTGTGTAGGCTAGCCACTCTACCACCTGTCATAGTATAGTTGATGAAGAATGACAGAATTTGATTATATTCCAGGGGCAGGTTGTGAGTGACAGCTGACCACCTCTGTCCTCCTTTTCCTCTGTATCTGCCATAAATATTGCTCTCTCACACATTAAAAGATTACACACAGAAAAAACTTGAATAGGAAAAATAAAAACCACAAATGCTTACAACTTCTGAAATACGCCACCATAGAACTGTGCTCAATCATCTAGCACTCAGTATACATCTTCCCACTTACCTCCTGAGACTGTAATGCTATCCATGTTATGTGTGTCCCCATCCCCATTCACACCACTGTATGCTATAAGAACAGCACTCTCCTGTCCTAAAACACTCTGCTGCAGGACTCTGCTCCTTCCACTAACTCTTCTCTCCTGAAACACTTTGTGCATCTGCAGGAGTCTGCTCCTTCCACTGCCTAAGTCTTCTCTTGCATGCTGTATGAAATCTCATACAATGCCCACTGCTGGACTGCAGTAGGGGTTTCTCTTTTGGAGAATTCCTTTTATTTCTGGTAGGATTATGATGAATGTAGTTTCTATTTTCGTTAGGAAGGAACATGTGATTACAGTAAGACAGTCCATCCTATTCAGACACTTATCTTTTTGCTAGTGTACTGGAATGGCCTATCTCAATGTCTATAGAGGAGACTGTTGCACAGAAAATGCAATACGTGTTTTAATTAGAGCATTTTTCAAGTTACATGTCCATATTTCCAACAATAATAATCACAACCTGAAAAATGGAGTCAGGAAAATAAAAGATGAAAAGGACAAATACATGTCAAAATTACACAACATGCATGTAAAACACATATCAAAAGTAACACAACACGTTAAAAAAATACTCCAAAAAGGCATTATGCCCTTTGAGGAAAATCCATATGATTTTGCTAATTCAATGGTGTGAACAGACCATAAGACAAGAATGAATGTACAAAGGGAGGCTGAGTTGTCCGTTCTTGAATTCTTCCTGGAGGTGCCATTTATAAATGATCTGGGAGGTAAGAGCAGCTCCTCACACTCCATTAACTGGCTTGTGGTGGGCCAACAGCTTGTTGTCTAGGCTGTGGTCAGCTGTGTCCTGGCTGTGATGGATTAATGATAGGTTTCTAGCTGCCTCAGTGAATCACATGTACCTAAGCGGAACCATCCACACATTGTTATTTTAAATAAAGACCGGTTACTGAGCTCCCAACCAATTCTAAGATGTCAGATGGCTCATAAACAGGCACTTGGTTTTTAAGCTCTCTTTGCTTAGTTACATTGAATATATAAATTATATTCATAATATTCATACAGCTTGATATCATTCCTCTGTACAGTTCTTGAGTTATTTCAGGTATTGTTCTTACGTCTTTGCTCCTTGCTCTCTTCCATACTGACTTCCTCTTTGTAACATATCCAAAGCCACAATGTCAGTGGGCCCACCACCAATGATGTCACAGAAAATACAGATACTATACCATACTACCATTCTTAATGCATCAACAGATAATTATCACACCTCCAATCCAACTGCACGAGCCAAGGAAGGAGGTAAAATAATTTCTCAAAGCTAAACTCCTGGAAAACTAAAAGTCCTTCCTTGCAGTGGAGCTGCATCCACACTGTGTGGGTTAACTGCTCATTTATGTTGAGGACTAGGTACAGCAGGTTTTCCTCCTCTCCCACTGGCTTCTCCAAGCTGTTAGACCATCCCGGCAGCTTTTTTTTCCTGCGCTCCAGCAGTCTAAGGGCCTCTGACATCAGTAAGACCAATTCAGGGCCCATAGACCTGCACTGGACGCCAAAGAACAGTCGACTGTTGAAGCACCATCTGTTGTAGAAGTGGAGGATCAGGTAAGTAAAAGTGCTTTTACACCCCGTTTTACAACACCTGTTTTATTGCAGTCTGGGCCCATTAAGGAGATTCACCCTCTCTATTTGTCTTGTTTACCATTATCATCGAAAGTGAAAGTAAAAGAAAACCACAAATTTTGGGTTGTCTCTAGAAAAATTATAGAGGAGAAATTTTTAAATGGAGGCACCAGTGCTGGTGACCAAGGGTTCTAAAGGAATTCCCTTAATTTGATTTTCCCTAACTTCCTCTTCTGGCTACAGGACAGGAAGTAAAGGTACATCTCCCCAAATGGGACATATATGGCAAAATAAAATGACAAGGGTTATAAGCCTCCCTTACGCTTTCCAAAATGAAAACAAAAGTTTTGCCTGTAGTTCTACTTTAACTCTTGCAGATTGGGAGCAGCCCCACTGCAAGGGAACATGTTTAGCTGTCCTGGAGATGGGCTATAAAGAACAAAGAGCTAACTTATCTACTAACATTTCACAGGAACTAGATAAAACAAGAATATGTCCAATATATTACTGGGTGCTAAAGAAAGAACTGGACTTTAAAAACGTTGCCCAGAAAAAGACAGGTAGAGGGCAAAGGACTAGTCACCAGTATTGCCTGTGGTCTCCCTTCAGCTGATATTTTCTCAATTACTGATTTTTCACGCTTTGTTCTGTGCTGTGCCTCTGTGTAAGCATGGTCATCTTTGGTAGAGGCAAGGCTTTGCTTGCCTCCAGCAAGGCGAAGAGGGACAACACAGTAGTAGCCTCACCAAATCTCAACTTGAATCACCTTAGACTAGCAGTCAGAGGCAGCAGTGGCATAATACCTAGGCACTCACATACCAAAATGTGCAACGCTAATTTTCAGAAGGAATTCCAGAAAAAGGGAATTCTGCCTCAAAATTCAATACACACAGCTGAATTATCTACAATATTTTTACACAGAGCGTCTTTGCTGAAAAAACTTCAATTGGAGTCATGTGAGGTGCTGTGACTTTACCTACACCATCACAATGTTTGAACCCTCCAATGCAAACAACTGTAGGTGAACCTACACTTTACTTGCACAGCACCTTTGGGGTAAAGATTTAATAAAATTCAACCCCCCCGAATCCCACACAATTTGTGTCACCTTTTAAGCCCTGTATTGTTAGTTTCAGCAGTTTTGTACTTTTGACCCAAGAAAGTTCTGAACGCAAGGACAGATAGTGTTGATTTAGTGAAAATAAATCTTAAAAAAATTTCAAGCTGATACAGAATTATGAGCATTGCTCAACTCGCCAGTGATGAAAACATTTAAAATACTTTGCTAATCGGACAATGGCCCCAAGTGACCAAGATTTAAGAGAATGGCTTTGCTACAAGTATCTGCCCTCTGGAATGAAAATATGTGAACACGGCTAACGATTCCTGTTCCAAGGACATGGTCTTAAAGGTCAGTGTTATAAATTAATCGCTTTATTCACATTCATTTCATTAATATGCATCATTTAACTCTTCTAAAATCCACATTTTCAATTTATTTACATGGGCTATTTAAAGAGGGTACTCCACACAAATATATTTCAGCTACAGACAGATTGAATAATCCACTGGCTTTGTTTTTCTCTACTGCAGTAGCCATCCCACTTGCATTTTACCTATTGTGCATTATAAAGTATACAACGGGGGTCTCCAAACATTCTAAATTAAGGCCAGTTTACTGTCCATGAGACCTTAGGAGGGCCAGACTGTGGCCAGTGGGAGTAGAAAATGCCCCAGTGCCAGAGGGAGTAGACAATGTTTCAGGATTGGTTTCATTTGGAGGAATTGTGCCCCATTATTGGGAAAGTGGGAGATTCAATGCCCTGTCGCTGGTGTCAGTGGGGTGGACTAGTGCCCCATCATTGTGCAGAGGGAGGAATAGTGCTCCATCATTGGTGTCAATGGAAGGAATAGTGCCCCATTGTTTGTGCCTGTGGAAGGAAAAATGTCCCATTACTGGTGTCAGTGGAAGGAATACTGCCCCATCATCATTGTTGCCAGTGGAAGGAAAAATGTATTATTACTGGTGTCAGTGAAGGGAAGAGTGCCCCATCATTTGTGCCAATGGAAGGAAAAATGCATCACTGATGTCAGTAAAGGAGTAGGGCTCCGTCATTGTGTCAGTGGAAAGAATGAGCCCCATCACTGGTGTCTGTGGGAGGAATAGTGCTTCGTATCCGTGTGAGGAACAGTGCCCCAAAGGCTGTGTACATGCAAGTAAAGGGCTGCATTTGGCCTATGGGCCACAGTTTGGAAACCACTGCTCTAGAGAGGTACAGTGCACACAGGGAAGTCTGAAGATGGCATGCTGTACTATAAACTGGAATTCTAACCAATATAGCAGGACTTTCCCTCATGTACGAGTCCTGTCACTGGGAAAAGAAAATTAGGGGAAATATCTCCACAAATGGCAATACAGACTAGAATAAAAACCTGTCACGGGTTTCCCTGTTAATCCCCGCTCACTTAACAACAGACATAATTCTAGATGTAGGATCATGTAAGCAATGAGAGACTTTAAAAATTTGACATTTAACAGCCGTAACATTTGAGGTCAGCCACAAAAAAAAACAAAACAAAAAAAAACTCACATTAAAACCAGAAAGCTGGCACCACTAATAATATCATTATGAAGGATATAAAGTAGGCCATGTAAGCAGCTTTACATAATGTTATAGGAAGCTTCCAACCAAAGTGAGAGGAAAATCTTTTTTGCTACATACACTGTGTCTATTGTGAAAGAGAAGCAAAGCCGTGATCAGCATTGGGACTCCCGAGTCTCTGACCACATTCATAATCTTTATGGGTTTCTTCATTGTCTATAATCTTACATTTTCTACTAAGAAGAAAATCAGTAAGGGGAGGAAAAAAGGAAATGAAAAGCATAAATGCAAAGAAGAAAATGGTATTGGCTAATTCCCCTTGTAAAACACCTACATCATCCTTTAAACTGCCCATCTGCATAACGTTGGATTTTGGGTTTAATACTACTTTACGCAATGTAATGTTTAAAGTGTTACTAAACCCACAACAGTAAAATCTGTCTGTATATTCAGTATAGCATTATTGTAATACTCAGTGTTGAACCTAAGGGGTTAATCCCCCACATTGTGTAAAAAGGATGTTTGATCCTCTCTTCTATGATCCTCCCCTTCTTCCAGTGTCTCCTAAATATTTCCTTTTAGAACAGAGGCTCAGGAGCAGGCTGTACATGCTCAGTTTGGTGTGCATTGCTAGTTTTTTTTCTTGGGAGAGTGCATGTGATCAGCACAGGGTCAATCAGCACTCTCCAGACAATGGTCCGGGGTCCTGCATCCTCCTACAGGAGAATGAAAACTCCTCCTACAAGCTGTAACTAGTGCTTTGTTGGACACTGGTAAAAGTCACAAGACTGTTCTAACTGCTGATGAGAAAAGGTATTTAGCGGTTTATATCTACTAAAATAATTGCACTTCCATGTTCTGTGTACTGTGGGACACCAGATATAGTGAATGCAGGGTCCTGGGTTTAGTAACACTTTAATGTCAATTAGTTAATTTTGAGCCCTGCTATAACCTAAAGTGTTAGTTCACCTTTTCAGAAAAAATTAAAAGGTGAACTAATAGCATACACCCTTTCCACCCCCCCATTCTCCACAATTACTTGCAATGTACTTCTTGGACTGTATAGCTTTAAGTGCCCCCGCAGCCTGTCCAGTGATCTGGGAATTTGAAATCCCTGCTCTTCTCCCTCTTTTCTGTGCTGCGCTGCTGGGACAGATCAGAGAAATGGATCTGTGCTGGAGCTGACCATTCAGAATCGCTCTGATCCATCCCAGAAAAGCTGCACAGAGAAGACTGGAAGAGCTGGGATTTCAAATCCCTGGACTGCTGAACCTGCTGCATGGGCAATGATAGCTCAGCACCCCTAGAGGTAAGTACAGCAAGGACCAGGAGGTGGGAAGGGTGTATAGTGTTAGTTCTCCTTTTCATTTTTTCTGAAAAAACAAACTGACAAAAATGCCAATGTGACACGCATCCTTGTATTTCCACCCATGTCACGTTCAGAGTAAACAAACTCCTCACACCCCCACTCCCAGTCCGGGAAGATTTTATTTGGGATTAACACAGCCCACAAAGTTTCCACCAAACCATCTAAAGTTCCTTTGTTTTGCCGAAAAAAAGTGACTACACATGTGCAGTAAATCTGTAAAAAAGATCGGCTTCTTTGCCCGTACCATAAAAATGCTTTTATTTGGTTTCAGCGGCTGGAACACAAGAAACAACCCGTACATATGGAAAGTCTAATATTTGTGAACAAAGTCTGCATTCTTCTGTTGTGTCACTCACGTCAAGCCAGCAGAATACGTACATATGTCGGATTGTATAACATGAAGGCCCCAGGCTGTTAATTCATTTAGAATGTTTTTGTTTTAGAACTATACATTGCCTTTCTAGTCGAAGCTGTTGATTTCTTATTTCAAACAATTTGTTCTCCATCCAGATGGTTATCTGGTCACAAACCTTCTAAGGGTTTTTTCACATAATATTCACACAACTTTCACCCACAATTTGTGCATTTTTCTAACTGGATTCAACTGGAAAATGTGTCAATCCTCAGTAACAGTTGTGTAAATCTTGCTGGAACATTTGTAAATAGACCCCCAAATTTTGTATATGCTAAAGTTTAACAGTTACTTAAAAAATGATATTATTAATCCACTGCATACCTGCAATATCTTCCTTTGAGGAGACTAGGCGAGGTGAGCTGTTTCCGGGCTCAATCCTTAAAGATAATCTGGAAAAAAAAAAGATTTGAAACTCAATAAATAAATACTAAGCCACGAAACAAAGTCATTAAAAAAATGATCATTGAATATTTCAGTAAGTATTGAAAAGCAGTTCAAAGCAAAGAGTGAAAACAAATCGGTGAGATAATATTGTTATCCAGCAAACATTGTGCCTAAATAAAAATCACTCAGGTCACCTTGATCTGAGTTCTCTGTAGTCCAATGTAATTTATTTATACCCTTTAACCACTTGCCTACCGGGCACTTTCACCTCCTTCCTTACCAGGCCAATTTTCAGCTTTCAGTGCTGTTGCATTTTGAATGACAATTGCGTGGTCATGCAACACTGTGCCTAAACCAAATTTTTATCATTTTTTTGAGACAGAGTTTTCTTTTGGTGGTATTTAATCACCACTGGGGTTTTTATTTTTTGCAAACAAAGTAAGAATTACAAAATTTTCTTAGTTTCTGTTATAAAATTTTGTAAACAAGTAATTTTTCTCCTTCACTGATGTGTGCTGTTGAGGCTGCACTGATAGGCATTGATAGATGGCACTGATGGGTACTGAAAGGCAACAATGATGGGCACTGATAGACTGCATAGACAGGCGGTTCTGATGGGCATTGACAGGCATAACTGACGGGCACTAATGTGTGGCACTGATAGGCAGCACTGATTGGCACAGATGATAGACTGCACTGATGAGGACGCACTGATAGGCGGCACTGATGGGCCTTGACAGGCATCACAGGCAGTGAAAGGCAGCTCTGATGGGCACTGATATTTGGCACTGATGGGCACTGAAAGCAGCACTGGTGAGGCTGCACTGATAATAAGTGCCCTGATCATCAGTGTAGATGTCCCCTCTGAGGAATGCTGCTTGCCAGCTCTCCTCTCCTCACGCGCTGTCAGCGTGAGGAGAGGACTGCCAATAACCGGCATTTCCCGTTTACATGTAATCAGCTGTGATTGGACACATATGATCACATGGTATAACCTATGTCATGGTCTCTATACCGCGATCAGTGATCTGCTGTGTGCTAGGGACACAGCGCATCACCGATCACCGCGCCCCAGGGGGCTCACATGAGCAGCTAGACTGGGAGGACATTATATGACGTCCTCCCAGAACAAGAGAGCTCCTGCCTGTCCATCATTTCCCTCTACGGCGGGCAGGAGATGATTAAAGGGATATTTAGAAAATAATTAAACTATTTGTGAATCCTCACCTTGTAAAACAACCCATTCAATTTAAAATAGAATTGAAAGGCAAAACATTTGTGTATAGGCAAAGGCAAAACCCATTATATACACCTTTTTCTCCATCTGTTCTCGGCTGCATAGAGAGCTAGGCGTGGAGAAACAGCAGCATGCTGATCTGATCAGTGAATGGCTGTGCACAAGAAGGTGGGTGGTGGAGGGGGGGGGGGGTGTCAGCAGAAGTCTGATTATTTGAGGGGAGCAGGCTGAGTTCCCAGCACAACTAGAAAACTGACCATGCTGTGCTCTCCTACCTAGTGTGGTCAGTTTTTAATAGGAAAGCAGAGGGACTGCCAGGAACACCAGGGATTTCACACAAAGAAAGTAATACAAAGAGAACAGGATACATTTTCATACAAGCACATGGTACAGCAGGCACATATCAGGAATATGAAATTTTAGTTTGACACAGGGGCGGCGCCAGGTGGATGCTTGGAAGTGTTATAGCACCCCAATCTTTGCAACCAGGGCTGCCCATAGACTATAGGCAGTTGTCCGCTGCCAGATCAGGCTCCATCCGGTTGCTGGGAGAACCTGCAGGAGCTGCCTCTTTCTTTGCCCGGCGATCAGCCTCCTATGACTGGCAGCCCATAGAGACTCTCTCTCTCTCTGTCTGTGGCATCTCTACGGCTGATCGAGATTGGTGGGTGGGGAGGAGGTGTGGCCAACAACTCCCACATACACAGGTGGCTGCTCTACTGAAAATGGGAGAGGACAGGAAGGAGGTGCAGAGATGGCAGCCTGGGAGTTTCCATCCATGTGGTAAGTGACTGAGGAGAGACTTTTCCTCTGAACAAATTCCCTCCATCTGTAATGCTTCAGCTCCCTACCCTGCTTCGTAGACTGCACACAAACAGCTTGGAAGGGAACTGCTTCCAGCTGTGCCACTCCATGGTGCTCCCACTTCATGCTGCCCCCACTGCATACTGTCCCCAACGGATACTGCTCACTGCCCCCTATGCACACTGCCCCAACTAGATACTACACATTGCCCCCACTGCATATTACTCACTGCCCCCACTGCATACTGCTCACTGAACCCACTGCATAATGCTCCCACCACATATTGCTCACTACCACCAATGCATGCTGCCCCACTGCATACTGCTCACTGTCCCACTGCATACAGCTCACTGACCCAACTGCATACTGCCCCCACTCTAAACTGCTCCCTGCCCCCCAGTCCATACTGCCCAACTACACATTGCCCCCCCTGCACACTTCCCCCACTACATACTGCTCCACTACATACTACTCATTGCCCTCGCTGCATACAGCCCCACTGCATACTGCTCACTGAACCCACTGCATACTGCCCCGACTACATACTTCTCACTTCCAGCACTGCATACCGCCCCACTACATACTGCTCACTGTCCCCACTGCATACTGGCTCCATAACATACTGCTCACTGCCCCCACTGCATACTGCCCGTTACATACTGCTCACTGCCCCACTATATACTGGACCAACGCATACTGCTCACTGCTCCCTTTACATACTGTTCACTGCCCCACTGCATACTGAAGGGGGCACACTGACTGCTATACTCCTGGAGGGTAATTATTTAATGTTGGGGTTAATTACTGTGTAATTATGGGGTTAATAATGCACATTCCTGGGGTTTAATTTCGGTGCTGGGAGTTACTATACCATGCTGGGGTTTAATAGTGTGCTTTGCTGGAAGTTAATTGTTGCGCTATGCTAAAGGGTTAAATATTGTGCAGTGTTGGAGGTTAATTGTTGTGCAGTGCTGTGGGTATATTATTTTGCCATGCTGTTGGTTAAATATTGTGCTGTGCTGGAGGTTAATTATTGTTCTGTGCTTGGGGCTAAATTATTGTTGTTCCATGCCGGAAGTTATCTATGCTATTCTGGACTTTACGCTTGCTGGGGTTATTGTTGACCATGACGTGATGATGGGCATTATTGTTAGTCCCATTTCCAATCTTGCCCCAAAATCCTATTTTGTTTATACAATGGAATAGACCATGAAAAAACACCCACTTTTGGCCACACCCACCTTTTGGCCAAGCCCACAAGAGAGCAGCAGGCAGGGCGCTAAGTGCATCATATTAGCACCCCTACTTATACTTTCAGCACCCTCACAGCACCCCCAAAAATATTGTTTGGAGCTGCCCCTTGGTTGACATATTCTTTAAGTAAAACAGGTTCTTTATTGTTTTATATATGCTATGGAAATAGCAAGTACATTGATTCTTCAGAATTCTTTAAGTAACTCAACTCCTTGAAATGTCTGTAGAAAGAGGGGAGAGGAGTAGATTATAGTACCATAAACCACTTATAACCCATGAGAATTGCTTGGAATTTGTGCCATTCTCAGCTGTGCATGGATAAATTGCAGTACATTATACATAGCAGTACAAGACAAAGATACACCCTAAGGATTACTATTTTGAGGCAAGAAAATTCCATGTGTTATAAAGATGTGTCCAAAAAAAGTGCAAGAGGATGAAAGATGGATCTACAACAGGGGCAAGTTATTGGTTCTATTGCACAGAAAGGCGTAATCATATTATACAACACAGTTTTTTTATATTTCATCCACTGCTCTAGCACCCTGCCAGTATATAACATGACTCGACCACTTGTATAGGGTGCCTATGCTTTATACAAAATAACTGTTGCATGTACAGTATGTCAAACCACTGCAAATCGTTTGACCAACAAGAGTAAAGAATTGGGCTAGATCAGTTACCGACTACCTCATAATAGTTTCTGCAACTGGCCTAACATTTCAAGGCTCTCTGAGAATGTTTTTAAAAATCTGGATGGTAACAAAACAGTAGGTGATGCACTGTGAGAATGAGAACGCTAGCTCAACAACACTTATCCTCAGCCGCATGGCCTTGTAACAGGGATTGTTGTATTGACAAAGCATAACTAGTAAATTCCAAACAATTTTATAGACTATGAGTGTCTCTATGATCAGTAAAATGGCCATCATTTGCTGGATCCAATGACCTCTGCACATTCATGAAGTCCAAGAGCAGAAGAGTGTCAGCATAGTACAGAAACAAAGCTTTCAGCTGTTCCTCTTTTTAAGCTGTGTTGGTGTGTGTATAGTCGGAGCTCGCAGCCATTGGCTGCGAGTGCTGTTGAGATGTCACTTGGCAGATTGTTTCAAGCATGCCCGTTCTACAGAACACGGACATTCAGCTATCTTCTGTCAGACATGCTGCTATACAAACGGGTCGAATGTCGGTCCACAGGGCCATATGGCCTCATTAGAATACACATGGATGTGGCTTTCCAAGCATAGCACATCCCAGTAGCAAATCCTTCAGTAATATGAAATTCAATGAGGCTACGCAACACAGCAGGGATGATTTACTAAAATTGGAGCATGCAAAATCTGGTGCAGATCTGCACAGAAATCAGCTTCCAGGTTTTATTGTCAAGCTGAAGTTAGAAACATAGCAAAGTGACGGCAGAAAAAGACTGAGAGGTCCATCGAGTCTGCCCATTTGTTTTGCGTTTTTTTTTTTAGGGGGGGGGGTGTTGTGTGTTTTTTTTTTTGTTTCTTTGAGGGGGTGGGGGTTGTTAACTTTTTTGTCTGAGTATAGATGTATGCTTGTCATAAGCATGTTTGAAGCTGTTTACTGTTGACTGGCTCACTGCCTCTGCTGGAAGTTTATTCCAAGCATAAACTACTCTTTCAGTAAAATAGTACTTTCTGAGATTAGTTTTGAACTTTCCTCCAGTTAGTTTAGAGTCATGTCTCCATGTTCTTGATTTTGGTTTCCTGTTGAAAATACTGCCCTCCTGAACCTTATTCACTCCCTTGATGTATTTCATGGTTTCAATCATGTCTCCCCTTTCCCTTCTTTCCTCCAGACTGTACATGTTAAGTTCCTGAAGTCACTGTTGATGTGTTTTATCCCCCAGACCTTTCACCATTTTTGTTACCCGTCTCTGGACTATTTTATCAATATCTTTTTTTGTAAGTGTGGTCTCCAGAACTGGACACAGTATTCTAAAAGAGGTCTAACTAAAGATCTATATAGGGGAATCAAGACCTCCTTCCTCCTGCTGGTGACCCCTCTAGTGATCCTAGAATCCTATTCACTCTCCCCACTGCCTACCCAAACTGTTTGCTCATTTTGCAATCATCTGAAATAAGTACCCCAAGTCCTCTTCCTCTGAGGTGCTGGCCAACAATGTACCCCCAATGTTGTACTCACTCAAGGGATTATTTTTCCCTAGGTGCATTATTTTACATTTAGAAAAATTGAACTGCAATTTCCACTTTTTTGACCAATCTTCCAATGCCAAATCATGCTCCATGTTACAGACACCTCCAGGGATATCAACCCTATGACACACCTTTGTGTCATCAGCAAAATGACATTCCTTACCCAACAAACCTTTAGTTATATCACTTATATATAGATTAAACAATACAGGACCTGGTACAGAGCCTTGCGGTACACCACTAGTGACTAGTCTCTGTTCCGAGTGAACCTCATTTACAGCCACACTCTGGTATCTATCCTTTAGCCAGCTGCATATCCACTGAACCACCCAAGGGCTAAGTCCAAGCTTGTACAACTTTTGTATTCGATCATTATGTGGAACTGTATCAAATGCCTTGCTGAAATATGCTATGTCCACAGCACCACCCTAGTCCAAAACATTGGTAATATAGTAAAAAAATCCAATCAGATTAGTCTGACATGATCTACCCTCGGTAAAGCCATGCTGCTTTGGATCCAGCAAGTTGTGTGTTTTTATGTGATCAATGATCCTTCTTTTAGGAGTGATTCAATTAACTTGACTACATGTTGATGTTAAACTCACTGGCTTGTAATTGCAAGCTTCTACCTTCTTGTGGATAGGTACAATATTAACGGTCCGCCAGTCATAGGGAAGTTCTCCTGTTAGAAGAGAAGTTCTCTATGACTGGCAGACAGCTAACAGAAGCTGATTGGCTATCATGCACAGCTGCACCTGATTCTGAGTGCTCTAGTTTTAGTACATCTTCCCCAGTATGTACTAACAAAGATTGCTTGTAGTACTCATTACAAAAGTGCACTCTGCCCTGAGGGGAAGACAAAAAAGAAAGGATAGTTATAATGGGGGGAATGCCTTTATTATTATTATAAGACTATTTGTAGACATGGTGAAGTGATGCAAAGAAGAGATAACAACACTCTGGGAGAGGGAGCTGTAGGGCCAGTACTAGAAGCCAATCAGATATACTGCATATACATGTGCTGAGGGAACTCCACACAAAAACAAGATTCCATTTATAGTCAGGCAAAATAAATCATCTACCCACTTTATTTCTCTCTACTGCCATAGCCATCCCAGCTGAATTTTGCTATCAACTGTACATGGTATATTTTACTGTAACTTCAGGAGACATGTGGTACACACAGGGAAGTCTGAAGATAGCATACCCTAAAGAAAAGTAATGTCAAAACTGTGCTTGTGCTTTCAGGCTGAGCTGTGTAAATCCTAGGCCTGGATGGACCATGCATTTAAAACCTTCCAATTCTAGGTAATACAGCTCTCATAAATGAAATTTAATGGTGCTTTCAGCTTTTTACCTATAGTTTAGATAAAATACATGATTAACATACATAGCTTAACGGGGATTCCAAACTATTGAACTGTGACTTAAACATTCCCAAGCATCTGTCTAATGCTTTTGCCAATGCAAATTCAATCAGGAGGTATAAGGTGAAATTTGTCCTTTTTGTCATTTTCCCCACATCCTTTCCAAATTGCAGGCCAATTTTGCTCAATGACGAAATTGGATTTTTCCATTGATGTCAAATGAAATATAAGTATGACAGTTTCTTATTTTCCAGGAAACTGGAACAAAAGCAAGTGATGTCGCAGTACAAGACATCTTGTAATTTGCCGGGATTAAGTACCTTTAGACATAACATACTGTACATAGTTTACAGTCGAGAAGGGATACTCGTCTGCTGCACGGACTTTTGGCTGCACAGTTTAACACCGTTTAACCCAAAACACATGTGGCTGTGCTGTCACTAACATGCTAGCTGAATTACGCAGAGCTTGTGCAAAGTCAGTTGGAATTAGGACTGTGGGAGATATGGACAGGCTTGTAATTACATGAAAAGATCTTGTCTAATACTCCATCAAACAAAACCAGTAATTAATCGGTTACTATGAGTGCAGTATACAAACAGAGGGCCTGTTTTCATGGCAGATATTTATGAAAGCTTTCACTGTTGTTTGGAGGATTTAATAAGCTAATAAATGAAAAAGTCTCCAAGGAGAAACAGGGGCACTGACATGTTGACCTTTCCTGAAAAAAAACAAAACATGAAGGCTGCCCCTTTATTCTGAATATACTAGTAGACAAGTTGCTATGCTGAACCTGGATCACCAAACTTAAAGTGGTTGTAAATCCTTACATATTATTATTATACAGGATTTTTTAAAATTGCCAACAGTTTGCGCAGTGCTTTACAAAATGAAGGTAGACATTACAGTTGCAATACAATTTGGTACAATAGGAAACAGAGGGCCCTGCTCGTTAGAGAGTACAATCTAATACCCAGTGAAGTGACTGGCCTCAAGTGATACACAGAGATTAAATAAATCCTCCTACAAATAGTGTACCTGTTTATGTGTAGTCTTCTATTCTCCACAAAGTCTCTAAAAGTCCAGAATTTAGACAGCTTGTCTGAGCTTTCAGAAATCAGGGGATGGAGCGTTGAAATTACACACTGCAGAGCTCAGCGAGATGAGCTGTAAGAGCTGACTGGAGGGAAAGGACATATCCCCCTACACTCAGCACACAGGAACAGAGCTGAGGCTGTAAATCACAGGATGTGTGCTGGAGATCCCTCCCCATTACGTTTTTTTTCTCTCGGTGCCAGGAAAACTTGTCAGACATGATTCAAGCAGACAGCACAGGTACGAGGCAGCAGAGAGAAATGACACTCAGCGCTTTAGATTGAGACATGTCCACACTATAGAGGGATAGACTTTATTCCTAATTCATGCAGTTTACCAATCCCTAAATATGGTGGGCTCATAGCTATTGGCTGTGAGTACTGTTCAGATGCTGGTTTTCCCAGCATAAAACTTTGACAAACACCAGTCCGTAGATCGGCTTCTGTCAGAAGGACATTTGTACACATGTGGAACCAGCTTTTACTAGGACTGTGTGTACCCTGCTTAAGACAGGAATTGTGCTACTGGTCAGATCACCATGTGAAAATAAAGGAAAAAAGAAGAAAACTAATGCATCCACCACATTTAGAGTGGTTCTAAAGGCTTAATGTTTGTACCCTAATGCATATTTTAATCTTGTTTTTAAGGCCAAATTTTATTTAATATACAGTTTTAATTAAGTACCCAGCTTACATTTTTTTGACTATGAGCTGACAAATGAACAAAAATGTGAGCAAACGTATTTTGTTTTCTTATTTTTTTTTTATACATGATTTTAACAGAGTTTTGACCATATTTAAAATAATTTTTTTTAACTGTAATTATCTTTGTCATTACACTTCTCTGTGTGAATGCACAGTACCCTCTGTAAGATGGAGGGGTTTGTTTGTAAACAAACCTCCAGCCCGCATGCGAATGTCATGGTTATCACATGATTGGGAACCACATTGATTGGTTCCAGATTGTTAGTCTAAGATCTGCTGCTGTGAAGTACACAGCGCACCTAGAAAATGAGATTATGTACTTTAGAGTAACATGGGAAACCATGCTTGAGAACATTTATCAAACGACAGTCATCAAGTGGTTATATATGAATATATAGTTATATTCTATTAGGATATTTCTGGTTAAATATGTTTTTAACTACCACTTTTACCAGACTAGGTCTTTGAATTTCCTGTGAGAATTCAAATAGAAGGGTCAGCACCAGTCAAGCCAATCTAAATATGCTTGCAAGGGAGAGCAAAGAAATGACCTCCACAGTGTGCTGCTGCTCTTTCATTGTCCAATCAGTTGCAACCAGGGGATGGCCCAGAACCAGGCTTCTTTGTATAGCTGAGACTTCACAGACCTGGTTGCAAAAACAGCAAAGGTACCTGGAATACAAAACTGGCTAAACAGAATAAAACATTTTTGGCATGTAAAACTGGATCACATAAATTTATTTTAACTGTGTATTTAGTGGTTGCCTAGAGTTCAGCTTTAAATGTTTCCTGCAAGTTGGCAAGAGGGTAACTCATTTAGAACGGCATACCCTCTGCACTAATTCCTGTGGTTTTAGCAAAAATAGCAAACACTTATCATATTACCTCTCACATACAAACACAAATTAGAATGGTGGTTGAGTACTTTGGTGAACTTTATAACACCAAATGCTGCACGGGTGGGTGGATTGAAAGCTGCAGTCAACAATACAAATGGTGATTGGAAGGTATTTAATCTTCTATCTCTTTAGATATTATTTAGCTTAATTAGTTTAATTTTGACAATTCCTTAAAAAATGGTCCTACCTGTCAGGGACCCTGTCGCCGTGCAGCTGTGTGACGGCAACAGGTCCCCTCGGATCACGGCGGTGCGAGTGCACATGCGCAGGAGCGCATGCACAGAAACGTCACCGCTAGGCGAACTATTTAAACCTGCAATACAACAATACAATACAATCAATGCCTTCTGGTCTACAACGTTCCTGCACAAAATACCTGATCCTGTTGTATGTATTCTGATTTGCCTGACTAAGAAAGAACTCCAACTGCACCGACCTCGGCTATCCCTGACCATCCGCTTGCCTGCTCCCATGTACTTGATCTGCCCACTTAATACTGACCCGGCTTGTCTGACTCTGCTGCATCTACGCACCTGCACCTGGCTTGCATCCTGATGGTTGCCATACCTACCTGCCGCTGCACCCACGGTCCTGCATCTGGCTTGCATCTTGACGTTTGCCAAACTTACCTGCCGCTGCACCCACGGTCCTGCACCCTGGTCACCGCCATATCTGCTTGCTACCGCATCCACGCTCCGGTGTCCAGTCCCAGTCTGCATCCTGAATGCCGCCATACCTGCCTGCTGCTGCACCTACGTTCCTGCATCCACACCTAGCCTGCATCTGGATCTCCTGCCACTCCTGGCTCTGCGCCCTCTGTTCCCACTATCAGGGGCTCCAAGCGGGAGTCGTAAGAGGATGTCTTCTCTTCACGTCAGGCTCCCCAACCAGGTACGTGACACTACCTAATTGATACCGACATGATAAATGAGCTTGACTCTAAATTTAACATAATATTAACAAACTAACTTTGAATGTCCAAGAACAGAAGATTTTGCAAGGAAAAATGGTCTTTGGTACAGACTGCGTTGATCAATGTAACAAAACCAGACATTTAATTCTCTCACTGAAGACAGAACTGACATCTCTTTTGAGGCTCCAGGGTGTTCAGATAGCAAGCAGATCCCAGCAAAGTAAGAAGCATCATTTAAATCTACTGCCCTACAGATAGAAAATGTGTGCTATAGAAGCACAAAAATACTTGTGGAAGGGTAAACATGGAAATCTGATTATTTACTTGTTGTATGCATTAGACCAACAGGTGGAGTTACACATTCTAATGAGTTCACCAGCCCTGCTTGTAGTTGGTAAGTTTTAGACTGTATAGCGTGGAAACTGGATCACCCGGTAAATAAATGTTACACCTCTGTGTGAATCTGCAGCTACAGTTGTTCCCAGAGGGCAGAGAAGACAACAGTTCTTGTGCGTGGGATTCAATGCAAAACTATGAAAATACATTACGTTCTCCAAATCTAGCTTTTAACAGCTCCAGCACAAAACATCACACATTAAAGCTAAAAACAATGCATTTTCTAAAAGGCATCACCATACAGCGTACCTCTGACATTTTATTGCCACTTTAACCTAATTACATATTTGCATGACTTTATTTCATATATAATGTAACATCCAGTAAACCAGGGTTCAGCAACACATCAACTGCGATCTACCAGACGAGCACAGGCATATGACAGGTAGATGGTGCTTGTGTCCCTGCCTTGCTGACCAAGTGGCAGGGCAGTACAGAGAAAGCGATGAGCTCAGGTGTGTTGGTTGCCTGAGATCTCAGGCTAGGAAGCTGTCAAAAGACAATCCTAGGCAGCATAGGCATTCTTCACCCTGCAGCATGCCCTTGCTTATGTGTGCCTATAGGGCGGCGATTGTCTCTGATTTGCTGTCAACTTTGACAGCTTTCAGAAAGGATAGCGCAGGCAGGTTCGGGCTCTTGTCTGAATGTGCCTGAGCTCATCCCTTGAGTGTAGTGTGCTGATCCCCACTGACCCTCCTCTCTAGTCCATCCAAGGTCATCTTATAAAACACTTATTAGACCTCTTGAGATGTGGGATCTAAACCTGTGGTAAGCGCCATTATAATGACATGGTGGACTTTATGAACTTTATTACTGACCTGTTTGCTGCACTAAAGGCTATACAGTATATTGAACCAACTGATTACTGTTTGACAGCGCAACACTATTTTTGAGTTGATTGTTTAGAAACTTATGTGGATATATTAGTGAGTGCTGAGTTTTTTCTTAATTTTTTGTGTTGACATTAGTTTTATAGATTTTTCTATGGTTTCTTCATGCTGTCCTTACTTTTTATTGGGGGCTTGCTAGTTAACTTCCCAAAAAAAAGGGTGCTGCACCCTTGTGATTTTTGATCTCTTCCATGTTGTCTAGATACTGTAGATCTCCATCTTTTAAAGGCTGCCTACCCCCTAACCACTTATCTGCATTTTGAACAATAATGCAAGAATTCATTATAGGTAATGCTGGAAACATCCAAAGAATGAGCTAGCTGTCTCAACCAATCAGATTCACATTTGCACTGGAAAAGTTACAAAATTAAATTTCTGATGTGACTGACCGCTGTCAGAGATCTTAACATCAGTCCCACAAGGATCATTGGTGTCTATTCACTAAGCTACCTCACTTAATGTTGAACTCCAGCCAAATTTTTTTTTTCATTTTAGTTTAAGATAGACTGAAGAAATGGTAAATCCTCCTTTCATTTGCCACCTCTGCTGGAGATTAATGATTACTTCTTCTCACAGTGATGATATTGCCACCAGAACAAGACCCCAGAAGATATCTACATTAGACTATCCAAATTCATATGTATATCTTGAAAAATAAGTCTATATCAATAAACTCACAGTTCTCTACGAATTAATATCTATTAATTAGACTTCATTCTCTGACCTTACTAGGATTAAGGTTCATGTTTACCCATGGACATAAACAGTGGTTAAAATAGACATCTTCCACATGACTGTCCTGTAGAGCGATCATGGTTTATGTAAGCCAAATGCCACTGGTGAAGCAGGCGTTTTGATGCCCCGTGCAGTCATTTCCTGTGCTGACCTTAACCTCGAAGGACAATAAGGCTTGGATGAACTAATTGATTCTACCCCCAGACTGATTGGCTCAGAAGTGTCAACGTACAGATAATTTTATGATCAAGTCATTGGCTATGTCTGTAGGTAATTTTTCCTCCTGCATATGAATATAATTTGCATTCTTTAAATAAAATATTTTCGACACAGATGTTATGGGCATGGAGGGGGAGGGGTGGAATGTCAATGTTAATACAAACCAGCTCAATCTATTTCCAGAACTCACTGAAAATCCCAAATTCCATCTACAAATGATGTAGCCATGTGTGTCCTACCAAGCTCACTTTTCCCAAGTGTAATCAGAGACCCCCCTTAATCTCCACTCCATCTGTTCCTGACATTGTCTTGTGTAATTGTACAGTAAGGCAGTAATAGTCGTGTTTGCAAACCTCATGCTCACAAAAACACAACACATTTCCTCCGCTGAGGCTAGCCAGATGTCTAAAAGAGACACAGCGGCAAGAAAAAACCTCAAAACACAACATGGTCCTGAGCTGGAGACTGAACACTGGAAAAATGATTTTGAGGGTTATTTTTAAAATGTAGAGGGTCACCTGTTAAAACCAGAGGGCTGTCAGATTTTCCTAGGTAGATGGATGAAAGAAGATGTATGTAAGTAGTCTGCCATTTGGAACAACAATGGGGCTCTCTGTATCTGTAGGCACCTCTAGGTAAATTTGAAAAGGTTTGGGTACACTTGCTAGCATTATTTACATTAATTCTGTATTCCATTTGAAGTGTTTCAAAATAAAATGTCTTCAGAGTAGACAAAACAAGATGCATGTGTTTGTTTATATTGTGCCCCTCTGTGATGTAGTTTTACATTGTTTTTGGGGCCTGAATCTACCTGACTAGATGTCTAAAATGTTAAATTAATTCAGAGAGGGACACAGAAGAAGCTTTTCTAATTAATAAAGACAATAGCATGAAGAGGGTAGGTAGGTGATAGTGGACCTTTCTCCAGGTCTCAAAATTAACTCGCTGGGTGTCATGTCTGGGTCAAATGAGAGGACTACCCCTGGGGTTGGTTCTGCTGGGCTATATTAGGCACCTGAAACAGGGTCACTCTCCTACATATGGGGTACCTTTGCTTTAGTACTGTTTCATCAATGCCATGGGACAAAGCTGAGGTCGTTGTGGGAGAATACTCGACCTTAAGGCGGGCCTCAGACTTTAGAGATGACTGATATACTATGTACATTTGCACACCTGTTCTCCAAAACTCTCTGATTTTGTGTGAACTGCTGTACATTGTATATGCCTGATATAAGCTTTACATTGTATTCCTATTGTTTTGTTTGTTTCTGGGAGTTGTATTCCTATGAAACCTTAATAAAGTTTGGGTATTAAAGAAAAAAAAAGAGAAAAAAAACTCCCGGGTCCCTTCCCAATGTAGCTTGCTATTAGGCAGGGCCGAACGCTGACCAGCTGTCACCCATCCAGCGTTTCCCACTATCGGTCCCGGTAGTAGCATGGAACCCCGCCGTGCACATAGCGCAGGCTCCAATGTGCACTTGACTAACTCTTGAACTTCTGTACCTCTGTACAGCTTGGGAACCTCTGCAGGGCAGTTCCACTCATGTGCTATGTGAGACAGAATGCAGTGTAGGGAGTGCCAACAACATCTCTACTGCAGCAATTCCACCTATACCAGGCACATGGTTATGACAGGCTGCTTGCTGACTGTATCTTCATTGCTCATGGCAACCACATGTATAACTTGCATTACGGTGACTCTTAGCATGTTAACTCTTCATACCCCACGTGATAGTGACCCAAACTGTAGGTGCGCAACAGTGCCGGGCACTTGCAGTACACCCCTTTCAAAGGACTTCAGACAAGGCAAAAGGCAAAGTTTAACACTTTAAATTAAAGTGGGCAGCACAGTGGCTAAATGGTTAGCACTTCCGCCTGGCAGTACTAGGGTTGCTGGTTTGAATCCCAACCCCGGCACCACTTGCCTGGAGTTTGCATGTTCTCCCTTTGACTGTGTGGGTTTCCTCTGGGTACTCCGGTTTTTTCCCACACTCCAAAGACATGCTGGTAGGTTAATTGGCTCCTGTCTAAATTGGCCCTAGTATATGTATGAATGTGAGTTAGGGACTTTAGATTGTACGCCCCTTGAGGGTTAGGGACTGATGTGAATGTACAATATATATGTAAAGTGCAGCGTAATTTGACGGCGCTATATAAGTACCTAAATAAATAAAAGTACAAAGTCCAAAAAATATCAGGTTGTTTGGTGAAACAATCTGATAATCAGTTGGTAAACCTGAAAGATCCAGTACCAACTAAAAAAATGAATGCACCCAGTGTAAGCCTGCACTCCTGGATTGCATGTTTGTTGCAAGAATAAGATGGAGCCCTGGGACCTTGCACCTTTAAAGGAAAAGTAGAGCGTTTTTGGCCCTACTTATCCTGTGGTTCACAGGGATGCATTTATTTCTGCGCTCCTGTGATCCGTTTTTAGCCGACAGCAGGCTAAAGCCTACTGTAGGCTGATCAACTCAGCCGGTCCAGGCTCTGGAAAAATTCCAGCTTTAAAGACAGGATCCACCCAGATCCCTGATCAAAACCTGGCTCAGCCTCTCAGCATGCCGCTTAGAGCCTAAGCCAGCGGATCCCACCTCTTCTGTAGCCCAGTGCTCCAAAGAGTGCTGGAGAGGTAGAGGAAAAAGTGGGTGACTAACAGACACCGACCGGCTCTCTGCTCCCTGAGGACTGAATACTGAGCGATCAACAGTTTTTGATCGCACAGTTCTTGGTCTTTGAGGCAGTGGGAACCAATGCCGCATCCACCCAGGTGAATATGTATGGTTTTTGTTTTCCCCCCAAACTTCTCTTTTAAAAGCAAGTGGACAATGACAAATCCCATATTCTGACCCTTTACAAATCAACCGCTAGTAACCATTGTCAACTTTTTTAGTTGTATGATTGAGCTTTGCACTGAGTTGCTGTACTGTGGTGTTCTGTCAAACCTCATGTTTCATCCTCCCCAACTTTGGCTAAAGTCATACTTCACACAGATAAAAACCGGTGTGCAGAACTCACAAGCTCCTCAAGGATTTTGTTCTGGCAGCTAGCCAGTCAAAAATAAATACTTTAAAAGAACAACATGCAGTGTTACGGGATGAGCAAGACTATCTGAGGACATGGAGACCAAAACAAGCGAGGTCTACGTGTTGATAACTCTTTTAGCCTGGTTTAGACAGCAGAATCTAGAGAATCCTGGCATCCTCTCTGGGATAATTATGCTTAGTATGAAAATATTTTTCTATCAAGCATGTATGAAATACAGTATTTAAATTTAAAGGAAATATATGGTCACAGCAGACACTTTCATTTTAAAATATTAGCATTGTAATAACAAACAAAAGTTCTATTTGACAATCCAATATAAGCTTACTTGAAAAAATCTCCTTTCATGTTGTGAGTGCTGCCTGTCTGCTGGCAATCTCTTTCAACAACTTTCTAGATTCCCTGCATGCTTTGCAGCTTCTGCCTCTGATCACCCAGGCAGTCGGAGCAGAAGTGGGAGCAGTCAAAATCAGGTACCTGCCCCCCCACTCCTCAAAAGTGCCAGTCCTTCAAGAGGAGCAGGGGACGAGTCCTTAAAGCAGAACTTCCCCTTTTGGTTGGAGTTCCGCTTTAATCTGTGAAAAAAAGTGAACCAATTCCCCAAATCCACACATTCGAGGTGGATGGGGGAATCCTCCCTGCTGTGCTTTTGTCTTCTGGTGGTGGGGAGACTCCCCGGCTGTCAGAATAAACAGATCAACTCTGTAGCCGCTAATTGAGCAACATTTATCTGACAGGGTCATTGAACGAAAGTCAATTGATAGATTGACTTCGGTTCAACTGCAGCTGCCACACATGGATCGAAATTCGTACTGTCCCTGCTGATCTGGCAGAATTTTGATCCATCTGAGGCCACCCTAACTGAACATATGGTATACTAGTCTTTTATTTAATTTAGAATGACTTCCAACAATCATGCAGCTAGTGCTGGGCTTTCTTATTACAGAGTTGAAACATGCTTTGCAAAATTAGTGTCTTGCACCATAATGCATATTAATTTGCAGTATAAAACTGTGATACAAATATTTTAAAAATTATATAAAGTTTTAAAAGTTTAAAAAAAAATGACAAAAAAACACTAGAGGTTCTTTCCAAATAAAGCCCATGGGTAATATAGCTTAAGAAACTGAAAAAGGTTCAGCTCTGCAGAGATCATTAAATCTCACAGGCAGTAAGTAACAATCCAGATAGCAGGATCTGTCTAGCGAAAAAGGCAATCTATATAAATATATACTTTTGTAGCTTGCCACGTATAAACATCATAAATATCCTCTGCTGTGAAACACATATTTCTTCTACAAGACATTATTCAGCCTTTATTTATTTGAAAGATTCAGAAGGTTCAATATTTAAATATTTGTGTTGATCCTCTGGTGTACAATAAACAGACAGCTAATGTGTGGAATTCTTTTTGTTTTAGTAAAGACTGTGTTTCTGTTTCTCTACAGAAAACTTTGCGGCTGCATTGGGTATCCAAAATCGTAAAAGCGTCAGACATGGCAGACATACCATTGCAGGTGAATTATGGGTAGATTACTGAAGTTTCAGGGGCCGATTCTGAGTTGGATCACAAAGCAATTTGGAAAGAGAGAAAAGTTTTCACCTTCTCATATAACTATATGAACCCAAATCCTTTATTGTTAAAAATATGTAAAGGCAAATTTAACCAACTTTTCTCTTTGTATGGCTCCAAATAAGAAAGCAGGATGTTAAAGCTAAACTTTGAGCAAACAATTAAATGAACAATTGCAATACATAAGTTGGTTTATCTACCAGAGCATTGGCATTTTGCCCATCCAGCACTTGATCCCTGGACTGGTAAATGTCAGTAGCAACAGTATTTGTAGCTGCTGACTTCTAATTTCTATTTACCACTGACTGGAGCTTCTCTTTAAAGCAGAGTGCCACCTGAAAAAAAATAAAATAAGTCAGCAGCTGCAAAAACTGTAGCTGTTGACTTTTAAAATACAGACACTTACCTGTCCCTCGGTCCAGCAATGTCCTAACCACCGCTGGTTTCACCGACCGTCTTCTCTCCCTGGTGCCGGCATCTTCAATGTGGGCACCCAGCAGTGACAGCTTGTGGCTTCACCAATTCTTAGATGTGATGGCTGCATAGGTTTTCTTCTTTAGGGCTCTTTCTATTTCAGTTATCTGGCCAGTAAGTATGTTGTTTTTCAACAGAACAAGCTGTACAGCAGAAGTATCACTTAGAGCAGGAGTGTCCAATCTGCGGCCCAAGAGAGTTAGGCATGAGGCCCGGGCATGTCTGAAGGGATGTCGTGTTTAGCATAGCAGCCACGGCGGTGGCCAGTACAGACAAGCCAGGCACATCTGAAGGGATGCGGTTTAGCATAGCACCGGTGGCAAATGGAGGGACTCCTGATAGCGCTAGGCAAGTAAGTGCTGCATGGCCAGATCTATGAGGGTGCTGGGGTGAGTTGCGCCCCTCCCAGATTTCAGCAGCACCCCCCCCCCCCCACACACAATGCCCCCTCTACCGCCCGAACACAGTATATACGTAGTTGAAACTTGTGATCTGCCTATTTCTGCTCATCAGCTATCCTTAAGCCAGGTACATACACACATCGTCGTACCAACACAAGCGATGTTAATGCCATGATCTCCACTGATGTGCTATTGTGTTTTGACAGGGGGACAGCCCTGCCCCGCAATAACATGCTGATTGGCTACCAGTGCTGATCAGCTGCTGCTTGGATGTCTATTTTCCAGGATGCCTGTTCGACAGAAGCGGATTCTGAGATCGGCTTCTGTCCGATAGGCATTTGTACACACTGACTGAATGTGCCCATATTTGGATCATGTGTACCCAGCTTTATTGTTTGTGTATTTAATGTGTGGCCTAAGACATTTCCCCTTCTTCCAATGTTTCCAAGGAAGTTCAAAATTTTGGACACTACTGAGTTAACAGGGTTGACACAAACCATTTACCACTTACAGAGAAGCTGACAATGGTGAACTTTTTATGTAAAACCTTTATTCCAAAAGAAAACTGTTGCTATACTTGCTTAAAAAGTGTTAGCTGAAGTTTGGCTTCAATTTGTTAGTGTATCTAAATCTGTTGGTGCATGTAAACAGTACCCTTCCCAAGACTGACAATGCTGCTGTCCAAAAGTGCCCCTGTGCTCCTTCATCCAGAGTGTAGGAACTCTAATGAAGGAGGGGTATTGCTGGCCATATCACGAGGTGGTAAAAAAGGGTAAAAAAAAGCTTAAAAAAGAAAACCAATGCAGCCAACGATTTAATGATTGGTAAGCTGCACTATATTACATTTTTTATTTTGAGTTTAATACCATTTTAGGTATAGATAGACACCGTTACCCCTTATGGTCATTTTTCAGATGTTACTAATCGTGTTAATTGCATTTACTTAAAATTGTACCTAGCGTTATCATGTGACAGGGAGTTACAGTTCTACCAGCATCACCATAAAAGGCCCCATACATTTAGCTAAAACTGACAGTAATATTCTGATCGAAGGAAACTTTTCACAAGGAAAACATAGAGGTTGGCATTGCTGATTTTTTATAAATCAACTGCTAGTTGCCAGCCTGTCATGGTGATCCTCTGACTTCACTGTTTTGAATCACTAACCCAAAGTAAGTATGCAGCATATTGAAGCCAGAAAATTAGAATGACAGTCCGAAGCATTTTTCAAGAGGAAGTTAGCAACGGCAGCTTTTATATGTCTATTATGAAAGGTTTACTTGAAGGTAGATTGAGCAGAATCCCTTTGAGCTTTGGCAGCTGCCATGAATCATGGAATAGGCTGGCAATTCATGGGTTGGTATTACTGGCTGGCGGCATTTGCTTTGTAATAAGCCTGCAAACAGAGGACGGGACCTTGGAGAGTTAGCAATCTGGGAGCCTTTCCATGGGAAACAGATGTCAATATCAGAGGATTCTCTTGCATCGGAAATGTAACAAAAATATCAATTCCTACAAAGAACCATAAATAAAATGTCTCAGGAAAACAATCTTTAAATATTTAGAAAAGCCATATCTGAGTCATGAAGAAAACACTGAAAAACAGGGACCTTGAACTGATATACAGAATATTACAAAGATACTATATACAGTTGTGTTCAAAATAATAGCAGTCAGACATCGCTAACCTGATCAATCACTGTTTTTGGTAGAAATGATATTTCTACATGGCAAATAATTTACTAGCAGGTGTAGTAGAGTAATAGAAATCCAACAGAATTAACAGTCATGACATGCATGCTGCTGATTCTGTGTAATTGAATCACTAATTGAAAGGGGCATGTTCAAAATAATAGCAGTGTGGAGTTCTATTAGTGAGGTCATACATTCTTTGAAAAACAGTTGGCAATTATTGCCCTTATTTAAGGAAGGAAGGCAGCAAATGTTGTACATGCTGGTTACAGTGCATTTCTCTCTGAAATTCTGAGGAAAATGAGTCGTTCCAGACATTGTTCAGAAGAACAGCGTACCTTGATTAAAAAGTTGATTGGAGAGGGGAAACATATAAAGAAGTGCAGAAAATGATAGGCTGCTCAGCTAAAATGATTGCAAATGCTTTAAAATGGCAACCAAAACCTGAAAGACGTGGAAGAAAGCGAAAAACTACCGTTCGAATGGATAGAAGAATAGCCAAAATGGCAAGGACTCAGCCAACAATCAGCTCCAGGAAGATCAAAGAAGGTGTAAAGTTACCTGTGAGTACTGTTACAATTAGAAGACGCCTATGTGAAGCCAAGCTATCTGCAAGAAGCCCCCGCAAAGTCCCACTGTTGAAAAAAAGACGTGCTGAAGAGGTTACAATTTGCCAAAGAGCACATTGACTGGCCTAAAGAGAAATGGCGCAACATTTTGTGGACCGATGAAAGTAAGATTGTTCTTTTTGGGTCTAGTGGCCAGAGACAGTTTTTCAGACGACCCCCAAACACTGAATTCAAGCCACAGTACACTGTGAAGACAGTGAAGCAAGGTTGTGCAAGCATCATGATATGGGGATGTTTCTCATACTACGGTGTTGGGCCTATTTATCACATACCAGGGATCATGGATCAGTTTGAATACATCAGAATACTTGAAGAGGTTATGCTGCCTTATGCTGAAGAGGAAATGCCCTTGAAATGGGTGTTCCAACAAGAAAACGACCCCAAACACACCAGTAAACGTGCAACATCTTGGTTCCAGACCAACAAGATTGACGTTATGGAGTGGCCAGCCCAATCCCCGGATCTTAATCCAATAGAAAACTTGTGGGGTGACATCAAAAATGCAGTTTCTGAGGCAAAACCAAGAAATAGAGAAGAACTGTGGAATGTAGTCCAATCATCCTGGGCTGGAATACCTGTTCACAGGTGCCAGAAGTTGGTTGACTCCATGCAACACAGATGTACAGCAGTTCTCAGAAACAGTGCTTATACAACTAAATATTAATTAAGTGATTCAAAGGAAAGCAAAATCTTCAAACATTTTTCAGTTTATATAGTGAATGTTTGAGTTTGTAAAGAAGAATACAAACACTGCTATTTTTTTGAACAGTCTAATATTCACTTTTCTTCAATTTCTTTAGAGGAACAACACAAATTTGATATATTTTTCTTTATGTTTTGATTTGGAATAGAATGTATAGTGTTCCCAATGCATTTGTGTATGTGGAAATAAAAGCTATTAGAAGGATTTTGAGCTTTATTCACTTTTTTCAACACACTGCTATTATTTTGAACACAACTATATATATATAAAAAACTATTTCACTGTTGGTGGACGCTGGAGACCTAGACCCCTTGACAGTTTCTTCTATCTCTTGATGACTCTGTTGATGAGATCTGTAAGCTGCATTCCCCGGTCTGCATACCTGCTGTTACCATTATTAGGGGCTCCCACCAACCCTGCTGGATTTCTTATTAGTTTTATATTTTGGAAAATGTACCAGGAAGAGCTAGAACACGTGAAGGTGGACGGGAGTACCCAAATCTCCCAGGTGGACTGGAATAAAGCCAAGAATTATGACAGGGAGACTTCAAGATTTTTGTGCACCTTCCAAGCTACACCAGTGCCTGAAATTCAAAATGGCAAATGCAGCAGTTAAACTTATGGTAAGGGGAATAGGTTGGCTGCCATGGTTGGAAATGCTAGTCATTTGGTAATCATATTGATCTTCTAGCTAAGCTTCAAACTATTAAACAATTTCACAAAAGCTAACTTTCCTTCACAGCTTCACTGAGCTGTTCCCAGCCAGCCTGACACATGGTTGGGGCAGCACAAGCACTAAAGGCTACATGCACACTGGATTAAAAAAAAATGCTACTCCTAGAGAAGTTTAGGGGTTTGCCTGTAGAAGCAACTAATGTTATCCTATGTGTCAATGCACATTAGGTAGTCCAGAGGCGTGTTTTTGGCTCAACGTTTAGAGGCAGAAAAAAACCATTCCGTTTTGTGTTTTTGAGAGCAGAAAAAAACAGTAAATGCTCCTAAACATTAGTACAAAAAAAAGGGTCAAAATTAGTGTCTTTTTCTGCCAACAGTGTGCATGAAACCTTAACATTACACAAAAATGCTCTATATGAGTTTTTTGTTTCTGCCAAGGGAACTGGCGTTTTTTTAATCCCAATGTGTAAGGAGCCTTAATGGATAAATTCACCTTTTGTAACATGTTACACCCATAATCAGGGTGTAACATGTAACATGTTACAAATGGACTGGCCCCCATATCAACGATTCCCATTGTGACAGCTAGCGGGGGATCTTCTCCCCCCTGCTAGCTGTTACAATTTTAAAGAAACACGGCCATGCAGGGCTCTGCTGGCCCGACCGCATCACTCATTCACAGTATTCTCTGAATGAGAACACTACAAGTTCGGACAGCGTTTGCGGCAGTGGGATGTAGTTCTCAATGAACTACCATGGTGCTGCGGAGCACAGTGGTAGTTCATTGGGTCTCCCTGTCAGTACGTATCTGCTTGCCCATATGAGATGTATGTGCAAACAGATGCACTGACAGGTCTGCAGGAGACCTGCATTGCACCAGTGATCTGCTGATCGCTGGTGCAATGCTTTGCTGGGGGGGGGGGTGTCAAACTGGCGGCCCTATAGCTGTTGTAAAACTACAAGTCCCATCATGTCTCTACCTTTGAGAGTCATTATTATTATACAGTATTTATATAGCGCCAACAGTTTGCGCAGTGCTGTACAATATAAGGGAGACAGTACAATTACAATACATTTCAGTACAGAAGGAACAGGAGGGCCCTGCTCGTGGAGCTTACAATCTAAAGGAAGGGGGAGGTGATACAAAAGGTGATAGCTGCGGGGGATGATCTGGTGGAGGTGATTAAAGTACAGTTCTTAGGTGGAGGTGGGGTAGGCTTCCCTGAAGAAGTGAGTTTTCAAAGATCGCCTAAAGGCAGACAGGGTGGGGGCTGAGTCATGCTTGTAACTGTCAATCTTGCAATGCCTCATGGGAGTTGTAGTTTGGCAACAGCTGGAGGGCCACCAGTTTGACACCTGTGCTTTAGAGGTTTCAGAAACAAGAAATAATAAATGCACATTTTTTTATCTACAAAAAAATGTGCATTTATTATTTTTTGTTAAAAGGTGAACTTATCATTTAATCTGTTTCTACATCAGGAATCAGAAAGTTAATAAATTATATATCTCAGCTCTCCTAGAACCAGAAAACATAGGGAACACATTTATCTATAGACTGTAATAGTTTCTAGCAAACATTTTCTTCTATAGTATATGTATCCTCTTAATGAGATTTGAGTTCTTCTTTATATTTACAAACTGTAATAGTTTTTAGTAGATTTTTCTTCTATAATTTCTAAATCATATTTGAATTTGTCTTTGAAGAAATTATTATTCACATAAGTGGTGCCCTTAAAGGCTCTCATCCTGTTTATCACTGCATTGTAGTAAAATAGCAGTGCAGCTCTACTAATTAAAGGAGAAGGAAGCTTAGGCAGGATATATAGAAGGATTAACATAAGGGCCTTAGCTGAATAGGAAACACAAGTCAACTCTCAATTTGAAACTTTTTTTTTTTCTTTAAGTGTAGAAAGTTTACAATTTCAAGTATACTTAAATGGGGGTCGCATGAGGTTCTCCAAATAACTCTTGGTAATGAATAGGCGGGAGGCAGGGGGTCTGCCTCCATAAAAGCCTCTTGTTTTTTTAGGGGACATGCAGAGGCTGATAGCTTTTTAAAGATTAATCCTAGAAGGTTTGATGTTCAAGGGTTTCTTTGTGGTGTTTCCTCAGTTTACCTTTTCAGTAAATAATCAGTCAAATTGCTGAGTCCCTTGGTGGAATGAAATAAATAATAATAGCTGAAAGAGATAGAGGCATATAATTACCCTTGTCACCTCGATTAACTGCATGTAGATCAAGGTCAGGACCTGCAGTATAGGGCATCTTAGTACTTGCAATAAATGCCCAGTTTTGTAGAATAAAAAACATGCAGAAAAAAAGCACATTAAAAAAGATATAACATACAGCTGACATAAATGTGACATCACTGTTTCGTTAGGATTAATTGCATTTTCACCCAGATATGGCTCATTATTAACAACCCAATAAAATTTAAAGGGCTGTATGTTCCAGTATTTGGCTTACTTTCTCTATTGCAACATATAATTGCCATAAAAAACACAACACTCTTTTTAAAAATGGATTTCAATTACATCCAGGTATGGCTTTTTATATCGGTCCAACAAAATTCAGTGTAAATTTCCCAGAATTCATCTTTCTCTCTGCTGCTGTAGTTGACTTTCCTCTGTTTTAACATACAATTAACATAAAAGTCTTAGATTGTTCTTTCAAAATATAAACTAATAGAAGCCTGCTATGACTTTTTTTTAGATGCCCCAGCACTAGGATAGTTCATCCACACTCCATATTTGACAGCGTACACAGGTGCTTGTATCTGCACACTTTCTTTCCCAGCTATATTAAAGGCTAACTTTATTCTGAGCTATATTAAAGGCTAAGTCCACCCAGAAGTAATATACTAGATTTAATTGATTTCTTCTTCCTTATATGGTAAGATATTTCAACCATGATTTCCAGTTTGTGGCCATTCCAAAGCTATGTAAGGGTGTGATTCCCTGCCAGTGGATTCTCCATAAGATGGAATAAAGAATAAACAAATAAATAGAAAGCTCAACTTTAGGACAATGAAAGCTTCACTAGAGTCCTATTGGAGGGAGAAAAATTACTGTAGGAGAGGTGGAGACACAAGCTACTGGGGAGACAGTTCACCACTGTGGGATGGGCAACAACACAAACTACTGCGGAGTAATCTCATCAGTGTAGGAGCAGAAACAAAAGCTACAGCCAAGAAATTGCATTATTAATGGAAGTGCACAGACTAAAATCTGCTGGGAAATCTCACCATTGTGGGAGACTTAAAAATGTTGGGGGTGGGGGGTGGTCTCAACATGGCCGGATGAGGATGTGTGCTTATAGCTGCCCTACTGCAGATTATCCCACATTGCAATGACTCCGGACCCTTCTGGTGATCGCGACACTTGCCGACAGCTCTTCCCACTTACCTGATCTGAGGATGGAGCGGTGTCTTCAGCTGAACACACAGTCTGTGTCTACGCCATCGGGATCCAAGATGGCACCGGCTCCCGCTGCTAAGGCCTCTACTCCCACTGACTCCATGACATCATCTTCCTATGACTGCGATGCCTCGCACGACTTACCTCCATTTTTACCGCCAAGTGATCTTTCTCCTTGCCTTCTGTGTTCGCTGGTCACATCCCCTGCAGCCCCGGAGGAGTCCTATTCTCTGGACGCTGGCATTTCTATAACAGCTGCCTCACCGACATAGGGCGTCGACCGCGGTATCCTCCAGCTGGCGGACGGCCTAGGGCTCGGCACTGCTTCGGTGGCTACAGTGAGTACTATCCCTGGGGACAAGTTGCAGTGTGGCTCCATGTCTGCCCTGTTCTCTGGACAATCCCTATGGGACTTCCTTAGCAGTTACCTACGAGGGCGGATTTTGAGGTCTTAGCCACCCGTGTTGAGCCAGCTCTTAGAGGGGAATTGCAGGGGCTCAGGCAAGAAATATCAGACATTGACTTTAGGCTGGTAGGCATCAAACTAAAACATGACATTGCAAGACACACACTTGACAATCTACAATCTGCACAATCTGATATGTCCAAACCAGGTCATGCAGCTGCATTAACTGGTGGATGATTTAGAAAACTGTAACCGAAGGCAAAACATCCATCTACGGGGTGTACCAGAGGCAGTCACGCAGGACGACCTACGCTCTCACATTACCTCCATTTTTAATAGATATCTGGATCGCCCTCAGGATACCGAGGTTACCATTGATCAGGTCCATAGGACTCTGGGCCCAGGCCCAGCCTCTGCAGAATGCTCACATGAAGTGTTATGCTACCTACACTCCTACTACCTTAAGGAAGAGATCTTACAACAAGCCTGGAGAGTGGGCGTGCTGGAATTTGATGGAGCCTCGGTCCATCTACTCCCTGATTTTTCTAAAAAGATGCTGCTGATGCGTAGGTCAGTAAAACCATTACTGGACCAAATTCTAGAGCTGGGGATGTCATACAAATGGGGACACCCTTTTCATCTAATAGTGCACAAGGGCAACCGTACCTTTCCGATTCGCCACCCATCAGATCTGCCTGCATTTTTTGCCTTCGCCGAATTGGATCCCCTTCCAATTCCCAACTGACTCACCTTTAACGTCGCTCTGGATCCCCCTGAGAAGACGCTCCAAGGCAAACCACAGAGAGTATGCTCAAACCACAGATCCAGAAGAGACCAACAGCAAGCCACACGCCCAGAATGAACAGAGCTGACAACCATGAGGAAAATTGCTAAAGTCTTCACTTCATAGACCTACTTAAAGGGCTCTGTGTTCCAGCTCATTTCACCTCAGTACAAGAGATGTCCAGTCTTTCATCCGACCTGACTGACCTTTTCATCATAGCTGGGTTACATTTACTACCTGAGTGGCCCTGAAATTGGCCCCTGCAGTTTCCTGAGACTTGGTATCCAGCCATCTCTTCAGTTTGTTCTCGGGTCTGGTTTCAGGCCTTTACATTTTTATGTATTATTGATGATGTGTTTATAGTTTCATGCATTTATACCTTTATGCACCTTGTATGATTAGTGTTGCACATATTTTTTGCCATTTGATTTTGGCACAGTTTTCTTTGCATGGTGTTTTTTGTGCACTTTCCTTTAGGACGTGTTAGTCCTATTATGTTGAATACATTATTTATGTTCACTTGGCGACTATTGTTCATGTTGTATTTCATCACTATCTATATTGCACTTAGTTTGGTCTGGGTTCAGGCCTTTACATTTTTATGTATTATTTATGTTCATTATGCTGATTATTACTCACGTTGTCTTTGCCACAGTTCATATTGCACCTAATTAGGTCTGGATTCAGGCCTTTATACTTATCACCTCTTTTTAGAGGGTATTTTTTTCTGTCCCCCCACTCTTTGAATTATTGTGTCCTTAGTACTATTGATATTAGCGCAACACCATTTTATTTTTGTTTATGCACAAAACTAACCCTGACCCAACCACGGAAGCAGAACTTCCGAAGGTTCAGAAGTCGATTAGGGAACACTCCCTATACGAGGCTAAACACATTTTGTTGAGGACACATCGTTCTTATTACAAATACGGGGATAAATGTGGTCACATGCTGGCTAAGGCATTGAAGGTTCAGAATACACGATCATATGTCTCTGCCTTACATTCTCCATTGGGCACAAAGGTCCATTCCACGCCAGAACTAGCAAACGCTTTTCACACATTCTACTCAGTCCTTTACAATCTATGACCCATGTCCTCCGCAGCTCAACAAGAGACCCAACTTGCGGACATTGTAAATTATTCTTACACTGTTCTTACACAAGATGAACGGAAATCCCTGACACAACCGATTTCGGCTGATGAACTGTCGGCGGCTGTGGCATCCACTCAGCCGGGCAAGGTCCCTGGCCCAGATGGCTTTACCATTGCATATTACAAGACTTTCCTCCCTCAACTCACACCCCATTTTTTGCATACTTTTAACGCTATTGTGGAGGGTCGGGTTGTTCCCCCCAACCTCTTGCAAGCCAGTATCTCTGTGATCCCGATGCCTGATAAAGATCCTCTTCTCTGTGTCAGCTACTGTCCCATATCTCTGCTGAAGAGTGAAGTTAAATTGTTTACCAAAATTCTTGCATTGAGATTGAATGACATTCTGTAACGCCTTATCTCTCTTGACCAGACTGACTTTATACAGTCCAGAGAAGCACGGGATAATACTATCAGAACATTGAACATCATAGAATACCCCCTTACTGCTTTTGTCCACTGATGCGGAAAATGCTTTTGACAGATTTGATTGAACTTTCCTTATTGAGACTCTTAAATATCTCGGCATGCCTACCCCGATGATATCATGGATATCGGCTCTATATACGACCCCTACAGCAACCGTATGAGTCAATGGCTTTAATTCTGCTCCGTTTGCTATCTCTAATGGCACCAGACAGGGATGCCCACTATCACCTCTCCTCTTTGTTCTTACTTTAGAACTCTTTCTCCAACATGTTCGGCTCAACCCGACCATAAGAGGAGTACAGGCGCCTACATACCATCATAAAGTCACGGCTTACGTGGATGACCTTCTCTTCTATATCTCAGAACCGCTCACTGCCTTACCTTCCCTGCTACGAGAACTTAATACGGTTCCCTATCTAACTTTAAAGCAAATCTCCAAAAATCGGAAGCCCTCAATATCTCACTACCTGACTCCATTCTTTCTAGATTACGACCAAATTTTCCATTTAAATGGGCGGCACACTATATCCAGTACCAAAGAACGAAAATACCAGCGAACCAGAAATCTACCTTTAAACTCAATTTCCAACCATTTTTATTTACGCTGCAATAGAACCTGACCAGATGGGGCCATCTGGCTTTGTCTTGGTTCGGACGATGTAATGTACTCAGAATTAACGCAATGTCCAGACTTCTATACCTCCTGCAGGCCCTGCCGATTAAGTTACCGCAGACATACTTCCGCGCTTTGAGGTCACTTTTTGTCAATTTCGTTTGGCTCGGGAGATTATCGCGTTTTAGTAGATCACTCTTGCTGCGACCCAAATTATAGGGGGGCATGGGATTCCCAGATCCAGCCCTCTATTACACAGCGGTCCACATGACTCAAGTGGTGGATTGGTGCAGGCATAGCTTATGCAAGTTATGGGTCTCTCTGGCCAGGACTTTGCAGGTGCACCCTTAGGGGGGATGCCTTGGCCTGGCGATCAATTTACCTCATACTTATTTTCTCATCCATTGATTCATACCATGTTGACACAGCTGGGAAGACTGTACAAACTTTCTTCTCTGGATAGCTCCCATCACCGATGACACCAATCATAGGTCATCAGTCCTTCACCCGGTCTGACTAACTTTAATTTTTCCACCACGTCCATCAAAAACTTCTACATGCATCCTTTTTCCTTAGGCCTACGGGTTGGGTGCCTGAAGCACTGTCTTTGCTCATTGGGGACCCAAAATCCTAAACAACTGGCAAGCCTATCAGCGAACACATTTTTTGAGCACCCTCCCCAAAAGGCCACTTACTACGTTCCAGAGGCTTTGTCTGGGAGAACTGATCCAAAAATCATTATCACTGTCCTATCAACACCTAATGTCCTTACATGCTAGATCGGTCCCTCCGTTCCTGACAAAGTGGGAATCAGACTTACAGACCACTGTTTCTGATCAGCAAAAGGATCAGATCCTCTTCTACGCACATAACTCTTTGCTGTGCAGCAAGTATCAAGAAACAACTTATAAAATAGTGACTAGGTGGTACAGGACCTCCATCAGTTCTGGCCAGATTATTTCCACAGGAATCTGATCGATGCTGGCGATGTGGGGATTATTTGGGTACACTACTCCACATCTTTTGAGAATGCCTGTAATATTTCCAATTTGGTAGCTAGTCTTGCATTTCATACACAAATTCACTGACATTTCCCTGTCTGAGGACCCCGACAGCAATTCTCCTAAATTTGACCCCTCTTTCCAAGAAAAAATACCACAAATCTTTACTTAAACATCTATTAAATGCGGTGAGAGCCTGTATTCCAGCCATGTGGACACAACAGACCCCCCCCAACCATGTCTCAATGGTTCGCCAGGGTGAACGATATAGAGAGCATGGACCATTTGACCTCGGAGGAACACCAGACCAGGTGGTTCCACTGTGATCAGTTTCATTTCTGTGATGAATATTCTCATTATGTCTAACTTTTTGACCCGCTGACACTGCCTAGGTGGGTGTCTCACTGTCGTGCCAGGCCCAACCTCTATCGTTGTCTTCTCTTGCCCTTCTCAGCTCCCTTCCCACCCCCACCCTACCCTACCTCACCCTTCATCCCCGCTACCCCCTCCCCTTTTTTTTTTCTTGCACACTTTTCAATCTATATGCTTGTCTGTTCCCTGCTCTTCCTTGCCTATTCAAAATTAAAAACTCCTTAATGCACACTGCCTTGGCCAGTAAACATTAGATACCACGATGGGTTTTTGTTCTCGGAGATTGTGTCTCAGTTCTACATCCCTATCATGCCACTGGTTGCGCCTTCTGATGAAGCCCTCCTTCTTTTACAGCCATGCTATTTATAGCACTGTGTTTTCATGCATGTTGTAAATTGAGATTGACAATGTTAATTCCAATGATCCTTTTATTTTTGTTTCACTTGGACTGCAACTTTAATCAAAAATAGGTTTTATTGAAAAAAGTCAAAGACAGGTACAGCAGACAAATGGTACAACAGTATGTCAAGCAAAAGAAACTGTTGCAGGTGCTGCTCCTAGATCTCTTCGAAGCCATAGAGTCAAAGACAGTAATGATAGCAGTACAAAGGTCATTGCACATGGGGCACTAAACATGAGATTCACTATAAAAGAGTAACCAGTGGTCAAGTATACATCAACCCAAAGGGCATTGCAGCAAATGCATCTGGACCAGCTTCAGTGGGCCAAGTCCAGAGGTATCCAGCCATGGGGCCCAAAGCTTGATAAATTTACTCAAGCATCCACTATGTTGCCAAATGAATTCCTCCAATCCTAAAGAGTCTCCAATGGCCTGTATCCACGTCTTTACAGAAGGGGGTGTGGCCGACTTCCAGTGAGTTGGAATTAACTTACGAGCCACAAAAAGAGCTCTGGAATTAGCTTCCTGGGTAAAATCACATGAAATAACATCACCCAAGATATTAAGAAGGCAGAATTTAGGATCCAAAGGCACAGAAGACTGAAAAACTGAGTCAATAATGTCAGCCACCCCCTTCTAATACAGGTGAAGCTTGGGAAAAAAATTAATATTTGGTTTGCTCAGAGATGATGTTTAAAAAAAATTCTGGATAAAAAAAAAACAGAAGCTGCCTTTACAAACCAATTTTCCTGGTCTATGATCCTCATCCCTATTCAACATAGAATGCATATATTTCTTTCAGGTGCTGGACTTTAGGGTCGCCTGCAGATTTATTTGGTACAGTGGCATTGATTTACAATGGCACCCCAACAATAAAAACAGTAGGTGTCAACAGACCCATTCTGCAGTAAATCACAATGCATATGTCATGCACTGTGGTACACTGCTGGTGGTGCAGGTCTGGTTTTTTGTCTGTTGAAGTGTGATAGCAGCCCCTTCACAAGTAGTAACACTCTACAATGGACTGCAAGGGTTTGAAGAGGGCCCAAAGGAGCTTTATAGGGTTTGTTAGAAAAATTCTTATCAGAGCAGCTCATGAAGAGAAATGACTAGCAAAACCAGAGTGAGTCCAGTATATTAGTTCTCAAAAGCCACTCTCTTTAAACTTGAAACGGAGCAATTCCTTGAGATAAAAGCGTCAATCCACGATCCACATTCTGCAGATTTCACTTGCTAATTTAAGAGTGTAAACCGATAGGAGTCTTTACCTAGAATTCATTGCAGTCTTCCCCGTGCACATAAAGGAGACATTATTTGTAAGAGCTTATGCTGGGGACATACTGCAGATAAATATAGTATCTGGTCTATACATCTGGGATGAGCGCGGCAGGGGCATTTCCTGTTTAATTCCTCATGAATTAAATCCTCGGATAATATAAATTATGGCTGCAGTTGTGGCAGTGAATCGGCGGCAGCTACAACAAAATACACTTTGTCTTTTCCGAGAGGCTGACAGCTGACCGGAGGCCTGCGATAAAAGGGACACAATGTCTTCATTTTAGTGCCAACATATTTGAAAGGTTTTTTTGAAATACTTTGTAGGCAGAACTGTATCGTACCATGAAACATACCTTGGACTGGTAAAAGAGAACTCTTCTAAGTGCTATCTGTATCAAAACATTTTTTAAGAAAAGTAAGATCCCTTTCTGTAAAGGGGAAAAACACACAAACTGTTTATAGAGTTTTTGTACATGCAGAAGAAGTGAAAAACTCAGGACCTGTATTGTCTGGACAGTCCTCTTCTGCAGCATGTAACTGCTTCTTGGGTCGGAACCAGGAGAAAAAGTAAACAGCTCCCATGATGCAGTAAGAGTGCTGACTGCTCTGCTTACAGCTGCTCTAGACATGAATGTGTAAAAGCAATGGACAAAAGAAAGAAAAAACATACTTTTTGTATGTTTTGGGTACAGGGGATCTGCTCCTTAGCATGACACCTGCTCTGTCCCTCCAAGTAGTTGAGATGAAAGCCAGCACATTTAGAGGTCAGCTCCAGTATCCAGCCTTGTAATGAGATCACTGTCTTTCTTTAGGCTGGTTTCATACATACTCATTGTGAAAATGCATTTTTATTTAGAATGGCAGCTAAACGCACACATATAGCAGATGTCAGCCCATTTGTTGTACAGCGCACCACAATGCACATTTCTGAAATGAGTGCAGGTCTGTTTCTTAGTGCATTGCCATAATAACTGTGCTGCCTTAACACTTAAAAATGTGATCCTTACAGCATTAGGGAATGCACTCATGTGAAAGGACCCTAAAGTTGGACATCAGGCTACAGTCTTGGTCAGTGTTGTATCAAAGCTGACCTTTACCCAAAACAAATTAAAAAATAGTGTCTTTTAGCAAGGAACATACATTCCACTTTAATAATATGCTATCCAAATTAGTGCGTGCTATAAATTGTCTCCAGCATTGTTTATGTTCCTTTTTTGCTGGAGGCTGCCATTTTGCTGAAGCCCAGATCCCTTCAGCAGCAGTAAATCCTTGGGCTGTCAACAGATGGATCTCTACATTTTTTGAACGGTGCTGAGAAATAGAGAGCAACTGAGTATGTGCAGAGCAGGGTGAGACAGAGTATTGCTGGATTTTAAACACAATAGGCACTTATTTGAAACTACAGTTCCACTTTAAGAGCCTCCCCACATGCCCTCTACATGTAGCACCTCATCAATTATCTGACCAATGTTGTGATGATTGCCAAATGTTTCTTTTGATCTGAGCTTAAAGTGATATTAAACCCAAAGGCAAACATTTATAATATTGCAGCTTACCAATTCTTAGATATGATGGCTGCATTAATTTTCTTTTTTAGGCTTCCTTTCTATTTTCCTCTGGTGATCTAGCCAGTAAGTCTGTTGTTTTATTAAAAGAACAAGCTCTCCAGCAGAGATAAGACAGGTTACAGAGATAAGACAAACCATTTAACACTAACAGAGGTGCTTACAATGATCAACTTTTATTTAATTATGTAAAACCTTTATCCCAAAAGGAAAAAAAAACCTGCTGTAACTGATTAGAAATTATGAGACGAAAAAGCCTAAGAAAAGAAAAAAGTAACGTAGCCACCACATCTGATTGGTAAGCTGCAATAAACAACATTTTTGGTTTAATATCACTTTAACCACTTCCAGTCCAGCGATGTAGTGGAACATCAGTGGATTGCAAGAGTGATATCTTGGTCATTTCTGTAGCAACAATGATCAAGATATTATTTTCTTCAATGTAAAGGTCATTCTAAAAGGTCATAATCCTATCACTGCCGCCTTTACCAGACTTTCTCTCTGGTGAGATCGGGGAGCCCAGTAGGGAAGTAACCAGCAGCATACAGATCCTGAGACACAGTGAGGGGCACTGATGTTGTTCCTCCCACTGTGTAATGCCCAAACCGGAAGCACAGGGATATTGTCACTTCGGTTTTCAGTTTCATGTAGACAAGTCATTATAGGCTTGAACAAGCATCTGATCAAACCGATCTTGGTTTGATCAGATACTTTGGAGGGAAGAGGAGAGATATGGGGTCTAACAGACCCAGATCTTTCCATAAACCGATGTCATGTTGTTCATTCCTGCTGATAGCAATAAAAGAGATGAAAAAAATTAGAGATACAGGGTAAAGAAAAAAAAAATAATATAAATCTAAATTATTAAATAATAATAAAAAAAAAATTTAAAGCACCTCCCGTTCATGCATGTAGGCATTTGTAAACGGCGGTTGCACAACACGCGTAAGGTATTGTCGTGTATGTCAAAGCGAGGGAAATAATTTTAGCTCCACACCTCTTCTGTAACTCTAAATTGGTAACTTGTAATGGTTTTAAAGCATTGCCCATGAAGATTTTTAGGTACCATTGTTTGGCATAGTTCCACGGGTGGGTGCAATTTTAACACATGACATGTTTGGTATCTATGTACTTGATGTAACATCATTTTTTACACTTTACCAAACAATTGGGTATCATATTCTGTTTTAAAATTCATTAAAGTGTTTTTTTCCAAAAAAATTGCATTTGAAAAATCGCTATGCAAATATTGTGTGACATACAAATATGAAACACCCACCATTTTATTCCCTAGGGCTCCGCTTAAAAAAAAAAGCCAAGGACTCCCGCTGCTGTCTCAGTCAATGAGGAGAGGGAGTCCTGGGATAGCCGAGACTCCAGTGCACATTGCTAGATCAAGAGGGGGCTTAGGTGAGTACTGAGGGGGCTTAGGTGAGTATTGGGGGGCTGCACACAGAAGGTTTTTTACTTTCATGCACAGAATGCATGAAGGTAAAAAACCTTGAGCCTTTAGAACCACTTTAAGCTCTGGGCAGGCTTCTGACAAAATCCACCAAAATAGTACAGGAGCAGAGGAAAGATAAATCTTCAAAATCCCCCAAAGATTGCTAAAGCACATCGTCACAAAGCAGAAACCGGCCATGATGTTTAAAAAAATATTACAGCACATAATTTATCATGTTTTGACATGTTTTGAATGCTAGATAGCTTTAGTCTGTATATAAAATGGGCTTTGTGTTTTTATAAATTAATTCTTTCCTTATTCTCCCTGAACACACTTGCTCCCCTCACTACACAAAGATTTAGGTCCCAACCGCTACAACCCTGACAGACAGATGATACCAGAAGACTCCAACTGTTCATGAGCTAGTGCAACATAAAAAAAAATCCATGCAAGACTTCACCCTGTATAAATCCGCTCTCCTGGAATAAAATTTCTTCCTCCATGCTAATTACTCTCATTAAGACCCTCTCATCCAGTCCTAGTTATCGCCTTTCTACCTTTAACCCTTTTGATGCCAAAGTCGTTGCTTTTTTTTTCTTGCACCCGTTTAAAAGTCATTTTAAGCATGATGATTAGTTAACCTATAAGCAAGCACAAGATGACAGTATAAATACACCAAAGTTCATATTAGGGCACACAAATGCAATATATTATTAAATTTTTTTGTAAAATATAAAAGATGAGATTGTGCTGAGTAAATAGATAGCCAAAATGTCAAGCCCTAAAATTGCATGTGCCAGAAAAACAATGAACATGAGTACCCTATATTTTCCATAGGTGATGTTTTAGCCCTTTTTCTGCCAGAGCCGTTTTGCAATTTTTACACATGTTTAAAAAATCATTTTAGGCCTGAAGATTACACAAAACCCCCAAATATTATATATTTTCTGAAAGCAGACACCCTAGAGAATAAAATAGTGGTACTTTAGTTTCAATTATTTATGTTACATTATATTAACACAAACGTATAGGAAATGTAAAATTTCAGTAAAAAACACACTAGTGAATTTTAGGGTAAACAACGCAATGAATTACCCAAATGTTTGGTAAAATATAAAAGACAAGGTTGCGACGCGTAAATAGATACCCAACATGTCAAACCTTAAATTTCTGTGCACCTGTGAAATGGTAACAAACTTCAGTACCCTATACATTCTATAGGCAGCGCATCAAAAGCCCCTACAGGTCATCAGTTTAGTGTTACGGAGGAGATCTTGAGCTATAATTACTGCTCTCACTCTGGCGTGCGCAACAATAGGTAACATACAATCAATGTTTTTTATGCGTAGGCGACCCCGACACATGCATTTCCGCTTGTATGTGCATATATGTAGGAGTGGGGGGGCCTCAACAATTTTTTGGGGGGGATGCTATGTGCTTGGGTGTGACTATTTTTTGCAATAAAAATGTTTTTTTTCACTTAACCTTTTTTTTCATTGCATAGGGAACACAAAGTCCCCTATGTGATGATTTTTAGGTGACAGGTTCTCTTTAATGAGACATGCAGTGTCTAAAACATCCTGGGTGTCTCCTCTGGGCTCCACTGGATGTTTTGCAATGCAGATCGCATTGCAATACATTTCTCCCTGACTAGAATAGTGACAGCGGTGACCCGAAGTGACATTGTACACATTGCTTTCTGGGCCACAGTAAGAAGGGGAGGAAAGCAGACGTGTATCTGCTCTTCTTTCTCACCTCCATCCACCGGCACCCACCATGTCGGTCCCAGGAACGCAGATGGGCAGACGGAGCCCGGAATACATGGAGGGTGCATGCACGGGGGGGCACCATTACCGGGGGTCGGCAGCGCAGCCAGCGTGGTATTTGATCACCACTGAGGTTTTTATTTTTTATTATCCAATTGTCCTCTGGAAGATTTACCCCCCTTCATGACCAGGCCATTTTTTTACTATAAAGTACTGTGCTAGTTTAACTGACAATTGAGTGGTCATGCGACACTGTACACAATTTTTTCACACAAATACAGCTTTCTTTCGGTGGTATTTGATCACCGCCAGGTTTTTTATATTTGCGCTATAAATTAAATTTTTTTTTTTACTTTTTGCTATAACACACATCCAATAATAAAAAAAAAATGACTTCATACATTTAGGCCAAAATGTATTCTGCTACATGTCTTCGGTAGAAAAAAATCAAAATAAGTGTACATTAATTGGTTTGCATGAAAATTATAGCGTCTACAAACAATGGTACAGGGCTCAACAAATCCAAGGTGCCAGGTCACCATGGCAACAAGAAAATGCGTCCTGCTGCCTGAATTGTCAGCCCTGTCACTGTTCTGTGCCCACCATCCCGACTCCCGAGTGTGCTGTGCACTCACTCCTGAATGTGCGGTGCGCAGTCGTTCACTTCTTCACTGCGCTCCTGGTGTCCCCAGCTGCCTGCTCTGCTACAGTTTCCTTTATTTGGTCGGCGACAGTGGGTGGGAGGGTCGTCGGGGTCACGTGACCGGTAGTGGACTGCGGGTTCACGCAAACAGAGAAGAGCCACACCTTGTATCACTGAGCCGGGATCAGAGTTTTATTGGTCAGTGGCGGTGAAGAGGAAGGGGGGAGCTTTCATGGACCAGTCAGCCCATTGAATATGTGGATGCTACACTGTTGCTGCACAATTCTTATACACGTGAGCTGATGTTTTTGGGCTGTCTCTTTAATGGAGGGGATGTCTCTTTGATGGATTGGGCTGTCTCTTTAATAGAGGGGATGTCTCTTTGATGGTTTGGGATGTCTTTTTGCTAGATCGGGCTGTCTCTGTGCTGGACTGGCCTGTCTCTATGCTGGATTGGCCTGTCTCTTTGCTGGATAGGGCTGTCTATTTGCTGGATGGGGATATCTATTTGCTGGACTGGGCTGTCTCTTTGATGGAGGGAATGTCTCTGCCGGATTGGAATACATTTACTCTTTGTTATATGGGAATATCTCTTTGCTGGATGGGGATTTCTCTATGCTATATGGAAATGTTTCTTTGCTGGTTTGGAATGTCTCTTTGCTGGATTGGAATGTCACTTTGCTGGATTGGAATGTCTCTTTGCTGGATTCGAATGTCTCTTTGCTAAATATATGGGGTTTTGCTGAATATATGGGGCTGTCAAATTCCTATTGCCGAATACCCTGAACATGCAATTCCAGGCGTCTGGCTCCTAATTTTATTTGGCTCCTAGATTTAAAGCAAATTTGTCAAACCCTGCAAAGGTATTTATACTGGAATTGTATTTTTTTTATCCTAGTAATGGCAGTGGTAGTACGGTGGGCATTCTGACACTGGGTGGGAACACACTAGCTGCCACTGACATCTCCAGTGACACTAATACAGTGATCAGTGCTAATAAAAAGCACGGTCACTGTACTAATGACACAGGGCAGTAAGGAGTTAACATCTGGGGCGATGAAAGGGTTAACGGTGTGCAAAGGAGTGCTTTTACTGTGTGGTGTTTTACTAGGGGATATGTTGGTTTTTATCTCCCTGCAAAGCAAAAACAGGCACATCCCTGCTGACAGGAGAGAGATCTGTGTTGTTTACATTCACAGATCTCTCTCCTTTTAGTCGATCCACCAATTGCTGGGTCCTGGCTCATAAATCACTGGCCGGGACCCGGTGATTGATGAGCCAATGACAGTGCAGGTAGGCGGGCACACCCATGACCCATACCCGGATATGCAGAATCATATATATATACGCGATTCTGCACAGAGCAGCCATTCTGTACCAGTAAAACTGCTATAGGGTGGTCAGCAAGCGTTTAAACAAATAAAAAAAGACTGAAAATTTGAAAAAAAACATCCCAATATTTTTTGCTTTCTGCTATGAAGCATATCCAATAAAAAAATATAAAATTTCTTCATAAATTTAGGCCAAAATGTATTTTGCTACATGTCTTTGGTAAAAATAAATCCCGGTAAGTGTTTATTGTTTGGTTGCATGAAAGTTATATACTGGAATTTACTTATTGATTTTATACTACTAATGGGAGTGATCAGTAACCTATAGTGGGACTCTGGGCAATCTGATACTAGAGAACAATGGGTCGGAACTGTCTGACACTGACATCACCAGTAACACTAATACTGGCCTTGCAAAAGTATTCATACCCCTTAAAAGTTTCTACATTTTGTCATGTTACAACCAAAGTTTATGTGAAAGATGCAACACAAAGTGGCACATAATTGTGAAGTGGAAGGAAAACGATAAATGTTTTTCAAATTTCTTTACAAATAAATATCTGAAAAGTGTGGCATGCATTTGTATTCAACCCCCCTGACTCAATACTTTGTAGAACCACCTTTCGCTGCTATTACAGCTGCAAGTCTTTTTGGGTATGTCTCTACAAGCTTTGCACATCTAGAGAAAGACATTTCTGCCCATTCTTCTTTGCAAACTAGCTCAAGCTCTGTCAGATTGGACGGAGAGCGTCTGTGAATAGCAATTTATAAGTCTTGCCACAGATTCTCAATTGGATTTTGGTCTGGACTTTGACTGGGTCATTCTAACACATGAATATGCTTTGGTCTAAACCATTCCATTGTAGCTCTGGCTGTATGTTTAGGGTCATTGTCCTGCTGGAAGGTGAACCTCCACCCCAGTCTCAAGTCTTTGCAGACTCTAATAGGTTTTCATCTAAGATTGCCCTGTATTTGGCTCCATCCATCTTCCCATCAACTCTGACCAGCTTCCCTGTAACTGCCGAAGAAGAGCATCCCCACAACACATTGCTGCCATCCCTATGTTTCACAGTGGGGTGGTATGTTCAGGGTGATGTGCAGTGTTAATTTTCTGCCCCGCATAGTGTTTTGCTTTTAGACCACAAAGTTCAGTTTTGGTCTCATATGACCAGAGCACCTTCTTCCACAGGTTTGCTGTGTCCCCCACATGGCTTGTCGCAAACAGGACTTCTTATGGCTTTCTTTCAACAAAGGCTTTCTTCTTGCCACTCTTCCATAAAGGCCAGATTTGTGGAGTGCATGTGTGGAGTGCAGCACTGGACTGAAAGAGTGCGAAGTGCGGTTAGAATGTGTAACCTCACTTCCGAGCTGCGGGCAGAGGTTGCACTGGGGGCTCTAGAGGGTGACGTCAGACGGACAGTGATGGTAAGGCCCGAATCTGAGAGAGACACCCTAGAGAAAATATTCTCCCTGCTGGAGAGAGCCCAAGGGGGGCGTGCTAAAGTAGAGCAGCTGCGGAGTCACTTCTTCAACCGACCACAGCAAGAGGGCGAGACCCTGATGCAGTACACCAATGCCCTACAGGAGACGCTAAATGAAATACAGCGGCGAGATCCAGAGGCCATGGGAGCTTTCTGGGAGGTGGACCAGCTACTATGAGACCAGTTCATAGTGGGGCTCTCCAACAAGTTCTTACAGGACAAATTGCAAGAGATGACCCGGACGGCGCCCAACATGACATTCTACAGCATCTACTTAGCCGCCGTGGAGAGAGAGGAGGAGTGCATACCTGTGGCGGCGGGAATAGTGAGTAGTACCCATGCTACAAGAGGTCAGTGTGCATCTGAAGACTCAGAATCCTTAAAGGATGTGGTCCAGGCCCTGCGGACAGAATTAAGAGAACTTCAGCTGGAAGTGTCCCAGATGAAGGCAGAATCTCCCCGGTCTCCGGAAATGACCTCAGCACCACGCGCCACTCCACTCAGGATAACTCAGCTGCGGGGGCACGTCAAAAGGGGACCCCTCTGTTGGGCTTGTCGACAGTATGGCCACATGGCCAGAGAGTGCCCAGAACAGATGAAGTCCAAGCCGACGTTAAACTTCCAACTGCCGCAGTAGCTGGGCGTCCTGCGGCGGTACACTCGAAGCTAAACCCTAAGCATGAGGAACACGACCTGTATGCCAGCAGCCCCGTTATGGAAGCCGAGTTGGAAGGCCAGAAGGTACGCTGCCTAGTTGATACAGGGTCGGAGTGCACCCTTATGCCTCTGGAGTTCTTCGAAAGACACTTTGGACATATGATGGAGCAGGAAGACGGGAGCGTCATCAAGCTGACGACTGCCAATAACAGAGATATGGACGTCTGAGGAATAGTCTGGATGCGGGTCCGGCTGTGTGGGCAAGACGTCGGCAAGAAGGGGGTCGTGCTGGTGGATCATTCGTCCTGGAGAGGGATGGATGTGACACTAGGTATGAACGTGCTGAGGGACCTAGACCACCAACTTTATGCCAAAGAAGGGCCAAGGTATTGGCAACGGGCCACCACACATCGGCCAACCCAGAAGGTTCTACAGCAGATGGTGAGGAGCTGTAGTCTTTGAAAGGGCGACATGTCCGGTCGACCCATTGGACACGTGAGGGTGCCGCGGAGGACCCCGGTGAAGATCCCGCCTCAACATGAGCGAATATTGATGCTGCCGGTTGGGGCTGGACGACGACTGAATGGACTGGAGGTCCTGATCGAGCCCGCTTACCAAGAAGAAACGCAGACTCTTCCACTGGTAGCCCGGGTGGATGTGTGCCTGTACGCTGCCTTAACGTTGAAGACCGTGAGTTAACCGTCCCTGGGAATACCTTGCTGGCCGAGGTTTATGTGTCCGAAGGGGATATTCCTCGACGGAGGAGCTTCACGCTATGGGCAGATAGGAGATCAGCCTGGACCTATGCTGTAGAGGTCCATCAAAGGGAGACCCCGACAGCGGAGTGGAACGGTCGAGTGATCATGGCCTGAATGGGGGTGGACTGCAAGATCCTGACTCCAGGACAACAGAAGTTGCTGGAAGACACCCTTTGGGAGTTTCAGGAGGCCTTCTCGAGACATGATGAGGACTTCGGGTGTGCCTCCGCCATCGAACACGAAATCCCCACCGGCAATGCTGCACCGATCAGGGAACGTTACCGGCAAATCCCGCCTAAAATGTACCAGGAGGTGAAGGATATGGTGGCCAGCATGTTGGAAAACCAGGTGATCCAGGAGAGTCAAAATCCTTGGGCTGCTCCAGTAGTCTTGGTGCGGAAGAAAGATGGGAGTCTCTGCTTCTGCGTGGATTATCAGAAGCTGAATGCCCAGACCGTCCGGGATGCCTACCCCCTTTCGCGGATTGAGGAGTCACTGTCCGCCCTGAGTCATGCGAAGTTCTTCTCGACTCTTGACCTGGCCAGTGGGTATTGGCAGGTACCGGTGGCCAAGAAGGACAAAGCGAAGACGACCTTCATCCTACCTATGGGTCTCTACGAGTTCAAGTGGATGCCATTCGGCCTGTCCAATGCCCCGGGAACATTCCAGCGATTGATGGAGCACTGTCCAGGAGATCTCAACTTCGAGTCGGTATTGATATACCTGGACGACGTAGTAGTGTTTGGGGCCTCTTGAGGATCACCTCCAGAAACTGCGACAGGTCTTATGACGGCTGCGAGACCATGGGCTCAAAATCAAGCCCAAGAAGTGCCAACTGTTTCGGCAGCAGATAGAGTATTTGGGACATTTGGTCACCCAGGAGGGGTAAAGCCAACCCCCGACAAGGTGGAGGCCGTCCAGAAGTGGCCCCAGCCGAGTACACTACGAGAGGTGTGGGCATTCATTGGACTGGCTGGCTACTACAGGAGCTTTATACCCAAGTTTGCTCATTTGGTGGGCCCGTTAAACGAGTTATGAAGGGGCACTGCAGGGGGCCCAAAGAATCGTCCCATCGAGTGGGGACCCCGGCAACAAGGGGCCTTTGAAGCAGTGAAGGGGGCGCTGATCAGTGCCCCGATTCTGGCTTATGCGCGGTTCGACACCCCATTCCTGCTGTACACTGACGGAAGTCTACATGGTCTGGGGGCTGTGTTATCCCAAGTCCAAGACGGACGTGAGAGAGTCATTGCCTATGGCAGCCGGGCTCTGAGGGAGTCAGAGCGCAACCCTGACAACTACAGCTTTTTTAAATTGGAACTACTGGCACTGGTGTGGGCCATTTGCCGAGTACCTGACCAGTGCAGAGGTGACCTTGATGACGGACAACAACCCATTAGCACATCTGGAAAATGCCAAACTCGGTGCGCTTGAGCAGAGGTGGTTGGCTCGCCTTTTTAAGTACCAATACCGCATGTAGGGTTGTCGGCTCAGAGTGCTGATGAGGAGCTAGAGGACACTGAAACTCCTGACCTTGGTCGATTACCCATGTTCCAGGACGTGGCACATTCAAGTGGGGTGGCGTCCGGGATGTCAATGGTGCTGGGAAAGACATTGGCTGATTGGGAGAGGGTCCAGGATAGTTGCCTGGACCTGTGGAAAGTGAAAGAATGGGTCTGGACCAAGATCTGGCCTCGGTCAGAAGAGCGGACTCGTCTGACTCCCGAGGGCCAAAAGTTGTTGAGGCAGTGGGATAAGCTAACTGTTACCCAGTGCCTCCTGTGTCGGACCATATACTTGCAGTCAGAGTTGCAGTACCGGCGACAGATTGTCATTCCCATGTCATTGGGACCGGAGGCTGCCCGGGAGGCCCATGAGAGGGGTGCTAATTTTGGGAGCGATAAAACATTCAAGTGGCTCCAACGGCTCGTGTACTGTCCCGATTTGGCAGACATGGTGGCCAAGGCATGTCTTAAGTGTCGGCCCTGTGGGCTGAGTAAGAGTACTGAACAGCGGGTTCCTGTCCAGGCCATCCAGACATCAGCACCCCTAGAGCTCCTTATGATCGATTATGTACAGATTGGGTACTCTACCTCGGGACACTTGTACTGTCTAGTCATGACAGATCATTTCAAAGTATGCGGTGGGTCTACCCACCAGAGACCAGACGGCAGAGTCGGCCGCTGAAGCGGTCTGCAAACACTTTATACAGGTGTTCGGGTGCCCACAGAGAATACTTTTGGACCAGGGGGCATGTTTTCAGGGTACTCTAATGAATGAGTTGTACCAACTGTATGGGATCGAACGTTCCCGCACCACCCCGTATCACCCCCAGGGAAACGGGGCGTGCGAGCGGTTCAACCGCACCTTGCTCCAGATGCTGCGGACTCTGGAGGACCGCCAAAAAGCTTGGTGGCCCAAATACCTACCTGAACTGATGTGGGCCTATAATAACAGGGTACACAGTACTACCAGATACTCCCCACATATGCTCATGTTTGGGAGAGCCGGATGGGAGATTGAAGATCTCCACATGCCCGATCCGATGGAGCCACCACCAAGAAACACTACGGCATGGGCGCAAGAGCACCGCCGCCGGCTGAGAGCGATCCACAAGGTTGTGGGGGAGCGCCTTAGACAAGTGGCATACCCCAATCCAAGACCAGTGCAGAAGGAGGGGTATGCCCCAGGTGATTGAGTGATAGTCAAAGCCAAGCGGCCGTCTGGAAAGTTGGATGGGCGGTGGGAGGCGGTCCCATACACGGTGAAGAGGAGGGTAGACCCTGCTATCCCGGTCTATGAGGTAGAGCCAATAGGGACTGGGGGTCCCTCACGAAACTTGCACTGTAACATGTTGAGGCGTTGTAATTTTGATGAACCAGTGTGCGTGGAGGGGATGGCTCCTCCTGCTCAGAGTACAGAGGAAATCCCCTTAGAGGAGGGGGAGGAATGGTGGGTTGTCCCTGCCCAGGTACCCACAGAGGCTCCAACCATAGCAAGTTTGCCACCAAGGGAAAATGTTGAGCGGTCGGCAGCTCCTCTCCCATTAAATGTGCCTGACGTCCCCAGTGCTTCTGAGCCTGTCACTCTACGAAGGTCAACAAGGCCCAATGCTGGTGTGCCTCCACAGCGTTATGCCCAGAATGAGTTTGTATGGGGAGGGTTGCCGAGGACGACAACCTCTAGTGGGGTGGCTTGTGAGATAGGGAAAACAGCTCTCATTGTTCGAACACTGTTTGTGTGCAGTAAATTATGGTGTGGAGTAAATTGATGTTTTGACTGACATTCTGCGGTTTAGCCACAAGATGTCACTGTTTTTCTAACACAGGCTCAGACTGCATAGATATTTGTATATTCATGAAGAGGTGGGGTTTTCACACAGAGTTGGGGTTTTTAGTGAACAGGAAGAGGAGACTGCAGCCATGTTTTGGACGATACTGAATGCAGGAGCCATGTTTTGGACGATGCTGAATGCAGGGGTCATGTGAGCTGAGAATCCGATGACATCCAGGTGTGAAAGCGTCCCTCACTAACCAGAGATTGCTGCCAGGAAGGCTGATGAGAGCAGAGGAACTAAGCAACATTTGTTCTGTTCAGAGTCATCAGCGGATGCAAAGCCGACCCGGGTTGGTAAGATCGTGCATGCACCTCATTTCAGTGTTGGGGCCCAGAGACTGAGTCCAGGCCGATAGTTAGTTAGGGTCTCTGTTTGTGTCAGGCCGCAAGTGTTGTTACTGATTATTGGAAGGACTCCACCACTTAAAGTGACATTTCACATTGGAGAACTGATAAAATCCTACAAACTCAAGCCAGACTGGCGTTTTGCTTAGAAGGAATAATCAGGCATGTGCTACAGGACTAGTTATGGGAGGGGGAATACTATAGATTTGTGTAAGATTGTAAGCTGTTGTGCTGCACCACAGGTTAACCCATACCATACACCCATACACTGATTCTTGCTCTTTTAGGGTAATAACAGGTAGGGTGTGGCAGCTTAGTTGTGCCCGCCAGTAGGTAAATTACTTCACTTTCTACCTTCATCCATCAGAAGGCGCCGTGCTGTGCAGCACAAGGGTCTCAGCCTTTGGGCTGGGTGTATGTAAATTTATTGTATGTTCCCAGCATTTGTGGTTGTGTTTACTTGCCACATCTAAGTAAAATTCTGTTGTGGCAAAAGCTGGTGTTGGGGTTTCTTTCCTCGTTCGTGACTTCACTGTATCCTGGGGAGCCCACCCCGGTACATGGCTTACATGCACGACTAATAGTTGTGCTGTGGACAGATTCTCCCACCTGAGCTGTGGATCCCTGCAGCTCCTCTAAAGTTACCATGGGCCTCTTGGCTGCTTCTCTGATTAATGCCCAGCCTGTCAGTTTAGGAGGACAGCCATGTCTTGGTAGGTTTGCAGTTGTGCCATACTCTTTCCATTTTCAGATGATGTATTGAACAGTGCTCTGTGAGGTGTTCAAAGCTTGGGATATTTTTTTATAACCTAGCCCTGCTTTAAACGTCTCCACAACTTTATCCCTGACCTGTCTGGTGTGTTCCTTGGCCTTCATGATGCTGTTTGTTTACCAATGTTCTCTAACAAACCTCCGAGGGCTTCACAGAACAGCTGTATTTATACTGAGATTAAATTACACACAGGTGGACCATTTACTAATTAGGTGACTTCTGAAGGCAATTGGCTCTACTACATTTTAGTTAAGGGTATGAGAGTAAAGGGGGCTGAATACAAATGCACACCTTACTTTTCAGATATTTGTTTGTAAAAAATGTTGAAAACCATTTATAATTTTCCTTCCACTTCACAATTATGTCACTTTGTGTTGGTATCACATAAAATCACAATAAAATACATTTGTTTTTGGTTGTAACATGACAAAATGTGGAAAATTTCAAGGGGTATGAATACTTTTTCAAGGCACTGTACACTGTCACTGAACTAATGGCACCAGCTAGGAAGGGGTTAACATCTCAGGTAATCAAGGGGTTAAGTGTGTATTATGAGCAACTTTTTACTAAAAATATCTTGTTTCCACTCAAAGCTTTGTAGGGAGAACAAAGAGATTTTTCCCTTTGTACAGAGCCCTGTGTTGATTGTCAACACAGGCCTCTGGGCTGTGTATGGACACAGCTGAACAGCAGGTCCCAGCAAGGACTCATTGACAGGTGGGGGGTGTGTGCGTACGCCCTGTATCCGGTAGAGTCCAGCAACATACAGGTACATTTCTGTGCCTGTATGGTTCCCCTGTTCACAGTAGATTGCGGGTTGGGGTCCTTACGTGGTTAAACAAAGATGCAACACCACAACACAAAAGATTCACATTCTGCTGTGTCCATGTTCAAAGGTTTATTTCTCTGTACAGGTCCAGACATTATGCCTGTAAATCCTGGGAAGATAGTTGAACATCAGGATGTTGTACATCTCCCCCTGTATAAGGATGGAAAAATTAATTCATCGGTCACTGGCCATCAGTTAAAAGCAAACAGCTGTTATCTGCTTCAGTCTGGAATGAGTCATGTAGATTTTTAGCCACCTATGGCTTCATAGATGGAGCACATTTTACAGCAGCCCCTGGGCCTATGAAAGATGTGGGAGGCTGCTATATAAATGGAGTCTATATAGGCATATAGTTTAGATGTTCCAGACAAATGACTATATACACAGGAGAAACTCATATATCAGTGCCATTTTAAAAGATAAATACTCTTCTTATCCATGTCACTTGGTGTGCTAGATAGTTGCATGGTATAGAAGGATGTCTCAGACTCTCCAATTATACAGGAGCTGTGCCATCTCCCAACCTCTGGCCAGCTGAAACCATTCAATTTCACTGCACATGAAGTCAAGTAAACCAGTTTCCATCAGTGGCTTATGAGACAGGTACTTTGCTTTGTGACTAATTAAGATGGGGACAATCTCATGCTTCTTAGCCATCAAAAATCACTAACAGTCTGCTTATCGCTTCATCCATTTCAAATAAGTAAGCAAGTATACATTAAGGGTACCTTCCACCATTGCATTCAAAAACAAAACACTTTAAATTATACTCATTTTACAAAATATACATTTTTAATTTTGTATACACTGCAAAGTAGTTAGAATGAGTTTTAATGCAAATCATATGTATCATTTTCTGCCATGTTTACATTTTTCTTCATTCATTTCAGCGTAACAATTTTTATTATGCATTTTAAACACTTGACACTGAACAGCACCACATTAAAACCATGAAGATGTTAAATAATTCATTATGCGTTCTATATATTTTTTTCAACGCGTGCATTACAAAATGAATAGGTGTGAATGTACCCTACAATATCCAGAAAGACAGGTATAAAAAAATTAAAGTAACAAGATAATGATCAACAAACTTACTTATAATTGTCATCTTCCACAAATTTTTGCAGCTCTTCTATGTACCGGACAGACTTCAGATACTTCTGCACGTGGGGTAATGTCACAAGATGGTCTGATAAAAGAACCAATAGATAGAATTGTAATAATTGGTAAATTGTATATAGCACAGTGTATATGGCTGCACAGGCAGCATCCAAATACATACATACACACACACACACACTTGCATTCCATATAAAACCTTACAAAATGTAAAAAGTGGAAATAAAATAAAACTGATCCAAACATTATAGTTTCCTATTGTAGACTGCTAGACTGACCCTCCCCTGAGTATGCATCTGTGTATGCTGCTATTACGAATTTAATAGAGCAGAGCGTGTGATGGAGGAACACAGATTTATAGGCTTATTATAAGTGTATTTTTCACTCTCTAACAAGGTCTACTCGACATACTCCACTTGTTCTGTTCTTCATTGACAGGAATTGGAAGGGGAAAATCATCAATTTTATGGTTGCTTTGGACAGCCTCCCTATTATTCTTGGACCGCACCATGCCCTACTAGGAACTGGCACCCTTTCCTGTCTTCATTTCCAAATGTAACATTTAACTAAGAGGCAGGGGATCGCCTGATACAAGAAAAAGGGTTTTTTGCCAGCTAGAGTGACAAAATTTAGCTTTCATTCATAAGATGTAATACTAAAAGAAAAAAATGTGTTAATTGGAAAAAAACAAAGCTTAAAACTGGATCAGGCTGAGCAGTGAAAACATAATGCCATGAAGTTTAGTTCTCTTGTGTGGAAAATGTTTCAGCTTGTTGGAAGGCTACCTTGAATGCAATGTTGGACAAGCATCTAGGCAACCTGGGGCCAGATGGGTATGTGGGGGTCATTTCATGGACATGTTTTTCCATCTGATATGCCTAAAGTTGAATTTTTTTTTAACTTACATTGGTTCAACTTGGTTACACCTAATTCTTTATATCTCACATCCAGAGTGTGGCTGTGAATACAAATTTATTGTAGTACCTATGCCACATACAGTCAGAGCGCAAATCTTCCAAGGGCTGTTTGAGGAGAGTTGCTGTCTATAGTATAGTGAACACGGGGGGATTTTCCTCGGTACCTTTACCATCCAAACAATGCTTTGCATTTTTTTCATTGAATTTGAGACCTTCTCTGATTTGATGAACCAAAGATTGTGACATCATCCGTCCCTCCTCTCACTCAGTGGGAATAGCTGAATTGAACTAAAGCCGATTTAATGCCTATACTGCACTAGCAAAAACTGTGTGTAAAGTAAATCTCAAAACACAACCTAGATCCTCTGGTGTACATTTCACTGCCACTGATCACCAATGCAGTGAGAAGTGAGGGAGAGGTTTATGATTAATGATGGGAATGGTGGCAGGGAAAGCCTCACATGCTCTTACTGGCACCTAAAGTTTGTGTTCAGGCTACCCAGCCTTCATTGTACCATGTGTCCCCTTTCTGCATTTATGTGCTTTGATGCAGTACTTTTGTAAAACTTTAATAAACATTTATTGAACACGAGAAGAGGGGGCGGTGGGTTGTGGTAATAGTACTGCCACCAGTGTTGGGGGTTATTATTGCGTCCACCGACACTAATGCCAGGGATTATTACTGCATTCACTGACACCAATGCTTTCGGGATGCACTGTATATGCAGAGAACAAAGTTCTTCCAGAAGAATTTGTGCTCCACTCCACAGTGCTGCTGGTACCCCACATAGACTGACACCACCGTAAACAGATGATGAACTATCTCTAGTATGGTCAATAGCGCTTGCGGGGGATTCCCCTGTTTGGTTGTCACCGCTTATTTAAATCAGAAGATATTCTGCATACATGAGGTTCTGCTCAAGGGGAAGGATGACAGGGAGAAGATCTCATAGCGTAAAACTGTGCCAATAAAAATATTAAGTTGCAAAGTACAAATATCCATTCACTTGCAATAGTGCCTATTAAAACCAGCATTTGGTGTAAACATCTTTGTGTATGGGGGAAGGATGGCCACCCGCTCTGAAACCAGATGTGGGGTGCGTTCCAATGCCAGGAAATTAAATTGGCAAAAGTTGCGTCACGACTTTGTGATACAACTTCCACCAACGTCATTTCTTGGTGTTAGAATGCACCCCACTTATGATTTTGGAGCGGGTGGCGGCCATCTGTCCCCCATACACAGAGCTGTTTACTCCAGGTGCTGGTTATAATAGGCACAATTGCAAGTGAGTAGAAATTTCTACTTTTTAATTTATTACATTTACTGGATCAAGTTTACGCTATGAGATTTTCTCCCTGTCATCCTTCCCTTTGAGCGGAACCTCATACTAGAGATAGTTGGTCATCTATTTATGGTGTCAGTCTATTTGGGGCACCAGCAGAACTGTAGAGTGGAACATGATGTCATGTTCTAAATAGCACCAGCATTTTCTATTTATCATCACATTGTTACTTTTATAATAGACCTTTATTCACTTTAGTCATTAATTACAGCTTACAGTGGATATAAAAAGTCTACACACCCCTGTTAAAATGTCAGGTTTCTGTGATGTAAAAAAATGAGACAAAGATAAATCATTTCAGAACTTTTTCCACATTTAATGTGACCTATACATTGTACAACTCAATTAAAAAACAAACTGAAATCTTTTTTTTTGGGGGGGGGGGGGGGAAGTAAACAAAAAAAGAATGTGGTTGCATAAGTGTGCACACCCTCTTATAACTGGGTTGTAGCTGTGTTCAAAAATAAGCAATCACATTCAAAATCATGTTAAATATGAGTCAGTACACACCTGTCATCATTTAAAGTGCCTATGACTAACCCCAACTAAAGTTCAGCTGTTCTAGTAGGTCTTTCCTGACATTTTCTTAATCGCATCCTACAGCAAAAGCCATGGTCCGCAGAGAGCTTCCAAAGCATCAGAGGGATCTCATTGTTAAAAGTTATCAGTCAGGAGAAGGGTACAAAAGAATTTCCAAGGCATTAGATATACCATGGAACACAGTGAAGGCAGTCATCATCAAGTGGAGAAAATTTGGCAAAACAGTGACATTACCAAGAACTGGACGTCCCTCCAAAACTAATAAAAAGATGAGAAGAAAAGGGAGGTTGCCAAGAGGCCTACAGCAACATTACAGGAGCTGCAGGAATATCTGGCAAGTACTGGCTGTGTGGTACATGTGACAACAATCTCCTGTATTCTTCATATGTCTGGGCTATGGGGTAGAGTGACAAGTCTTTTCTTACAAAGAAAAATATCCAAACCCGGCTAAAATTTTGCAAAAACACATCTGAAGTCTCCCAAGAGCATGTGGGGAAAAAAAAACCAAGGTTGAACTTTTCGGCCATAATTCCAAAGTTTGCCGCTAAAACAACACTGCACATCACCAGAAGAACACCATACCCACAGTGAAGCATGGTGGTGGCAGCATCATGCTTTGGGGCTGTTTTTCTTCAGCTGGAACTGGGGTCTTAGTCAAGGTAGAGGGAATTATGAACAGTTCCAAATACCAGTCAATATTGGCACAAAACCTTCAGGCTTCTGCTAGAAAGCTAAACATGAAGAGGAACTTCATCTTTCAGCATGACAATGACCCAAAACATACATCCAAATCAACAAAGGAATGGCTTCACCAGAAAAAGATTAAAGTTTTGGAAAGGCCCAGCCAGAGCCCAGACCTGAATCTGATCGAAAATCTGTGGGGTGATCTGAAGAGGGCTGTGGCACAGCAGATGCCCTCGCAATCTGACAAATTTGGAGTGTTTTTGCAAGGAAGAGTGGGCAAATATTGCAAAGATGTACTATGCTGATAGACTTATACCCCAAAAGACTGAGTGTTGTAATAAAATAAAAAGGTGCTTCAACAAAGTATTAGTTTAAGGGTGTGCACACTTATGCAACCATATTATTTTAGTTTATTTTTACTTCCCTCTACCTAAAAGATTTCAGTTTGTTGTTCAGCTGAGTTGTACAGCTTATAGGTTACATTAAAGGTGGAAAAAGATCTGAAATTATTTATCTTTGTTTTATTTTTTTACATCACATAACCCTGATGTTTTAACAGGGATGTGTAGACTTTTTATATCCACTGTATGTATTTTGGAATTCATAGATATATATGTTTGTGATATGCGTGGTTTACACGCATTTTTTAACATTTTCTTGTGTTTATAGTAGCTGCAGCGGTCACTATTGTTTATATTTTATTTTTTTAATGTTATTTTTTTCACCACGTTAAGTTTATTATTATTCAAGGTATAGAGCTATTTTCATTTTTTTCTTCCAGAAGGATAATACCCTTTTTCGCCTTAACATCAGTCCTAGAAAAAGGAAAGAGGTAAAGCTTAGGGCCATCTCTCCATAGATAATCAAGGCAAATCAAATGACATATATTTCAACAGGACTTCCTTCCCCTTCAAAATTTACAGCACAAGACGTGTGGTGGCCTTATGGGCTTTATATGCCAAAATTCCCACAGATATGTTTTGTAAAGCAAGCAGCAAGATAGAAGTCAGCAAATACATTCATGAACTACATCATTGACCTAATATCCAAGTACCGCCCAGCACGCACACTCCGCTCCTCACAAGACCTCCTTCTCTCTAGTTCCCTGGTCTCCTCCTCCCATGCCCGCCTCCAGGACTTCTCCAGGGTGTCACCCATCCTCTGGAACTCCCTGCCCCAACCCATCAGATTATCACCTACTCTCCTCTCCTTTAGGCGCACCCTGAAAACCCATCTCTTCAGGAAAGCCTACCCCACCCCCTGCTAACTTGCCGACCTCCTCCACTCTTCCTACCACTCCATCCCCCACAGCTATCTCCTCCTGTGCCACCATCCCTTCCCTCCTAGATTGTAAGCTCGAAAGAGCAGGGCCCTCAATCCCCTCATGTTTTGCATTGTATTGGTATTGTTCTGTCACATGTTCTGTCCCTCTTTGTAATGTACTGTAATGTAATGCTGAGCGAACTATTGGCGCTTTATAAATACTGTATAATAATAATAATTCATACTGCATAGACCTCTCCTCAGCCTCTTGTTTTTTTTACTCCCTTCCTGGTCATTGGTACTTATATCCCATGTGGCACAAAGAGGTCAGGAATATGAAACATTGTTAACTTATCCTCTTCCATACAGGGCACTTTTACCCCCTTCCTGCCCAGGCCATTTTCAGGTATCAGCGCTCTCACACTTTGAATGACAATTGCGCGGTCATACAACATTGTACCCAAACTAAAATTTTATCATTATCTTCACACAACTAGAGCTTTCTTTTGGTGGCATTTAATCACCACTGGGGTTTTTATTTTTTGCTAAATTAACAAAAAAAGACCAAACATTTTGAAAAAAAAACCATGTTTTTCTTTGTTTCTGTTATAAAAGTTTGCAAATAAATAACTGTTCTTCATAAATTTAGGCCAAGATGTATTCTGCTACATGTCTTTGGTGAAAATAACCCAAATTAGGATGTATTTTTTAGTTTGTAGGAAAGTTATAGAGTTCACAAACTATGGTATAGATCTGAATATTGACCAATCCTGAAGTACTGACGGCCAATCTAATATCTTGAGGTCCAAGAATGTCAGAACAGTACAGATATCCCCCAAATGACCCCTTTTTGCAGAGTAGACAGTCCGACGTACTTCATAAGAGACATGGCGAGTTTTTTGAAGTTGTAATTTTTTTGTCATAATTTTTCGGAAAATGAAAAAATGTAAAAAATAATTTTCACTATTTGTTTTTTACATACTGTCACCAGTGCAGTACAGCGTCATCATATAACTGGCATGGTGGTGATCAGGGACACTGACTGGTGACACTATGAAAAAAATATATATAATTTTTGAAAACATTTTTTATTATTTAAAATTTTTTATTAAATTTTTTTCTTTTTTTTAAGATATTTTTTCATATTTCACTATGACCAAAGTAGTACAATGTTACCATAGTAACATTGTACTATGGGGAAGTGATGAGTATTTTTTTTTTTACACAATTTGGTTATAGCAAAGAATGACTTTGCTATAAGCAAGCATTTATCTGAATGACATCGATTCATTCAGGGTTTTTTTTTTTGTGCTTAGCTGTGATTTGGTCACGACTAATCACATGACACAGATGGGCTGTGATTGGCCCAGCTTGTGCATGTGATCATTGTGACCATTCACAGCTAGACACACTAGTATACAAGGGATGGCATGAATGAAGCCATCCATTGTATACAACTGTCATGTGACCTGCTGTGATTGGTCACATGGTACTGGCAACGGGGCCGGTACTCAGATCTGTCATTGGCCGTGTCCGAGGTACACGGCCGGTGACAGATCGCGCCGCTGTGCGGCTCTGCAGGCACGCAAACTGCGCATGCCTGAAAGGACGCCAAATGGCGTCCACCTGGAAAGGTGAGGGGTTTTGCTGGCCACCATTCGGCCATAGGCCGGGCGGAAAGAGGTTATACTTACAGTAATTTTCCTTTGTTGGAAAAAGTGGCAGTGAGTGGCTCCTATTTATGTGCTAGGAACAAGTCCTGCGCTGAGTCAGGGGTGGTGTCGACCCAAAGGCATGTTGACATACACAAGGAGAGGGCAGGAAAGGAAATGTATCATGCAGAGTGCAGTGTGAGGTGTATGCAAGGTATATAATGTGGAGGTCAAGTGCATGTAATGTACTTAGTGCATACGTCAGGTGAAGTAAAATATGGAATGCATGGGGTCAGGAGTGTATAATGTACAGAGTGAGGTGAACAAAACACACATAGCTAGGGGTCAGGTGTATGTGTACAGAGTGAAGTGTCAAGTGAACAAACCACACAGAATCCAAGGGTCAAACGTATGTATCATATGCTGTACAGGGGTCAGGAGTATGTAACATATGAAGTGCAAGGGTCAAGTGTATGTAACAAACAGTGCAATTGTCAGCAGAATATGATACATAGAGTGCAGGGGTCAAGTGCATTTAAGGTACAGAGTACAGAGGTCAAGAATATGTACAGAGTGCAGATGATAAATATGTATGCAGGGATTAGGTTGATGTGAACTATAGAGTGCAGGGGTCAGGAGTATGTAACGTACATAATGCAGGGTCAAGTGCATGTAAAGTACATAGTGCAGGGGTCAGGTAAAGTATCATATGGAGTGCAGGGATCAGGAGTATGTAATGTACACAGCAAAGGTGTCAGGTGAATGAAACCCACAGGGATCAGGAGTATGTAATGTACAGAGTGCAGGTGCCAGGTGACCAAAACACAGAGTTCAAAGGTCAAGTTTATGTAACATATAGAGTTGAGGGGTCAGAGGTATGTAACATACAGAGTGCAGAATCAGGAGTATGTAACATACAGAGTGCAAGGCTTAACTGTATGTAAAGTACAGGGGTCAGGGGTTTGTAACATATAAAGAGGTCAGTGTAGGGGAACTGTGTAACTTACTATCTGCAGATGTAAGCAGGAGGTAACATACAGAATGCAGCGATCAAGTGTATAGCGTGCAAGGGTCAGCAATATGAAACATACAGTATTAGGGGTTCAGGAGTATGTAAAATACAGAGTGCAGGAGACAAGTGTATGTAATGTACAGTGTGCAGGAGTTGGGAATGTGTAACATACGATGAACAGGAGTCAGGGGTTTGTGATTTAGAGTGCAGGGGTCCACAGTATGCATCATTCAGAGTGCAGCGGTCATATATATGTAACATACATAATGCAGAGGTTGACTGTATGTGGCAAGCTAAGTGCAGGAGTCAGGTAAAGTAACACAGAGAGTGCAAGGGGCCAAATGTTTATAATGTACAGCGGTCAGGAGTATGGTGTACATATGGTGCGCAGGGGTCAGTAGTTTATTAGAAGTTTATTCTCAAACACACTGTATACACACACAGGTACTGTATACACATACATAAACACTGTGTACACAAACACACTCTGTATATACAATACATACATGAAGATAAATTCAAATACTTAACCCTCTAGTGGCATGGCTAACTATCCCTCAAGCCTCTTCAGTTCCCCATGTCCCCGCTTCTTCTGGCTAGAAAGTTTGGGGGTGGCAGTGCTGAGGGGAGCAGCATGATGGACTTTGCTGTGTTTAAGGCCATTCTCAAGTTTTGTATATAACAAATGTGGCTGACAACAGCAGCACTGGGACCCGGGGCAAGAGATGCAAGGCACGTGTCCCAGGCGCCTAGCACTAGCAATGGCCCTGGGTTGAATTATCAGCTACTATTATGAGGGGTTTATCTGCATTTCTCTGTCTGTTGGATGTAATTTATTTTACATAATAGCATACCAAAACCCTCCCCCTGCTAAGTAATAATAAAAATAATAGTCATAGATGATAAAAAACACCAAGGAATTGGACACGGCATTACTCACAACCATTTGCATTAGAGAAAACAGGACTAATGGCTTGGCACTCATCACAAGACCGAAGGTGGTTAGGAATTCTAGGGATGCCACAAGGTACTGTTTTCCCTCTGTCGTTTACTATCTTATGTTATCTCTGAACACAGTAGAAGTTAAGCCGGTCATAGATGGTTTGAATCTCAGCTGGTTCAGCAGGGACCAGCCAAGATTCGAACCATTTATGGGCAGGCTGATTTTACCCAATTCGACTGTTGTACGACTTTGATACAAGCAACCTGTTGGATTTTCGATACGATTATTGCCAGCAGCTATAACAGCTAGCAATAATCAGTGTGTTCTCCTCGCAGAGACACCTCTCACCCGCACCAGAAAAAAACAATAGCTCCTAGGGAGGGATTCCCCCATCAACATTGACTCAAGTGATTGAATCCAGTGAATGAAAAATCACATCGTCCATCGCTGACTCTAGATTCTATAGTGGGTACAAAGGTAAAAGACACTGATGTGTGATTCAGTCCACCTGTACCCAAATGTAAAGGAAATATCTGCACTAGTAATTAAACTGTTCATTTAAAGTGGGCAGACAATGCCTTTAATTACCACATTACACTTCCACTAATACTCAGAATTTAAGAAGTGAGGGGAACACACAGTTTACTGCATTTCTGTCACAAGAATTTGAATAATGTTTTAACCCAATCGCATAACACCAATATGCATGCAAGACAGGTCAGTACTCAAACACACCACTCTCTGTCATTCCATCTCTGCTAAGCTAATGTTCATTTGTCAAACCTCTTTTCCAGCTATTCCACCTGACCAAACAGCACAACATGGAGGAAACGACAGGAAGAATTCTGTCTCCTGAGTTTACAACTCAGGCTTGCCAGACGAATATGTAAACACAGGCTATGACCCCATCTCCGCACATTCCAGAGCATTCATCTTTCATTAAGGCCGTGCCTTTTACACCTGTGTTCCGCACTCTCTATTTACGTTAGCGGATGATAAAATATGGGTGAGGTATTTCAGCTGCTGTCTGCCTTCTTTTCTACATAGAACAAAAACATGCGGACCCTCTCCACACAATGCACAGCTGCATAAAAAATAACAACGTTAAGGGTCCCTCTAAATTGCCTATATATAAAAGAATATTCTAATAAACAGTTATGGAATTAAAGCAGACTACTTCTCCTGTAGGTCACAAGAGTGCACTTAGTTCAGCACTCCTGTAAACCAGGTTCAGCCGACAGCGGGCTTTAGTCACTGAGCCAGGCCAGATTCTGGACAGTTTTTAACTTTTGAGCTGGGACCTACCCAGACTTCTGACTGGCAGCTGGCTCAGCATCTCTGCAAGCCTCTGAGAGCCTGAGCCAGCTGCTCCCGCTCCCTCCACAGCCCAGCGCTCCAGGGAGTGCTGGAGGGGCAGAGCAGAGAGCCGGAGACTGACAATTACTGGCTCTGTGCTCATTGAGGACTTAGAACTGAGTGTTCACAGGTCTTTGGTCACTCAGTTCTTGGTCTTAGAGGTGACAGGGAATAGAAGCAGCATTGGCCTGATGCTGCATCCACTTAGGTGAGTATGCAAGTTTGTTTTTTTTAAATCCCAAACTTTTAAGTCTCCTTTTCATAAGACATAGCATTCAGCAAAAATATTTCTTCTCTGTAGTCTGGTCATACATGTTAAAATCTGGTTTGCGCAATCACTGTACAATCTGCTTTACAGTAGATTTACAAAACTAAGCAAGGACCTTTATCAACAGTCCCTTCTGTTTCTATACAGTCAGACATGCCCATGTATAAGGCAGGCCATACTTTATACATTTTTTTCATTGAAAGAAAAAAAAAGTGTGCCTATTCCCCCATCCACACATTTGAAGTGGATGGGGGAATCACTTCTTCTGTGCCATTGTCCTCTTACAGCAGAGAGACTTCCCTGCCGTGAAAACACAATGATCAGTGTTTCCGGCTATAGCTGGCGGCTCTGATCATTCAGGAAAAACCTGACAGGGTGGTTGCACAGAGGTCAATGGATAGACTGACTTCTGTACAACCAGGGTGCCCATATATGGATGTATGGACCGGCCGAATTTCGATCCATGTATGGCTGGCTTTACATAGTTGTTGGTAAATCTGAAGGTAATTAAACAGACTGTAATGAACTTAAAGCTCACCATACATGCTACAATCTGTACAATCCCTATACAATATCCATTAGATTTACCAAATTGACATGACAAAAGGGCATATCTAAACAGTTCACTTGATTTGTTTCCAATTGGGCAGGCCTTCACACCACACAGGGGTCTGAATATATTTGTTGATAGGTCTGAATATGATTGTAAAATCAGATTTGTACCGTGCAAGGTCATCTTTTACCAGAACACTGGAATGTGGTTGACAACTAGTTTTACTTTGCACATTGCCATTACAATATAATAATAAAAGAATTAAGAAGCAATAAAAAGAAATAAGCAGTACCGACCGTAACCACAGGAGACCTGCAAGTCAGCGATTATCCTAAGTATATTGTTCATCTGATTGGAACGTTGCTCATTTTCCATGATGCTTCCAGATGCCGGGTATGCAGAGTCAACATAGATGAGATCTAACAGGTAGATTCCTGTAAGCAAACACAAAACAGCAAAGAATGTTAGCAGAATGTCATATGCTAATAAATAATTAGTGTCCACAAGATAAAACTTAACAGCAAAAATAGAATACAAAGTATAATGATTTCCTACAAATGACTTATTAGTTATAATGGCCACAACCTACCTATTAAATCTTAAAGCTAAAACTCAGGCAAACATGTTTCTGTAAAAATATACTTAGAGTGAGCATCTCTTATCTCTAGTTAGCTTAGCTTCCTGTCCTTTCCTCCTCTGTGCTCATAGATCTTAGCAAAGAGATGAGAGGATGAGAGCAAGTTTAAAGTCTAATTCACATGGATACAATTTTAGATGCGACTTTGGTCAAACTAAATTGCATGACGATGGAAATAATATTGCTTCCAAGGGTGCATGTTCACATCAATGCAGAGCAGCTGCAGTGCAATTAGGGAAAGGGTTATCTGGGTACTTTGGTGCAATTTACAGTAATTTGGCTCCATATAATATGTAAACCACATCCAAGAACAAACAAAGTTGCACCGTATAATCATATTGGAAATCGTGTCAAACTTCATAATAGTGTGAATAGAGCCTAAAATCCTTATACAGCAGGTAAAATAAGTATTGAACATGTCACCATTTTTCTCAGTAAATATATTTCTAAAGGTGCTATTGACATGAAATTTTCACATGTCGGTAATAACCCATGCAATCCATACATACAAAGAAACCAAAACAAAAAAGTTCATAAATTAAGTTGTGTGTAATAAAATGGAATGACACAGGGGAAAAGTATTAAACACACTAACTGAAATGTATTTAATACTTTGTACAAAATCCTTTGTTGGTAATGACAGCTTCAAGACTCCTCCTGTATGAAGAAACTAGTCGTATGCATTGCTCAGGTGTGATTTTGGCCCATTCTTCCACACAAATAGTCTTCAAATCTTGAAGGTTGTGTAGGCTTCTTCTAAGAACTCAGATCTTAATTTTGTTTCCATAGATTTTCTATTGGATTCAAGTCAGGTGATTGGCTGGGCCAATCTAGCAGCTGTATTTTCTCTTTCTTTGAAACCATTTGAGAGTTTCCTTGGCTCTGTGTTTGGGATCATTGGCTTGCTAAAATGTCCATACTCATTTCATCTTCATCATGCTGGTAGATGGCAGCAGATTTTTATCAAGCATGTCTCGGTACATTTTTCCATTGATCCTTCTTTCAGTGATATGAAGTTTGCCAGTACTGTATGCTGAAAAACAGCCCCACACCATGATGTTACCACCTCCAAGCTTCACTGTTGGCAGTGCCATTTGACCTCCAAACATATATACACTATATTCTCCCTGTATTTCACAGGTTTGTCTAAATGTTGTGCAGGAAACTTTAAACAAGCTTCAACATGCTTTTTCTTCAGCAATGGAGTCTTGCGTGGTGAGTGTGCATACAGGCCATGGCGGTTGAGTGCATTACGTATTGATTTCTTTGAAACAATTGTACCTGCTAATTCCAGGTCTTTCTGAAGCTCTGCACAAGTGGTCCTTGGCTCTTGGACAATTCTTCTGATAATTCTTTTTACTCCTCTGTCAGAAATATTGCAAGGAGCACCTGGTCATGGCCGGTTTATAATGAAATTATGTTCTTTCCACTTCCAGATTATGGCCTCAACAGTGGTCACTGGAACATTCAGAAGTTTAGAAATCCTTCTGTAATCAATGCCATCAGTATGTTTTGCAACAATAAGGTTGCAAAAGTCTTGAGATACATCTTTGCTTTTACCAATCATGAGAGGTTTCTTGTGTCACACCTTGGTTGTGAGACACCTTTTTTTTATAGGTCATCAGTTGAGACTGAACCAGCTGATATTAATTTGCACTGACAAAGGTTAGGATTGCTTTCTAATTACTGACAGATTTTATCCGGTGTCTTGGCTTCCCATGCCTTTTTGCACCTCCCTTTCTTCATGTGTTCAATACTTGTTCCGTGTCATTCCATTTTATTACACATAACTTCATTTCTGACCTTATTTGTTTTGGTTTCTTTGTATGTATGGATTGCATGGGTTGTTACTGACATGTGGTGAAAATGTCATGTCAATAGCACCTTTAGAAATATATTTACTGAGAAAAATGGTGACGTGTTCAATACTTATTTTACCCGCTGTAATACTGTAAAGAATGAATGAGCAAAAAAAATAAAAAATTACAATATCAACCATAGGATGTAAAATACATACAAGCGAAAGCTGCTGATTACCCCAAAAATACTTTATTACAGAGTTACATTTTTTTTAATTAGGTCCCCAAGTTAAATGGTTAAAGCTGAAACTTTGGGTAAAAATATTTTTAACCTGATGGTTTTAATGACATTACTTGCCAAATAAAGAAGTATATCCCACATTATACAGGCAGCTGGATTCTGTAGAAATCTTCATTGCAGGAAAGTCAGTCTTCTTCCTGTGGCTGAACTTCTGGGGGGGGGTTTAATAGCTCTGGGAAGAGTTGCTTTGAAAAAAGTTCCTGACAAAGACCCACCCCTTTCTCCCTCCTTCTCCACTGACTAAAGTTCTTTCATTGCTTTCAGTGTACGTAATGGATCTGTCAATGGGGAGTCTGGTTGGTCACAAGGTTTTCTCCCCCATTCACAGATTGTGTTACATGCAGTAAAAATATGAAAGAATATTACTCAACAGAGGAGGGCTAAAGTGGGCGGATAGTTGGTCCTCCTTGGGACATTTTTCTATTGAATTTAGCCTAAAGCCATTAACCCCCTGTGTGCCAGATGTTCAGAGGCAGAAAGAGGATGATTTCTCCAGGATCCAGCTGATCGCACGCGGTTCATTACTACTATGTATTGTATCAAAAGCCATGGGGCTAAAAATACCATCCTGAAATCCCAACAAATTAGAACAGACCTTATCACAGACCAGAAAAGAGGTAGTTTATACACCAGTGTTCAGATTGTATTCTGTTGCTATTTACCAGGACACTAGGATTCTGAAATGCAACCATGATATGAAAAGTTGGTCATTTTATTTAATGTCAATAGTTTCAAATATGAGAATCATAGTGGTTTCTGCTGGAGAACTTATTTAGTGATTTTAAATGATTTAACCACTGATGCACTGGAGAGCCTAATTTAAAAAAAAAATTTAACTGTGTAATAAAGCAACAGGGCACTGGAAAGTGCTGAGAATTGTACATAAAGTGCTTGCAATCATTCATGCACACAAGGCCTTCTGAGGATTCTGAAGTCAGGTTTAAATGGGTTTCTGAGTAGAATCACCTACTGTTTGTTTATATTAGAGGGTGGGCAGGCTGCCAAGATTCTGCCGCAATAGAAATTAATAGTAAAATAACTAGATTTCATTCACATGTATAGGAATGGGGCGGTAAATAAAGACAGTTGATTCGCATTATTACACTTTGCGTTCTGGTGTAGAACAGTACAAATTCTAGCAATAGAAGGAGTGGATAAACGACGCAACTCTTTCACACTTGCAGAGGCTGATGTTAACCCCAGAATGCAGGAAGATAAGCACTGAGGAAATCACTCATAGAAATTTGTCTGGTTCAGCCAATGGTTGCAGTGTTGATCTGTATATTCTGATGGGGGAATGGGGGGAAACCTAACTTCTCTCTTAGTATACTCAGCTTATCCAAAGAGGGATAGTTTGCACACAATCCTTACACTGGATCGGCCAATGGCAAGCTCTGTGTGACAGGATACTAGCCAGAGCTAGTGTGCTGTCCTGTAACTCCCTGTACAGTGGTCAGACTAGGACAGCGAGATACAGCATCCTGAGCCAATCTTTAGTTAACACTGAAAACTTGCTTGTAGGAAATGAAGAGCACAGAGATGACATCATCACTGCACTGCTTTTACCTTGATTGTCTAGTCAGCATGCTGCTGACAGGCAGATGGCATTGCTGTATTTCCTAAGTTTATGAGTGAATGTGGGGTCACCCTCTTGGTTATCGATGTGTTAGTGCTGTATGAAACTTAAAAGTGGCTCAACAGAATCATATGTGTTTAGGCATATAATATGCTTCACATGTAAATAGCGTTTAGGCTGAAGTACAGCGTCAATGCATAAGCAATGAACTCTCCCGAAAGGCATCATATCCATAATACACAGTCATCATATTACTTACAGAGGTGGAAATATATGATAACTGTCTACAGTGTATAAATATTCCTGACCTTTTAGAAAGTTAAACCAGTTATACCCACAAGACTGTTAAGATTTTTACACCGAAGTTCATAAAAATTGAATATGTGTGTTAAGAAAGTATAATTAATTTGTTACATCCAATGGGCAGAACAGTGGCTAAGTGGTTAGCGCTTCCGTCTGGCAGTACTAGGGTCGTTGGTTCGAATCCAAGCCACGACACCACCTGCTTGGAGTTTGCATGTTCTCCCTGTGCCTGCGTGGGTTTCCTCCGGGTACTCCGGTTTCCTCCCACACTCCAAAGACATGCTGGTAGGTGAATTGGCTCCGGTCTAAATTGGCCCTAGTATGTGTATGTATGAATGTGAGTTAGGGACCTTAGATTGTACGCCCCTTGAGGGTTAGGGACTGATGTGAATGTACAATATATATGTAAAGTGCTGTGTAAAATTGACGGCGCTATATAAGTACCTGAAATAAATAACTAAATAAAAATATGTTTGGGATGGACAAAATACCTTTTTTGTTAAGTTTGTTAATGAGAAGTTCTGAAGAGCTGCTTGGTTTTTAAGAGGACAAAACACATATGACCTTAGAAGAGGATCAGGTCTTTAAACACATTTGGCTACGTTTGTTGCACCGATGTAGGATTCTGGATCGGTGCAATGCAATTTGCAATGTATGTATGTATGTACAGTATGTATCTATTTTCAGACTCTGCTCTACATCATACTCTGTTATAGAATATAACAATGGTCAACAGGACAAAAAGAAAGAAGAGCGTCTCTGGTAAGGACACAGACAGCATTAAAAAATGTGGCAGAGGTTCTTACCCTGCCACATTAAATCCAAAACTAAAAACCATGAGGGCCAGGCCAGGTCCAGTAATAGTCAAAACAGTATAATACAGAATACAGAATGTGTAAGTGACAGGTTCAACAACTAAACTATATCAAAACTTGATCTACTTGCAGAACTAGAGTTGTATATAAAATAAACATACATTATTTCTTTCACCAATCCTTTCATCAATCACATCTTTCATTCTGTCCCCACTTCACATCCACGATGGACTCAGACTTTCCACACAGGAACCTCAAGGTGAACTTTGTGGTCAAGGTATGTTAGCTCAGAGACTTTTAGGAGCTGCTAGGGAATATTTTTGTTAAAATCTAGACAAATTTGTCCTTCTGGGCTAAAACACAAGATTTTTGTGGTTACCGATGTAGGCACAAGAAGTGATTACCATCTCCCAAGGAAACAGTCAACCTTCATCTTATGTTAGTTCAAAATAGCCTTGAGGATTAGTAATACCCCCTTGTAGATATATCTAACTGGAAGTCTATTTATAGAAGGAAAAAAGGGCTTCTAAAATGGGCACCAAAGTCTTGATTCCAAGGCAAACTAAATTATTTCAATACATTTATATATCGGAAACATATTATGCAGCGATGTACAGAGGACAGAAAACTGCTCATATCAATCACAGAAGAGTTTACAAATGCAATGTCTGTCTGGTGTTATCAAAGTATGCATACACATAACGGCCAATTTAGAAAGAAGCATCTGGTCTACCAACACATTTTTGGATAAGAACAATGGCAGGAAAAACAGTTTATTTTTTCATGTAACAGTTTTCAAGAAACAGGCATAAAAACCTCTGTGATTTAATCAAGCAAGTTCGGGAACCTCTGTGTCTTGGAGAACCACTCACAGTGGGATTGATTTACTAAAGGTGGAGCAAGCAAAATCTGGTGGAGCTCTGCACAGAAACCAATCAGCTTCAAATTTTATTTTTGTCAGAGCTTAATTGAACAAGCTGAAGATAGAAGCTGATTGGCTACCATGCACAGCTCCACCAAATTTTGCACTCTCCAGTTTTAGCAAATCAACCCCACTGTGTTTTAGTAACTTATAACAGAAAATAAACACATTTACGAATACTGCTGTTGGTGCACTATTTAAAATACCCTGTTAGGACACAAATATAGGAGCTGTCATTGCTGACCATCTTCTGAAAATGCTAGTTACCTGGTTGTGTCTTTTATGGATACTTCTGAGTCACATATTTAGAACAGGCATGATAATGAAAGGTCAGAAATATGCCTATACTAATATCAAGTCAGTGATGTCCAAAATATTGAAGTCATCTCATCAGAATGCCAGCCAAACAACCAGCTTTTTCAGAAAGAGAGGTCAGACACGCACCCTACATATTTCTCTCAGAAATTACTGTCAATTGAATGTAACACCTACATGCACCTCAATGCAACTGACAACTGCCATTTTGCTGGCTGGCAACCAAACCAACAGAGTATGCACATGTGCAGTCCTTCTGACCTGGCTCAGTGATGTCAGGGAAAGGACAGGCCATATTGGGGCTACTCATCTGACTACAAGATCTGGGGTGACTAAACTGAATTTGTAAGATAGAAGTTAATGATTGGGAAAAAAAGTGTAGCTCTTCTGCAGCTATTGCTGGAAGAGAGGGTGCACTGGCTTAGTGCATTATCCCAAGGGAGTTTTTTAAAAAATGAATAAAAAGCATATATACTCACAAACACACATTAGATAGAATATAGCAATATGGAAAGTGATTGTCCACAAGCACAATGGTGGGTGAGGCCCAGATGGATGAAAACGGCAAGTAGATGGCATCCAGGAATCCAAGCTTACGTGTTTCAAGGGCATTCCCTCTTCACAGGGTTTCTGGCCCTTGTCTGGTCCTCAGAAGCCCCGCAGTCTCCGGCCTCTCCATTCCGAATTCTCCTGGCACCAGGCAGCTGGTATCACACCCCGTGCATGATCCTGAAAACCATGCAGGCTCCCACTCACTTCCTGCTTCTGGAATGTGTGTGTGTTTGTGACTATATATGTTTTTTATCCATTTTTAATGAACTCCCTTGGGATAATGTACTAGGCCAATGCTCCCTCTCTTTTTGTGTTTCTTTGCAGTTTGTTTTTGCATCACCCCAGCCAGTTGAGGGCAGCAAGGCTGCACAGATCCCTCAATTATTCTATTGAGAGAACACAGGACGACTGTCATGAGTCCTCCACACTCATGCAATGGAGATTTTGGAACTGTTACAGACAATCTTCTTCTGTATATGAGTACTCTACAAAACTGTGCAATTTGAAGAAGCATTTCAGTTGCAAAATTTTTTTTTGGGATCTTGTTCTGCATGTAACAGACAACAGTGATCCTATATCTATGAGGTGTCAGAAGGAAAACACAAGGCTACATGTAAAAGTATGATTCAAATGGGGGAATAACCAGGATGTGAGCAGGACTGGTCGCACTTCTGTAGATCTCTGTGGTCCTCCTGCATTAATCCTGCTTCCTCTGGATAACGACACCCCCGACACCTGGTTTCTCTTCTCCTACCTGACCCAGCAGCCCAAACGAGGCTGGAACTCAGGCCCCTCCTCCACCATCTTGCCTCTGGCTCACCTAATCCACGCTGCCCGGCAGCAAAGACGGACTCACCAGCAGGAGAGCCCGCGCCAGACCTGAACATCCCTTCGGCCTCCTTCACTACTGAGGCGGAAGCTGGTGCGATTACCAAGCTGATCCAAGAAGCCATCGATGGCTGTAAAGCCATCCTCATGATCCGTATTGACCACCTGGCAGCAGAATGATACGCCATGATTTGGATAAGATCCAGGCTGACCACAGCGGAGGAGTGTATCTCAGATGTATACCACCACTTCTTACAGTGCCCTGCTAACAGAGCTACAGGAACGTGTAAGAGTGTTACAAAATCAGGCGGACGATGCTGAGAACCGCCAGCGCTGGAACAATGTGAGCGTGGTGGGACTCCCAGAGGGGCTGTAGAGCGCCAGGCCGGCCGTATTTGCTGAGCAGTTTTTCAAACAAATGCTGGCCCTGAATGCGCTCTCTGACCTATGTGCTGGAATGAGCCCCATTGAGTTCCCAAAGGCTCACGCCCTCCTGGAGCTACCCCCAGACCGTTCCTAGTATGCTTCTTGAATTACCGGGACATGGACATGATCCTGGTGGAAGCCCGAATATGCCCTGACCTAACGCATGAAAATGCCAAAGTTATGTTCTTCCCAGATTTTTTCAGCTGAGACCCAAAGGAAACATTCCTTCACAGCAGTACGGAAACGCATGTGGGTTAAAGGCCTTCAGTACAGTGTACTGTACCCTAAAAAGTTCCAGATTCAACACAAAGGAGCTGTAAAGTTCTTTGATTGCCCGCAAGAAGTTAATATGGCTTGATATAGTACAATAAGAAAATAGATTCCTCTTTAGGATGTTGCTGTCTTTCAGTGCCTTGATCCATCATATGCCACCCGACTCGATACTGGACTCAGCTACCTCTCTGGGATTATGTTACTGTTCCCATGTTTGGGCCATAGTTTATCCTATTGCCTTGGTGCAATAACGCACCTCCTGAGCTTATCTATATATGATATCCTTGTCCTCCTCCTATCCTGTGAGGGGGGTTGCTCCTGGATTGTGTATGCTGCTTCTCTACGGAGCTCATAAGGATAAAACATCATGTCAACAGCCAGTAGAACTTTCATGCACGGCGGTGGTGCCCTCCACACTTTGTAAGCTCTGGGAAAAGGCTGCATACTGGAACCTTTTTTTTTTTGTTTGTTGATGCTTTTGTTTTCTGGTATAACAGCAGGGATGGGGCTTGACTTGACTATTGGGACCCCCCCCCCTACCTTGTCCATACTGACCCTCCTCCTACTTCGCGGAACCTCCTTTCAGTGATCCCTCCAGTTGTTCTCGGACTCCTTCACTTCTGGATTTGAGGTCTACCTTCACTGCCTCAAATCCAGAGGCTTGCCTGTTTAATATTTGCATATGGCTAAGTATGTTAAAATTGTATCACAGAATGTTAGAGGCCTTAATGACAAATTTAAAAGGGCTGCGGTCTTCCAATTTTTAAAGCCACTTAAACTGCATATCGTCCTCCTGCAGGAGGCACACTTGTATGGAGGACCACGATAAGTCACCCTCAGCTGAATCCTACACTGCTTTGCTGGAGACGGGGTATCTCCTCTCGGTGCATTTCTCTGATCTTACTCATACAGAATGTAGACACAAGGCTGAGTCTCTGTTCACCCAAAGTGATAAACATGGTAAGATTTTGGCCTTGCTTGTAGCAGATTAGAGGTCAACTCCTCCATACTATTAAGATGGCTGGGGGGACCTGACCACTGACCTATTGCAGATTATGGAGGAGTTTGCGCATTATTTCTCCACCCTATATTTGCACATATGAGGCTGCCTCCCTGAGATGTTGCCTTGCTGCTCTGAATCTTCCAGTACTTTCAGAGTCAGACAGGGAATTTTTGGAAGCTAAGATAACCCCCCTTGAGTTTGAGGCTGCTATTGGAGATTTTTCCTCGCACAAGGCAACAGGCCCTGATGGCTTCTCGGTTGACCTATACAAAACTTACTCTGAGTTACTAGCCCCTAAGCTCTGTGCCTTGTTTGAGCACTGCTTGGAGAAGAAAACTCTGCCTCCTTCAATGCTAGAGGTGCATATGGTCCTCTTTCCCAAACCAGGGAAAGATCTCACAGATTGTGCATCATATAGGCCCTATAGTCCTGATAAATACTGATTTAAACATTTTGACCAAAGTCCTAGCTACCAGATAGGCAACGGTTATTCCGTCCTTAATAGATGTCGACCAAACTGGCTTTATGCCAGGTAAATTGACTGACACCAATCTTCAAAGGGTATTCATTCACCTCCAACTTCCCCAGGAAGATCAACTATCTACTAGGGTTTTAGTATCAATTGACAGAAGGTATTCGACTCTGTTGACTGGGGCTTCATGTCTATGGTGATGGAAATTTTGGGCTTTGGACCACTCTTTCACTGATGCATATCAATACCGTATAGTGTTCCCTGGGCGGCGATCAGGCTTGGACTTTCAGTTTCCCCTTTCTTCCCCATAGGTAGGGGCACAAGGCAAGGCTGTCCACTTTTGCCTTTTTTGTTTGCATTAATGATGGAGTCACTGGCTATAGCTTTGAGAGCTTCTCCAGAGGTGAAGGCCCTACAGGTGGGCACCATCGAATAATGCCTTGCATTGTACAGAGATAATTTGATCCTCTTTCTCCAAGATCCAGCTCCATCCCTACAAGCAGCGTTACGTATTCAAAATTATTTTTCCACCTACTCTGGCTTGTGGGCAAACTGGTCCAAATCGTCTATATTGCCTTTGGACTCTGGGGCTTGAGCAGTAGCTGACCCTACTCTTTCACTTCGCTGGGTGTCTCAAATAACTTACCTTGTGGTTCAAATAACGACAAATGTTGCAGACTATATGAATCTCAATCTCACTCCCCTGATAGTTTTTCTGAAAAAGCATGGCAAAATCTTCCCTTGTCCTTAATTGGCAAAATTAACCTTATTAAGATGAAAATATTCCCTGTTATCCCTATATTTTCTATATCAGGCTCCCATGTAGGTTCCTAAATCCTATTTCAAGAAACGAGATAGCCTCATTAACTCATTCCTGTGGTCCCCCTCCCCTCCACCGATAGGTCTAAAGGTACTGTAGGAGCCCTGGGGCCAGGGAGGATTAGTGCTACCAGACTGCCAGAAATACTATCTAGCAGACCAAATGGCTTTTGTAAGGTCGTGCAGATTTGGTGACGGTACTGGAGGCAGCGGTTTTAGGGTCCTATGAAAGCCTACGATTGGCACTGTTCAGAGGAGCGAGCTCTTCTCTTCCGCCCATGAAAACCACTATCAGGGCTTGGGAACTTGCTTCTAAACCTGAAATGGAAGGGGTTTCGCCTTCCTCTCCTCTTTGGATGAATCCATATTTATCTCACTTCCACACTATAGCGGACCTGGGGCTGTGGATGTCTAGAGGCATCAAAAAGTTGGGTGACATATTCAGAGATGGCAAACTGCTCACATTTGATCAGTTAAAACTAAGATATAATCTTCCAAATTACTATTATTTCCAATATCTTCAACTGCGTCAAGCGCACCAATCTCAATTTAGCAGTTTGACCATATAGACTCAGCCTTCGGTCCTTGGGAGTCTGTTGACAGATGATTCACTTGAAAAAACCATATCAGTGGTGTACAAGGAATTTTTCCAAACATCCTCCATACAGATGCAACACTGTAGGGAAAAATGGAGTGTGGAAGTCCTGGGTATCCAGGGGGAGAACTGGGATGATATGTGGGACCACCCATTCAAACATTTGGCATCAGCTAAAGATAGATTCACTTTATATTTCTGCACAGAATATATTATACCCTGGCCAGGCTGGCCGGAATATACTTCACTCCTTCAGCGGAGTGTTAGTGTTGTTCCCATTCCCCTGCTGATTTCACTCACATATTCTGGCACTGCCAGCCCATTACTGTTTTCTGGAAAGACATTACATTGTGTATCGCAGAGGTCCTCACAACCTTGGTTCCTCTATCTCTGTATGCCTCCTGGGCCTGGTAGATGAGGTGGTTCCATCCAATGCCCATAGAACCCTTCTCAACATGTTATTATTTTATGCTTGTAAGGATATTATATTGCTCTGGAAGAAACCCACTGCTCCAATGGTTTCCTTCTGGAAAGGTCTAATAAATATGATGATCCCACACTACAAGGCCACTTACCTATCTAGGGGTTGTGTAAAGAAGTCTTGAAAGAGTGGCTTTCCTCTTCTTATACAACGGGGTAGGCCACATGGTGTATTATATTGAGGTCTCTTACAAATTCCAACATACCAGTTAACTATATTATTATCCCTTGTGCTCTCTTATAGTAATGTCTGTGAGGGTATGGAAGTGAGATTTTACCTATTTTGCTTGTTATTCATTGTTGACTGTGTTGACTAAAGGAGGTTATACTGTTGGAGGGATCTCTCTGAATGATAATCATTAGAATTACGGGGGGGGGGGGGGTAGGTTCTTTTAGTTCTGTTAATTGGTCTCTGTTATTAGATTCCAGTGCAAGTTTGTTGCACTATTCTTCTTGTAATTGTTTAGGGCCCTGCGAGGCCTGTATTGTGTTTGGCGCCCTGTGAGGTGCAATGTTAAGTTTCATATCTGTTTTCATGCACAATTTAATGAAAAAAAAAAAAAACTAAACAAAAAAAAAAAATAGTATGATTCAAAAACTTGTACGTTCCACATATAATCATCTCTAGGCATATACAGAACAAAGCGCTGAAAATAGGCAGCCAAGGGCAGCAGGTCTGGCCAGACACAGAACTGCACATTTCTGTTTTCAATTTGTCTAGATGGTGAACATCTGTGGCGTATTTACCCTGATGGCAAGAAGTGATGTATAGAATCAGACAGGAAGCGCACTCCCCTTTCCTCAGGTGACCTGCATATACACTTTTATTTATAGCAGAATATACAGTGTTAGAAGTGATATGCTGTCAGCTTTATATTCGTTAAAAGTGCATATAATTCTTTATCTCACGTGTCAGAGAAACTGGTTGTCTTATACCTAGCAGAATGAAAGGAAATGGCCCTATTTCCATATCACACACACACAAAATAGATATATTTTTCCCACTAAGGACAGAGTAGGTCACAAATAAGACTTATCGTGAGATTACAACGTATGATTTTCACAAGCGAAGCGAGAGATTTAGGCTTCATGTGCCTGCCAAATTTTCCTAATAAGGACAGTCCAAGGTTTTGAAGATGTCCCAGGATATTTTAGCTTCTAGTTTTCCATTTCAACACTAAGAGTTGCAATATATCTTCATGATAGATTCATTCCTTATAGTAAACTTTTCTGTTCATTTTGGCTTAAAATGGCCCACAGCTCACATGATTCAACTTACAAAACTATAAATCATCAGAAGAGTACCTTGTTCTTGCTGTGGTTAAAAAAACAAAACAAAAAAAAACAATACTGTGTCTGAACTTCGATCTAAAGACTAGACAAAGTCCCACGACAGCCAGTAGCATTGTGTACGTTTCACATCATAACCTGCAAGGGGTCTGTTTTCAGACAAGGATGGAACCTGTCTGGGATACTTGCAAAGTGTCACCAAGGTACAATCACTCTGCAGCACTGATAGCCAAGAAGCACAGCCAGCATCGACTGCTAGTTAACTGTCTGACCCAGGGGCGGACTAACTCATGGGGCCTCCGGGCAATAGGGGATCATGGGGCCCCTGTGTCCTTGCCCAAACTCAAAAAAGCCTATGAAAAAAGTACCAGGGGCATCTCATGGTGCCCCCTACTGACCCCGGGCCCTTGGGCAGTGCCTGAGTTTCCAAATAGTCAGTCCACCCCTGGTCTGATCCCATACTGAAATTTTTTTTTTTTTTTACTAACTGACTCTAGTGATAAAGGTCAGTCATGAAATCTTCCAAACGTTTAGTCCTCATGCACACCGGATGTTTTTACAGCTGCTGTTTTTGGCTTTTGGCGTTTTTTTCTACAGCCAGTAAACTCCCCAGCATGTTGTCCTATGTATTCATGCACACATAGACTGTAATTAGCATTTTTTAGCAGGCGCGTTTTTTGGCTGGAAAAAAACCCAGAACTAGGTTTCTAGAGGAGTTTTGTTAGCTGTAAAAATGCTTTAATGCTAAAAAATGCAGTAAAAAGCAGTACAACCAACGTTTTTGGACTTTTTTTGAGCAAAAATAAATTTTTTCTTTGTAAATAAAACGCTAAAAACCGCAAACGTGAAAAAAACAAGGCAAAACGTTGCTAAACGCTAACGCAAAAACGCTAAAAAACGCACGTTTGTAACGTGACTTTACACAGCTAACGTTACCAGCGTTAATAAAACGCCCAGTGTGCACGGAGCCTTAGGGTTCATGTACACTGCAGCTGATAAACTCATGTTCAAAAGCTTTTCTGCTTTTTTTTTTTTAGCAGCCCCTGAACTCTCCCTAATGTTTTACTATGTGTCCATGTACACATCGTCGCTTACAGTTCTTTACAGGCAGTTGAGTTTACAGTCGTTTTTTTGAACGCAACAAACTTGCTTTCAGGAGTAGATTTTATCAGTGTTTCAAACGCTAAATTCTTGTAAACACTTGTAAAAGCGGCTAACCGTGTTTATAAGCATTTGCGTTCATAAGCGTTTGCGTTTAGAACCGTTTTTAACTGTTCCATATCCAGATGCTGTCCAGATCCTTTTTTCATCATCACAAATGCATGCAAAGTGTTTTCCATGTATTCAAATGGACCCAGTACACCAGCGCAGTCAGTTCCAGGTTTCGCGTGAAGAAAAAAATGGTAGAATGTGCTGCATTACATCAAATCAGTGGCCCCACAGAGCTACACGGGGGGCGGAGCCTAACCATGGCGGCAGCGGAGATCTCGTGGTAGGAGCTCCCGGCCGGAGCCCCTCCGACCGATCCCCCTTTTTTTTTTGACCCACAAAATTCCCCTGAAGTATGGAGCCCTAGAAACCTGAGACCTACCTCGGATTGGCAGGCTCCCTTGGCTGAGCGGCGGCCCGCGGGAGGAAGAGCTGGGGAACAGAGATCACCCGAGAGAGGCAGGGACGCTGAGTGTGGTTGCCGGGAAACGAGGCGCGTCCGGGACATGTGACCGGCCGCAGTGCATCCCTGGGAAGCGAGGAAGCCGGCCGGCCGGAGGCTGACGGGGAACAGGAGAGATATCGTCCTGTTGGACAACTAGCCACTTTTGGAACCCTGTGGGGGTGAACTGTGAAGAACTGCCTGCTCAACAAGAAAATGGAGGAAAGTCCTGGAGGGTCCCCCTGAGAGCAAGAGAGTCGACCTACTGGAGGAGCTGGAGAAATGGAGCCTGGAGCAGTCTCATGAGAGGAGCAGTGAGGGTGAGTGGCTCCGGCTGTGGCCTTAAACACAAAAACTGTGCAGATCTGGGAGAAACTGTATCAAGTTGAAGGAAGGCAAAGAGTGAGAGAAAAGGGGGGGGGGGCCCCAGAGAATATAAAGAAGGAGAAGAGCGTAAGATGTAGGCAAAAACACACAGAAAAGTTAACAGAAAGGGCTGGGATCTCTATTTCTATATCATATTGATTTCTTTTTCCTGTGTAAAATTCAAGTTTATGAGAGAAAAATAAAAGAAACAGAAGAAATGAAAAATAAAAGTGCAAAGGGAACCGGGCCTAAAGGGACCCAAACGGGTACAATTAAAAAGTACACATCCCAGGGAAACATGACCCCTGAAAGGCGGCAGAGCAGAAATGACAAAGGAGAATCAGACTTAAGTATGCAAAGCAGTCCTAAACAATTAATGGATTTGGATATCAGTAGTCAACAAATATCAGAGACAGAAAAAGATCTACAAATCCCAAATAAAAGAGATGACAGAAATGTTTAAAGATCTGGAGAGAATAATAAAGCAAGAAATGGTAAATATTCGGAGGGATCTGGGGCAGCTGTTGTTAAGAGTGGAGGAAACGGAGCAGAAAGTTAAAAACCAGACCCAGATTATTTCCGAATTAGAAAAAAAGATAATTAACATGGAAAAAGTTCAGGAAAAATTGCTGTACAAGGCGGAAATTCAAGAGAATAGAGAAAGAAGGAGAAATATAAGGATAAGAGGGGTACCGGAAAGCCTAAAAGGAGAACTAATGGAAGAGGCGGTTCGCAAAATACTGAACTTTATAATGGGAAACTCTGATATGGAAAGGACTAATATAGAAGGAATCTCTAGAAATGGGAAACTCCAGGGGAACCATGAGAAGGATAGGCCGAGAGACATACTAGTTAAATTTTATGAACTGCAGCAAAGGGAAAGAATCTGGAGCAAAACTAAGGGAAAACCAGTAATAAAATATGGAGAAATGGACATTCAAATATATGCGGACTTGTCACCGGAGACTCTCCGAAGGAGGAGAGCTCTAAGGCCTTTGCTGGAGCAGATGAGAAAACAGAAGGTGCAATATAGATGGGGGATACCGGAGTGCTTAATAGGATGGAAATATGGAACAACAGCCCAATTGAGGTTCCCAGAGGACTTGAGAAATTTTTGCGATAGACTGGAAATGCAGAGAATTGAAATTAATGGATGGGAAGAAGAACCCAGGGGAAATAGATTAAAGAGAGGGGAGGAGTGGAGACTGGTGGGGGGGGGGGGGGGGTAGAGCGGGGGGGGGGGGAGTGGAGGGGAGAGAAGTTTTTTTTTTTTCTTCCTCCTTGCCCCCACTCCATCGCCTGTTTTCTCCCTCACCCCTCTAGCTTAACTCCTTTTCTTCTTCTTTTAGTTAAGAAGTATAAGTGGAAAGGGGGTCAATGGGGAGATTTGGATGGAGGGGAGGCTGTCCATGGGAGGAGTGTAGCCCTAAGGATTATATCAAAGGTGGATGCTATTTCCACAAATGATGGTTAGGCAAAGCGAAGGCCTAAAAAGAGGGGGGAGGGAGGGGGGAGGGAGGGGGGGAGTGATGGCAATGATGCCGGGCGGGGGGATGGAAGGGAGGGAGAGGAAAGGGAACGAGGGGAGAGATAGGGGAGAGACGGGGGAGGGGGGGAGAGATGGGGGAGGGGGGGGAAGGATAAGGGAAGAGAAAAGGCTAATGGGATAAAAACGCTCTATAGGAATAAGAAAGAGGAAAGTAAGGAGGAAAAAGGAGTCAGGAGGAAAAGAGATCCAGACTGTCCAGGAAAGAGATTTAGGTTATTTAAAGAACTACAACATAGAAAATCTTCAGTGGTATTTCTGCAAGAAACACACCTAGAGATAGAGTCGAAGGTTAGATTGAGGACCAGATATTTTCCAACATGGTTTTATGCGGACTCACCAATCAAAAGAGCAAAAGGAGTTGCTATAGGCTTTGCTAAAAATATAAGGTTTGAGGTTGAGGAGAGATTAACGGATCTGGAGGAAAGGTTTTTATTTTTGAGAGGTAAACTACAGGGAATTGAGTGCACAATAGCAAATATATACAGTCCAAATAAGAAGCCAGAGACATTCATGAGAGAAGTGCTGAAGAGATTGATGGATTTTAAAAGAGGGTGTATGATTGTAGCGGGAGACTTTAACCTCTGTATGGATCTGCGGATGGACACTAATTCTGGTACGCGGAGAGAGGAAAGCAAGTCCTTGAGAAGGTTAAAGAAACTGATGCATGAGTGTCAATCGGTGGATATCTGGAGAATCAGGAATATGAAGGAGAGAGATTATACTTTCTTTTCGCATGTACACGAGACTTACTCTAGACTAGATTACATATTAGTAGAACATCAAATGATAGAGTGGGTGGGGGAAGTAAAAATAGGAGAAAGCACTCTGTCGGACCATGCCCCGGTTGCAATGAAGTTAAAATGGGGTAGAGAGCAGAGAGAGGGATATGTATGGCAGATGAATGAGGCACTCCTCATGGATGAAGAGATTGGTCAAAGAATTGAGAGGGAAATTGAATGGTTTTTTGAAGTGAATGAGACAGAGGACGTGTCGGTTGCAACGGTGTGGGAAGCGCATAAAGCCTGCATCAGAGGGCTTCTCATTGCAATGGGGGCAAAAAAGAAAAAAGAAAGGAGAGAAAAGATAAACAGATTATTAAATGAAATACGTGATCTTGAACAGGTGCACAAAAGGGAAAGATGTAAGGAGATAATGCAGCTGTTAATAGAGAAGAAAGAAGAATTAGAGAATGTAATGGAGGAAGAAAAAAGAAGAGTCTTTAATAAAATAACATGTGAAAGGTATAGATGGGGAGATAGGCCGGGAAAGTATTTAATGAGAACTTTAAGAAAGAAGAAAAATAGAAATTATATTGAGAAAATAAGAAATCCCAAGGGGGAATTTGTACACTCAACCAAGGATATTGGCAGAATATTTAAAGAGTATTATAATGGGCTGTATAATATCATACCCCAGGACATGTTTAAGAAAACGGAAATAGTAAATAGAGCGAAAAGAAAGATATACCTAGAGGACGTAGGCCTACTGAAATTAAGAGAAATACAACTGAACTCTTTAGAGGAAGAAATAAATTCAGAGGAAATAAAAATATATATGGTTAAATATTATAAAAAATATAAAGAGCTTTTAATACCCAAGATGAAGATCTATATGAACGCCTTGGGGAATGGGATGGAGATGAGGGGAGAATCTTTACAGGCTACTATAGTACTGATACAGAAGGAAGATAAAGACCCCTCGCAATGTGCGAGTTACCGACCAATAGCGCTATTGAATGTAGACACTAAAATATTTGCAAAGGTGCTGGCAAATAGATTAAAAGAACTGATGCCGGAGTGGATACACAGAGATCAGGTGGGGTTTGTCCCGGGAAGAGAGGGTAGAGATAATGCTCTGAGATCATTGTTGCTCATGCAGGAGGGTAAAAAAGGGAAAACCCCAATGATACTGATGTCGATAGATGCTGAGAAGGCATTTGACAGAGTAAGTTGGGGTTTTATGATGGATACCCTGGAAGCGTTAGGACTAGAGGACAAGAGGAATTTCCTTTCCTTTGGAGAGATGAAGAATTAAAATATTTTGGAATAAAACTATCAGCCTCAACTAAGAACCTATATAAAGCCAATTATTTAGCATTATTAAATGAGATCAAGGAGGAGCTGAGGAGGGTGGGAAATGGAAATCCATCGTGGATAGGGCGCATAAACCTGATAAAGATGGTAATTGTCCCCAAAGTATTATACAAATTTCAAATGATTCCAATCAAACTCCCAGAGGCATATTTCAAAGAACTTAGGAAAATGATAATAAAATATATATGGAGAAATAAAAAACCTAGAATAGGGTATGAGACGTTGACTGGAAGTAAAGAGAGAGGAGGATTGGGAGTACCAGATTTTAGGAGATATTATAGAGCGGGGATTATCGCGAGAATCTTTGACTGGATTCATAATCCGGAGAAAAGTTGGGTTAAAATTGAGAAAGCACTGAGTGGAATAAGTTTAAGTAAAAGTATTTGGGTACCTGCACAATATAGGGAATTAGAGGAGAGCACTAGCATGTACACTCTTAACACTTTAAAAGAATGGGATTTACTACATAGACAAAAGGGGTGAGTTTTTAATTCACAACTAATACCACTTAGGAACACAAAATATTTCATCCCGGGCATGGATAGTATAGCAGGGAAATGGATTATAAAACAGGAGGCGCAATTGAGAGACATAATGGTAGGAGAGGAAATCGGGTCATATAAGGATATGGAGGAAAGAAAGGGAGAAGTCTTTAATAAGATGGATAGATTAAGATACTACCAACTGAAGTACTTTTTTGAGAGCCTCCCAAAGCCTATAAGAACTAGAAAAGACTGGAACCCTTTCGAGAGAATATTTGAGTCATGGGGAAATGGAAGACACGGAATGGCAAAAATACACAAGATATTAATGGAACTTGACACTGACACAAAATTAATGCACATAGAGAAATGGGAAAGAGATATGGGAAGAAAAATAGAGGAGGAGGAGCAGAGGAAAATGCTCACACTAATTCACGAAAATATTAGTATGAGGGAAGTAGAAATAAATTATAAGTGTTTGAATAGATGGCACATTACCCCTAACGTGGAGCACAAGATGAATACGGAAATTTCATGAATGTGTTGGAGAGGTTGTGGAGAGGTGGGCACGTGGTATCATATGTGGTGGGAGTGTCCAGAAATACAGGTGTTTTGGCGGAGGATAGTTTATTTGATAGGGAAAATTACCAAAATCAAAATAGGATTAGATCCAGAATTATGTCTCCTCCATATCTCAGAACTCTCGGTGAAAGCATATAAGAGTTCGGGGATATGGCATTACTTGACCGCAGCAAAGAGCCTGATACCCAGGTTCTGGAAGAAAAGAGAGGTGCCAACTGAGGAGGATTGGATGGGTAGAGTAAATCAGATTTCAGGGACAGAAAGATTGTACTATACGCATGAGGACAAGTTGGAGATGTATAATAAAAAATGGAAAGGTTGGGGAGAATACAGAGAAAATGCGAAAGTTATGAAGAGATAACATACCTGGAAGTGGGTTTAGAAGTGGGTTTAGAATTGGGTTTAGGAATAACAGAATAATATAGACTTAACCAGAAAAGAGAAAATGTGGAGTGTGGGAAGGAGGGGATAGGGGGATAGAGGGGGGGGGGGGGGGGTAAGAAAAGGAAGTTATATATAAATAAATTATATAAGGAGAAAATACGGTTTTGATAACTATTTTAATAGAAATGTTGACATGTTTTGTATATGATTTGAAAAATTAATAAATATTTATAAAAAAAAAAATGTGCTCTCTCAAAATGTCTGAAATAGTAGATTTTTTTACTGTTTTTTAGTGCATTCTGGGCATTTTGGAAGGTCTCCTGAGGTTATCTTTAAAAACGCTTCTAAATGCAAATGCTCATAAATGCGCATAAATGCGGTATGCAAACGCGGCTAAACTGACGTTTTTTAACCTACGTTTTCCAGCAGTCAGTTTCCATCGTTCAGAAGTGTTTTCCAAACGTCCCGTGTACATGGAGCCTTACAGTTGCTGCCTGCAATTGCCTGATCCCATGCTGATATCTAACAGTGACAAATAACTATCTGATACTTGTATACCATACCTTCCAAATTTTTGAGATGGGAATAAGGGACACCTATTAACAAATGCATGTAGACTTAGGACACACACCCTGCCACGCCCCCTTAAAGGACAATTAGACAAAAAAAAGATTAGCTAAACCTACAAGTACTTTTTTTTTCACCACTACTATTCCTTTATACTGGCTTATGAAAGTTACAAATGCCACAATTTAGAAACTGGATGAAAGATGTAGCACTGTGAAACACTTTTTAAAAGATAAATAGTGCATTCTATACACAACTACATAGATCAGACCAAAATGAGGGACAAATGAGGAAAAAGGGAGAGAGGGACTTTGATCCAAATCAGGGACTTTGTTCCAAATCAGGGACAGTCCCTTGAAATCAGGGACAGTTGGGAGATATGGTATACACATTCTCAGAAACAACAGGTTATCAGCATGAGGACAGGTAGCTGATGGGCAGTGACTGTTAGAGCCCATTCGCACTAGCGGACATACGTTATGCTTTCCATAATGTGTGCCTGCAGGTGTGCTTTGTGTAGGAGCAGTGTTATGCACTTTTGCACTGTTTACTTCTTTTTAATTTTATTGAAATGGCAAAGATAATATTTCATTCAGCTCCATGCACTGCAGCATACTGTGAAGAGGTATACCGCAGCACGCTGCATAAAAAACAATAGGAAATAAGGAAAATGCCTTGCCTATGAACTGGCCAACACATATTGTGTGAATGGTACCTCCAGCACTGAATGTATGTTAATAGCAAGTGATGGAGGGTCTATTGATGCTAGTGAGAGGTCTATTTTTGCTGGGGAGGTCTATTGTTGCTGTTGGGAATCAATTGTTACTGAGGGGGGTTTATGATGCTGAGGGGATCAGTTGTTGCTGGGAGCGATCTACTGTTGAGGGAGAAGTCTATTGATACTGGCTGCTGGAGGGTCTATTGTTGCTGCCTGCTATGGGATCTGTTTTTGTAGCTGGAGGCCTATTGTCACTAGGGTGAATCTATTGTTGCTGGGGTGGAATTTTGTTGCGGGGGGTCCATTGTTGCGGGGGGGTCCATAGTTGGGGGTTTTGTTGCTGTGGGGTCTAATGTTGGTGGAGGAGGATCTATTGCTGCCTGCTAGGGGATCTGTTGTTGTTGCTGGAGGCCTATTGTTGCTAGGGTGGATCTATTGTTGTTGGGGGTGGAATTTTTTTGCGGGCGGTCCATTGTTGCGGGGGGGGGGTTCATAGTTGTGGGGGGTTCTATTGTTGCTGTGGGGTCTAATGTTGGTGGTGGAGGATTTATTGATGCTGTAGTGGTCTAATTTATTGCTTTTTTTTGCTGTCCTTAAATTCCATACAAATTACTTAGCACCATAGAATAATACTTGGTTCTATATTTTCTAACAGAGGTGGTACTGGGAGGTGGGTAGGGGGTGGAACAAAGGGACGGTGGGCAGAGGTGGGTAAGGGGTTGGAGACAATGGGGTAGTTCCAGCACCTATTCTCTGAGAAAAAAAGCCCTGCTTTCTGTGCTGATGACAATGGTGACCAGGTGAAATAGAGGGTAGACTCTTTACCAGCAGGGACATCCAAACTAAAATATAAAGTTTTGTCTTTGTCTCTAAGACTCCAGCCCTGGTGGAACTATAAGTCTCAGGATGGTGCGTTATGCTGAAGTTTTCCGTTTCACAACAGTGGGCAGACTTTGGAATCTCTGCTGATCATCACATCATTCTGCTATTACATTTATAGACAGCTGACATGTTGAGTTTCTCAGGATCGTGAAAGATGAAATCCTCTTTGAAGATAATCAATGCCATTCGATCCATACATTAATGGTTTCCAGAAACACAGCTCCGCTAAAGCTTTCCTGCTCATGTTGGAAAGGATTTCCCGCTGTTTAATTTTCTACTCTTTGGTTAATAAAAGCAACTGCGTTATGTGATATTTCCACAAAAATAAACATTTAGCTTTTTTTTTTTGCAGTTGCGGAAAGAATGATTTCATGACATTTAAAATTCTTAAGAGACAGACACTTCAAACTTTGGTAAAGTTTTCTAAGAAGCTGTCTGAAAGGTTTTATTTGTTTGTTGTAAGAATTTATGTTTTCCGTTTCAAGGGTTCATTAAAAAAAAAACAAAAAAAAACTGTTCTGTCTTTTGTATCAGAAACATTACAGCCTTTGCTTAGGGAACAACTAAATAAATACAAATATAAAGAAGCAGTATGTGCTGGAAAAAAAAATCTATATTGCTGAACTGCAGAAAATAAGTAAATTGCACACAATGCTATTTTGGAGAACTGCAATGCTCTATACACAGTATAGAGAGGTATAGTGTTGCACTGCAGTGCACAGTGTACATCTAAATTGGGCCCATATTCTAAATCCATCTTGGATTCACGGACCAAACTCATACAAATATGGAGTTCATATACATTGGGATGGGGGAATAAAATATAAGCACAAAGTGGAACTAAACTCTAGCCAAGGAAGCTTCCATCTTAGCCTCTGTTTGATCTGCAGTTGTCATGGTGCTGCACATGTGATCAATTATGACAACCTCGTAGATAAGATGAACTGTATTTTTCGCTCCATAAGACGCACTCCCCCCCCCCCAAAAAAGGGGGGAAAATGTCAGTGCGTCTTATGGAGTGAATATGGAGCGGCCGGTCCGGCATTTCTGCCGCCGACACCGTGTCAGAATACCGGGCCAGCCACTCAGCTCTTCTCTGCAGCAGGACCTTACATGTTCCTCGGTCCAGCGCTATACAATCTTCCCGCGCCGGCATCTTTAGTGTGGGCACTCGGCTGTGACAGCCGGGTGCCCACTGCACATGCACGAGAAGCGATACACTTTTTGAATGGCCCAGGGTCTTCTGGGACCTGTCATGTGTCCCAGAAGACACCGGGCCATTCACAAAGCGCAGCGCTTCTCGCGCATGTGCAGTGGGCACCTGGCTATCACAGCCGAGTGCCCACACTAAAGGGAGGACAACTCCGCGGAAGTAGGAATGGGTACCTGTCAAACTCAGGTACCCGCTCCCCCTCCCTCCCCAAAGGTCCACAGTCTCTGGCCATCTCCTGTACTGTCTGCAGTCTCTGGTCATCCCCTGCACTGTCTGCAGTCTCTGGTCATCCCATGTACTGTCTGCAGTCTCTTGGTCATCCCATGTACTGTCTGCAGTCTCTTGGTCATCCCCTGTACTATCCGCAGTCTCTGGTCATCCCCTGTACTGTTTGCAGTCTCTTGGCCATCCCCTGTAGTATGTCCGCAGTCTCTGGTCATCTCCTGTACTATGTCTGCAGTCTCTGGTCATCTTCTGTGCTATGTCTGCAGTCTCTGGTCATCTCCTGTACTATGTCTGCAGTCTCTGGTTATCTCCTGTACTATGTCCGCAGTCTCTGGTCATCTCCTGTACTAAGTCCGCAGTCTCTGGTCATCTCCTGTACTATGTTCGCAGTCTCTCGTCATCCCCCTGTACTATGTCCGCAGTCTCTCGTCATCCCCCTGTACTATGTCCGCAGTCTCTGGTCATCACCTGTACTATGTCCGCAGTCTCTGGTCATCCCCTGTACTATGTCTATAGTCTCTGGTCATCTCCTGTACTGTGTTCGCAGTCTCTGGTCATCTCCTGTAGTTTGTCCGCAGTCTCTGGTCATCCCCTGTACTGTGTTCGCAGTCTCTGGTCATCTCCTGTAGTATGTCCGCAGTCTCTGGTCATCCCCTGTACTGTCTGCAGTCTCTGGTCATCTCCTGTACTATGTCTGCAGTCTCTGGTTATCTCCTGTACTATGTCCGCAGTCTCTGGTCATCTCCTGTACTGTGTCCGCAACCTCTGGTCATCTCCTATACTATGTCCGCAGTCTCTGGTCATCTCCTGTACTGTGTCCGCAGTCTCTGGTCATCTCCTGTACTATGTCTGCAGTCCATTGGTTCAGAATATTTTTTTTCTCCTCTAAAACCTAGGTGCGTCCTATGGTCAGGTGCATCTTATGGAGCAAAAAATATGGTACTTGTTTATCTGCCACCATCTCTTCTCTCATCCATTCAAAGTGCTGAATGTATAAAGCTTGTCTGAGAGCTCAGAAAACAGGGGACAGAAAGCTGAAGTTACACTTTGCAAAGCTCAGCGAGGAGAGCTCTGAGATCTGATTGGAGGGAAGAGACACACTCCCCTCCACACAGCACACAGGAACAGAGCTGAAGTTGTAAATCTGCTGGAGCTCCCTCACCATCACCATTTTTCTGTTGGTGTCAGGAAAACTTAGCAGAAGTGACTCATGCTGATATCAGAGGAACAAAGCAGCAGACAGAAATGACACTTAATGCTTTGGATTGAGACGCGAACACAGAGGGATATTCTTTGTCCATATTTCATGTCTGAAGTTTACAACAACGTTAACTATCATTAGCTAATAGGAGCTTTCCTTATGATGCTTCAGGGTGGGAGATAGAGTGCTGAAAATCTTGGAAGAACTCCAGATTCAGTTGAACACTCAGTATAACGGTGTAAACATGTGTAAAATGCACAGTAATAAATATGTTTGGTACCTGCTGAAATATGCTCTAGTTCTGAATATGTTGATGAGTTGCCCCAGGGAATCAATCAAAATGGTAAGTGAAAGGAAGGGGGTATGCAAGCTTTGGCATCTGTAGCATCTCTGTTACAAACTGCTGATGATTACACATACTCAATTCTTCCTGAAAACCTTCTTAAAGAAGTACTCCGGGATAGGCAAAAAAATCACCCATTAGTAAACCCCCCTACACAAAACACTAAACAGTTAAAAAAATTGAGAATCCTTACCATTTAGGAGAAAAGTCTGATTGAATTGTCATGACCTCATCTCAGTAATACAAAAAATAACAGCATCTGCCAAGGAGGAGGTGTAACAGCAGGGATTACATCATATCCTCTCCTCTTTCTCTGCAGTAAAAGGAAACTACAGTTCCCATCAACCACAGGAATTGTAGTGAATGTGGACCGGTACACTAGGCCTGTACATGTTGAGTGTGTCTGAGAGTTTCGGTCTGCCCACCACAGCAAGTGAGGCTGAGTTACAGCACTGCTTCCTGTAGAAAAAACTACAGAAGGGATGTACCAAGACTAGTGGCTGGGGGAATAGGAGGCATAGCAGCCACAGGTCTTACAAAGGGGAAACCATAGAGAATTAGCTATCTGATCTGAAAACGAATAGGCTTTTTCAAAGCAACTACTGAGTGAACCAGAAGATGGATGAGGAAATGAGCAACAAGGACATGTAAATAATTTTTTTTCAGAGTTCTGCTTTAAACATGTGGGAGGCACATTAGAATCCCTCTGAATCCACCCCCATGTCCATATATAATTATAAACTATAGTTACAAACAAAGGTTTAAAACCAGTAACACACATTGATAATGATTTCACAATAGCTAATCACAGTATGTTATATCTTTAAAAATTAAAAAAAGCCTTTAAAGGGAGTAGATACAGTATAATTTGCCTCAATAAAAACCAGAATTATAGAGTGTCTGATGCCTCAGCTTGATGAGGGGGCCCACGATCTATCTGTGCTTGCTCAATGAAGCTGAGGGAGTGTTTACTAGATCAGCACGTTATATTTAAACAAAGAGTTCTGACCTGCCACATATTCCTGCCGATAAAGGCCAGAATATCATGTCCATGTCAGGCACACCCTGGCTGTGTTCCATTTACGGTATGTGTTTTCCCTTGTACACTTGAAAAAGAAATTTAGAAGAGTAGGAGAAATGAAGATCCTGCACAAAAACTGACAATGTGAAACAGCTGTAGGGTCTAGCCACACCAAGTCAAAATCTATCTGGACATCCCAATCAAATTAAAAAAACACTTCAGCCAAAGTATTTGAATATTATTTATTCCGCATACCCAACTTACCTCCCAAGTGGATTTAGTCCCATCATTTAACTATTCATCTTCACTGCAACCCTGCAGCTGGCAGCCTCCTGGCTTCCTACATGACTTGAGCCTATAAACCTTCCAAAATTCAAGCCAAGTGTTCTGTGGTTCTAGCGCAGACTACATAGCTCCTAGAGAGGGAAGCTACATTCTACAGATTTATGTGACAGTTGGCTGAAGAGGGCTTGTGAAAAGCCTGCTAAACATATAAATTATGTATGAGTCTTGACAGTTCACAGTTTGCTCTGCCTTGCTTCTTTATTTAATTATTGCTCCAGTCCTTTCCATGGTAAAGAAAAGCTACAGTAAGGATAATACAGGAGTTGCCATTGCTTCCCAGCTTTTGAAAATGCTAGTCCCCAGGCTGGCTCTGGCTACAATAATTTCTGAATTGCAGACCTGGAACAAGTAGGCAGCCAGTTAAGCGGGATGCCTGACCTGTGATTTATAATTGCAGCAAGCTAGGCACTGAAAATTAAAGTTTGGCTGAGATCACACTGGTGCATTTAAAGTGTAACTGTAGTCAGGAAATGAAGTCTTGGCAGATCACTTCAGCCTGACCCCTTTTCCAGGTATAGCTATGTAAAACATTAAAATAAGTGCCTATTCTGTTTAAAATCCTATAATATACACTGTCTCACCCATATCTGCACATGCTCAGTTGCTCTCTATTTTTCAGCACTGTGCAGAAACCGTAGAGGCCAATGTGTTAACAGCCCTAAAGGTTTACCGCTACACAGGGGCTCTGGGCTTCAGAAAAATGGCAGCCTCCAGCAAGAAGAAACAGGAACAATGCTGGAGGCAATTTATAGCACACATTAATTTTGGTAGCATAATTATTAATGCGAAATGTTCCTTGATAAAAAAACAATTTTTATCAAGTTGTCATGGGTAAAGTTCCGCTTTAAAAGGCAGTATGCATTTTTAAAGCATTTTCTATGCATTTTTGTTGAGTTTTCTGGATTCCTGACTCCCATGCACCTGTGAAACTTGGACATGTGACTCAAAAACCACACCAAAAATGCACCACAGATGTGTTTTTGGTGCATTTCCTATAGAAATCCATGGAAAGTTAATTTTTGAGTCTGGGCACCAAAAATGCAGCATGCAGGACCTTTCAAAATGCACTGCACTCAAAGCACCACTGATTCCATTGGATTTAAAGGAAAATATTTTTATTGCGTTTTTGGTGTGGTTTACAGCTGCATTTTAGTGTACATCAGCGTGAAAGAGACCTTATTTTCACCCTATGCCTTTTTCCCCTGCTGCGGTCCTATATGTTATATAAATCCAGGGAGCATATGCTGGCAAATATCTATATAGTGAAAATGTGCCACAAACAGCACATGGATTAGATTAATTTAAAAAAAAAATATGCACCTCAGTTACACCTTTAAGGTAGATTTAATAATTAAACACCTTTGGAAATAATTATACAGATGTAATTTCTGACCTCCTGAAAAAAAAACTGTTGCCGGACCACCTTGATCACTCTCTGCATTCAATACATTTGAGTCCAAGGACAGGTCAACAGATAAGACAAGTCAGAGGACCATATCTGTATGCTTGTGCAGATAGTAAAGACAGTTGATCAGCAAGATGACAACTAGCATTTTCAGAAGCAGTGGTTGAAGCCTCTGTATTTAAGCCACGACTGGTTTCCTTTGAAAGTGGCGCCAACTAAATATCCTTTGCACCTTAACTGGTCACCATGCATAGCCTTTGAATTGCCAGCATAAGAAACTAGGAGCAGTACCTGTTATACACAATGTGCTGGCAATGAGTATGATGTAATGGGGAGGGGGTGCATTTTGGGGGATGTCAAGCCGTAAACTGCATAATAGCTATTGCCTCCCTGCAAAGAAACTGGTTAAGTTTTAACATTAGTTCCCAAGACCAGTCACCAATATTATTTATTGCATTTTCAGGGTGTGGAGTTCAGTTTGCAGATACAGAGTGGTCACAGTAATTGTAGTAGATCTGTCCATTCCTGGCACAACCCCAAGTAAGATGTCAGCTGCCAGTGCCAGTAGACATTGATAAATTGCTGCACGCTGACTTCCTGCCTTTGTGTCGCTTCATCAATTACATAGAATTTGTTCCAGTGATGGGAACAATACGTCTCTTGACCCACATGGTCTCCTTTGAGCGTAGCTTATAATGCACGCAAGCCGCCGGGACCTCACAGGCCACCGCCAACTCTGAAAATGTTAACGTTATTTGAACAACACCAAACTCACACCAGACATACGTGGCTTTTGAGTTGAAAAGAGAAGTCGCTGGGAATTACATGGTAATCGGATCACGGACACCGATAAACAAAAAAGTCGTGGAAATGCGGTCAGGGCTGGGCCACTGGGATTGCTGGGTAATTTGTAAAAATTACGTGTTAAGAACTGTGCTGAGAATCCATCATGGAGAGTACTGTCAAGGGAAAATTTGTACCTGTGTCCAGAGATAACCTCGAAGTACAAAATGTTGTATATTTGCAGGGCTTTAAAGAAAACCTGTTAAGGTAAGTAAAAACTGCAAACACTGAAATAGTTAATTGTTCTCTGTACAGCACTGCACAATATGTCAGAGCTATATAGAGGTATAATTACAACAGTGAATGACTGTGGGAGGGACAGTAGAGTGTAAGCTCCTCTTTTACGAAGACTGATGTGAATGTTTAGTGATCTCTGAATGGCACTGTGAAATATACAGTGGGGATCGAAAGTTTGGGCACCCCAGCTAAACATTTGTATTAATGTGCATAAAGAAGCCAAGGAAAGATGGAAAAATCTCCAAAAGGCATCAAATTACAGATTAGACATTCTTATAATATGTCAACAAAAGTTAGATTTTATTTCCATCATTTACACTTTCAAAATAACAGAAAACAAAAAAATGGTGTCTGCAAAAGTTTGGGCACACTGCAGAGTTAATATCTTGTACTGCCCCCTTTGGCAAGTATCACAGCTTGTAAATGCTTTTTGTAGCCAGCCAAGAGTCTTTCAATTCTTGTTTGAGGTATCTTTGCCCATTCTTCCTTACAAAAGTCTTCCAGTTCTTTGAGATTTCTGGGCTGTCTGTCACGCACTGCTCTTTTAAGGTCTATCCATAGATTTTCAATTATGTTGAGGTCAGGAGATTGTGAAGGCCATGGCAAAACCTTCAGTTTACGCCTCTTGATGTAATCCCCCGATGATTTCAAGGTGTGTTTAGGATCATTATCCATTTGTAGAAGCCATCCTCTCTTTAATTTCAGCTTTTTCACAGATGGCATCAAGTTACCATCCAAAATTTGCTGAAATTTTATTCAATCCATTTTTCCTTCTACTCGTGAGATGTTCCCTGTGCCACTGGCTGCAACACAACCCCAAAGCATGATTGATCCAACCCCATGCTTAACAGTTGGACAGAGGTTCTTTTCATTAAATTCTGTGCCCCTTCTTCTCCAAACGTACCTTTGCTCATTCCGGCCAAAAAGTTCAATTTTAACCTCATCGGTCCACAGAACTTGTTTCCAAAATGCATCAGGCTTGTCTATATGTTCATTTGCAAAGTTCAAACGATGATTTTTGTGGTGAGGACGTAGAAGAGGTTTTCTTCTGATGACTCTTCCATGAAGACCATATTTGTACAAGTATCTCTTTATAGTGAAATAGTGTACCACAACTCCAGTGTCTGCCAGATCTTTCTGGAGGGATCGTGCAGTCAAACGTGGGTTTTGAATTGTTTTTCTCACAATCCTGCGAGCTGTTCTGTCTGATATTTTTCTTGGTCTTCCAGATCTTGCTTTAACTTCCACTGTTCCTGATGACTGCCATTTCTTAATTACATTCCGAACAGAGGATATTGACATCTGAAAACGCTTTGCTATCTTCTTATAGCCTTCTCCAGCTTTGTGAGCGTCAACTATTTTCAGTTTCAGTTTTCTAGACAACTGCTTAGAAGAACCTATGGTGCTGATTGTTGGGGCAAGGTCAGATGAGTCTGGGCATTTAAAACCTTTGAGATTGACATGACCTGGTCTTCCCAGACGATGATTGAGAACAATCCATGACACTGGCAGGTCTCAGCTTGGCAAAGGGGCAGTGCATGCTATAAATTCTGCAGGGTGCCCAAACTTTTGCAGACGCCATTTTTTTGTTTTCTGTTATTTTGAAAGTGTAAATGATGGAAATAAAATCTAACTTTTGTTGACATATTATAAGAATGTCTAATCTGTAATTTGATGCCTTTTGGCGATTTTTCCATCTTTCCTTGGCTTCTTTATGCACATTAATACAAATTTTTAGATGGGGTGCCCAAACTTTCGATCCCCACTGTATTATTATACAGCATTTAAATAGCACCAACAGTTTGCTCAGCGCTTTACAATATAAAGGGAGATGATACAGTTCAATACAAGAGAGTAAGGAGAGCCCTGCTGCTGGGAGCTTACAATCTAATAAGGAAGGGCTGGTGGTACAAAAGGTAATAACTGTGGGAAATGAACTGATGGGAGAAATAGAAGATTTGGTTATTAGCTGAAGGCAGGATAGGCTTCCCTGAAGAGATAGATTTTCAGGGATCGTCTAAAAGTGGGCAGAATGAGCGATAGTCGGACAGATTGGGGTAGAGAGTTACACAGGATGGAGGAGGTTCTGGAGAAGTCCTGAAGATGAGCATGAGAGACAAGGGAGCTATAAAGCAGGAGGTCTTTGGAGGAGCGAACTACTGTACATACATGCATGATAATACCAGTGTGCATCTGTGAAGGGGACATTAGAGTGTACGCTCCTCTGATACAGAGGTTGATGTGAATTGTTCATTGTTGTCTGAATATGACTGTGGAACATAACAGAGCTATATAAATGCATGATAATAATAGTATCTGTAACTGTGGTGGAGGCATTAGAGTGTAATTTCCTCTGAGTCAAGAGACTGTTGTGAATGCTGTAGTGTCCTCTATACAGAGGTGTGGAAAATGTCAGTGCTACATAAACACATCATAACACTACAGTGTGACTTTAGAGGGGACATTAGAGTGTAAGCTCCTCTGATACAGAGACTGATGTGAATAGGTCAGTGTTCTCTATACAGAACTGTGAAACATGTCAGAGCTATATCTATTGCATAATAATAATAATAATAATAATAATAATAATAGTGTGGTGGGGACATTAGAGTGTAATCTTCTTGGGCAGAAAGTGTTCTAAATAGTTCAGTGTTTTCTATGAACAAAGTTTAAGTTTTAGTTCCATAAATGTTAAATAAACTTTAATAACTGAGCCCCAGTTCATCTCTGTACTGGCTGTAGAACACCTAGAACAGAAAGTTGGTGATTCACGTTTGTGTCATTAGATTGGGTCACGTGAACTTTGGTCAAAGCTGAGAAGCGCTTTCAGGTGATATCGGATCCCTAAGCATTCTGTGTGGGTACATGTCAGCAACATCTGCTTCACTCTATACAGCTAAAGAACAGCTGCAGCTGATTGGGGCTTTATTGGTTTATCATGACTCATTTTGGTTTTTATTATCAGGCAAAACTGGAGGGATCACTGTCCAATGGAGGCCACTGTGGAAAAAAGTCTCAATCACTTCCCTGGCAAGACACACAATGCACAAATTCTGAAAACATGTTTGTTTTTAAACACTATAATGAAACACTACCTTTTTATTCCACAAAAATAATTAATTTAAAAGTGGTGAATACTTGTTTTAAAAAATTCTGCATGCACAACTCTGCTGCGGCTACTGTAAGCTACAGAACGTTATTTGTTCTACAAGCACAGGGGACCTTTTCTTTCATGTTACTAATGGCAACCAGAAGTGCGCAAGTACGAATATATCACAGTAATGCAGAATTAGTTCCAAAACGGAAAAAAGATGGAAAAGGAGCAATAAAAAATAAAAATGAGAGTTGTCTGGTTGTCGTGCTGATTTGCTGAGTTGCGGACCTTCAAAAATGATGTAATTATTTTGACAGTTGCTTCACAGGTAATCATTTTGACCTATACTTCAAAGCACTCAAGCTCCCAGTGAACTGGCAGGCAGAATATCGGCCCAGATGAAGATTGAAAATACATTCTTACAGCTTCACGTCCGCATGAGGAGTGTTGGTGGAAAGGCGATTGGACTATTGTCTTTAAACAAAAAAAATGGGAAAAAATTGACTTGGTCGAGGGAGACTCATCAATGGAGAATGAGCGGGTGAGGTCATAACTAAGACAGGATGTAAAATCGGAATGTGGCTTGGATGTAGAACGTGATCTTTCCAGCGATAAGCTGATTGCATTTATAGCCTCAAAAGGTGCCTTAATTGAAACGGTCATGTAGGAATGACTAAGCCATTTCTGAGCAGCCATTGTCAACCACTCTTGGGTTCTTTTTGTTGTGAAAATACCAGTGGCCTGGCTTTAATGTTGTCTTTAAACATGAGACAACAGTACCTGGTGTATGGACTTTGCCATTCATTTTCAAGGGCACCTCATGCACACACATGCACAGAACAAATTGCACACATGCCACAGTGAAACAAAATTAAGGCAGGTACATTTTTGACCTTTGAGCACCAACCCAATAAAATGAATGGGCATGCTCAACACAACATAAAAACACAAGCTCATGTGGGAATGGGCCCTTCATAGTTTGCCTCTCTGACCAAGAACAAGTAGACACATAGGGGTTTATTTACTAAAGCTGGATAGTCCAAAATCAGACTCCCGTCTGCATAGAAACCAATCAGCTTCTAACCTCAGCTTGTTCAATGAAGCTTTGGCAATGAAACCTGGAAGCTGATTGGTTTCTATGCAGAAGTGAGTCTGATTTTGGACTCTCCAGCTTTAGTAAATAAACCCCATAAGGTCTGTGGCAAATATGGCCCAGAGCTAAGGACCAATAAGCAAGAAGTGTACACTGTACATCACTCACAAGTGTAAGTCATGGGAAAGCACAAGCGTGACTGTGGACCATTTCACTCTCGTCTTCCTGACGGAAATAAAACGTAATTCTACATAACAGCTACAAGGAGGTGATCCATAATATTCAGGGTAATAAGCAGAAAGAATTTCAGCTTCATAAAAAAAAAATTCCTCCCACTCTCAATAGCAAAGTAATTCACAGCTCCATCTGCAAACAATTGCCTGACGACACGACAAGGCAATTCCCCAGCACATGTGTGGCAGAAAGTTATAGCTGGAGAACGGCCATCACGCTAATGGAACACATCTTGGCGCACACGGGCTGGGTGAAATATACCTGTCACATGAAAGGACAAGGATGTGTTTAATTAGGATGTGTGGATTTCTGGCACACTGGAGTTATTAGCACGATACATACGAAGACACAGATTCGCTTGCTGGAAAGCGGAAAAATGGAAACCAAACTTCGCCAACATCTAAGCATGATCCGACAAGACTTGGCTGATGACAAGGGCCATGTAAACAGGAATATATATATATATATATATATATATATGAATATATACATATATATGTGTATATACACACACACAAAGTTCATATACTGGATAAAGAGTATCACTTTGGCCATTATTCACTTAAGGCTTAGGGCTGCCAAAAATGGCCCAATCTGACACCAGTCTAACAAATGGAATTTGAGGCCATCGTTGCTGTTATCATACACCAATATTTCTGCAGGTCACCAGTGCCATAGATTACAGGTACATGTCTCCCCAACCATCATTCTTTAGAAAACGTCTGCCTGCCTGTTAGAAGCACAGGGCATAACCAAACAAACTGCACTACAAAGATACAGCTGTCCACAGTATATGAGGACCAGAAAGTCAAGGAGAAAATTAACTGATCTGCTGGGCAGTTTAACAGACAACCATAATTTGTGTGTGACCGGGTTCAAACACAAATTGGGAGAAGGGTAGTGCTTCTGAGGGTAGGTTTTAGCAATCTGATGTTGTAAACAATACCTACTGACGGTCTTTTCACCTTATCTGGTGGCTGTTAAAACACGTATGTGTTAAACAGTAGACAGGCTTGATATAAATCTGGAGTAGAGTTAGCTTCGAGCTGTTGTCTGCTAGCTCCATCCTGGGTGGGGAGGTTTAAACATGCAACTTTAAAAATTCAATAGACTCTTCATCATTAAATAACTGAGTTTTCTTTCCTGTCCCTGACAACAGTCCAGTGTAGCTGCTAGACTCATACACCTTACCAGCCGATCAGTGCTGCCCCTCTCTGCCAATCCCTTCATTGGCTTCCACTAACCCAACGTATAAAATTCAAAATACTAACCACAGCATACAAAGCCATCCACGGCACTGCCCCTAGTTACATCACCAACCTCATCCACAGATATCGTCCAAATAGTCCGCTCCGCTCCTCCCAAGACATCTTGGTCTCTAGCTCCCTCGTTACCTCCTTCCACGCTCGCCTCTGGGACTTCTCCAGAGCCTCACCAATCCTCTGGAACTCCCTACTGCAGCATGTCCGGTCATCCCCCACCCTGTCAGCCTTTAGGTGATCTTTGAAAACGTACTTATTCAGGGAGCCTACCCCAACTCCACCTAAGAACTGTACTTGAGCCACCTCCATCAGAACACCGCCTACAGCTATCACCTTTTGTACCACCTCCTATAGATTGTAAGCTCCACGAGCAGGGTTCTCCTATTCCTTCTGTACTGAAATGTATTGTAATTGTACTGTCTACCTTATATTGTAAAACGCTGCGCAAACTGTTGGCACTATATAAATCCTGTATAATAATAATAATAGTTGGGGGGGGGGGGGACCTGGTCTAGCAGATTACTACAATCCTGTGGCGTACACTGGAACACGTGGCCTTAAAGTGGTTGAAACCCTTACATATATGCAATGAAGAGATACACAGAGATGAAACAAATCCTCCTACATATGTTATTCCTATCTATCTGCAGTATCCTCTTCTCTACATCCGTTCAAAGTGCTGAATTTATAAATCTTGTCTGAGAGTTCAGAGCTCCTCTGTCAGTGCTCCAGAAAGGTCACCAACATAACAGTTGTACTGTTACCAACCCATGTCCATCACTCAGAATCTAATTGAAAACAACAGAATCTCGGCAGTGTCTAATGACATTAGGCTCTTGGTAGCCAAAGACCATGTGATCTAGGCTGGCTATATGTGGTACTAAATGGGTACTTTTTGCTCAAAGTAACAATGTGATTTGGTCATGCTAACATGTGCCCTACTGATTAGCTGGGAAGGGGTGATTTAAACAACCTTCCTACTTTAACAAAAACATGGAAGTCGATGTTGCTGTGAATCATAGCTTGCCTGCTGGGTTAATAACTGTATAAAAAAATATACATATGTTGCGCCAAACAAAAAATCTATTTAGTGGCATTCTCAGGTATACCTGATAGTTGATTTAGTGATTTAGAAAAAGTTTGGTTTTCACTGCTATCCGGCAGTCCATGTCCATGTTGGCATGGCTCCCTAAATAACATAGCCAGGCATTTCCACCACAAAAAAACCTGTAGTCTTCCTCGCTCTTTGTTTAATTGTAACAAATTGAAAACACGTTTAAATTTCTGCTGAGGAGAAAGTCTTTTTTCAGTGTTCCAAGGTGTTTTGTTTACTCCCCCCAAACTGGCTCACCCTTTCCAATCTCTTCCCAGGAAAATACCGGAGAATATTTAGTTTCTCACCAATAGATCTAGCTTGCCCCCTCTTTATGGAATGCTTTTGTCTATAAAGTGGATTAATGAGGATGGGAGAGGCTTAAACATTGCGAAAATAATGCCTAATTTTCCCTTTCTTTAACCTCTCCAAAGCCAAAAACACGCTACTGTTTTTTAGATTTTGGCAGATCAAGAACTTGAGTTTTAGGTAATGATAAAGAACAACACTGCTAAGCAATGTTTGTATCCAAACCCTCCACAAGGTGCAGACGCAATACAGTTTCAGAAGATCGCACATGTCTCCATTTTCTTCTCAAAGAAATACCTTTTGAAGTAAAGTGGCCCCACATATTATAAAACATCATATATATGCCATTTTAATGTCTCTTCTTTTGAATCTAGTTTTTCTCTGCATAAAACAAATTCCCAGCTTTACTTTGCTCTTTGATTTCTCCTGGAATCCAATGAAAATGGAAAGGTGTGGTTTCCTTCTCGGTGCTAGACTCTTGCCCCACTCAATCCTCTCTGGTTAGGGAAGGAAGCACGTTATACTAAGCATATCTGGACATTAAAGGTGAGCTTGGGCACTCTCCAAACTCATCTCTAACCCAAACTCCTGCCTTTTTGTATATCTATGAGTTGCGGACCAGTTCATTTCTAGGAGTAATGAGCTGGTCGTCTGCAGCTTATAGGAGTACAATAATGTGGAGTTTGGGTTAGAGATGAGTTCAGGCATCCTCCAAAATTAATCTCTAACCAAAACTCCACATTGATGTACTGGGTATTTTAGAGGAAACCAGTCATGAGAGAAATATGTAGTCTGTAATTGCATACCCTCATCTGTCTACCTATCAATTTAATTTTCTGGCTTCAATACTTTGCGAGTCACTGACAAATACAGATTTCATTTGCACCATGCCTGTCCCAGGCCTATGCTATCTGTAAGGAAACCAACATTGGCAAATCGTATTTCCCAGATGTGTGAAAGTAAGTAATCCTTATGACCTTAGTTAACCACTATGATATAGCAGAAATGTGCAGGTGACTATATCCCAGGTCAGTTTATCTTCTTGAGGACCTTGGGAGCCCTAAAACTCAAGGAACACTGTTTAAAAAACTCACCAGCTCCTGCAATCCAAAGTCTGGAATCTCCACGTTCTGTGCTTAACTATTGGCTCTTCACAGTGTTGGGCCAATAAAAAGGCCTGGGAGATGGCAGTAGCAGGTAAGTGACCATGACATTTGGCTGTTATCTCTAGGACCTCTAGAAGATAACTGAGCTGAGATACAGGCACCTGGACACGCCTGCTATATTGCGGAACTGACGGTCTACTCACATTATGAGTACCACAGGAGCTTTTTAAAGTTGTAAAAAGTTCTTATGAAGATTTAGAGGCACCTACAGGCATAAGCTTTTGGACCTGTTCCTGGGGACCACACAGCATTACAGCAAATCTTGAACTCTGCAAAGTCAAGCTCCAGATCCTTTCACTACCAGGCCTAATATTGGTCCCTCGGTGTGATGGGCAGCTTTACCGACCCAATAAAGTAAGGTGGACTAGAACTTGGCTTGCTCATCTGAATGGATTGACAGTGGCCTGTAGATGCTTGAGATAAGCTCATGGAAGTACTTCCAAAAGATTTTTTTTCTTTTGACAGATTTGCTTAAAAAAAAAAAAAAAAAGGTAAAATAGATCTCCAGTTAAAAATGATTTGCATCTGAACTTACCCTTTACCCCAAACGTACCCCACAACATACACTTAATGGAATTCCTCAATCAAAACAAGAATCTCTACTGTATATAGAATACTTAAAGCAGTATTAAACCAAGAAGAAAACATTTATTATATTGCAGCTTACCAATTCTTACATGTGATGGCTGCACTGGTTATCTTTTTTAAGGTTTCTATCTTTTATTTTCACCTGTGATTCAGCCAGTAAGTCTGTTGTTTTCAAAAGAACAAGCTGCCCTGTAGATGTAGAGGTTACAGGGTTGAAACAATTCATTTACCACTGACCGAGGTGCTTACAATCATCAGCTTTCATTTATCTAAAACATTTATCCCAAAAGGAAAAACGGTTGCTGTAACTGCTTTTGCAGTGTTAGGTGAAGTTTGGCTTCAATTTGTTTAGTGTATCTAAATCTGCTAGTACATTTAACACTCCCCTCCACCAAGATTGACAATGCTGCTGTCCAAAGGTGCCCCTGTGCACTTTCATCCAGAGTGGGAGAACTCTAATAAAGTAGGTGTGTTACTGGCCAGATCACCAAGTGAAAAAAAGAGAGGGAAAATGTATAAAAAAGAAAACGAATGCAGCCACCACATCTAATGATTAGTAAGCTGCAATATATTACATTTTGGATTTAATATTGCATCAATTTATGGTGATTTTATGGCATCCTAGGCCTTTTCTAGAAGAAAAATTAGCTAGAATAGTACCAGAGCATGTGAAAGCTGAACAGGCCTGAATCAGGAACAAAGAACAATACTCTATTGCTATTAACCAATGAGAGCTTTTTCAATCTGTTCTTGTTCTGAGATTTTTTGGCAGATGGATTTTCACTTATCCTAGTAAATAAGGTAAAAAAGAGAGCATTCCCTTTGCAAATAATAACCAGTCATATGCAAAGACATTTTAAAAACATATACAGTGGTTAAAAAAGTATTGAACACGTCACCATTTTTGTCAGTAGCTACATTTCTAAATGTGCTATTGACATGAAATATTCACCACATGTCAGTAACAACCCATGTAATCCATACATACAAGGAAACCAAAACAAGTAAGTTCAGAAATTAAGTTATGTCTAATAAAATGGAGGTGCAAAAAGGCATGGAAAGCCAAGACACCAGCTGAAATCTATCAGTGACTAGAAAGCAATCCTGCCCTTTGTCAGTGCAAATTAATATCAGCTGGTTCAGTCTAAACTGATGACCTATAAAAAGGTGTCTCATTACCAATGTGTCACACAAGAAATATCTCATGATAGGTAAAAGCAAAGAGCGCTCTCAAGACCTTTGCAACCTTACTGTTGCAAAAATTACTGATGGCATTGATTACAGAAGCATTTCTAAACTTCTGAATGTTCCAGTGAGCACTGTTTGGGCCATAATCTAGAAGTGGAAAGAACATAATTTCAACATAAACCTGCCACGACCAGGTGCTCCTTGCAAGATTTCTGATGTAGGCATGAAAATAATTATCAGAAGAGTTGTCCAAGAGCCAAGTACCCTTTATGGAGAACTTCAGAAAGACCTGGAATTAGAAGGTACAATTGTTTCAAAGAAAACAATAAGTAATACACGCAACTGCCATGGCCTGTATGTACCCTCATCACGCAAGACTCAATTGCTGAAGAAAAAGCATGTTGAAGCTTGTTTAACGTTTGTCACATAACATTTAGACAAGCCTGTGAAATACTGGGAGAATATAATCTGGTCAGATGATACTAAAATTGAACTCTTTGGGTGCCATAATACACACCATGTTTGGAGGTCAAATGGCACTGCACGTCACCCCAAAAACACCATAACATCAGTGAGGTTTGGAGGTGAGATCATCATGGTGAGGGGCTGTTTTTCAGCATACAGTACTGGCAAACTTCATATCTTTGAAGGAAGGATGAATGGAAAAATTCATTGAGACATTCTTAATAAAAATTTGCTGCCATCTACCAAGATGATGAAGATGAAACGAGGATGAACATTTCAGAAAGACAATGATCCAAAACATAAAGCCAAGGAAACTTTCAGTTGGTTTCAAAGAAAGAAAATAAAGCAGCTAGAATGGCCCAGCCAATCATCTGACTTGAATCCAATAGAAAATCTATGGAAAGAACTAAAGATCAGAGTTCATAGAAGAGGCCCACGGAACCTTCAAGATTTGAAGACTGTGTGGAAGAATGGGCCAAAATCACACTTGAGCAATACATGTGACTAGTTTCTCCATACAGAAGGCGTCTTGAAGCTGGTCACTACCAACAAAAGATTTTGTACAAAGTATTAAATTTCAGTTAGCGTATTCAATACTTTTTCTCTGTGTCATTCCATTTTATTACACATAACTTAATTTCTGAATGTCTTTGCTTTGGTTTCTTTGTATGTATAGATTGCTACCGACATGCGGTGAAAATGTAATGTCAATAGCACCTTTAGAAAGACACTATATTGCCAAAAGTATTAGGACACCCCTCCAAATAATTGGATTCATGTGTTCCAATCACCTCCATGGCCACAGGTGTATAAAATCAAGCACCTAGGCATGCAGATTGCTTCTACAAACATTTCTGAAAGAATGGGTCGCTCTCAGGAGCTGAGTGAATTCAAGTGTGGTACCATGATAGATTGCCACCTGTGCAATAAGTCCATCTGTGAAATTTCCTTGCTACTAAATATTCCACAGTCAATTGTTAGTAGTATTATAACAAAGTGGAAGCAATTGGGAACAAGACCAACTCAGCCAGAAAGTGGTAGGCCATGTAAAATGAGAGTGGAGTCAGCGCAAGCTGAAGCACACAGTGCACAGTAGTCGCCAACTGTCTGCAGAGTCAATAGCTAAAGACCTCCAAACTTTGTGTGGCCTTGAGATTAGCACAACAGCGTGTAGAGAATTTCATGGAATGGCTTTCCATGGCCGAGCAGGTGCATCCAAGCCATTCATCACCAAGTGCAATGCAAAGCATCGGATGCAGTGGTGTAAAGCATGCCGGCACGGGACTCTAGGGCAGTGGAGACGTGTTCTGTGGAGTGATGAAACATGCTTCTCTGTCTGGCAATCCGAAGGACGTGTCTGGGTTTGGCAGTTATCAGGAGAACGGTACTTGCCTGACTACATTGTGCCAAGTGTAAAGTTTGGTGGAGGGGGATTATTGTGTGGAGTTGTTTTTCAGGGGTTGGGCTTGGCCCCTTAATTCCAGTGAAGGAAACTCTTTAGGCGTCAGCATACCAAGACATTTTGGAAAATTTAATGTTACCAACTTTGTGGGAACAGTTTGGAGATGGTCCCTTCCTATTCCAACATGACTGCACTCCAGTGCACAAAGCAAGGTCCATAAAAACATGGATGAGCGAGTTTGGGGTGGATGAATTTGACTGACCTGCACAGAGTCCTGACCTCGACCTGAAAGAACACCTTTGGGGTGAAATAGAGAGGAGACTGCAAGCCAGGCCTTCTCCTCCGACATCAGTGCCTGACCTCACAAATGCGCTTCTGGAAAAATGGTTAAACATTCCCATAGACACACTCCTAAACCTTGTGGACAGCCTTCCCAGAAGAGTTGAAACTGTTATAGCTGCAAAGGTTGGGCCACCTCAATATTGAAAAAACAAACATGGTAGCTGCAAAAAGCAAGCTACCAAAGTAGGTAATGATACACCCAATTTAGGTTTACACCCACACCTTTAATATTTTGGTGAGTCTGAGAGCTTAATATAAGGCCACCCCGGCTGATTTTGGTGGCAATTCTCTATTTATTAGAACTCAATATTGAACCCTACGGACTAAGACTGGGATGCCATTAAAGTTCAGGTGCGTGTAAAGGCAGGCATACCAATACTTTTGACAATATAGTGTATATTTACTGTGAAAAAAGGTGACGTTTTCAATACTTTTTTTACCCGCTTTATATTTTTGCTTTCACATGACTGAATGATTGAAGTCAGCAACATTTCACCTCATTCACTACACTAGGTGAATATTCTCTTTTCAAAGTGAATTATCTCCATGCAAAGTACATTTTTACTTAGCTTAGAGAATGAAAAGAAGTGGTGCTGACTTTAATCATCAAATCAAGTGAGAGTAAACTGCTGTCTTTTAAATTTTCTTTGCATGTGATTAAGTATTCTTTGTAAAGTGAATTGTTACCCCATTCACAAAGTGAAATGAAAATTCCCTAGCAAAAGTGAAAATTAACTTTGAAATGCTTTATTAGGCCACCAAAGTATCTTTTGATACAAAATATCTTCCTTGTCATTTTTTCTCTTTTGTGCATATTGCCTGAGGAATCTGCCATGCAGTGTACATCCTAGCTCTATTCTTGGCATGCCAAGAATAGGGCCGAGTGCCAAAGACAAAGTGGCATTTTCCTTATAATATATTGGATTTGCGGAACCTGGTAGACTTCCCTAAGCTTCTTAAATGTCTTTAATATTCCAACAGCAAAATCTTCCTGCCATTATTTCTCCATTCAAGAGTTAATATGCCTATACTTGTGCGGCCACCATGGCCTCTCTTTATGTATCACTCTTTCCAGAATGGTAAGTCTTCTCTGCTGCCACTAAAGGAGGTTTTTGTTGCTGGTGCAGCTGAATATTCATGAGAGAACTGGGGAAGATTCAAGACACAAGGAACCCACTTGATGAGCACAAACAGATATGTGAAGCAGTGACAGGGTGAGAAAAAGAAACACGCTGCTGGTCCGCCCAACCTCCCCTAATAAATGTATGCAGACCCGTTCTGTTGAATCCTCGATGATGTCATGGCATTATGAAGGGAGACGGGAGCTGACTTGTAAATTTGTAAATGCCATTTAAAATGAAACTCTTTAAAGTTTGTAGTACCATAGGCTGTCTGAAATTTTCAAACATGTCCAGTAAATTATGCATCATACAGTTGTTTTATAAACAAAATCTAATCCTCTTACTTCGGGGAAAAGGATGTCACTCTTTTATGCCCAGCTTAAAATGAAACTCCAGCCAAAACCTTTTTTTTTTCTTTTTTAAGTTTTGTATAAAGTACGGAATGGTTAAAACCAGCGTCATATTTCAGCTGCTGTCTTAACCCCTTATAATGGAGATTCCCTCACTTAGAGTGTGGCCATCAGGAGAAAGTTTAAAACCCCACCAACAGAAATACTTTATATACCTGATTTACTAAATATCTAATTCTCCAACAATAGACTTAAAGCTATAAACCAAATTGGATGGAGTTGCACGTTAAAATTGCCAGTGCAATTTAGCCAATGTCCTTTGGCAGGATAATTATGTGGCTACACGGCAAAAAACATTATGGGAAAATGTGAAACGGTTGTAGCAATAAATCCTCCTGCAGGATAGTCATAGCCATGACTGCTTCTTTCCTGGAAAACTGGAGAAAAAAACAATTTATTTCAGCCAGAGACATCCATGAAAACAGCACTATGGTCACCATGCACCACTAAGATAATTATGTGCACAACAAAAGGGGTCCACCTCAAGTTGAGTTATTTTTACAAAGATCTGTCAAATGTTCCTTTTCTTGCTCTCTACCAGTGCCTTTAAAGGAAGCTATCTGCCGTTCCTTCAGAGCTCCATGCCACAGCTGAGTGCTCCCGCACACATGCGCGGGATTGACGTCATCGTGGTTCTGGTCATTCATACGGCCAGAGCCTGCGAACTCAGAAGGAAGACCAGGGGAAGATGGCGGCACCAGGGAGCCATGACAGCACGGCACTGGAGGGCTCCATGTACAGATAGGTCTTTCATAATGTGCTAGTATGAGGTGGATATTATGACCTAAACCTGCAGAGGGGCCCACTGTTTTGTCTTTTGTCTGGGGGTTTTCAACAGCTTTAAGTACTTGCAAGTTGAGTGGAAAAAGTCAGCTAGCTGTAACAGTGCGAGTGCAGTGAACATGCACAGGCAGCAAGGACCTGCACAGCTGAGATGCAGGCACACACTCTGTTTACATGTTGTCCTGGACACAAAGGATGAATTTTCCATGTGTCTTGCCGCCCTGCATTGGAAACTACACACAACCTTTAAATTTGACTGCTTCCATTCTCTTGCTGATTAACTCACACCCCAACAATATATCCTGATCACTTCTTATTCCTGGAATAAAAGAAACACTTATTTGGCAGAGTAATATAGATGTATTACAGCATTTTTAAAAAGGTGAAATGTGATATGCATGGGAAAACTGCATTGTGGCAACTCTTTGTTCACTATTGTTCTCTAACAAACTTCTTCACAGAACAGCTGTATATAAGATAAAATTACATGCAGGTGGACTATATTTACTAATTAGGTGACTTCTGAAGGCAATTGGTTCCACTATATTTTAGTTAGGGGTATCAGAGTAAAGAGGGCTGAATACAAATGCACTCCACACTTTTCAGATATTTATTTGTAAAAAATTTTGAAAACCATTTATCATTTTCCTTCTACTTCGCAATTATGTGTCACTTTGTGTTGGTCTATCACATAAAATCCCAATAGAATACATTTACATTTTTGGTTGTAACATGACAAAATGTGGAAAATTTCAAGGGGTATGAATACCCCCTGTCCTGCCCCAATCAAGCCACTTCTGTCTACAATAGATCCCTGTCCTCTGCCCTGGACGACCTCGCCCCTCTCATTACACACAGAATTAGACCCCAACCCCACAACCCTGGCAAACAGACGACAAGAGAAGTCTCAAAAAACGCAGCCGAGCTCTTGAGCGTCTGTGGCGTAGGACTAAGTTTCACAAAGACATCAACCAATATTAAACTGCCCTCCAAAAATACAATTCTTGCCTCCTCACTGCCAAGCAGACCTATTTTATCACTCTCATTAACACCTTCTCATCCAGTCCCCATCAACTCTTCTCTATTTCGTCTTGCATCACCTCCACCCACTAACTCACTCACTGCCTAGGAGATCACCAATCAATTCAAAAATAAGACTGATATAATTCCTGATGAATTCTCCACTCTACAGATATCCCCCCCCCCATTCTACACCCCATGTCCACGGGTACACTCAACACTGCCCTTATTGAACCCTGCTACTATAGACGAGGTTGCTAAACTTTTTTCTAATGCCCACATAACCACCTGTCCCCTTGACCCTATTCTCCCTCAAATACTGTGGTCACCCTCTGGCTCTATCCTACACTCTCTAACTCACATCTTCAATCTCTCCTTCTCTTAGGGTATCTTCCCAACACTCCAAAACATGCACTAGTCACCCCCATACTTAAAAAGCCTTCCTTGGACCCCAACAATCTTAACCTATGCCCCATCTCCTTGCTCCCCTTTTCCTCCAAACTCCTTGAACACCTGGTCTACAACCAACTGTGAGCCAAATTAAGTTCAAAATACTAACATGAACTTACAAATCCATCCACAACTCGGCCCCCAGCTACATCACTAACCTAGTCTCAAAATACCAACCAAATTGCTCTCCTCATTCCTCCAAAGACCACCTGTTCTCTAGTTCCCTTGTCACCTCCTCCCATGCTCGCTTCCAGAACTTCTCCTGCGCCTCTCCCATTCTGTGAAATTTCTGACCCCAATCTGTCCGACTATCTCCTATTCTGTCCACTTTTAGGCGATTCCTGAAACCTTTTCTCTTTGGAGAAGCATATCCTGCCTCTGCCTAACGACCCCTTTTAGATTGTAAGCTCTAACGAGCAGGGCCCTCTGTTTCCTCCTGTATTGAATTGTATTGTAACTGTACTGTTTGCCCTCACATTCTAAAGCGCTGCGTAAACTGATGGCGTTATATAAATTCTGAATCATAATAATGTTACTTCAGATAAGTGCACTACAGAGAATGTTTATTCCAGTCCTTTGAAGTGTAAGAAGACAATGACTTTCCTAAGGCCTGTCTCTGTGAAGAACACTGGCTGAAGGAACATGGAAGAAACTGGGAGGGTCTGGGTAGGATTGAGCTCCATAGCACTAAACAGGGGGCAAGAACAAAGGGAGACACCAAATTATATCAGTAAACATGTTTTACTGTTTCAAACCACCACTAGATGCCAGTATACATCAAACAATAGTAAACTGATTTATTAACAATAGAACAACAAAATGTGGGACAGAACAGTATCTAAAGATACTTCATCTGTTGGATGAAGTGGGGAAGAGCTAAATCCTTTGCCAGGTTTATACTTCTGTCTGGGTCCCCAGACAGAAAGTTATGGGAATTTTACATATTAAACCCTAAAAGTAGATGTGGGGAAATCTTTCAATGGGGACAGCCATTCCTGTGATAACCAAGAGGAGATTTCTCATCACTTAGAAGAAAAAAGTACTGGATATTTGACTTGTTTTGAGTCTTGCTCAAAGGTAACATTTTCCAAAGGCTCAACCTCAGTTACAAAAAAAAATAATATATATACATATATATATATATATATATATATATATACACACAGTTGCAAGAAAAAGTATGTGAACCCCTTGGGATTACGTGGAGTTTTGCATGAATTGGGCATAAAATGTGCTCTGAACGTCATCTAAGTCACAAAAATAGAAGAACACAGTCTGCTGAACATAATACTACACAAACATTAGATGTTGCCATGGTTTAATTGCACATAACATGTAAACATTCACAGTGCAGGGAGGAAAAAGTATGTGAACCTTTGGACTTAATAACTTTTTGACCCTCCTTTGGCAGCAATAACCTAAACCAAACGTTTCCTGTAGTTGCAGATCAGACCTGCACAATGATCTGGAGTAATTTTGGACTACTCCTCTTCACAAAACTGTTTCAGTGTAGCAATATTCTTGGGATGTCTGGTGTGAATCGCTCTCTTAAGGTCATGCCACAGCATTTCAATCGGGTTGAGGTCAGGACTCTGACTGGGCCACTCTAGAAGGCGTATTCTGTGCAGTTGAAGCCATTGTTTTGTTGAATTACTTGTATGCTTTGGGTCATTGTCCTGTTGCATCACCCATCCTCTGCGGAGCTTCAGTTGGCGGACAGATGGTCGTACTTTTTCCTGCAAAATGTCTTGATAAACTCTGGAATTCATTTTCCCATCAATGACAACAATCCGTCCAGGCCCTGAGGCAGCCCCAAACCATGATGCTCCCTCCGCCATGTTTTACAGTGGGGATGAGGTTTTGATGTTGGTGTGCTGTGCCTTTTTTTCTCCACATATAGTGTTGTGTGTTCTTCCCAAACAACTCAATCTTGGTTTCATCTGTCCACAGTATATTTTGCCAGTAGTGCTGTGGAACATCCAGGCGCTCTTTTGCAAACTTCAAACGTGCTGCAATATTCTTTTTGGACAGCAATGGCTTCCTCCGTGGTGTCCTCCCATGTACTCCATTCTTGTTTAATGTTTTCCTTATTGTAGATGTGTCAACAAAAATGTTAGCATGTGCCAGAGATTTCTGTAGGTCTTTAGCTGACACTCTGGGATTCTTCTTTACCTCATGCAGCATTCTGCGCTGTGCTCTTGCAGTCATTTTTACAGGACGACCACCCCTAGGGAGAGTAGCAACAGTGCTAAACTTTCTCCATTTGTAGACAGTCTGTCTTACCGTGGACACATGAACATCAAGGCTTTTGGAGATACTTTTGTAACCCTTTCCAGCTTCATGCAAGTCAACAATTCTTGATCGTAGGTCTTCTGAGAGCTCTTTTCTGCGAGGCATGATTCACATCAGACAGTGCTTCTTGAAACCAGTAAACCCAAAACAGGTGTGTGTTTTTTAAGGGCAGGACAGCTTTCAGCAACACATCCAATATCATCACACTGATTGGAGTCAAGATTGGCTCACTCCTGGCTCCAATTAGCTCTGGGAGAAGTCATTAAGCTAGGGCCTCACATACTTTTTCCTCCCTGCACTGTGAATGTTTACATGTTATGTGCAATTAAACCATGGCAACATCTAATGTTTGTGTAGTATTATGTTCAGCAGACTGTGTTCTTCTATTTTTGTGACTTAGATGACGTTCAGAGCACATTTTATGCCCAATTCATGCAAAACTCCACATAATCCCAGGGGGTTCACATACTTTTTCTTGCAACTGTGTATATATATATATATATATATATATATATATATATATATATAAAAGCAACACTCAAATCACACAAATACAGAAAGGTATATTTAAAAAAAACTAGTATCTAGCACTTTCACAGACGGTGGCGTGATTGCTCTCTCAGCCAACAAAGCAGCAAAAGTCTCTACGCCATCGGAGTAGTTCAAATTGTTGGTTTCTCTGACTTTAGGTCTCATTTACCAGGATGTATTACAGTGTGAACCCGGGCCATGTTTGCCCACACGTGAATGCACAGATATCGCTTGCAGGCAATCCCATTCATGTGAACTGGGAACCAGCAGCTACACAGACACAGCTATTAGTTCCAATTTGACAGCCGTGTGTGTGTACAGCCCCAAATGCACACTGCCTACACCCGCACCCATGAGCAAACACAGCCCTCACATGGGTATATGCTGTAGGATGCCCATGTGAATAAGGCCTATAAGTGAAGATTTTGCTGTTTTATGGAACATTTACAAATGTTAATCATGCCTAAGCAGTACTCCAAGAATACCTTTTGATTTGAATTCCTCCTAAAATAATAGCAGTGCACTTCCAGGTATGTGAGTGCCTAGGCACTCCTGTGCAAAGGCACAAATACAGACATTGCAAGACCTGCTTTTATGCAGTAAAACATATGTGTCCTGCTGCTGAAAAGTGCAATTCATGAGTTAAGAAAACCTCTTAAAGAGCCTGTCCACATTACAGCACTGCAGTACAACACAATTCAAGGAATTTCTTGTATGTTAGGCAGATCAGTTTAAATAAATGGCTAGCACACAAACATATTATATGCATTTGTTTGGAATAATAGCCAAAGAGCATTAGAGCCTGTCATTATTTTGACAGGCTGTGGTGCCTTCCAAGCGCTGAAATTTGCCATTTATGCTGTATGGACAGAGGCATACCTAGAATCTCCAGGGCCCAGGTGCAAGAAACTATAAAGGGCCCCCCTGACCTCTGCCTGCCCCCCCCCCCCCCCCAGTGCCAGAACACCAGGGCCCAGTAGCAAATTAGACCTTTGAGACCCTGGCAGTTCCACCACTGGTGTCAGTAGTTATTTATTTATTTAATTTTTTTAATTCTTTTTTACCATTTTATTTTATTTACTATTTTATTTTTTATTATTTTTAACAATTTTTTAGGATCCCTGTTGGGGGACTTTGGTGAGAAATCAGGGGTCTAAACAGACCTCAGATATTTCAACTTTGAAACAGAAAAAAGAGAATAAGGACACATCCCTCATTCTCCTCTGCATCCTGCACTGAATGAATGGACAGAAAGTGCTCTGTAAACACAGCTTACTATGCCTCAGTTATGAATGAACAGAGTCAGTAATCGATAAGGATTCATTAAAACAAGTAGGGGCCGATAAATTAGACATTTACCGGCCCCTTCCCCACTCTCCATCCTGACAGCAACCCCTGACAGCAGCCAGTGGGAGCGGGGAGGTGGGAACCCGGAAGCACTGTTGGGGAAGTACATATGAGCCCAGGGCAGCAGAAGCTGCATAGGAGGGGTGGCATGTAGAAGAACTGTTCCCCTGCATTTTTCTTCTGCAGCCGCTGAAAGCCTGCAGGAGGAAAATGGAGGGAATGGGTCCCTCTATATGGTTCCTCTATATGCCTCCCCATCTATCTAGGTGCACAGGGGGCCGGGTCACAATTGAGACCCCTGTATGTATGCCCCTGTGTATAGGTAAATACGTCAGTGTGCATGAGGCATATAGCTTAGAAGTGACCACAGGTCCCCTTAAACTGTCTGCCTACTCTACTCAAGTGCAGCAGAAACACTGGAAGTGGTTCAGGAACAGCTGACGTACTTCATGATAACCCAAAAATACTATAAAATTTGAAACCTTTGCTTCACAGATATCAAGCAGTTCATGCCCAAATTGGCAGCTGCAGTGTGAGTTTTGCTTCTGTCAACAAATTGGCAGTGAGAAATATAACCAACCATGTGAACCAGGGGTTGAATTGTGCCTTGGCAAGAAACAGGTGCAGCAGCCCAAAGTTGTTACACAACTTACTGAACTTCCTAAAGACTTCTTTATTTTCCCAATTATCTAAAATATTACTCATTGCCCATTTTCCAAACTGCTTGAATAACTGTAATTTATGAACCTTCTACGGTTAATTTAGCCTCTTCTGGATTGGAGGCAACATTTCTGTTGTCTTTTGGTCCTGGGGCTGTTTAGCAACCAATCTGGTTGTGTTCTGCACAAACTCAGGCACTGTGTGTCTTGTTTGAATAAATGTTGGCCTTCCTACGTCCACGGCTGCAGTTGTTGAGTCATACTGAGCCATTTCCCTTACAGCGGAGGGAACGCTCAGAAACTGGTCAAGGGAATAATTACATGTTGTTTTAATTTATGTACCTCATGGAAAATAAAGACATTTCCTTTGGGTCTAAGAACAAGGCAGTATACAGTATAAACCTTGTGCAAGCACTTCAGCATTTTAAAGAGAACCTGTCATTTTAAATAGGGAAAAAAGAATGTTGGCACAACTGCCTTCGATTTCTGTGTCTAGAACCTTTTGTGTTTCAAGAGTATAAACTAAAATGATACCCATTCGGTGTCCACCTGGCTATGTCTGTGAGCTAGGGTGGAGTGAGAGAGGGTCAGGGAGGAGCACAACAGGTCAACTGCAATTTGCAAAACCTGTGAGCACACAGCCTCTTCAGATCTCAGTAGCTGGAGCTATGAGTGCCAGGGTACACAAACAAGGAGCAGGGCGAGTAGTCCCTGCCCACTTTTGAAGCTCAGAAACATTTCACCAATTACAGGAGGCTGCCATGGTTGAAGGGCACATTTTTGGCTGAATGAGTGCATTTCGGCGTGGAGACTTAGGTGAAAAATTCTTGACTATAAAAGTCCCCTCCCCTACAATATTCATGCTTCTAACAGGGTAAATGCATGTTTTACTAGGTTAAGAGTAGTGTTAGGTTAAAAAAGGAACTTTATTCTGCCCCACCAAAATACAGTTAATGTGCCACTTACCTCGTTTTCTTTCTATGCTGCATAAACATACCTACAAGCCCAGCAGATCAAGTGCTGTCCTGTTCTCCAGCACCGTTCTCCTCCTACGGGTCTTGTCCCACGCCACCATCTTCCTGTTGTATGTCAACAGTGGGCTGGCTGTCTCTTCCAGGTTCTTGCAGCCTGCCCTGAGATAATGCACCCTGCACTTACCCATCTGTCCTAGATTGCCCTAAAGCCTCCTCGGATGTGTGACATTGGAATCCCAGGAGGCTCTGAGCTTCTGGGGCTATGCATGTGCAGGCATCATCCTGATATAACCACTGAAACGCTTACGATGTATGGGTACATCGCAGGGTGTCAAGTGGTTACTGATAGTCAAGTAGAAAGGAAACGTGGTTCCCAACATCTGAACTGACCAGACGTGCAGATGTAATATATACCTAGGAATAAAAAAAGTATAGCATATCAAATGGGCAAACAGAAAACATTTCAATGTTTGCAATCTGTAGCTAGTATTTAGACTAGTGACTCAATATAATACAGTTTGCTTGCTGTTTTTCTGTATATATGAATCATAAAACACCTGCACTCTTAGAGTAAATTAATAGTCCCCAGCAGTTGCTTGTACAAACTACCCTTGATATCAAACCAGCATAATAAAATAAAACAGCACCAGTATACCCTCATTTACATATTGATACTTACTAAAGCTGTAGTAATCCCAAAAGCAAATATTTATCATTGCAGCTTAGCAATTCATAGATGTGATGGCTGCATTAGTTTTATTTTTAGGCTTTCTTTCCTTTATTTTCATCTTTTGATCCAGCCAGTAAGTCTGTTTTTCAACAGAACAGGCTCTCCTGCAAATGTAGCAGTTACAGCAGTGATCTCCAAACTGTGCTTGCATTCATCTGTCCCTTGGGGCACTATTCCTCTTACTGACACCAATGATGAGGCACCATTCCTTCCAATGACACCAATAGTGTGGCATAATTCCTTTTACTGACACCAAGTACGTGGCACTATTCCTCCCATTGACACTAAGGATGGGCAGTATTCCTCCCACTGTCCTCAACGATAGGGTGTTATTCCTCTCACTCAACCAAATTTTTTGGCACTATTCCTCCTCCTACTGACCAAAAGTGCAATGTTTTTTTTTCACTCCCCCCTGACCCTAGGTTATTTTCGACTCCCAGAGGCCACAGTCTGGCCACCCTAAAGTACGAAGGCCAGTAAACTGGCCCTTTGGGGTTTTTTCAACAAAAAATTTTATTCAGTTTTACAAAGCAGAACGCATAGTTGTGGTACATCTTTGACAGTGAGAACAGCAGATGCAAAATACAAAGGCATGCTAGGTTCGCATTACAAAACGGGCAGGATATACAGAGTACAATGGACCAGCACCTTCTTCGCACATTCAAAAGATGGACAGTAACTCTGTTCTCATCTCTGTCTAAGAAGCGGGGGATAGGCTCATTAAGGGACAAGGGTGAAAACAAGGAGGGCAGGGGGCAGAGGACAAGAGGTGGAGGAGAGATTACGAAGGCGTAAGAAGGAGGAAAAGGAGTAGGGCCCCCATAAACCAGAAGCGGGTGTCAAGTTAGATTAACAGGTGGCAGAAAATACCCTATAAAAGACAGGTAGTCAGTAACTTTTACAGAGATAGCTGTCTTGCCTTCACCCAAGCCACCCATATCTTTCTGAACTTATGTGGCCTTCACCCAAGCCACCCATATCTTTCTGAACTTATGGGGACAATTCAAGACCAGGTACATCAGTTTATACAGGGGCAAAGCGGCATTAACCAAAGATTTCCATTGTTGAACAATCGGGGGATGAGGCTTTTTCCACTGGAGTAAGATCGCCTTCCTAGCATAAAATGCTGTGTAGAAGACAAACTGTTTTTTTTAGCTTGAGGGACCTCTATGTTGTCACAGATCCCTAACAGTAATTGGATTGGATTACAAGATATCCACAGTTTACCAATTGTGTTAATATTCTTTATGACTCCATTCCAGAACTCCTGCACCCGTGGGCATGCCCAAACCATATGAAAAAATGTACCTGGTTCCGAGTAGCATTTAGGGCAACTGGCCCTTTGTTTAGAAAGTTTGGAGACCCCTGCTGTAGACTAATGAAAATGTGCTACAAGGCACATTTAAAAAAGAAAAAGGACAAGAGCAGACACAGATAGCGGGAACCTACCCTAACATGTGTTTGTCCCTTCTGACTGTGTGCCTTTAGGCTGTTCTCATTCAACTATATTTTCCCTTTAAAGCACTATGGAGGCACAATAAGCCAGGAAAATGCCTGCAGGCCACTGCTGCTGCTTCTCAGAGGTGCTCTCTGCGTGGGACTGGCTGGAATGTGTTTCAAAACAAGATCTCAGCAAATTAACACAAAGGAGCTCATTTTCGGCATTCCCTTTTGCTAACAGTTTGAGTGCATTTTCAGAATACATGACAGGAAACTGCTGACAGGCCTCGAAAGGAGACCCCAAGTGCCCCGAGATTTACAGCCAGGATCCGCAGTATGCGACTTTACACAAGACGGCAGACAGATTATGAGAAGGATTCACTTAAGACTTTGCTTTTACAGTCATTTAAACTCATGTAAAAAAAAAAGAAAACCAGATTGATGTGCTGCTGCAAGGCCATCCCCTGCCAAGGTAACCATGCTCTGTTTTTTCCAGTAGGAAGCTGTGGCGATTCTTGGGGGGGTACCAACTGTCAGATGCACCATCACAGGCAAAGGATGATGGGCTCAGAGGAGCCAAAGAAAACACGGCAAGATTTTGATTTTCCTTTCTTACCCAGTAAAATGTGCTACTGTGCACAAAATCTTCTCCCAAGATTTGAAGCCATCAGGACGTTGTCCAAGCGATGATCTCATGGACAGCTGTTTTCACATTCAAATAATTTTCCATCCATCCATTCGCTTCAAGCCCCCGACTTTCTCCATCCCTACCAAGGCTGTATACAAATTACTTGCAAAAATGTTTATCTCAAAGAATCATGAAAACCTTTATCTACTGTATTTTAATTATTTACAGAGAAACCTTCAATTTAAAGAAAACATCTCCTAAGAGAAATATGGAGATTTCCACTGCTGACTCCTCATTGTGCTAATTCCTGATGCCTGGTTCTCATGCCAACCCTCTTCTATATTTTGAGTTGCTGCCCAAGAACAAGTTTGCAAATTAGTAATTGTGACTTTTCTATGACTTTCATGATCTGCATACTTGTTTTGGGACAAAGACTCAGAAAGTGCTGAAACCACTTAAAAAGAATAGTAGCGATGTAACTAGCAATTCAGAAGCAACAGCAATATCCGTATTTCCCCCCAAAAGATTTACATTAAAGTGTACCTAAATCTTAAATATGAATGTGTTGTGATATATCATTGATAAAGGCAAAAAGTAGCTGTTGATTTTTCCAGAAATCTTGTTAGCTAACTTCCGGTGCTCTCTGCTTTTGCACAATAAGGAGTTATGGAGATGAAGAGTAGGGGGAGGAGAAGTCTGTGTTCTCTGTAATCCATCAGAATTGGAGTGGGCATGGCTGACAACAGGCACTTAGGAACTCAAAGCTAAATTGTCATCTTAAAAAGGAAGGTAGAATGCTTTATTTCTGACATATCAACAATTGCTTCTCTGTACTCAGTGTGTTGAAAATGATAAAACATGGAGAAATGTGTATGCATTGCATAGATGTGGTAAATATATTTTTTTATTTTAATTTTGCCTTGACATATGATTTAATCTGACAATTGAAAGACTGGTAAACAGGGCAGAGCTGGCTGACAGCTGTGATTTTGGTTTATGTCTACAAGTATTTGCAAATCTGTCCAACTTAGACTTTTCACCATCATTTGTCCCACAGTAACTCCCTTAGGAGTTATAAACTAATAAGCTAAAGATCCCCTGTGTAGTTGTAAAAATTCCTCTAGCTCTTGGGAGTGTTGTTGCTAAAATGAGAGAATAGCAAAAAGGGTAAAGTGGGTACAAATCCCTTGGGACCATAATGCTGTCAGGGCAGGAGCTGAGGAACGGACAGGCAGGCCTAAACAATGTAATGCACTGGCTGACGACAACCACCACCCACAGACCGAAGTCCCTCAGGGCGCGGAGTCTAAGTCCCAGGCTGCCCTTCACCAGGGCCCCTGATGGTGGGGATGGACTTGACGCAGCCAGGAACCAGGTCGCGGCCCCCGAGACACCTCAGTTGCGGTAATGGCCGCTGCCAATGGCATGTAGCTGGTGGAAAAGACAATAGAGTAGTCAGGCAGGCCGGGTCAACAACAACAGGACAAAACGGTACAGGACAGCAGACGAGAATCACAGGTCACGAGCCGGGTTCAGCAACAGAGGGTCAGATCAAAGGAGAACACAAAGAATAGTCGAGTGACAAGCCGAGTCAGATTCCAGGAGAGTCACGAGATTCAGAACAGAGTAATAGCAACACAAAGACACAAGACACAAGTGCAAAGAGCATGTGTGGACCACAGGCTTATATGTCATCAGCCACACCCCTCTGGGGGATGGACCACAGAGACCTGAAGGCATAAAGGATTCCCACCATGCTCAGCAGAAATCCAAGATGGATGCCAGCACATGGAGTAACATAACCTCTGGGAAAAGGTAGGACCTTGACAAATGCTAGGTGGTCAATCATGACTTCTGCTTCCCTTTGTTTTCCAGCTGTGCGCTCATATATTGATTCTGCGTAATATAAGAATGTTTCCATTCTAGTCTATCTGAAAAAAGAACAAAACAACAAGACCAACCAAAGTTTCTCAAACTCTGGTCAATCTTTTCCTATCATTCTGAGAAACGTCTAAGTCCTGCCACTCATACATTACAGTATTGCATTTGAGGCCTTCACATACCACCTACAGTGCCTACGAGGTGTTAGCCTCTAATACTAAATCTACTCTGTTCAGTCCCTACTTAACTACTTTGCATGTCATGCAGGGCCCTCTTCAAGACCGTTGATAACTTCTTTAGCTACTGCTTGTCTCGAAATGGCTACTAAATACCCAGCTCCCAACATTTAAAAAAACAGCCATTCCTTGAATGAGCATTGAACGTTTTCCCACAGAAAGTATTTTTGCTCCATTGACAGCTGCTAGGCACCGAAGAAGGCTTGTTAATTTAAACCGCCAGAAGTGTCTTCTTCTATGGGCCACACCTAATCCTGAGACTTGCTGTTTACCACCTGCAATGTTTTTTTAGAACACATTCTGCTATGGTTCCTGAGTGGGTTTTGAGGCATCTGGCTACAATCTAATTTACTATATTTTTTTTCATACAACACATCTGCAGCTATTTGTTTGATTATAGACCAATTCTGTTAAAATGTATCCAGAAAGTACACATCGGAAATCAGATCATAGGCTGATAATGTATCCTCTAATTATGAGCAAAAGCGACTAAAGTTCATGGGAAACAGAGTGAAGTGGGTTTATGTGGCATGTGAACCCACTGGTAAAGCATGAACATTTCATTGTACATGCTTTGCAGAAAACTTATGTCTACAGGAAGTAAAGAAAAATCTCCCCAATCAGACACAGATGGCAAAAAAACTGACAGGGATTTTAATCATCTCCTTACTTCATTCAAAATGAAAAAAAAAGGACCCCCCCCCTTGTCCAATCACAGAACATCCTGTATTCTTTGAAAAGTATACATGTTCTGAATGGAAAAGCTACACAGTGAGTGACCCACTGTGATCATTGTTTCAGCTCAGACTGGAAGTTTCACCGCTGGAAAATCAGCAAAGACATCACTGTGCAAGGCTGCATATACAGTACCATGCATCAAAAAGAATCAACAGGTCCAGTGAGGCACACATTATTAGTGGTACCTTATTAGTACCTATGTAATAAACCAATACAATTTTTCTCATACTTCAGTAAGTTCACACTTTGTTGCACATCTGGGGAAAGGGTTTTCAATATTAAAGTGCATGAAATAAATTTCTCCACTTAGATGTAGCTGAACTTTCCATTCCTTGACAATCCAGCAACCGTCTCTTTTACCCAAACTTTTTAGCATCCAGTCTTAAGGCTCCCTAGCACCAGCTATTCCTTATGGGTGATTAACTTTACTTTCATTACATCTAAACTCTTGTCAAAACAAGTTCAGAGGCATGTGAGTCAACAGTAATACGTCTCTGTTTCTGACATTTACAGGACTCTGCACAAAGAGTGGAACCTAATTAATGTGATCATGTTAAGTGCAGCTCTGGTAAAGCTTACACAACATGTCTTCCTTAAGGTAACAAAGACATTTATGGGGAGTACCATGTCAACCCCATTCACCATTAAAGTATATTTTCCCTATTTGCAGCCACTTTTGGATAACACCTATTTTTTATTTGTTATATGTTTCCACTAACATAACTTTAAAAAAAAAGCTGGTTATCTTTTTAAGCGCTTTTTACCTGCTTAAAAATCCTTGCATGCTCTCCCCACTTTGCAATGTTTAGGAGAGGGCTGTGGAGCAATGTTTAACTTAATTAACTCTGTCTTAACCGTATTTGCAATTCTTCATTATTAGCTGTAAACAAGATTTGAACACTGTCTGTTCTAACAAAGGATTCAACTTTAGAAACCACTTCCTGCATTGTACCTTAATATAGTCTGTGTGGGGACTGAGCCACTGTGAGACTCTCCAGAAATTTTTATAATCAGCCATGATACCTTCTCCTTAGAAATGTCTAAAAGGAAAAAAAAAATAGTCACCAGTTACTAGCAGAATGTCCAGCCAATGAATTATGACGACTTTTTCCTCTGTATTATTCCCTTTAATCTTCTGTTATTGGACACATGGAATTGATGCTATATAGACACATACAGTGTTGCTTTAAAGCAGAGCTACACCCAAAAGGGGAAGTTCCACTTTAAGGACTGCTCCCCATTAAGGATTGGCACCTATGGGGGGCGGGTACCCAAATTTGACAGGTACCCGCTCCCACTTCCGGTCCGATCGCCTAGGCGACCAGAAGTGGAAGGTGTCCTCCCTCCCTCCCTGTAGTCTTTTGGGACATGTGACAGGTCCCAGGGGACATGACCATTCATGAAGCGCAGCACTATTCGCGCATGTGCAGTGGGTACCCGGCTGTGAAGCCGCAAGCTGTCACAGCCGGGTGCCCCCAATGAAGATGCCGGCACCTGGAATACAGGACAGCCAGTGAAACGGGCTGCGGTGGACACACCGCGGGACCGAGGGACAGGTAAGTGGCTGTTTTTTAAAAGTCAGCAGCTACAGTTTCTGTAGCTGCTAACTTTTATTTTTTGACAGGGTGAGTGGAACTCCACTTTAACCCTTTTGAATTATCAATGTTTTTATATAAATATGACCTAAAATGTAATCTGTTTTTCACACAAATATGTGATCCTGTAGGATTCTCTTTTCATTTAAAGAAGAAATGAAAGCCAGAAATTTTTATTAATCAGATGATAATTAGGTGGGACTTTGGAGACCCTCCCTTATTTAAAGAATAATTTCACTTTTGTCTAAAGAAAATAATTTCCTGTGAGTGAACAATTAACATTGCATGGATTTTTACATTGTTGCAGATTCCTATCTGTTTCTGCTCTGAAGAAATAGCTGTTTGTTGTGTTCAGAGTGAGTCTGAATTTGAGTGATGTTTTTATTACTGTATTTTTCAGCTGAGGCATTTGCAGTGTTCTAATGAGGAAAGTTGTATAATATGCATCCCTTTGGAGGAAATTAACCCTTTGGGAGAATCTCACCAAAAATGAAAATTTTGTTGCAAAGCATGCTGAAAATCTAACTTAGAGGAGACTTCTGGGAAAATGAATAAGCCTATCAAACAGGCAGGAAATTAAATTTTTGGGGAATCTTTGTACACCAACTGTGTACAGAAGTTCTCTAGATTGCCATATTGCATTAAATTTTACAGAAAATGACACGGCTACAGATTGAAAAGGAAAGGTCATTTTTAATACCATTAGATTACAATATGGCTTGTGTGCCAATTATATATGATATATATTATTTTTTTATATATATATTTTTAATTTACTGTCTTTTTTTCCATCCACGAAAGTGGAGTTGCCCTTTACATACTAGAAATCTGGGTCTTTACAATACAAATCTGATCTTAACATAGGTTGGTGGAAGTGTGACATGGCTTGAACAAAGCAGATTTCTGAGGTCCTTCAAAAAAGTTTTTAACACTTATTAGGCTGGAAAAATTTGCAAAACCATTTTTTCAAATGGATGCAATTTAACCCCACTGTTATTCTTCCCAGGAGTGCTTGATCAACAAAGATCACACCAAGAGCAAAGCAAGTAATACTCAAAGGGGGGGGGCAAAAATAGACCCAGGCTAAGGCCTAAGGAATGAAAGGCCTTTCTTGTATTTGCATTGGAGTATGTCAAGAGTTCACCATCAGGAGAACACTGAAAAACAATGGTGTTCATGACAGGGCTGCAAAAGAAATCCACCGTTCAAAAAAGAATATTGCTGTCCATTTAGTTACCTAAAGATCGCACGGGTAAGTCAGAAGGCCACTGCAAGAATGTCCTGTGAATAGAGGAGACCAAAATAGAACTTTCTGGCTTAACTGAAAAGTATTACCTTTGACTAAAGGCAAACACTGCATTACATAGTTAGTCCGGCTGAAAAAAAGACAAACGTCCATCCAGTTCAACCACAGAAAAAACAAAGTTATAATCATATACCCACAGTTGATCCAGAGGAAGGGAAATAAAAAACCCCAGCAAAGCATGATCCAATTTGCACCTGCTGGGAAAAAAAATTCCTTCCTGATCCCCCGAGAGGCAATCGGATATTCCCTGGATCAACTTTACCTATAAATGTTAGTATCCAGTTATAATCTGTGTATCTAAGAAAGAATCCAGGCCTTTTTTGAACCAATCCACTGAGCTGGCCAGAAACAACTCTTGAGGGAGTCTATTCCACATTTTCACAGCTCTCACTGTGAAGAAACCTTTCCGTGTTTGGATATTAAATTTATTTTCCTCCAGATGTAGAGTGCCCCCTTGTCCTCTGTGTTGACCTCAGGGTGAATAGCTCTACACCGAGTTCACTATATGAACCACTGATGTATTTATACATGGAGATCATATCCCCCCTTAATCTCCTCTTCTCAAGAGAGAATAAATTCAGTTCCTCTAATCTTTCCTCATAGCTGAGCTCCTCCATGCCTCTTATCAGTTTTGTTGCCCTTCTCTGTACTTTCTCCAGTTCCCCAATGTTCTTTTTGTGAAGTGGTGCCCAAAACTGAACTGCATATTCCAGAAGAGGTGTTACTAATGATTTGTACAAGGGTAATGTGATATCTCTCTCTCTCTGGAGTCTATACCTCTTGTAATACAAGAGAGGATTTTGTTCATTTTGAAACCGCAGCTTGGCATTGCATGCCATTATTAAGCTTGTGATCTACCAGAACCCCCAGATCCTTCTCCACCATTGATTCCCCCAGTTGTAGCCCCCCCCCAGTATGTATGATGCATGCATATTCTTAGCTCCCAAGTGCATAACCTTACATTTATCAACATTAAACCTCATTTGCCATATAATTGCCCAATTAAACAGAGCATCGAGGTCGGCTTGTAAGTTGAAGACATCCTGTAAGGACATTATTCTACTGCATAGCTTGGTGTCATTTGTAAAGACTGAAATGGGATTTTTAATCTCAAACCCTATATTGTTTATAAATATATTAAAAAGTCAGGGTTCCAACACTGAACCTTGGGGTACACCACTGATGACCCCAGACCATTCAGAGTATGAATCATTAACCACTACTCTCTGAATACGATCTTTTAGCCAGTTTTCTATCCATTTACATAGGGATTTTTCCAAGCCTGTAGACTTTACCCTTACACATTAGCCATGTGTGGGGAACTGTGTCAAACGCTTTTGCAAAATCCAAGTATACCACATCCACCACCACCCCTCTGTCCAAGGTTTTGCTCACTCCCTCATAAAAAGAAGTCAGATTTGTTTGACAATTTCTGTCTTTCATGAATCCATGCTGTCTGTTGCTTAAAATATTTTTTTCCAGCAAGAATTCATCTATGTGGTCTTTTATTAAACTCTCCAGTATCTTCCCAACTATAGAAGTTAAACGAACAGGTCTATAATTACTTGGTAAAGATTTTGACCCATTTTTAATTATTGGCACCACATTGGCCTTATGGCAGTCCAGTGGTACTATGCCAGTCATTAAAGAGTCCCTAAAAATTAGAAGCAATGGCTTTGAAATGATAGAGCTCAATTCTTTAAGGACCCATGGGTGTATGCCATCCGGTCCAGGTGCTTTATTCACCTTTATACTGTCTAAATATTTTGGTATGATATCAATTGTGAGCCAATGTGGATCATCTGGAGCTGTGTCAATACCATGCCCATTATGGACAAGAGCTCCCCCATACTCCTTTGTATACACAGAGCTGAAGAAGGTATTAAATACATTTTCCTTCTCTTTATCCTCAGTCACCCACTCTAGATTATTTTTGTAAAGGGCCTACATGCTCGGACCGGACTTTTTTACTATTAATATATTAGAATAATTTTTTGGGGTTGGTCCTGCTATCTTTTGCAAGCTGTCGTTCGTTTTCAATTTTTGCGGCCTTTATTTCCTTTTTGCATATTCTGTTATATTCTTTGTAATGTTTAAACGATGATAGCATTCCTTCATTTTTAGATTGAATTAAAGCTCTTTTCTTATTATCTATAGCCTTTTTAACTTTGGCCGTAAGCCACATAGGTTTGATTTTTAGTCTTTTAAACTTGTTGCCCATGAGAATATACTTTGCAGTGTGTTCACATACAGTGAAGAAGAACTCCCATTTCTGTGTTGTGTTCATCAATGCCGTATGTGCTTGCTGTTTACAGCTAACAATAAATGAAATTCCTAGTAGAGGCCTCTATGAACTGTACCATAAAATTATCTCCTGCAGTAGGTTTAAAATTTTTTGCCCTTTAACTGTTCCTGCGGTACCATTACTCCAGTCAATTTCCGGGTAGTTAAAATCCCCTATTATTATCACTGTACCAGCCCTTACAGCCCTTTCGATCTGTGCAAGGAGCTGAGTCTCCAACTCCTCATTAACACTGGGAGGCTTTTAACAAACTCCAATGATTACCTTTGTAGTATTCACCCCCATGTGCAGTTCTACCCATAATACTTTAGCCTCATCACACTCTCCATCAACTAGGTCCTCTTTCACACTCACTCTGAGATCACTTCTCACATAGAGACAGACACCACCACCTTTCCTATTTACTCTCTCTCCCCGAAAGAGAACATAGCCAGGAATATTAACGGCCCAGTCATGCAAAGAATGAAGCCAAGATTCAGCAATACCAATTAAATCATAGCTCTCTTCATGCAACAAAGCTTCCAACTCACCTTTTTTGCTTGGATGGTTGCTTGCATTCAAGCATATGAACCTTAAAGTATAACTAAAGGCAACATTTTTTTTTAGTTTTGGACAGAGTGGAGAGGGATTAGATCCCCTGTCAGTATTTATTGCTGTCTGTGCCACTGTTATGGAGATTCGTCCTCTCTATTTGCCCTGATTACCATTATCATTGAAAGTAAAAGAAATTCCCAAATTTTGGGTTGTCCCCAGAAAACTAATAGAGGGGAAAAAAAAATATTGCTGTAAATACTTAAGATGTGAAAGCTGGAGCTTGACTTTTATTTGTTAGCAAAGTCCATCTCAATTCGCTAGTGCATCCAACACTACCCTCTCTACAGGTTAACAACAGAGCTGTCCAAGGTGTGGCTCCATTGGTCCTCCAAAGAGTGGTGTCACCCTAAAACAGGAAGTGCTATTGGCTGAGTTACCAAATAGAATAAAGGGAAAAAAGCCTAAAAAAAGAAAACCAATGCAGCCACCACATTTATGAATTGGTAAGCTACAATACATTACATTTTTGATTTTGGGTTTAATACTGCTTTATTGTTTCAGAATTGTCAAAGTCCTAACCTTAATCTTATAGAAATGTTGTGGAAGGACCTGAAGCAGTCAGTTTATATTAAGAAGGCAACCAACTTGCATGAGTTGTGGCTGTTTTTCAAAAAGGAATCGGCTAAAATTCCTACAAGCCAATATTACTTCTCTGTTTATTTGGGTTTGTGGTATCTAGTTTTAGATATTGTGTGAAAAACATCATGTTTCAGGTCATAATTATGCAGATAAAGTGAAAATAGAAAGGAGTTCACAAACCTCAAAGCCCCATTCTAACTATGCAGCAGGTGGATAAACTGACTGAATCATTATGGCTGCTTCCACTGAGATGCTTCCTGAAATTATTTCAATCTACCTGGTCACTAGGTATATGCTTGCATGTAAGATTGGAAAGCTAACCAGAACTTTCCCTGTGCAATCTCTTATATATTTTAAAAACAACTATGTACTGCAAGGACCATCCCAATTGTGAATAAACTGAATGGCCTGTTTAAGCAGGTCCTTACACTACAGAGTTTTTGATAGACTGTACAATCACATTGTAATTTGTGTGGCCATCTTTGGAGTGTGATACGGTCAATGGATTTTAAGATTACTTAAGGTTGCCATAAATGCCTCGAATTTCGATTGCTTCCTGCTGAATCAGTCAAAATTCAGACCATGGGTGGCCCATGCTGTCACCACCTGGCTTGACAAAAGTACATTTTTCATTTGACCTCTGTCAAAGGAGCCAGGTGGAAAATTGCATCCAATCAGATGTAGTCACTCTTCATGTATTCTGACAGCTACGAGTTGCAGCTGTCAGCATACAAAAACTAACAGGAATATTCCTACATCTACACTGTTTAGTGTGGATAAAGGGATCTATTTGATTTCTCTTACTCAGCCTAGGGTCTGAGCTAGAGAAGTCTATATGTATGTCCAGCTTTAAAAGGCAGGACTAACTTGCTAATTTGCAGGAAGATAAAATCACTGAGCTATGATTGATGTTAATTCGGATTGTTTTTCTAATAATCACCTGCTTTAGAAAACATGTAGCTTTGTATCAAAGACAAAAAAAAAAAAAAAGACTACAGACATTAAGGCTTTATAGTTTTTTATGCCATAGTACAGGGGTCTCCAATCAAAGGGCCAGCTTACTGTCCTTCAGACTTTAGGAGGGGCCGGACTGTGCCCAGTGGGAATAAACAACTGATTTTGGTACTGGGATAGAAATAATGCCCCATCATTGGTGTCAGTGGGGGGGGAATTGTGCTCAATCGTTGGTGTCCGCGGAAGGAATATTGCCCCATCATTGGTGTCAGTGGGGAGGAATTGTGCCAAATCATTGGTGTCAGTATAAGGAATAGTGCCCTATTGTTGGTGTCATTGGCAGCAATTATTTCCCATCTTTCGTATCAGTGGCAGGACTAATGCCTCAAGGGCTAGATAAAGGCAATTAAGTGCAGCAGTTTGGAGACCACTGGTATAGTACATTGGTTATACAAATATTTTAAGTTAGTCTTGTGCAAAAAACACTTAACATTAGATAATTTACAGCACTTATGTTTTATTTTTTCTAGAAAATGTATATTATATAGTACACGCTTGTTAGAGCCCAACCTCTGTAGCTGTAGGATAAAGGTGCCAGATGGATATCAGGGATGGATGGGAGCAGTAACACTGAGGCAGCTCTTCTTAGAGTGGAAGCGAGGCTCTAATGCAGTAAACATGAAAAAGAGAGGAAGGCGCCTCTAAGTGCAGTATTGACAATTTATTAGCGAGCAATAGATAAATTGAACTTACAAGATAAATAGTTAAAAAGACTCATCGTGTGGTGTAATAAGATCCAGGTGGGACATCCAGCCGTCCAGCAGCAAACTCTGTCTATGGGATCAGGAAGTAAAGCCTAGGATGTGTCTGAAGAATGAGCCTACTGAGCATGCTCCGAAACGCGTTACCGCCCCTTCACCTCCTACATCCGACTCTGCTCTCCAAGCCTCATTTTGATGCACAGGCACATCCTAGGCTTTACTTCCTATAGACAGTTTGCTGCTGGACAGCTGGATGTCTAACCTGGATCTCATTACACCACACAATGAGTCTTTTTAACTACCGTATTTTTCGCTCCATAAGACGCACTTTCCCCCCCCCCCAAAAAAAGGGGGGAAAATGTCAGTGCGTCTTATGGAGCGAATATGGAGCGGCCGGTCCAGTATTTCCACTGCCGCCATGTCAGAATACCGGGCCGGCCGCTCAGCTCTGCAGCGGGACCTTACCTGTTCCTCTGTCCAGCGGCGCGCTGTCTTCCCGGCTTCTGTAGTGTGCGTGACAGCCGGGTGCCAAGTGCGCATGCGCACGAAGCGTTGCTCTTTGTGAATGGTAAGGCGGTACCTGGGACACATGACAGATCCCAGAAGCCGCCGGACCAATCACAAAGCGCAGCGCTTCTCGCTTATGCGCACTGGGCATCCGGCTGTCCGCCAAGTGCCCACACTACAGAAGCCGGGAAGACCGCGCGCAGCTGGATAGAGGAACAGGTAAGATCAAAGAACAACTCCGCGGAAGTAAGAGCGGGTACCTGTCAAATTCAGGTACCCGCTCCCCCCCCCTCCCCAAAGGTCAGCAGTCATCTCCTGTAATGTGTCCGCAGTCTCTGGTCATCTCCTGTAATGTGTCCGCAGTCTCTGGTCATCTCCTGTAATGTGTCCGCAGTCTCTGGTCATCTCCTGTACTGTGTCCGCAGTCTCTGGTCATCTCCTGTACTGTGTCCGCAGTCTCTGGTCATCTTCTGTACTGTGTCCGCAGTCTCTGGTCATCTCCTGTACTGTGTCCGCAGTCTCTGGTCATCTCCTGTACTGTGTCCGCAGTCTCTGGTCATCTCCTGTACTGTCCACAGTCTCTGGTCATCTCCTGCACTATGTCTGCATTCTCTGGTCATCCCCTGTACTGTGTCCGCAGTCTCTGGTCATCTCCTGTACTGTGTCCGCAGTCTCTGGTCATCTCCTGTACTGTGTCCGCAGTCTCTGGTCATCTCCTGTACTGTGTCCGCAGTCTCTGGTCATCCCCTGTACTGTGTCTGCAGTCCATTAGTTCAGAATTTTTTTTTTCCTGTTTTCTGCCTCTAAAACCTAGGTGCGTCTTATGGTCAGGTGCGTCTTATGGAGCGAAAAATATGGTATTTATCTTGTAAGTGCAATTTATCTATTGCTCACTAATAAATTGTCAATACTGAACTTAGAGGCGCCTTCCTCTCTTTTTCATTTTTATGCTTTTTTTCTGCAGGTGGAATACATAGTTCAGTGGTTCTGAATACCAAACCATTGAAACCAAGAAAGAGCTTACACACGCTTTAGAGCCAGCTTGGGTGGAGGCTAACGAATCTACAGCTATGTTTCAGGATGTTTAGAAACCCACACAAACACAGGAAGAACATAAAAAACTATGAAGTGCACTTGTTGGAAGCTGAACCCAGGAATGCAGTGCTGCAAAGGAAAAACATTTACTTCCATGAATTACTGAGCTGGAACACAGCAACTCTTACATAAAAAACATATGCTGTGCCCACTCATATGGCTGAAACTCAAAACACAATTCAGTCAACTAATTTCCTGTACCAACAGTGAATCCATTTAAATAACAAACAATTAAAAAAAAACATCAGTACTGAACAAAAAACACAAAAATCGCACATGGATGAACAAAGTATGGCATTCTAAAAATGGACACATGGCATGAGCCTTGCCTCTTCAGACACAGGCATTTTCACCAAATGTATTTGACAGAGGGCTGTCCATTTTAAATCGTAAACTGGGTTTAAAAGTTCACTTTCCAGAGCTGCAGGAACAATTCCGCTGATCTGTTTAAAATGCAGATTTTCCTATAATTTTGGAGAAACGTTTCTCAACAAAAAAAGAGGGGAACAAAAGTTACAAGCAAAGCAAGTTATCAATTAGTCGTTACGCTGTGGAAAGACAAGCGCCTGAAAGCAGACAAGGCCATTCTTTGGAGGTTAGCTAAGAGTCAGAATATACCCCAACAGTCTTGTGGTTTGGCCATGACTGTGAGATGTTGGACTAGATTCCTTCAAGAAATGAAAGACTGAAAAGCTCTCACCACCCCCCCCTTCGGGGGAAACACAACCTTAGAACAATGGCTGATCTCACCCATCAAAGGTTAAGTTTTTTCCAACACGAAAACCCACAAACGTGAATCATGAAATAGATATGCTTTAAAGGAGACAGCAGGACTGAGTGATGATATAAACACATGGCTTTCAGCAAATCTTTGGGGTAGAAATAAAGAGCTGTTGTTGAACTACAAGACCCCAAATCATTAAACATTTGTGGGTTCAATGAGGATCGCTATCAAGAAGCACCAAGGGCTTGGCAGATCCAAAGCCCTGGTAAATTTACCAGAACCAGCTTACTCCTGAAAATAGGATGTGGCGGAGAACTTCTTTTAATTTGTTAGATGGAGGACACTTGTACTTTTGTTGCCCACTTTTGGCTGGCAACACAGAAAAGGTATTAATATTTTAATTTTGCATTGAGCGCCTAATTTATTTTTTGGATATCAAGCTGCCATATATTGTGCTGTGCTCAGAATTCCACTTTAGCTTAAGTTTTTACAGTTCCACATTGTTCTCTTTTTTCTGATTTATGTATCTCTTTGTCACTTGTATGCTCATGAGGTAAACAGCATTAATCTGTCTACCATCATTTAGGTGTTTTTTTGTTTTTTTACATTTGACTGGAATTTTAAATCACACTTGCAATTATTTCCTTGCAATAGCATCATAATTAATTTGTCACTTTGGTAAAATTTCTCCACATTCCAATCAGAATTCCGATCATCTAGGCAAGGATGCCATACAATTTCCCCACAAAAATCAGATCAAATAATTATTACCCAATGCACACAGATTGCACTAGTTAGAAACTAAAAATAAAAGGCATGAAGTAGTAGACCAATAACAGCAATCAAAACATGAAATGCACAAAAGACTGAGGGAAGACATAAATTACAGCGGAGAGAAAAGTCCACAAATGAAAATGTTCACCTACGTTGATTTCCCCTGGAGATAGACCAACGCTACTCCAAAGCTCACAGCCTGGCACTTTAAGCAGCATAAGAGTATAAAGTGAAGAGACAGCAACTCCTTCTCCCGATAAAAGTACATTATTCATAAAGGGAACAGTGTGCAAGTTACAGCAGCTTATGCATTTCAGTAAAAAAAACCTTATTCATAGACCTGAATAAGGTTTTTTTTACTGAAACGCATAAGCATAAGCTTCACTTTATACTTGTATAAATTACAGGGGAACTCCAGTTAAAACGGCATAAGAAATTGGGAAGAGTCAGAAAAATTTTCCCATTGGGGAGACATCCTCTGAACTCCTGTGTGGTCACCAGGACAAGAATCAAGCAAAACTACTACAATGACATGGACAGTGGTTAACATGTGTTTTTTAGAGGGGAGGAGTAAGATCTTCTATCAAATTTTACTGTTGTGCCATGGCTGGGGAGAATCATTACACTCCCAATCAGAAAATAAGGGGAAATCTCTCCAAGGGCATGCAGTTCGGAGAGAATTTCCAAATGATCCCCAATCTATCATAAAGATAAAGGTTTGGCAGGAGTTCTTTTTTTACTTCCAGATGTTTATGTATGTGGTTGATAATAAAAAAAAAATCATAGTCAGTAGCTCAAAACAAAATACAAAAATACCTGGGGGAAATTTGGGCTGATCAAATGGGAAGGGTAAATATCTTTAGGTGCATTTTTAAACCCCATTCTATAATCAGCTACGGTTTTGTCAAACCTCATCTGTCACTAACTGGACACTATTTACATGTCAGCCTCAACCAAACAACAAACATGATGTTTCACTAAAACATTCCCATCTGCTGCATTTCCATCCCTTGATCCCTCTGATTCTACCAGAGTCCAAACTAATGAAGCTGTATTGTGGACATGTTAGAGGGAGTAGTTTTCCTTTTAACTAAACAGTTTAAGGAATAATTATGTTTGTTTATTTTTCTTGCCCGATCCAGACCAGCTGTTTTTGTCTAAAGAAAACCGTAATGTGATTTACGGAAAAAAAATAGCGTTTCCATCAGTGTGGGGAGAAGAAAATCATGCGATTTGCCAAAAGGATAAAGATCTCCATCTAATCTCACAGGACAACAAGTAAATAGGAGTGGATTCCAGAGAGAAATAATATACAGTCAGGTCCATAAATATTGGGACATGGACACAATTCTAACATTTTTGGCTCTATACACCAGCACAATGGATTTGAAATGAAACGAAGATGATGTGCTTTAACTGCAGACTGTCAGCTTTAATTTGAGGGTATTTACATCCAAATCAGGTGAACGGTGTAGGAATTACAACAGTTTGCATATGTGCCTCCCACTTGTTAAGGGACCAAAAGTAATGGGACAGAATAATAATCATAAATCAAACTTTCACTTTTTATTACTTGGTTGCAAATCCTTTGCAGTCAATTACAGCCTGAAGTCTGGAACGCATAGACATCACCAGACGCTGGGTTTCATCCCTGGTGATGCTCTGGCAGGCCTCTACTGCAACTGTCTTCAGTTTCTGCTTGTTCTTGGGGCATTTTCCCTTCAGTTTTGTCTTCAGCAAGTGAAGTGCATGCTCAATCGGATTCAGGTCAGGTGATTGACTTGGCCATTGCATAACATTCCACTTCTTTCCCTTAAAAAACTCGTTGGTTGCTTTTGTAGTATGCTTTGGGTCATTGTCCATCTGCACTGTGAAGCGGTGTCCAATGAGTTCTGAAGCATTTGGCTGAATATGAGCAGATAATATTGCCCGAAACACTTCAGAATTCATCCTGCTGCTTTTGTCAGCAGTCACATCATCAATAAATACAAGAGAACCAGTTCCATTGGCAGCCATACATGCCCACGCCATGACACTACCACCACCATGCTTCACTGATGAGGTGGTATGCTTAGGATCATGAGCAGTTCCTTTCCTTCTCCATACTCTTCTCTTCCCATCACTCTGGTACAAGTTGATCTTGGTCTCATCTGTCCATAGGATGTTCCAGAACTGTGAAGGCTTTTTTAGATATTGTTTGGCAAACTCTAATCTGGCCTTCCTGTTTTTGAGGCTCACCAATGGTTTACATCTTGTGGTGAACCCTCTGTATTCACTCTGGTGAAGTCTTCTCTTGATTGTTGACTTTGACACACATACACCTACCTCCTGGAGAGTGTTCTTGATCTGGCCAACTGTTGTGAAGGATGTTTTCTTCACCAGGGAAAGAATTCTTCGGTCATCCACCAAAGTTGTTTTCCGTGGTCTTCCGGGTCTATTGGTGTTGCTGAACTCACCCTTGCGTTCCTTCTTTTTAAGAATGTTCCAAACAGTTGTTTTGGCCACGCCTAATGTTTTTGCTATCTCTCTGATGGGTTTGTTTTGTTTTTTCAATACCAAATTAAAAAAGAAAAAAGCGCCACTTACAAAAAACACCAAAATGTCAGTAGCATATCCCACCCAAAATAATTTTGGCAACAATAATCCTAATTAAAAGGTATGCGCTAATAACAAACTTATACAAAGGTGTATATCATCATCCATAAAACATTAGTGTTTTAAATAAATAATTATAGTGTCCAAACATAAATTAGTGTCCAAAAAATATATATATATCTTCAGTGACTTGAACCAATTGTGAAAAATTCACCACCAAAGGAGATTAAATGAACTCACCAGAGCTAATGGCTGGTTAGATTATAAACCAGCAACAGCGCTTGTGCTCTGGGAGCAATGAACCCGATGTCCAAATAGATATGGTGATGTTTCAGATACTTCAGGTACTGCCCCTTGATGACGTCGGTGTGATGAAACCGGTTGGGCGTGGCCTACTCGATGTGGACGTTAGAGAGCCTTGCTGTTCTGTGCTGTATGGGAGAGATCCGCGGTGAGCGTTAACTGTATCTCACCCCTTTTTTGCAATTGAAGCTGGTGTCTGTTGGACACCTTGTTTTGTACTGCATGCTCTCATGGAGGTATGAGAAAGAGTGGAGAATTTCATCATAAGAGCTTGGGCTGCAAAGTTGTTTGTCTGTGATTATTATTATCTGGAAGTATCTGAAACATCACCATATCTATTTGGACATCGGGTTCATTGCTCCCAGAGCACAAGCGCTGTTGCTGGTTTATAATCTGACCAGCCATTAGCTCTGGTGAGTTCATTTAATCTCCTTTGGTGGTGGATTTTTCACAATTGGTTCAAGTCACTGAAGATATATATATATTTTTTGGACACTAATTTATGTTTGGACACTATAATTATTTATTTAAAACACTATTGTTTTGTTTTTTCAGCCTAATGATGGCTTGCTTCACTGATAGTGACAGCTGTTTGGATCTCATCTTGAGAGTTGACAGCAACAGATTCCAAATGCAAATAGCACACTTGAAATGAACTCTGGACCTTTTATCTGCTCGTTCTAGTTGGGATAATGAGGGAATAACACACACCTGGCCATGGAACAGCTGAGAAACCAATTGTCCCATTACTTTTGGTCCCTTAACAAGTGGGAGGCATATATGCAAACTGTTGTAATTCCTACACCGTTCACCTGATTTTGATGTAAATACCCTCAAATTAAAGCTGACGGTCTGCAGTTTAAGCACATCTGGTTCGTTTCATTTAAAATCCATTGTGGTGGTAGTGCCAAAAATGTTAGAATTGTGTCGATGTCCCAATATTTATGGACCTGACTGTAAATGTCATATCACTTGTAAAACAAGGCTTGGAAACATTTGGAGCATAATCATATATAGGATATGGTTTCGTCCATTCTATTGGTACCTGATTGGTCCTTAGATGCTTTTGGTCAAAAGACATAAGGTTCAATACACTAAGCCAGGACATGTGCAATTTGTCATAAGAACAGTTATGTCAGTTATATAACCTTAGTTTTTTAGTTTTCATTTGCCCCTGTTGCTGAAAAATTGAATTTTTAACTTATTGAAAAATACCCCCCAAACACTTACCTGTATCGGTCCAGTGGTGTGCGCCCATTTGCGGGTCTTTCCCTGGAGGATCAAGCATCAGCAGGAGCCATTGAGCAGAGAATGGGGGGTCAGGCCAAGCCGCACTGCGTGTGTCTATGAACACACACAGCCTGGGTCGCGAGCGTGCATGCGTGTCTGCCCCCATAGCAAGCAGCTTGTTATGGGGGCAGACTCAGAAAAGGAGGAGCAGACAGCACCAGCGGGGGACCGCAAGTGGAGGATCAGGGCAACTATGTGCAATACTCTTGCACAGAGCAGGTATGTATATGTTTATTATTTTAATTAAAAATGCCATTAGAAAGACTTTAAGAGACACAGGATGAAATATTCAGGTACATTGGGTTATACCTCTGCCTAGTATAACCCTTCTCACTCCCATTCTGCCTCAGTTTTGTAGCAAGTAATGGTAGGATTGGACAATGAGATCAGAGAACAGGGCCTCTTAATGTGCTCTAAGACCTCACTCACACTGACACTGTCAAACTGTGCTTATATACTTTTAGAGGACATTTCTAAATGCATATAATTATTTTTCAACTGGGCCATGCACACTCTGCTTTTACCTTCGATTAGGTGCAGTCACTTTAGCTGGGTTTAGAGAAAAGAGATTTCTGTGCAACTAGGATTCAATTCAACACTATAAATGCAGCTAAACACATGTAACAACAGGCTAGTTGTTAGGAAGCTAGCAGCTGCTAGTGTCCTAACAGTGTGTTCCCCCACTCCCCCCCAAAAAAACATTCATAGACCATTTGGGTCTAGTATGGATTTTAAAGGAGCAAAAAATGTGTGTGTGTCCCCTAACTCTTGCACCATACCCCCCGACAAAGCACCTTTTTCCCATTTTGATGAGAACAAGGGCCTCTACCCCACAACCCTGGCCCAGGGGTTGTGGAAGTCTACAGGTGGGGGGTTATTGAAATCTAAAAGTCCCCTTTAAAAATATGGGGGCATCCAGATATTAGCAAGTATATCTACTATCCTGACAACGCAGGTTCGATGGAAGACATATACTGGGACTAGCAGCTCTTTTGTGTGTTTATGCGCCTGAAAAATGTCTCTTTTCCTCTAGAACTGCTTCTTCCCCCCCTTATCTCACCCAGGAATGAAAGTTACTGAAGCTTGATACATGTGCAACACTTTTAAAATGAAGCACTTCAGAAAACACTAGCTTTAAAGAGATTGTAAAGGTTTAAATTGTATTTTTAAAAAATAACAAACATGGATTACTTACCTGCTCTGTGCAATGGTTTTGCACACAGCAGCCCTGATCCTCATCTTCTCGGGTACCCGCTGGCGCTCCTGGCTCCTGCCCCCACTGAGTGCCCCCATAGCTGCTTGCATGAAGGTAAAAAATACTTCAGCTTTTATAACCACTTGAAATGTGTTGGCTTTATTACGTTTCTTTATTAATGGAAAAGTCCACCTTTTAGACGAAAATAATAAATGCTCATTTTTTTGCAGGTAAAAAAATGTGCATTTATTATTTTTGTCTACAGGAGCCTGGAAAACATTGCACCAGCGACCAGTAGATCGCTGATGCCATGCAGGTCTCCTGCAGACCTGTCAGAATATCTGCTTGCCGTATGGGATTGAAAACTTCAAGCTGACAGCCGCTAAGGCTGTCGGGACTTGCAGTTCATTCATTCACGGAAGCCCGGTATTGAATGATGCTGCTGTGTGGGCAGAGCCCCACATGGCTACGCTGTTTTCAAATTTGACAGATAGTACGGGATTCCCTGTAATAACTGTCAGAAGGAGGTGGGAGGGGGGCAGCGACTGCAGCTATGGGAACATGTTGCATGTTCCGCCCTAAAAATGGGTGGAAGATGTAACATGTTCCCAAAGGTGAACTTAAGATTTGTTTTCCTTATTTTGCACTAGCAAATTTAGATGGACTTGACTAACAAGCTGAACTCCAGCTAACACTATTTAACCACTTCCCACCCGTACTTGTTCATCCTCGGATTTCAATGGTTCTAACAGGATCATGATTTTTTTTTAGAGCCAGCAACGCTCAATAATGTAAAAGTGATCCAAGCGGCTACATAGCGCCTGGATCACTTTTACACATGGCATTGCCTATAGAGTTTATAGGTACCTTAGTTTGTTGCCATTCCATGGGCATGCCCAATTTTAAAGCGCAACATGTCTGACATCTATTTATTCGGGATAACATCTTGTTTTATATTTTACCAAGCACCTGCATATTATATTGTGTTTCAGTGCAATGAAATTCATCAAAGTGTAATTTTTCCTGAAAATTTGTATTTGATAAACTGTCACGCAAATGTCGTGTGACATGAAAACATTTGCAACAAACACCATTTTTTTTCTCTATGGTCTTTGCTTTTAGAAAATATATAATGTTTGGGGGTTCTAAGTAGTTGTCTAGTAAAAAAGGCAAATTTTTATATGTATGTTAAAAATGTCAAAATCAGCTTGGAAAGCAAATAGCAAGCAAATACTGCAACTGTTTTTTAGCTTTTGGGATACATAACTACAGGATACAATGCAGTCACCACATCCAAGCTCATCTGCATAAGATGTGTATTGATGCTGTGGTATCATGCTGTAATTTTTGCCCTGTACATGCAGACTATAGCAGAGTAAATCTTCACTTTTCGGTGTCAGACGTTTCGGTTTGTGTTCAAACATGAGGCATGCTGCACAGAACAAGTTAATGCATGACCCCTGTCTGTAACCTAAGCACTGACAATTCCTGTAAAGAAACTACATAACCCACAAACCCTGGGTCCCTCAGTCTAGCTCTGGTCCAGGTGATTGTGAAATAGTAATTAGATCTGAAGCAGACAAGCATGTAGAGCAATTAACAAACAAATCACCATGCTTGAAAAGATGTGTTTTCACCACATTGGCACTCCCACATTTATGATGCAACACAGAGGGAATGGCAAGGCATGGATTAGATACTGTGTGACCCAGAAAAAGAAGTTGCCTGTCCCTTTTGCAAATAGGGAATACATGGACAAAGGGGAATTGATCAGCGCCGACACTACAAACTGCAGCCACAATATGTGAGCCTGTTATTACAATGTAAGGCAAAAAAGCAACAAAGGGAATATAATACCTAGTTAAAACAACAAAGACATTTGAAAATGTACAATGTCTCTACACAAGTGAGCTATTACTATCAAGGGTTACTCACAGAACATCTGCAGAGCAGGTGTAGTTAATGGTTGAATGTGGCTAGAACACTGCAAGCCGTCATATGGACTCTATACAAACCGTACACAAGTGAGACAGTACCAGCACCAGGGTACTAAGGTTGAGTAGGCCAGAAGGGATGGGTGGCACGTTAACAATTTGAATAGTTAGAATCTCTACTAGGTCTATTTTTTGCAAACATTTCCCTTACTTCCTTCCCGAGCCACACAACAAGAGTGAATGGATATCTCCTCATATTGTCACTGAAAAAAAATGTCCTCACTGAAAATTTTCCCTCTCCACCTGCTCTAGTAACCGTTGTAATATTTTAATTTTCCTATTACCCTGTCCTGGTGAATTTTTCAGCAGTTCTAAACCTTTCCAGTCTATATCTGTTGGAATACAGTGTTCATGTATTCTGTGCAACAACTACATCAAAATTCAGTAGAGATATATTCTTCAACCAGTAGATGGCAGTGTTTATAAATTTGTAGCTGCATCTATGGTAATCTCTATGTCTTTTCTCTGAATAAAGTTTCCTGCTTTCCTTTTTGCAGTGAAGCAGAAAAGCACATGTGTGTCTGTTCCGTAGTGCTATATACAGAATCTCTAACGATATATGAAACTAATTTAAAGCTTTTTGCTAGAGATGCGCTTTTAATCTGAGGATCGTATCCTAGCACCAGGATTCAGTAACGACTTCTGCTTTTTTGAGAGTACATTTCAAGCCCCAAAGTGGTGACTGATGGGCATTTACACCTGTGGTAACTGCCAGGTGAAACTGCTGCAAACCTCTATTGTAAATTCATCGTGTTTTGCTTTTGAAACAGTAAGAGAACCACTTTGTGCCAAGTTGCCAACATTTGCAATTTGTTAGGGCCCACTCACACCAGTCCAGTCCACTGTTGTTAGGTTAATGTGTGTTGTGATAAGGGAGCCAATTTTTTGTGTTGCTGGACACCAACGCATGGTAGGGTATCACGTTGTGAAGGTGAACTCAGATGCCTTTCATATTCAATGGCCCCACAACACACCAACACATAAAATGTGCATTACCATTATCATGCATTGCAATAACATTATTATACAGGATTTATATAGCACCAGCAGTTTACACAGCACTTTACAATATAAAGGGGGGGCAGTACAATTACAATACAGTTCAGTACAGAAGGAATATGAGGGCCCTGCTCATGGAGCTTAAAATATAAAGGGAGGGGAAGGTAGTACAAAAGTAATAGCTGCAGGGGATGATCTGATGGAGGAGACTCAAGTACAGTTCTTAGGTGGAGGTGAAGGTGGAGCTGGGGTATGCCTTCCATGAATAACTGAGCTTTCAAGGATCGCCTAAAGGAGGACAGGGTAGGAGCTGACTGGACATACTGGGGCAGGGAGTTGCAGAAGAAAAGAGAGGCTCTGGAGAAGTCCTGGAGGCCAGCGTAGGAGGAGGTAACAGGGAACTGGAGAGCAGAAGGTCTTTGGAAGAGTGGAGAGGACGGTTAGGGCAATATCTGCAGATGAGGCTGGAGATGTAGCTGGGGGTGATGTTGTGAATGGCTTTGTATGCTGTGGTTAGTATTATGAAATTTATAGATTGGGCTAGTGGAAGCCAGTGAAGAGATTGGCTGCAGTCACAGATCAGTTAGTAAGGTGTATTAGTCTAGCAGCAGCATTAATAATAGACTGAAGGGAGGATAGCCTGTGCATGGGGTAAGCCAGTGGGGAGGGAGTTGCAGTAGTCAATTCGAGAAATAACCAAGGAGTGAATAAGCTGTGTTGTGGTGTCATTAGTCAGGAAGAAGCGAATTCTGGAAATGTTGTGGAGGTTAAGGTAGCAAGAGTTATCCCGTGAATGGATGTGGGGTCTGAAGGAGAGATCAGTGTCTAGTATTACACCTAGCACCCTGGCATGTGTGGAGGGACCAAGGGTTGTGCCATTGATGTCAATGGCAACGTCATGGGGAGGGGATCAAGGAGGAGGAAATCCTACAAACTCAGTTTTAGAAAGACTGAGTTTCAGGAAGTGGTGTGAAATCCATACTGATATGTCACTCAAAGAAATTTGTGATACATGAGGAGATTGACGGGGTGGGTTGAGGATTCGAGAGATAGACCTGGGTGTTATCAGCATAGAGGTGGACATGGGCAGTAACCAAAGCACTGTGGTGCACATGGACCCCTATTCTATTTATTTATATATATATAGTGATGTCGGTGTTCTGGCTATGCTATATTGCAGGGGTGCATGGATCAGAAGACTGGCAGAGTATTTAACAGAATGGCTGGAGTTGAGCATCAAGAAAGCCTTATAATATACGCTATGCTGTAGATTTAATGATCATTTAAGCTTTCATTTAGATTTTACTGTTTTTACAACATATGCAGACAAGGCAAACTTTAGACACACAAGATATTTATGTACTTACATCCATGAAACTATAACTTGCCCTGTATGCTTTCCAGCAAAATAATATATAGTATATTCAGTATATACCAAAAAGGCTGCAATTAGCAGACAAAATCCACAGGCAGAAAGAAAAACAGAAATCGATAATGCTTTTTGGGAGTTCCAACATATGCGGCACACTCATGAACCCTGCGCAAAAACCAATTGTCTCAACGAAAGATGGCAATGAAGAGAAGCTGCTGGCTGAAGCAATCTTGACACTAAATGCCTCATTCTCTGCTCTTTGATTTTGTTTTTCAAGCAGCATGTAGGAAATTTTAATTTTAGTTCAGAAAGGAAATAAAGGGGAAGGTATGAGAAGGAGGGGGGGAGGGGGTGATGGCTAAAACATTCAGGTTTTCTGAGAAAGTGTCAGTGACAGCAGTAAGCTCCATTACGCCAGCAAAGTATAAAAAACAAAAGGCACAATCGAATCGCCACCGTCAGCAATTTTGTTGGCAGATGCAGCAGCAGACTGTGGTATCAACTGAACCGCATGTAGACAACACAGAAAAATTATAATTTTTTTATGATTGTAATAATAGATTACAGAAAACATGTTAAACCATTCACCGCTTGGGAAAAGAAGGGGGGACGGACACATTGTCCTGCCCTGAACCGTAATATGAAGAGACCATTTCCTAATATATAAACCCTATTAGTTCAAGTATTCTTTCAAAAGAATGTTTTTCATTGTATGATTTTCTGAAATCTTAATTATATTGAGTTGTCACACCAGCTGAAAGTCAACATCAGACTTGCTGTGGGACATGCTCTGACAGGGCAAGAAGAGGTACTTAGATGAACTAGCGGTTCAATAACAACTGTCCATAATACTTTTTTTAATATGCACGAACATTCAAATTTTCAAGAGAGCTTGGACCTTGAAGAAGGGGATACTCTGCAAAAGCTTGCCCTAAAAGTTGGATGTTAGTGCAAAATACAAAAAAGTATAGACAGTACTCAATTGTTTTTGTAACAAGTGCATGAATACAGCTACAATCACCACCAACGGTTCAAAAAACAGACAGGGGCTGTCGGTGTTGCAGAGTTTGAAGAACTGAAGGATGTGTAGGGTGCTGTCACCCTGCCTATGCTATGTAGCCATAAGCCACCAGGGCGAGGAATTAAATGAGTTTAGCTGGCTATAGATGGATCAAAATTAATCTGGTTCAGCAGGGATCGACTTATGTAAAACCAGATTTCTGGATAATTTTTGCTCGATCAATGCCACCAGCTATCACCGGCAGTGAAGATGAGTGTATTCTGATGGTCGGGGAGTATTCCCGCAGTCAGAACATAATAGCTCTGCAAGAGGTATTCCCCAGTCCACCTCCAATGTGTGGATGGGCAAATCGACTTTCTTTTGTTCAGCCCGCTGGATGAACAAAAGAAAATGAATCATGTATGGCCTGTCTTTGAAAGGTTCTTGTGTATAGTATACTTTGAAAACACCTGAGAACTCCAGGATGCAAAATCCTCCAGTGTTGATAACCTGGACTTCTAGGAACACACCAACTTTGCGCCTGAGATACCAGAATGTTTCTGTAGTTTTACAACACACACCATTAATTTGGTCTAATTAGATACACCTCTATAAAGAAAGATTCCATCCCTGTACAATCACAGCAATCCACAAAAAATGTTATGCAGAGAGGGATGGTAATCTGGCTATGGGAGGTTGCAGGGCAACAATGACAGGCAAGAGTCTGTAGTCCTGCACAAAGTCAATCGGAACCTTCTGCTTAGATTGGCAAAAAAAACATGATTTCAAAGGTCCAGTTTTAGTTCAGTGGCAGCTACATTTTCCTGAATTGTATCAGCTGCTCACTGAATAATTTCAAAGGTTGCATGAAGCTGCTCTTTAAGGAAGGTCACCAGACCTGAACAGTGACAAGAGAAACAAGCAAAGCTTGTGATCTTAGCTACTGCGCATAAAGCATGCACGTTGAAAAGGAACTGATGGGGCATGAAAGAGAGAGCCTTCCCCACTACAATACACACAACAGCAACAAAACCCTTCACAATACCGGCTGCACTTGGCCAGGCTTAATCCTGATGGAAGAACGGGCCTCATTATCGCTACATAGTCTAAAAAGCAAGCTGCAATACCCCCAAAACTGCAAGGGCTCCACATGACTGGCTGTACGTGGTGGTGCCTTTCACTGGATGTTAGTGCTTAAAGGATAACTACAAATTCAAGTGTACCTAACCTAAAAGCACAAATGTAATACAGCTTACCAATCCTTAAATGTGGTACCTGCATTTGTTTTCTTTTTTAGGCTTATTTTCTTTATTTTCACCTGGTGATCTTGGTCATTAAGTCTGTTATTTTTCAGCTTCCTTTAACTGATCAAGCTGTGCAGCAAAAGTGACAGATGGAGGGCTGAGACAAAACATTTATCACGACAGGGTGCTTACAATGCTCAGCTTTCATTCATTCAGTTTTTATCCAAAAAATAAGGGCAGCTTCACACTGCCCTGCTGCACCTTGGCCAAGGAACAGCTAATCCACGGTTTTTATGTGGCTTTTCCATAGACTTCAATTATGTCCCACAGTTTTGGTGCACAATTCACACCAAAGCCATGGAACATAATAGAAGTCAATGGGAAAATGCAGCTAGCCCGCATGAAAACCGTGGACTAGCTGCGCTTTGCTCAAAGTGCAGCAGGGCAGTGTGAAGCCACCCTAAAAAAATGCTTTCTGTAGCTACTTAAAAAGTGTTAGCTGCAGGTAGGCTTTCATTTGTTAGTTATTTACGTAAAGTCATATAATCTAAATGTGCCACTTCATAACACTACCCTCTCCAAACAATGCTGCTTTCCAAGGGTGTCTCCTTTGCTCTGCCATAACTAAAGGAGACATATATTGATTGGATGCAGTCGACATTCATATGAAAAAATGTCAGCAGGCTTCTAATTAGAGCTGACAGGGCCACCCAATGAGTGAATTTTGGCCAGTTTCTCAAGGATTGGGGAACTGGCTGAAAACTCAAAGAATGTATGGCCAGCCTAAGACAGGAAGTGTGTTACTGGCCAGGTCATCTTTTGAAAATAAAAGAGAAACACGGAAAACTAATGCAGCCATTATATCTAAAGATATGTAATATGTAAAGTTTTGTTTTTGGGTTTAGGAATGTTTTAGGGCACAAAAACAACAAAGACACATTTACATGTTTATGTGATTTAAAGTGTATCTACTTTTTGGATAGAATCCGGAATGGGATTTTCCTTCACTTCTCAACAAATGAGAAAAAATCTTTCCAAAGTGAGGAGAAATCCTCAAGGCTAGGTTCACATCTGTGCGAGTGGTTCCAGCTGCATGTCCCCACCTGTTCCCGCAGCCGCAAACCACCCACACAATAAAACGCACTGGATACATGCAGGTGACACTAATCCTAATGGCGCACGGCACGCACTGGAATTTTCTTCCACACTGGCAACTGCACTGTATTTGTGGCTCCCGTGTAAGCTGAGATTCCAGAAATGGTGCAGGGACCTTTTCCCTGCATTTCAGGAGGCACAGTAGTCTATTCAAATGAATGGGGTGTTGTGCCTGTGCAAAACATGGCTCTTAGAGCTGCCTATGTATGAACCTAGCCTTAAAGAAGCATTTCCTCACCTCCAGTACTGTTACAAAAATTTTTGATTTCATATAATTTTATGTCCGGTTAACAAAGGTCATCAGGACAAAAAAGAGCAAACCACCCCAGCAAGGATGCATAAATAAAACCCCTCCACACTCTATTGGACCTAAACTGTAACATCTTCTTAGCCCTTGTGGAATAATAAGCAACCTAGAAAGCACACACATATGGATGTTGCAAAATACTAGTAAACTCCTGTTGATACTGAAAACCCTGATGCACCAAGAGTTTTGTTTCCAGTATTTCCAGTACCAAAGCCTTGTACCAAAAATATAGCAGCTGTATGCATAAATAGACGAAAGCAATCAGCCAGAGAGCCTGTTTAGTGCTGTAGTCTGTCTAAATAAACATGTTCTCCAATGTCCGTTGGCATTATAACATCAGTTCTTTTCTATGCCTGTGCCATTTGGACCACCAAACTTTAAACACTTCTGATGATATTATTGAATACAAGCCCAAAAATGCTCAACAATCTAACTGAAGATCTGCCTGTGTACCAGCTTTAAGGGACCAGTCCACTCAAAGTGATATTTCAGTTGTAGGTGAAGTCTTTTAAGATGTGTTGCATTTTGGTTGATTTCTTCTGGGAACTCCAGCTTTGAGGTCTCTCTCCCAAAGTTAATGCTTCACCAGTAGAATTTTAGTAATGTGACTAGATGCTACTAATCTTAGATACTTCAGTTCTCGCTGGTACGCTCTTCATGAAATACATTAAGAACAGATAGAGCGGGAACCCTTTATAAAAAGGCAGATGGAAAATAGATGTCATTTATCTCTCCATCATCTACCAATTATTGAAATAAGAGTAAAGGGGGGCTGAACCTTAGGAGGGCTGAAAGTGTATCTGCAGCCAAATTCTTAAAGCTCAACTCTGAGAAAACTAAAAGTCCTCTCTTGCAATAGGGTTGCATTCACATTTCAAGTGTTAACTGCTCATCTCTGTCTAGGGGACAGGAAGAGCACTTTTACTTACCTGATCCTCTACTCCCCTGGCAGACAACGCTTCCCCTACGCTTCAGCAGTAGACTGTCCCTCAATGCCCTTAAGGACTAAGGTCCCTGCATCGGTCTTGATGAGACATAGACCGCTTAACTGCAGGAGAGAAGAGGCTGCAGAAACAGGTCTAGCAGCACAGAGGAATGAAGAATAAAAGAAAACTGCTGTACCTGGTCCCCTAGACATAAGTGTGCAAGGCACAGCCCTAATGCAAGGGAAGACTTTTCGTTTTAAGACGTTGAATTTATTAGGCTGTTTGTCAGACACCGCCCGGCGGGATCTCTAGTGATCCACAGAAAGGGATTCCCCAGGACAAGGAGTCTAAGTCCCAATCTGCCTTTTCACCAGATCCCCTGATGGTGGGGATGGACTTGGTGCAAGATTGAAACCAGGTCACAACTCCTGAGTGCACCCAACTATGGTAGAGGGATCCCGCCGGGGGTGAGCATGATGTGAAGAGGCTGACAAGTCCAGGTCCCGAGCGGGATGGATGGATGACAGTCAGGAATGAGCGCAGTCAGATTAGCCGGGTCGGTAACAGTGGAGGCAGATAGGTACCAAGCAGTAGACAGAGAGCAGCTGCGTCACGAGCCAAGGTTCAGCAATGGGGGGTCCATAGTAATATAACAACAGGCAGAAGAGTAGTCAGGGACGAGCCGGGGGTCAGAGCAGGAGAAGGTCAACACAAATCAGGACAAGCAGGATCGGCAACAGAAACACTTCAGAAACACAGGTACAGGAACTAGACCTTGCGGCGACCTGATCACCGCCTGGCCAGTTTAAATAGTGCGCCCTGCACCGCCATTGGTGCAAGGCGCACGCCCACTTGTGCGCATGCGTGACACCCAGGTCCTAGTGCCTGCACATTAGTGCGCCTAGGCAATCTGTGCGCTGCGGCAGCAACTTTTGGAGTGATAGCTATCTTGGAGGATCCGTGAGGGGGATCCACAAAAGCTCTTTGATCCGCAAGGGTCGAAGGGATGAGGTGAGAGGCTTATCCAGATGGTGGTCGGATTGTCAGATTTATATGCACTCAGAGATCTACACGAGTTTTGCCTATGGTCACTAACAGTAGTTATTGGAAGCACTGTTTTTTCTTTGGTCACCAGCAACATTTATTGGACTTTGAGAGCACTGTTGTTTGTACCATTTTAATGGTCGTTTCACTTCACAAGAGGCACGTGTGATTATAGATGTAAAATATTATATATATATATATGTATGCGTGTTATATATACATATATATATGGAAATGTTTTTTCACATGTTTTGAGTTATTTTATTGTGTGGATTCAATGATTTATGGGCACTAATTAATATTAATTGATATCACTGTCACATTTATATATATATATATATTTTTTATGATATTTTGTGATTTCACATCTTTTATTTTTTATTATTTATGTGTGCATATATCTTTTGGGCGTAGCGCTACATTCTTTATTGTATTTATTTATCACAATCACTGGTATATGATTTAATGTTAGCAGCTTCCCCTGGGATTTATATATATTTTCATTTAGTTTAAACACTTGGGAGCGCAGGAGGTTCACACCACTACTGTTACCTCTTAGAAATTGTTGACTTTGCTGTACAAAGAAAAATGCCATTAAACAAATAGACCAGACCAGATCTGCTGTGGGCTGATAAATCAGAAGAACCTCATACTAACTTTAATGCATGGTCATGAAAATGTTATGGTTTGAGGTTGCTTTGCTACATCAGGGCCTAGGCAGCTTGCAGTTGTTGATTCCAACCTAAATTCTGTATCATATCAAAAGCGTGCTTGATGAGAATGTAAGGCTATCTGTCCAAAAGTTTATTTTCAACTAGAAATAGATCTTTCAACATGCTAATTATTCAAAGCACACTTTAAAATCCACCAAAGAATGGCTCAAAGGAAAGAAATGGAGTGTTATGGACTGGCCTAGTCATAGTCCTGATTTGAATCCCATTGAACTGTTGTGATGGGATTTAAAACTGCAGTTTAAGTGTCACTAAACCCATATCATAACAAATTATTAATAAATGCTGTATTATATGTTGTTCATGCTCACTCAGTCACTATAGGATTCATTTTGTGTATTCTGCAAAAAAACTGGTTGATGTTCTCAATCTCCCCCTTTTGTACAAGTCCCCAATGCAGCTTGGGATTTTGTAGAGCAGTGTTGGCAACTGCACATGCTTAGCTTTTCAGTGAGTTTCCCTGCTGAGCATTTCCTCCTTATTACGTCTGAGCAACCCATGTGACTATAGAATCACACATGTGGGTGTATACACAGTGGAAAATGACAGCCCACTCCCTCCTTCCACTATAGACATAGTAGGGGGAGACTGAAAAAAAAACACCATTTTGTTTTACTTACAGTGTCCTACAAATCTGAGTATTTTTTGTGAGTGTTTAGTTTTACTTTAAGTTTCACAGACAAGTTCCTGGTATATTTTATTGTAAAAAGAACTGTAAAGGTTTGCAAAGTCCTTTATCTCCACTGACAGACCCCTCCAGGGGGTCTCTGTGTCCCAGTTGGTCCTTAATGGTCCAGGTTTCCTTTGCATCTCCTGATGGAGCACAGATCGCCTATTCTTCAGGAGAACTTGTCTGACAACCTTGGCACTTACCAACATGTGAAAAAAGGATTTGTACAGCAGGTGAGGGCTTTAAGACGAAAGTGTTTTAACAGAGCACAGCCATTCATAAAGCGATTGGTCTCACTGAAAACATGGCTTAGCGGAATGTCAGTAGGTTTAATAAGTTAAAGATCTGTCAGTCCCACATAAGGTTTATTAGATACATAATGTAAAACTGACAAGAGCGGACACAGCTGGACAAGCTACAGAAAGCACAGGGTAGAAGAATATTATCCCAGGTGCAGACTTGTAATAATAGGAAGAAGGAAAGGCCACATAAGATCGAGATATTAAAAACTGGGGGACTGCTCAATACAGACAGAGATGACTAGGTAATTGCTGCCAAGCCAACTGGTCCCAGCCTCTGCCAGCTGTCCTTCCTGATGATATTCTAAAAGTAAAATGCTAACTGCCTGGCTTTTCTATGGCTTGGTTCCTTTCACTCCTTAACTCCTAACAATTAGGCATCAAGGGGGAGTGAAGACTTGCTTCTGACAATGCTGTTTGGTTGGCAAGCCTTTATCTGAATACTTGTTCTGGGTGCTTGTTTTACAGAATGGAAACCAGAGGCAAACTAGTAACTAATACTTTCAGATGGAGAAGTCACCAATATGAATCTCCAGATTACATGACAGGATTGTTTTAGGCCCTAATAAGTACCTCCCATCAAAATCGGCCACCACAATCCTAATTTCACCTCTTAGCTTTGCATGGCAACTTGTTACATTAACAGTTTGTGGGTAATGCCACTAGTTGAAATGAAATATTGTCGACACATACTGTAGGTGAGTTAAAGGATTTTTCTCTAAATTTGCGTGAACTTGTCCTTTAAGCGTAAAGTATCAGAGAAAAAAATGGAAAACAGGAAGTTTCAGGTCAAGTGATAATGACCAAATGAACAGCATCTAGAACACTCACTGACGTTATCCCCATCTGTCACATTTTTCTGCCTTGTCTGTTAAAATATTCTACAACATCAAACAAAACCAGATGAAGATTTTAAAATCACCAGTCAGTTTGCTGCCTCCCCTAAAACTTCACATATTTCCATCTTTTTCTTATAATAGTGGTTGAAGACAGTTAGAGGGAGAGACACTCAACTTTACTGGGATAACGAGCCAAAATTTTCACCAACAAACAAAAAGGAGTCCACATGGTTCCATTTTAACAGTTTGTTACTTTAACAGCAACAAGCACTGGAGCAAGTCAGTGCTAATTAGACATGTACACAAGATATGTAAGGTCATAATGAACTCCATTCAGCACTGTGTCCTATTACAGAAATGATGAAGCTGCAACAAATTATTTGTTGATAGGCAAGAAAAGAAAACTGTACATTTAAGTCTTTTTTGTTGTTGTTTTATATACAGTCTGTCATGTATTTACTTCTGTTTCCAACCCCACTGAAGAGATGTTTTCTCATTTCCTATCACTGTGATACTTGTGCAAGAAATGGGGGAGCTGTTGTCACTGGGACGGGTCAGGAAGGCACAGCCAGCAAAAGTTCTAACTCCCTACTCACTACTGTAATTCTCTATTCATGTGTTTCCCCATTGAAGAGATGTGCATGTACTTGTCTTCTTACCTGTGGCACTGGTGGAAAGGTTTCTTACCACTTCCAGCCCTAATAGAAAGGAGAGGGGTAATCCAACCAATAGGGGTACTGGAGGCAATGGAATAGAAACTCTAATCCAATCTGCTCTATTTAATACAATATAAACATTTCTGGTTGGAGCTGAAATTTAAACAGTCTAATAAAAATGTTTTCAAAGCCTGCCGTTCCGTATAACCAGTGAGAGTACAATTAAAAAGCAGGATGCCTACGATGTCTTTTAAGGACACAGTGGATCAAAACTTTGTCTCAGAATGTTCACTTGTGACAAACTCCTAACACATTTCACTACATTTATTTGTGAAAATTGTTAATTGCCCTTTTACATAAATAACCGTCACATATGAAAGTGGGTTTCCGGAAACGGCAGTGAATGGAATGTATCCTTCACAAATCTTTAGCTGGTGCATTCTTGTTTAGAACTAGTCATGGCATCCCCCTGGCTCTTTGCCAGGTTTATTGCACTGTGATCCTGCTCCTAGCATGAGCTACCAGCAGCCTGATAATGGAAGGCACATATTTATGCCTTGACTCAAATCAGAAAACAAAAACAAAGACAATCTATGAACTTGGAAACCGATTTGCAAAAAAAAACGGAAGCAGAAAAAAAAATGCTTCAATCTGTAAACCATGAAAGTTGAAACCTGATTAGTTGCTTTACTTTTGCTCCAGTCGTTTTAATTCCTTTTCTTTATTCAATGTACTGGCTTTTCACTGTGTTGTCAGTTTCAGTTTGTCTTTACTATGCACCTAACATCTTCCTGAACTCTGCTAGTATTATGATCTAACTGCTGAACAATAAAATGAACCCAGCTAGCACTAAGTGGTATCTAATTCAATTGAATTTGACCAAATGGCAGCAAATTAGATTTCAAATGATATTTACCATGTATTCCAGATATAAGAGATTGTAGTCTGCTTACCATGGGACAATATGGCGATAACAACATCCCAGGGAAACTATAGATAACACAGTACCATCCATTCCAAAAGTCAGCTGATGATTTATCACAAAATCTTTTGCAAACAGCAATTGATGAAAAAGCACGTCTCAGAGTGATTTAAAGATGATATAATAAAAAAGCAAATGAGAGACTGCAGTGAGGGCAAGGCAATGAAACTGCCACTTTGGCAACTTCACAGCTCAGAGTGTGAGCCCACCAGTGATATCAGCACCACTCCATCCCTTTCCGCACCCACAAAAGGCTGACGAGGTGCACAGTTCCTCCCTGTGTCATGTATTCTGAGGGTTTAGCAAAACAAATCTGTCATTTGACAACATTACATGTTACTAACTTTAGTGATTCTTCCTCCCAAGCTGCATCTTTTAAAATAAAAAGCAGATCAGCAAGGTAAAGTGACTTGACACACTGCGTCTCTCTATTGAATTCTGTTTTTTATTCAGTGTCTTCCACTTTAAAAGACAAACAGTCTTAACAGAGTTTATAAAATGGAATTCTAGGCTTAAATAATATGTAAAAACAACATTTCATATTCCTGATATGTGCCTGCTGTACCATGTACTTGTATGAAAAAGTATCCCGTTCTCTTTGTATTGCTTCCTTTGTGTGAAATCCCTGGTGTTTCTGCCAGTCCCTCTGCTTTCCTATTAAAAACTGACCACACTAAGCAGGAGAACACAGAGTGGTCAGTTCGCTAGCTGTGCTGGGAACTCAGTGTGCTCTCCTCCAATGATCAGACTTGTCCTGACACACTCCCTCCCTACACAGCCATTCATTAGGAAGACCGGTGTATTGCTGTTTCTCTTCCGCTAGCTCTTTATGCAGCTGAGAACAGAGGGAATGTGATCACATATAAAAAAAAGGTAAAGGATATTTATAAATGTTTTATATCTATACACAAATGCTTTGCCTTTCATGTCTATGTTAAAATGAATGGGTTGTTTTACAAGGCGAGGATTTGCATATACTTTATTGATATTAGTTACCTTTTGTCAAGGACCTGCACCATGTTATAAGCCCGAACACTTGTTGTTTTTGTGCTGTGGTCACAAACTGCGGCCCAGGGACCGGATGTGGCCCTATCCTGCCCCCGAGGCACTATTCCATCCACAACTTCCGCTAATAATGGGGCACCATTCCTCTCACTGACACCAATGATGGGGTGCTATTCCTCACACTGACACCAATGATGGGGTGCTATTACTCCCACTGTTCTGAACAATACTTCTCCTTCCATTAAAACCAGTGATGGGGCATTTTCTGCTCTCTTTGGCCACAGTCTGGCCCCCCTAAAGTCTGAAAGACAGTAAACTGGCCCTTTGTTTAGAAAGTTTGGAGATCCCTGTTCTCGTGGCTAGAGCTGGAGAAAAAGTTAAAGCCCTGACTTTACAGTGAGGCAGTTGGCAACACTATTAAGCTGCTCCAAGATATGTGGCTAAACTACATTCAAGACTTTTTACTTCAAGAATCACAACAAGGTGACAAGTCTTCACAGACATGACACCAATCACTTTTTTTTTTTGCTTCTGCACATCATCCAACAACTAAAGATTGCAAGTTGAACAAATAAACACCAGCTGACTTGAGTAAGCAAGATGGGAGCGTAATACTTGCTACCGGGAGGCTATGAGTTAATTTCAACCATGTTTCTTACACTGGTAAGAAACATGGTTGAAATTAACTTATAGCCTCCCGGTAGCAAGTATTAAGCTGCCATAACAATGTGATGTGCCACCCAGACAGGATGCTGAGGACAAATCTCAAACAAAAACACGAACCGCAATAGAACAAAAAAAAATGTTTTCAGTAGATTAAAGGGAGGACATTGCAGTCTTTGTCCCTGCTGGTGATTTTTTCTAATTTTCCACCAGGCTGACAATGTTGTCACCTGGATAGGAAGTGAGAGTAAATCTCCCCAACAAGACAGCAATAAAAACCTGAGATATTGTAACATGTTTCAACTCTATTCCGAGAAAAAGGAAAAAGGTTTAGGCCGGAATTACAAATTAGGTATTGTAGCATCTGTTAGAGTTATAGAAATTAATAAAGTAAATCAATAATACAGTGTGTTAAACTTAACTTAATAAAATACAGACTAAAAAAATAATAAAGTTGACTTAAGGTTTTAAAAACTGAAACCACTCTTGATGAGAAAAATAGTAGTAGTGAGGAGAGGTGGGGGTCCTTATATTAAGGTACGTGCACAAACTCAGCCTCAAGACTCTCAACAGAAATACTTGGCAAGGGTCAAATTATTGAGCAAGTATTTATATATGTAAACTGAGAAGCGGAATGTGTTTTAAAACACCAGCTTATGTGATGAAATATTGTTCGAAAGATTATGTCCTTGCCTTAAGATAGTTAGTGGTTTGGAGAGGGATCCAATGAAGTAATAGAACCAACCTCTAGAACCTGTGTTCTGTATGTCAAGAAGCTCTGATAGAATGTTAAGAGACCAGAGCTGGCATTAACGTGTCCTTTTAAGCTCCTCCAGGAAGTTTATGGTTTTCTTTCGTGCGGGCTCAACCTCAGTCAAGAAAAAGCAATCAGTGAAATGCGAATACTGGCCAGGAAACTACAGTTACTGTAAAATAAATTCCATCATTTAACCTCTAACTTGAATTACAGGGGGGGGTTGAAGGAGTCCATGAACTATTAGCATAATCAGGAGCAGAAGCTGGAAGCAGTGATAAAAATTAGACTGCAAAACAGGTATAAATAGTCAATAGTGAACCACTGGCGGGACAGTCAGCACTCTGGAAAACATCAAATGGCAGTATCCTATATTTAAATGACATGAACCAACTTTAAAACAGCGAACGCCTTGCCGTCAGGCCTTAGTCATGACTGGCCTGATGGCCGAAATGCGTTGGATGTTTTACAGCTGCTTCATGTCATTTCAATAAAGGATACTGCCATTTGGCATTTACCTGAGTGCCGACTCTCCCTCCAGTAGTTCACAGTACACAGAGGCATCAGCAATATACATGCAAGAGAACCTGATTGTTTCTTAGGAGTTGATTTACTAAAATTGCTTGTTTTTTGTCAAAGCTTAATTGAACAAGCTGAAGATAGAAGCTGATTAACTACCATGCAGAGATGCACCAAATTTTGCACTCTTCAGTTTTAGTAAATCAACCCCTTAGTGAATACTGTACAGCTATCAGAATGTGAGGCTGTGCAGAGAAGCACAGAAGGCTGATAATGAAATAAATTTAGGTACAAACATAATTGGCTCTTTTATATCTATCTGCCAGTCCAGCAATAAAGTGGATCTTCCCTCTGGAAAAATGTAAAAAAATGAAAGTCAGCAGCTCCAAACCTGCAGCTGCTGACGTTTAATAAAAGAACACTAACCTGTCCAGGTATTCAGAGCCATTCTCATCCAGGCTAGTTCTTTACTAGCCTCCGGGTTCCTGGCGCTGGCATCCTAACTGTGGGCAGCCAGCTATGCTGCTTTCAGCACTATGCTGTGCTTTGTGAATGATCCCTCAGCTTTCTGGGACATGTAATGTGTATCAGAAGGCTGTGGAGAAGGAGAAGGGGAGAGAACATCCACTTGGATCGCCTAACCGATCCGAATGGAAGTGGGAGACGGTACCTGTCAAAACTAGATACCCACTTCCTCCCCAAAATGATATGCCAAACTGGGGGCAGGAGGACTTAAAAGATGAACTTCTCCTTTTGCCTGATGTTCCACTTTAATAACATGAAAGTTTTACATGTAGAGAATTCACAGTAGGTAGCCAATACACGCCTGACAGAAATGAGTGAAGATCAAATACACATATCACCATATTAGCTCCAGTTACACTTCTGCAGGTCCTTAAAGGAGCTTTATAAGTAGGTGAAAACATAGAGGTGATCGCTTACATGAACAAAAATAGCAAAACAGCAATAATAACTTTTACAAAAAAAATAAAAAATCCTATGCAATGCTTTATATATCTGTACCGTGAATGTTCTGTTTGTCTGCAAAAAACTGCAACTAAATCGGAGTAAGCTCAAGAGTCACTCCAGTCTCAGTAAAACTGGACCCACAGCCCTCTATGCCCTGTGAACTTGGGAGTAACCTTCAGAATTTCTCAGTATGGAATCTCAGGGGCACACTATCCAGTTATGACATAGTCAAGTGGTCTCAAGACCAGTTATATTGTACATGGTTTGCTAAAGATAAAGCTATGTCATCTCTGTCTACTTATTGACAACACCAGAGAAAACCTTACAGGTCTAGTAAGTCTGGTTTAACTGTTCAAAATACCTGAGGAGTAAATTTGTATTCTAACAACCTGTAGGCATAAACCAAAAATATGCTTTCCATAAAACAGCCAATAATATTCTTAAATATATCAAAATGTCTAGTGTATCTCCCGCCATGACTTTTTGTTTTTACTTTTGTTGAAGTAAAAACACTTTTTTTTCTTTATCGATCCAAAGGGGGTGGGGGCTGGCGGGCAATATGTTGCCTCCTCACCATCTGATTTAAACCCATGATTGCAATACGGTAGTACAGCAATTAAAGGTTTAAATCAGGTGTGAGAAGGCGACCCTGTACCCGGTGAGCTTTGACTTCTGTCATGTTGTTCATGTAGATCTCCACCTCTTTAAGGTTGCCTACTCCTGGTATATGGGGACAGTGGTTGTACAGAAGTCGATCTACCGATTGTTTTCTGTACAACCAGCTTGTTAGATAAATGCTGTTTGCTCAATACCGCCGGCTAGAGCCTGCAATGCTAATAGATATATTGTGATGGCAGGGAAGTCACCACTGTCAGAACACAATAGCTCAGTGGGAGTGATTCCCCTATCCACACACTTGAAGGAAAACACACAATCACTCCCAGTGCTCAGAGATCCAACACAGTTGAACGGGACCATAGATGGCACCAGATACACCTATGCCAGGAATGCTTAGCTGATGTGGCCCTCCTCAGATACGGGAGTCCAGTATAAAACTACAAAAAGAACAAACAGGAGGGTGTAAGCATCTAGTGAAAGGGTGGGCAACTGTGGCCCTCCAGCTGTTGTAGAACTACAAGTCCCATGAGGCATTGCAAAACTGACAGTTACAAGCATGACTCCCAAAGGCAGAGGCATGATGGGACTTGTACTTCACCAACAGCTGGAGGGCCACAGTTGCCCACCCCTGATCTAGTGCATTACCAGAGATTTATTAAAAAAAAAAGCATAGTTCTGAAGAAGTGGGTGCAACCCCCGAAACACGTCAGAATTCCAGTATAGCAGGGTTTATTGCTGGTTTACGTAACTCCTACACTTGTATAGCATCTTGTGGTTTTAAACGCTTCTGTACCTTCCACTCTTGCAAGTACCCATTTGTTACGATTTATGCTTTTATTTAATAAATCTCTGGTAATGCACTAGCTGCTTACTCCCTCCTGTTTGTTATTTTTGTAGACCCATACACTAGAATTGAGTTGAGAATCGAGTCAGTATTTATTGTTTAACAACCTGGTTGAATGAAAAAAACGGATTCATCTATGGGCTGCTTTGGACAACTTTCTTCAAAACAGGTGTCCCCATTGAAAGATTTCCCTTCACCTCCTGTTTAGTGACAACTATAAAATTTTATAACCAGAACACACAGAAATGGTTAATCTCCCCAGCAGAGTCATGGATATCAATATACACTTGATAGAGGTTCTGACTACATTCTATCCAAAACTAAAATAAAGTTTTCACCAGAGATACAATTTTTATATAACAAGATATTTCACATCTCTGCAACTCTGTTGCTTTACAGCTGTTTTAGCCTAAAACGGCTTAGAATAGAATAGCTCCAGCCTAGTTAAAAAGTGTGGCAATGATCTAAAAGATAAAGCCCTTGAGCTAGCCAAGTCACACAGAACATTGCAGTAGGCTCAATGGTGGGCTGATGTTTTGTGCTCCTATTGATAACCATGTGTGGCCACTATAAGCCCCAAAGAGTCTGCAAACAGTAATGTTATACATGCACCCTCCCATCTATCAGAAAGCATATTAGATCATAGGATCTGCCCCCATTCCTTGACTAATGACTACTAAATCTGAAACTTAAGCTGCTTGAACCCAGACTGACCTTCAGATGTACATTAAACCAGACATAAATTCAGATATAATCTAGAAAGAACAGGAAACTATTACTGAGAGATACAGGGTGCCTATTGCTCTCATGTCCGGAATTTCTCCTATACCCCCATTTTATGGAAGTCTCTAAGCCAAACAAAATTTAAGTGTGCCATGTATTTCTCTGAGGCTACGCAAAGCAAAATTCAAAACAGCAATTGGGGCGCCTAAGCAAATTACATTATTATGGTTTTATTTTTATGTATAAAAAAACGCTGTGACTAAAAAACGCTGCTCCTTAGCTCCCTCCTGTGACCTAAGCTTAGGAAAAGATCACTTGTTCTGTGGCTTTAATCAGACACACTCCGGCAGATCTACAGTAAATTGTTCTTCATAGAGCACTGCAAATAGTATGGTGGAGACATTACGGAGTAAGCTCCTCTAAGACAAGGATTGAGGGGAAATCTTCAGTACACTCAGTACAGCACTGCGGAAAATGTCAGAGCTATATCAATATATATTAATAGTGTGTAACTGTAGTGGGAACAATAATTGTAAGCTCCTCTGGTGCAAATGCTGATTTGAATAGATTACTGCTCTCGGAACAGCACTGATTAATTTGTCATTTTTAGTACGGCTAATATAAACACAGGAAATACTAAATGCTTAAAAAGCAGCAAGGGTCGTCGATTTTTTTTTTTTTTAATTTTTGGGTTTTCTCAAGACTTTCCGCTGTGTACTTCGAAGAAAGATGAATACACATCCCCAGAGGACATAGCTGGGCTGTGAGATCATTCTGGATACAATGTTTCCATTACTTCTAACCAGGTTGGCAAAAAACTAAAGTTCAAGAAAAGGTTTGTTTCTTCTTGTTTTTAAATCATCCTTAGAATACATAAAGTGACAACAAAGACTAAGTCTTGCAGTGTGTTTTGTTAACCGTTTTTGTTTACCAACAGAAAAATTAAATGCATTCCTAAAACATTAACACAAGGATAGGCTCCATTCACACCTGAATGATCCGAAGTGCTTTTCTAGAAGCTCCTCAATGCCCAATTTGAAAATTTCTACTGTGTCCTATGGTGCAAGTTCTCACCTGAGCATTGTGCTGCTTGAAGCTTGGAAAAATACATGAGCTTCTTTGGGGCAGAGTTGTACTTTTTGCACAATTTGTTGTTTTGTCTTTTCCTAGTAATTAATGTGCCATTGAATTAAGCAAAAACACTGAAACTGGAAAAACACCTGAAAAATGTGTGCAAACACATAAAAAATGCTTCAAAAATGTCTGAAGAAGCTTCAAGTTTCACTAAACGCATATCATAAACAAATTATCAATAAATGCTGTATTACATGTTGTTCATACTCACTCAGTCACTATGAGATTTATTTTCTGTATTCTGCAAAATAACTGGTTGATCCTGTTCTCATTCTCCCCCTCCTGTTTCATGCCCAATGCAGCTAGGGATTTTGCAGAGCAGTGTTAGCAGCTTTGCACATGCTCTGTTTTCAGTGAGTTCCTATGCTGAGGATTTCCTCCCTATCACATCTGAGTAGCCCACGTGACTATAGAAACACACATGTGGACGTATACACAGTGGTAAATGACAGCCCGCTCCCTCCTTCCTCTTCCATGGCCACTAACCAGCTAAGCACAATGGGGTGGAATATTATATGTAGATTGATGGAGGCTTCACCTCCCTATTATTTTAAGACACAGGCTGGATGGGTGTGATTAAGCCCATGGCTGATAGAAATCTGCCCACACCATGATATTGCCAAAAAACGCTCTCTCTCGGGGGGGGGGGCGTGTTCTGGAATGACGTCCATGGACATCGTCCCAGAACTAGACAACCGCGCTATAGCATGGTAGGGAAGAGGTTAATTGGGTCTTTATGCCTGGGGGGCGCAGGAAAGACTAGCAATCATGTGACCATTCTGATTAGCTGTCACACTGGTCACATGATCAGAAGCCAGTCACATGATCAGAAGCCAGTCACTGGATCTACCAATCTTTAGTAGGGACCGAGATCTTTCTTTAACAGCTCAGTCTCCATGTCAGGAGTGTGCGTTGAGCACGCTGTCAGCACAAAAACACCAGCCGCCTAGTGATGCATATGTGGGGTCATTGAAGCCCACCCTTTTATGCGCCACATATATGTTTTACATGGGCAGCAATAGATTAAGCTTAAACTAGACGTCTGGGCTAATACTATCTAAACTTAATTCTGCTCCCTTCCCCAGTCTAAGCCGTATACGAACTACCCTGTAAAGGAAAAGTCGGGACGCTATGTAAAATCTATTAAAATTATAATCAAACAGAATGCAATGATTCACAAATCTCATAAACCCATATTTTATTCATAATAGAAAAAAGAAAACATATCAAATATTTAAACTGAAAAAATGTACTATTTTAAACAAAAAAAAAGTCATTTTGAAATTGATGGCAGCAACAAGTCTCAAAAAAGTTGGGACAGGGCCACGTTTACCGCAGTGTAACATCGACTCTTCTTTTAACAACAATCTATAAATGTCTTGGAACTGAAAAGACGTTGTCTGAATAGGAGCACATGCTAGGAAATATCTTTTAGCATTGATGGTGCCTTTCCAGATGTGCAAGCTACTCATTACATATGCAATAATGAGCCCCCCATACTATCCCATAATCTTTATCGTTCTGAAATTGCATTATTGCTTCTTCTAGACATGTGGTCACAGTTTGAGTTTACAAATTGCAGCCAGCCTGCTGTATGGAATCTAACATTTTGTACAATATCAATTTTCCTGTACTGGAAGATTCAACTTTGGTGAGATTGTTCGCATGTCTTAAACACTAGGTTTACATATGTAAAAATAAATATAATAATTGCATTTGCAGATAAAAAATGCGCATTTATCATTTTTTATCATAGGGGGCCTGCAAAGCATTGCGCAAACGATCATTAGAATGCGGGTGCAATGTCAAGATCCTGCAGACTCTCAATACGGGAGGTATGAGCAGCCAGTTACTAAAGAGCAGGAAGAATCAATGAACTATGAGGATGCTCATCAGCGCCCTTGCAGTTCATTGAGAACTACTAGCTATCTGCCACGGCGGCAGACAGGACTTGTAGTTCATTCATTCACATGGTTTTTAAATTGTGATAGCAGGCCCCCCCCCCCTCACAATGAAGGATCAGGGGCGTTGGGGCTGCTGCTTTAGTGACGTTATACCCTGAATACAGGCGTAACATGTTACTAAAGGTGAACTTATCCTGATGTCAAGGGTACAGCTTTCCTATTTACATATTAGGATTAAACATGTAATCACAACAAAAGTCAAAATATTTTAAATCATTCTGAAAGATTTCAGCAATTGCACTGTAATGCCCTATTTTTATATCTTAAGAATAGAATAAGGCCTGATTCACACCTATGCAGGTTGCTTTTGATTCATTTCTGCAGTGCTTTTTGCAGTGTGTTTTTTTCGCTTTTGCACATTAATTTTTCACGGGTCTTTTGTTGTTATGCAGGTTAAAAAACACAAAATACAAAACACATCAAAAATGCACTACATGTCTATTGAACTCTACTGAACCAAACACGTACCATGTTGTGTTTAAAAAAGTCCCTGACCATTTCCAAAAATGCATCGGGTAAAAAGACATAGATGTGAACGTGTCCCATAGGAAATCATGTTAATGCACTAAAAAACGCATAGATGTGAACCAGACCTCAGGAAAGAATAGCAAGAAAATTTGATCAAGGCTTTGCAATATACACTATTAAAATTACAAAATAACTTTTAATTATCACAGTGATTTTTTTTAGTGTCGGTGGAGATCTACCACTTCCTATTGTCTTTTACTGGCATACAGAATGTAGGTGCATTCACCTTGATCTCGCTTCCCACACAGAACACCTCCACAACATAGCAAAACACCAACAAGCCTATTAAGCAAATAAGTCAGGATTCACTACACACAATGCTGGTCACAATAGCTGAAGTAGAAATCATTGTCCTATGTGAAGATTTGATGTTCCAGGTAATATTTGCTCGCTGCTTTGTCGCTTTTATATCAGGAAAGAACAGGATGTCTGGAGAAACTGAATAGCTACGTTTAATGTTAAAACGTAACTGTAGACATGGACAGCAAAGCCACCAAATGTTTTGAGATGGGAGAGAAAGGTGTTTAATACCAAGATTTTAGGTAAAAGACACACCCTTCCCACATTGCATGTTAGCTGTCTGCACTGGCAGATTGGTACTGTTATTTTATGGGCAGATAGAGAGGTGTCCTATACAAAGTTTCTTTCATACACAGTTTCCTTCTAACCATCCCATGTTAACCCTCTCTGTAATATTAACACTAATCTTTCCTGCAACCCTCACACTCACCCTTCCTGTAAGCCTTCCATCAACCCTCATATTAACTCTCTGTAACCCTCACGCCAACCTTCCCCATAACCTTTAGGCTACAATCACACTGAGCTGAGCGTTTTCAAGCGTTTTTGAGCATTTTTTTTTTTAGCAGATTGGCAAATATCAGTTGTTTTTTGAGGCCTTTTCATTTAGGCCTTTTTGCTGTGGCCAATAGAAACCTGTGTAGATGTGTCCAATGAAAACCTGTTTACATGTGACATCATATCTGGAAACATGCAGCTGAAAAATTGCTGAAAACCTCTAGGCAGGTACACAGCCAACACATAATGGAGAAAACTGATCACATGGCTGGATCACACTTGTGCAAAAGAATATGGATGCAAGTTTTCACAAAAGTTCTAGAGCAAGATATTATGTTAAAAACAGTGGGAAACCTTAGAGCACTATTCTCTTTATTTTTTATGTGCAATTGATAGCCCCTGCGTGAACGTGTCTTGTTGCTCACGTTTTCTTGACATGTTTAAAAAATTTATAAAAACCATTGAAATACAAAAACTGTGGGAAACCATGCCTGACTGACATGCCTGCAAGAAATACTGTAGAAAAGTCCTAGGCACATACAACAGGAAAACCAGAAGCAAGCACATGGCTTCTGTACCTTTCTCCTTGATCTGGGGAGCAGTGTAGCTGTTCCACTGGGGCAGAACGTTTCGTCCCACTTCCTCCCAGGCTCTGGTGGTTCTTATCCAGCTCTTATAATCGGAATCCCTGGGATCATAGATGCAGGGGTGGCCACGAATGAGAGCAGTGAATGTTGCAGCTTCTAGAAGCAGACTCTCCTCCATTTTGAATACCAGATCTGTAACATAAGGTGTGGAGTGATGCTAGAAAAGGTGAGGGGAGCTGCAGTTTGAGCTGAAAACAACTGAAAAAATGCTTGAAAAAAAAAAGCTCAAAACCGCTCATTTCTTGCTGTTCAGGCATTTTCCATTCAAGTCTATTGGGAGAAAAATGCATAGATCTGTCTGAAAAAGTAGGGCATGTACTGTTTTGAGTGACAGGCATTTTGCTACAGGTGATAAAACGCTCAAATGTGAACAGGGGGCATAGAAATTAATGGGATGTTCCTTGTTGAGCATTTCTGAGCGTCAAGCTGAAAACCGCTCAAGTGTGAATGGGGTCTCACACTTCCTTTAAAACTAAACATCCTTATAATCCCAACTTTAACTGTTAACTTAAAGAGGATCTTCAGGCTGTATGAAAAAAAAAAAAGTCACGTGTTCAAGGATCTACGCCGTCCTCATCCTTGCTCGTTCTTCACCGGACCTTGGGTCCCAATGCCAGCCTATTTATTAAGCATAGCTGGCTGTGACTCCTTGTGGTTTCACAGCCAGCTTTCTAATGCACATGTGCGAGCCACGCTGCACTTTCTGAATAGTGCCTGGGCAAGCCAAGCAGAAATGGGAGCAGATACCTGTCAAAACCAGGAACCCACTCCCCCCAAAAAAAATAATTGTATCCAAGAGTGATACAGGAGGGGGGAAAGGAGGTGGAAAAGCTGAATTTCACCCAAAAGGGGTCAAACCATTCCTGTAACCCTCTGTGAAACCTAACACTATCCCTACCTTAACACTAACCCCTCCCTGTAACCCCAAACCTAACACTATCCCTTCTCCATAACCCTCACACTTCCTATAGCTCACACACACTTACTCGTCCTATAACCCCAACTTTAACAGTTACCTCAACACAAACCTATAACAGTAACCCTCTGTGAAACCTAATACTAATCCCTTTCTGTAACCCTAGCTCTAAAACTATCCCTTCCGTGTAACCCTCACACTACCTCTTCCTGAAACCTTACCATTAACGATCCCTGTAACCATAACACGAGCCCTCTCTGTAATCCTAACTCACAATACCCCTCCCCGAAAACCTAACACTAACCCTCTGTGTAACCTGAACATTCACACCAACCAAACACCCTCCCAATCCTCACACTAACACCCCCCCTTAACCCTCACACTAACCCTCCCTGTAACCCTAACACCAAAACTACTTAAAGTAGAACTATGGCCCCTGATATAAAAGAAAATATTTGCTGGAGCACTGGATTAAAAGTGTGTCTGCATTTACCATTTTCCCTTAGTCCTCATGAAAATTCCCACAGTTGAGTCAGCCAGGGATGTCTAGCACATGCAGCATCCTGTGCTGGGGAAGCCACACTGCTGCACTGCTATTGTATTCAAAGCAGAATTGTCCCACAGGTAGACTGTGCTTGCTTTCACTACCGTCAGGTGAGAATATATTATGAGGGCATGGCTACCAGCATTGTCACTGCCGATTCATAAGCCTGTAGCTAGTCAAATAGTAGCTGGCCATACTTAGACTTGCCCACCACTTTCTGGATTGGCAGAACTGACTGTGCTGCTCTAACATTGTGAGCTGCAGTGTCTGTGGGGTAGTGTGTGAGACACAAATGAAAAGGGATTTGGATGACTCCAGGAAGATAAAGACATGTTTTTGGTTTTTTGGGTTTTTTTTAAGAAGCTCTTATGCTTACTTAGTGAGTTGAGACTTGTTTAGACTGTCAAAGAAGAGCCTTTAGATGAACTTTAAAGAGAGCCAGTGTCAAGTAATTGGACATTACAATATTAGCAACCTGCAGGTACGTTCCAACTGTTCCAAAGTCTGTGTGTGTGTGTGCAGGGTGCACCATAAACCTGAATACACCCTTCCTTAAAGTGGTTCTAAATGGAAAACATTTACTTTAATGCATTCCCTGCATTAAGGTAAAAAAAAAGTTTCAGTATTTGTATCTCCCCCTCACCCACTAAATACTTACCTGAGTCCTCACTCGATCCTGCTGCTGTCAATCAAATCCTGAGAGCAAAGAGCTAAGATCTAAACCTAGTAGCTCTCCCCCAGTTTGTGCCTATTTGCACGATGTTGGCATTGTGTCCACAGTAGCATTTGCGATGGCAAATATGAGTAGGACTGGCCATAGAGAGATTACTTTGACGCAGTTGGCCAGCTTAAACATGTATTGCAATATGAGAGTATTTGGCAGTGTGCAGAGAGTTTCTCCGGGAGTTAATCTGAGAGCAGAGAGCGGGGGCATGGCTGGACTGTGCTATGTGTGTCTATGGACTCACACAGTAGGGCTCAGGAGCATGCCTGCACAGGTGCCACCATAGGAAGCAGATTCCTATAGTGGCACACAGAGAAGAGGAGAAGTCAGGAGTACTGGTGGAAGACCTTAAAAGAGGAGGATCAAGTCAATGCAGGTAAGTATATACCGGTTTATTATTTTAATAAATAATAAATAAAAATGAGCCTGTACAACCCCTTTCAGGTGAACTCTAGCCTTACCTTTAGTTTTGTACAATTGTACAGGCTCCTCTTCTGCACTGAAAATACTCTGACTTCACTGCACACCTCATTTCCTGGCTGGAGGATGTCCAGGATCATCTGGCTCTTCACTGACAAGCTTAACTGTCCCTGGCCTGACTCTTTCATTTACTGAACTGAAGTTCTTTCAATCATGTAGGATCAGCACCACACGTGGGCACCACATAGGGACTGCTGTTTTTAGGAAGTTACGTATGGACACCAACCAAGATCTGCCTGAACTGTATAGAGAAGCTCAGGGACTTAGTGATCACTGGGTTTAAAATAAGGTATGTAATAAAAACTGAAAGGATTAATTCACTAGCATGTTGATGAAGGAGAGGGTTGAACCAGGGAAGGCAAAATATAGGCATATTAAACACTCCACTCTGCTTTAGCACATCAGTCTCCCTTTAACAAAGAAACATCTCTGTATTAAACCAGAATTTAAGCAGAAATTATTTACTTTGGGACAAGATGGAGACATTCCCAAGTTGCTAATTTCTAATGCATTATCCTCTCTGATTAATCTGCTTTTGAACAAGTCCTGACAATATAAGCAGAGTGATCAAAACGAGAGATCCCTGGATGGAACTTATGGAAGCTACGGTGAGCCAGGTTGTGGATGTGAGTCACAAAGGGACTACTGGCTGCAAGACAGCAAAGTCTGACCTCCAATTCATCACACTGTACACAATTCTAGGCTAACACCAGATGTTTATATGACTAATCAGTTTTAATTTTCATAAATTTGGTGTTTGTAGGGGGCTTTAAAATAATTTCTTTTAAGTAATGACCACATCCTCATCTCATTACTATTGCTATCCAGGAAACTATGTTAGACTTACTCAGTTTTTTAGTCATCTGAGTTTATTACAATCCATCCTGCCCAGACTCATCAAACTTCACAGAAGAAACGCAATGTAAGTTGTCCTAAGGCATTACATTCTGACAGTATAATCTCCTTTAGATCTACCAACAGATCTGTAAAGCGAGGGCATGCGTGATTGAATAAAGCTTCAATAGATGGTATAGCCAGGTCAATGCCCTCTAAAGCCAATAGTACAGAGATGGTTCATTCAGACTGTTACAATATTGCCAGCTTCAGAGAACAAAACCCACCATACTACAGTGTACAGTGGTAACAGCTTGTATTTAGTCATTCTCTCTTTAGAAGGTCTCAGTGGGTCATCCATGTTTGTTAAAAGGATGTGTGGAGGAGAGTAGAACATTTACTGTGTGTCAGTATTGTGTACCTGCGTAAAGGTGGCTCTATGCCATGGCTGGGTGAGTAGGTAAATCTATGGCTAGTTGAAAAAAAATCATAAATTATCACCTCAAGTGAAGAATGAAAGAAAAGAAGGTGAAATCACTTTCTTTGGTAAAGTCTATTCAAGTCTAAGAGCAGCACACTGCAATTGTGTTTACAACAGTAGGGTGCAGTGCTACTAATTTTGAGTGGCACCCCAATGCACTAATGCAGTAGTGAGCAATGAACTGGGAAAATTAGTGCATGTCTATTTTTGACTGTACCGTGGTGCACTGGAAGCCCATTGAAAATGAATGTGTTACATTAACGCAAAGGACATTCACAAACTGCAACTCAATGCCGTTGAATGGGCCCACTTTAGAGCTAATGAACAGAGTGGTGCCATTGTCCCTACCTAAAGCCTGAAGACTGTAGAACAAAGAAGCAAAAAACACCCTGACAAGTCATCAGCTCTGCTCTCTCCTCCTGTCAGCAGATGTGTATGCATTAGAAACTGACTGGCTCTTGGTGTTAGCTTAGGAAAGAATCTCAGTCAAGGCAAATATTTAAAGTACGTTTTTATACATTTGTACAAAAAAAATTATACATTCTAAACAGTGGATTTACAATTTCTTTTTTATTGAATTTTTATACAGCACAAATAATGCCAACTCACACAGCTACTGCTCTTCCACATCCCCAAAATAAACCATCTATTTAAGAACGAAAGGAAAAAAAAAAAGTTGGCTCCTCATCCCGAGTTTCCTTCAGGCTGAAATTTTCACACCAAATTGCTGTTGAAGTTAAAATAACTCTGCTGAATTGACAGCTCCTCCATCTCCATGTTTGCTCAGTAATCTATCAGCATACCCATGCTACTAGTTTTGGCAGCGGCTGAAACCTAAAATCACAGTGAATATAATCCCCTTTTAGATAGATGATGGTGGTCGAAGGCCTTCGGAGTGTAGTGGAGGCGTTGAATCCGCTGAGCTGAGTTAGTGGTAGGACAGATGTAATATTTCATGTATATTTTCACTGAATCCTCACAACCTTCACTTTTTGTTTTCTGAAGACTAGAACAAGTCATATGGCTTCCTCTGGTTGACATTTTTTACTCCAGGCAGATAAGACACAAACTAACATGGCTCTGTAGTCATTAAAAAATCCTTAAATGTATATTTTTAAATGCAAGTGTAAAGCTGGCCAACCTAATGAGCCAGTCAAAATTCAATCAGTGGGTGGCCGTGTCAGCACCACTCCACCAAAAATTGAAGGAGCTAGGCAGTAAAATTGTCGGCTGGAGAGCACTTGCATCCAATGAGATGCAGGCACTGTTTGAGTTTTCTGACAGCTGGCAGAACCATCCATCCATGGGAGAGTAGTCTATCTCTGCAGTTTAATGTGGATGGTAAATCTCTTAGATATTTGCCATCAAAAAAAACTTTAAGTGTAGGGTCAGGTATAGCACCTGATTTTGAGCTGATTTTGGCTTCCTGCAGTCCCTTTACAGCAGAGCTTGGGACTGGGCAAGGGGGAAGGAACCGATCAGTGCAAGAAGCTAGCTAATAGAAGAGAACAGAGTGACAGAATGATATGCTCATCAGTCTGCTGCTTTTTACAATGTCCAGTCACTGGCTTGGGGTGGGGGGTGGGGTGACACCTGTGTTAGAAGGTTTGTATTACTATTGGTATTTATTTATATGCACATATTGGAGCAGCCAGTCTATAGCTTTAAAGTGGTTGTAAACCCTCACATATACCCAGTAAAGTGACTGGCCTCAGGTTATACACAGAGATGAAAAGAAATCCTCCTATATAAGTTGTACCTGTTTATCTATGGCGATCTTTCCATTACATCCATTCAAAGTACAGAATTTACACAGTATTTCTCAACTCTGAATAGCAGGGGAGCTGAAGTTATATCGGCGAGGAGAGCTCTAACAGCTGACTGGAGGGAAGGGACACAGCCTCTTCACACAGCACATAAGAACAGAGCTGAGGCTTTCAACTTGCTGCTCCCTCCCCTGTCACTATTTTTGTCTTGGGTGTCAGGTAAACTCAGCAGAAGTGTCTCATGCTTATAGCAGAGAAATGAGGCAGCAGACAGCAATGGCACTTAGTGCTTTGGATTGAGTAAAGCACACATTATAGAAGGATATGCTTTTTTTTTCTTATTTCATGTCTGAAGATTACAACCACTTTAAGCCTATTTCAATTCAGTGTGATCAGGTCTCACTTTTTGTTTTTGCAATCTATCCTAATAAGCCATCAAGCTTACATGAATTATGTAGAGGGTAGAGGGATATCAGGAAGTTATCATTAAATACTTTATTAAATATGTAGCACTACCCCACTAAGGCAGCCTTCAACTGCTTGTCTCTCCATAAGATGGCATCATCTTTTTCAGCTATTGCCCAGAGTCAGCATCTTCTTGACTGAGACTTGACTGAGATGCTGGCTTAAAGACCAGGTTCACCTTTACAGAAAAAATAATAAATGCACATATTTTGCAATTAAGAAAATGTGCATTTATTGTTTTTTTCCCCACAGGAGACTGCAAAGCATTTCACCTGCAACCACTGTCAGGCACACAATGTCAGGATCCTGCATACTTTCCCTCCAACTTTCTGCTCATACCTGTATGGACTTTCAGTTAGAAAGCCAAAGGAATTGTGAATGGACTACAAGGGTACTGCTCAGTGCTCTTGTAGTCGATTGAGAACTGCAAGCCGTCTGCTGTGGGGGCAGACGGGACTTGTAGTTTCTTCATTCAGAGATCTCAGAATGATGCGTCTGTGTGAGACAAGCCAATTTTAACTGTGACAGCGGCTGCGGGGGAGAGGAACCCCTGCCTGCTGTCACAGGAGAAAGGGCTCAGGGGGTGAGGGGGATTGTTGCTGGAACATGTTACACCATAAATATGAGTGTAATATGTTCTAAAGGTGAACTTAGTATTTACAGATGAAATAAACATGTAAACTCTGGTTTCCATGCAGTTCTTGGCTGTGTTTAGAATTGTTTGCCACAGATCAGCACTGTCTAGGTGATCATCATAGAGGAGGAGACTCATGACTGTAGCAGACTAATGACATCTGAGCCTAAGCAAAGTCACTTGACTGGACTTGTGGACTTCACAGTTGTCTGTGACTTGGTTGTAATGTGGGCAGTGCTTTGAAAATTCTCTTAGTGCACCGGTTCTCTCCTGAGACTGCTGCAAGCTGCAGTGTGTGGTTAAAATCAGGCTATGGTGATTAGTGCATCCATTTTGTTTTGAGTTCATTGGGATTTCACAAAATGTAGAGCGTACCTATCAAAAACATAGAGGACACCTGTGACAATCTGAAATATTAGGCAACATGGGTGAGATCAGAAGGCCTCAGAGATGTGAAACATCATGAAAAGAGGAAAAAAGAACAATTAAATTTAATGAAGAAAATGATGATGCCACAGCAAGTAGGTTACAAGGGAAAGGGGGAAAATGGGGCTTTAAACAGTTTCTTTCCTTCAATATTCAGACCCTCTCTGATCCATTGAACTTTGATTAATTGCTGTAGGACCTGCTGGTTCTTTTCACCTCCTCACATTACAATCCAGAGACAGGGTCATCCAGTTTCTATTGCTCTTTTCCTTCATGTCTTTCACATGCCATACAAGAGAATGAAAGGCTCTTGGTCTTCGAAAGCAGTCGCAGCATAATTAGCGACGCTGGGGGGCATTTTTACCGATCCCTTTGATCTATTCAAAGATGTGAACCCAAAATGGAGATATCATTTATTGCATGACAATCTGTGAGGGCATTAGAATTATTCAAAAGAGAAAAAAATAAAACGCCGGGTATGTAACAAAACACAAGGGACACAAACAGTACCCTTGTCTTCTTTTACTGGACATGCTGGCACCAGGTGAAGATGAGATTTTTTTTTACACATAAGGAGTTTCTGAAATAATGAAAGCAAATAACGAAAGCCATTCTCTGAACAGGTATAAAAAAATAAAACTTAATTATTCAAAGGAATTACATTTATGTTTTAAATGTAGCTAGTATAAATACATCTGTGGTGACAGGAGGTGATAGCAGAGAGAGTGGTGACCTCAACAGTGTTCTGCTTCTCCTTTATGGTCTAGTCAGCAGGCTGGGGGGTTCTTGATCAAGCTATGCTGCTATTGCAGTGGTCCTATCTGGCATAGATGCCAATATTAACTATTTATTTAGCTGACAACCCAGACATCAGCTTTAAAGGGAATCTGTTATGACAGAAACAAGGAGGTTGCAATTACTGAACCCTCCTAAAAATGCTTCTTGTCTGGCTGGAAACCTTGAGATTTCAATATGTTGAGTCATGGACCTGCTACAAGGTGACTTATGACTTTCTCAAACTTCCATGATTTGCATACTCGTTACACACTCATACCAACTTTACTTTAAATGTAAATTACTTTATTTTTAGTGATTTCAATGGCTCCTAATTTTAAAACAAAATCATGCAAAAAATGTAATCTTTCTATATATTATACATACAGCGTCTAGTCAATTATGTGACTTTGAAAAAGAATTACCACACAATTGATGATCTGGGGATGTTTACTTATGCAATCAGTTATTTTGTTTTCTTGTTAAAGGGTTAGTTTACCTAAAAATTGACTATGCAGATAAGGGATGTCTGTAGATAATGACAAGCTGTGCATCTTTGACCACAATTGAATAATGCCCTTGCTATAAGTGTAGGCCTTTTACGTACCTTCACAAAGCCTGACCCAAAAACTTTCATGACATTGCTAAGTGAGGCCCATCTATTATTGTTCACCTTCACTATCACAGGAGTGAGTTCTTAAACTCTGAGCTCAGAGCTATTGCATCAGAGCAGAGAAAGTTGACGTGAGGAGGTTTGAATAAGAGAAAGAGCCCACTCCTCTGGTGAAGATAAACGGTAATAGCTGGGCCTCGCTTAGCAACATCCTAGAAACATCATGAGAGTTTTCAGGTCAGGCTTCATGAGGTACATAGATGGCCTACACCTACAGCAAAGGCAATGTAAAACTTTTAAAAAATATATACATATGCACATCTTTTATGCAGGTAACAAAATGCGCATTTATAATTTATTTTTTCATTGCAATCCTGTAAAGTGTTGTATCCACGATCAGCAGATCATAGGTGCTATGCGGGGTTCTTGCAGACTCTGTGTGTAAGCTGTGTGCTCGTACCTTGTACAAGCAGTCAGTTACACATTGACAGGACTACGCTCAACAGCACCGTGGTAGTTCATTCAGAACTACAACCTGACAGCTGCAAAGGTTGTTGGTAGTTGTAGTTTCCCATTCACAGAACACTGCCAATGAGTGATTTGGCTGGGCTGAAAAGGGGAACTAATTCTGTAATTAGTTTCAATTACTTTGAAGAGTTCTCTTTTCACTTTGATATGAAAAGAGTTCTGTTTGGTTTTAAATGAGCATAATTAAAGCCACTGCAATTCAAAGTTCTCTAACATGACAAATTTTAAGGGGGCAAAAACTTTTTAGGTTCAGTAATGCTGAATAAAAAAAAATTATATATATATCACACACACATTGGATTCAGGTGTTCCAATCACCTCCATGGCCACAGGTGTATAAAATCAAGCACCTAGGCATGCAGACTGCTTCTACAAACATTTGTGAAAGAATGGGTCGCTCTCAGGAGCTCAGTGAATTCAAACATGGTACTGTGATAGGTTGCCACCTGTGCAATAAGTCCATCTGTGAAATTTCCTTTCTACTAAACATTCCACACTCAACTGTTAGTGGTATTATAACAAAGTGGAAGAAACTGGGAATAACAGCAACTCAGCCAAAATGACAGAGGGGGGTCAGCACATGCTGAAGCGCACAGTGCGCAGAAGTCACCAAATGTCAATCTCAGGAGCTCAGTGAATTCGAGCGTGGTACTGTGATAGGGTGATAGGTTGCAACCTGTGCAATAAGTCCATCCAATAAATTTTCTTGCTACTAAATATTCCACGGTCGACTGTTAGTGGGATTATAATAAAGTCAAAGCAACTGGGAACAACAGCAACTTACCCACAAAGTGGTAGGCCACATAAAATGACAGAGCAAGGTCAGCGCATGTAGGCCATCTTTATGTAGAGCAACAATTCTTTTTTTCAGATCCTCAGAGAGTTCTTTGTCATGAGGTGCCTTGTTGAACTTCCAGTGACCAGTAGGAGATAGTGAGAGCGATAACACCAAATTTATCACACCTGCTCCCCATTCACACCTGAGACCTTGTAACATTAAAGAGTCACATGACACCAGGGAGGTAAAAAGGCTATTTGGGCCCAGTTTGGACATTTTCAATTAGAGGTAAGCTCACTTTTGTTGCCAGCAGTTTAGAAATTAATGGCTGTGTGTTGAGTTATTTTGAAGGGACAGCAAATTTACACTGTTATACAAGCTGTACACTCACTACTTTACATTGTAGCAAAGTGTCATTTCTTCAGTGTTGTCACATGAAAAGATATAATAAAATATTTACAAAAATGTGAGGGGTGTACTAGGGTCAATTTTAAACAGGATCCAATTAACCTAGGAGCATGTCTAAAGACATGGATGAGCGAGTTTGGGGTGGAGGAACTTGACTGGCCTGCACAGAGTCCTGACCTCAACCCGAAATAACACCTTTGGGATGTATTAGAGCAGAGACTGCAAGATAGGCCTTCTTGTCCGACATTAGTGCCTGACCTCACGCTTCTGGAAGAATGGTCAAACATTCCCATAGACACACTCCTACTCTTTGTGGACAGCCTTCCCAGAAGAACTGAAGCTGTTATAGCGGCAAAGGGTAAGTCAACTCAATATTGAACCCTACAGACTAAGACTGGGATGCCAATAAAGTTCAAGTGCGTGTAAAGGCAGGCGCCCCAATACCTTTGCCAAGATACATATACACACACATACTAAATTGCGGGTGATTCCTTTGTGGGATTTGCATTTGCTTTGCAGAAGATGGTAGTTCACTTTCTGCATTGAATGACCCAATGGGAATTCCCTTCCACTAAAGCTGCCATATTACACAACCGTACAGACAAACTAATCACATCCTTGCTTCACGGCAGCATCTTCCCCACAGTAACCTCTCCCCTCATGTTTAAAATATTAGTGTTGCTCTCACATAGACTAAGTTGTGTTGCTGTTAGTAAATCTCTGTTTAACGGGGATGTATTTTTCCATGTCTTTCAGAGCCTGCGTAAGCTCGATGAAGACATAATTACCTCAGATAATCGTTAAACAAACTTTGCAATTAACTGTCAGGAACGGCCTGATTCCTCGGCTCATGAATTGCTCCTGTGTAGCCTCACTGTGAATAATGGGAGCTTGTAAAGTAGCCGGGGTAAAGGATTCATTACTACTGTGGGCCTACTGCCATCAGATGTTTGGCTTCTGTCAACACCTGTCCTATAGTTTTTTTTTAATGACATGTGTGCTTTATTTGCTATTTAATTTGGCAGAAAAAACTCCTTCACTCAGGAGCCGACTTAATGGCTTCAGTGGCACGTGCAGAAAATTTGGCATGGGTCAGCCATGTTTAAAATAATCTGTACGGACTATCAGGTAACAGTATTTTGTGCCAAAACGAACATATTGATTTGGCTCTGCTGGGGATTTGCCTTGTAGGCCTGTTGAATTCTTTTTTGAGGGTTGTAGGGTGGGATTTTTAGAAGAACACATTCTACAGAAGATGAGCAATTTTAAGTGTAATTCCTATTTAAATATGTGTAAAAAGGGTAACATTGTCAGAACAGGGTCTGGTGACACGTCCATACAGCTACATTTACCGTAAACTTGACATTCCTAGTACGAGCGTTACAGGAATAAATAATCAAATCTCAAAAATTTAGTCACTGACAGAAATAAAAACCTGACAAACATTTTAAAATGTAAATTAACTAAAAAAATTAAGATTTTTACTGGTATAGGGGACATTTAGAAATAATGCATATACAGTACCTCAAAAGATGTACATTTTGTCTTTAATTCTTCCTGAAAAATAGCAGTGTACTTCTTGAAATGTGAGTATGCCTAGGCACTCTTGTGCCCACAGTCTCCTAGCTATATAACTGCAGTGTGAGAGTGCACTGCTGCCTCTGTTAAAGTGTATTTAAACCCCAACAATGAACTTAATTTTAGTAAATATAAACTGCTAAATACCTTTTCCCATAAGCACTTACAGCAGTCTTGTGACTTCTATCAGTGTCCAGCAGAGCACTGGTTAAAGCTTGTAGGAGCAGTTTTCATTCTCCCCTTATTGTCCTATAAGGCTGCAAGACCCCTGACCCTCTGTCTGGACAGTGCTGATTGGCCCTGTGCTGATCACATGCACTCTCCCAAGGAAAAAAAAAGTATTTAACGATACACACCAAACTGAGCGTGCGCAGCTTGCCCCCAAGGCTTTGTTCTAATCAGCAGATGGATTGGGGACCTTGGAAGACAGGGAGGATCAGAGCAGAAAGGATCAAACATCCTTTTTACACAATGCAGAGAATTAACCCCTTAGGTTCCACAATGAGTATAACAAACATGCTTTACTGCATATATAGACTGATTTTACTGTTGTGGGTTTAGGAACACCAAGTATAACACTGAAAGTGGTTACTTTTTGACTTACTCCTTTAAAGTGGAATTCAAGGCTAGAACTAAGATTAAAACTGCTCCCGCCCCCTCCTAACACATATACTAATTACCCTGTAAAAGGAAGATGCATATACTTACCTATTATTCTAAGAGTGCTCCGTTCCTTTTACATGATCTCCACAATGTCTGGCTTCAAGGGAAAGCAGAGAGCACCAACAACAGATGGAATGCCTGGATGGTGACATCACCCATAAGCTTACTATGGGGCTTCCATTGTTGGCTGTCCTTCCTCTCCCCTGAAGCTGGCTACTAGGGGCCAAACATGTGAGCGGACCAGAGCACCCTAAGTATAGGTAAGTATATGTATCTTCCTTCTACAAAGTAGTAAGTATAGGTGTTAGAAGGTGGATGGCAGCAGTTTTAAGCTTAATTCTTGCCAGGAATTCCATGTTAATCATAGATCCTGGTCATGCAGCCACCTTCAGGTGATTGGATACTGGCAAACAGAACTGTTAGAAAGCTCATATAGCCCTTCCCACTGCCAGTAATTCTCAGTTTTTTAGCAAGCCGTAAGAGGAACCACCAGGAAAGAAGAAAAGAGGTCCTGTGTCCTGTTCTGTACTCCAAGAAAAGGAATTTGCAGGCCAGTCAAAAATCCTCATTTCCTAAATCATACAGTACAGGGTATAGACTTCTTTAATCAAAGATGCTGGGACCTCCCGAAGCAATATCAGAGGAGGTGGGAAATATGGCAACAATACCAACAGGCCCAAACACAAAGAGAATCAGTTTAAAAAATCAAAGAGCGGCCTGATGCACCTAACAAAAAACTAAGGATTGATGAGAGTGGCTGACCAGCTGCTGACAAGGCCTGTGTTTGTAACCATATTGGAAAAAATAACATTAAAGTTCACTTCTAGCCTATTCACATTGTTGTCAATCAAGCCCTGATAAAGAGGGCATTCTTGGATCCCCAAAACTCGTTGGCTACTTTTTTGGTTGTCCCGCTAATTTTTATTGGAACAGAATTGTTACCCTGTGACAATGTGAAAGTGGAAAAATATCATGTCTACTGGCAGGTAATAATACTATGTTATGCGGGAAAAAGAAAAACTGCATGTTACTGCTAGGGAAAGACAACAGCATATGTACAGTATATATAGCATATGCTATTAAAATATTATATTATTATGCGGCATACGCTATATTATATTACATTACAATACAGTACATTATATAGCATATAATATTACTTTTTTTATATTACAGTTCCACTTTAATGTATAACTAAAGGCAGATTTTTTTTAGTTTTAGATAAGAGTAGAGAGGCATTCGATCCCCTGTAAGTTTTTATTGCTGTCTGTGCCCCATTTAGGGAGATTCATCCTCTCTATTAGTGTTGTTTACCATCACCATTGAAAGTGAAGTAAAACAAAATCCCACATTTTAGGTTGTCCCCAGAAAAGTAATAGAGGGGAAATCTTCCAATAGGGACACTAGTTAGTGGTGACATGGGGGTCCCCCAAAAGAGTTCCCTTAATTTGCAGATATTCCTCTTGCTTCCTGTTTTGATATGGGACAGGAATTGAAGAGAAATCTATACAATGGGACACGGAAAAAAAAAATTCTGACAGAGGTTATAACCCTCTCTTTCTCCAAAATGAAAAACAAAATTGCCTATAGTTCTATTTTAACATGCAAGTCATTTGCTCATTAGCATGACATTTATTTCAGCATGCTGCACATGAAACGCCTGCTTAGTATTGATTAAATTGCTCAACAGCATTGAGATTTATTAGCCCTAAATCTTACCTTAAAAGTTCATTACAATGATGTTTTAGCTCTAGATTTGGAGCAGAGTGGGCTGAATTAAACCCTGTTTACGTCTCTGGGATACATTTTCTTGCCATTGTTCCTAGACTGGACTCCATCCATATGGGAAAGTTAGATGTCCTCATTTACCCAACAGGCAATTATCTATTAACATAAAGTACCTAATTTTCTTGAAATCAGGTACTTTGTTTCCCTCGGCGTGTAGCTTCTAATGGTAGACATCAGCAGGATGCTACAGAACCCAGCAGATAACGTTTTCTCCCAGAGTTATAAGCAGAGTATATATTCAAGTATAAAGGCTGGCCTTACTCTCTTTGTGGTCAAGAGAACAGGAAGAAAACGACAATTCCTCTAACAAGGAAAAAAAATGTCTTAAACAAAAATATTCTGGTAGCAATTTCACTTTTATTTTTTGCATAAACTATAATAATAATAGCAATTATGATTATAATTCCTCGGTGTCAGAGTCTGTAAACTCATGCCATGGACGTCAAGCTGATACAATGCTGCACTTAATTATAAACCATTTACTGAGGTTCTGTAGAAATTAGAGTTTTGGCAATTGCCTGCTGGAGGAAATTCTACTTTCCAAGCAAACAGTTTTAGGCGAAGACAAACCAGCCCCTTCTTGCTTTAGTATCTAATTTGGCTTTTCAATCTCCACTGGGCAATTACAACTTTCCTTGTGTATTGTTTACAAGTGTTGCGGAAAGAGGGCAATCATAGTTTGTTTTAATAATGGGTCCACAAGCAGACTTCAAAAACAGATTAGGAGCAAGCATTATTGGGGGATTAAATGCACATAATGGTTTCTATCTCACTACGGTTTAAATCCTGAAAGGCCTAAAGTGGACTAATGAAATTTTGTGGAAAATGTTTTGTGAAAATTCAGGAATGCAAAAGAGAGCTGATCAATGTTTAAGGCTCCATGCACACTAGCGTTTTTTTTTAAGTAAAAAAAATGCTGGATAAAACTTATTAGCGTTTTTTAGTAGTGTTCTAGTAGTGTTCAGGAGCGTTAGCATTTTATTAGTGTTTTTACAGTACGTGTAGAGGAAAAAAACCTAGAAAAAGCTGTTAGGAGCGTTTTAGTAGCTTTTAGTGTTTTTTTCTGCTAGAAAAATGCTCAAAAAAACTCTACAAAACCAATTTGTTTTCTGCTCCTAGACGCTGAAGTTCAAAAAATGATAAAGTAGTGTGCATGGACACACAGGCTAACACTATTTAGCTTGTAGGAGCAGACACAAAATGCTAGTAAAAGCTTCTAGGAGCTAGAAGGAGGAAAAATTATAGTATGCCGGAAGCCTAAAAAATAAACACACAGTACAGCCATAGTTGCTCTGAGCATCTCTCACATTAGGCGGTCACCTACAGCTCCATCATCTGGACAGGCAGAAGTGGATAGAGAAATTGCGATCAAGTGATGTTTTGCTAACTCATTGTACACACTGGGGGGGGGGGGAGATTTACTAAAACTAGTGCACTCAGAAACTGATAAAGCTGTGTATGGTAGCCAATCAGCTTCTAACTTAACCTTGATCAATTAAGCTTTGGCAATAAAACCTGGACGCTGATTAGTTGCTATGCAGAGCTGCACCAGAATTTGCACTTTCCAGTTTTAGTAAATAGCCCCCCCACTGTGTGTTCTTCAGGTTAACATCTGGTGCACCAGATTTTGCACTCTCTAGTTTTAGTAAATCAACTCTCTGTGAGTGCTACTGCACTAAAAGATATTAGTAGATATCATGGTGTGATTCAGTTTGGCAGTAACTTTGGGATAAGAGGGGACACTAGGGGGTTGATTTACTAAAACTGGAGCGTGTAAAACCTGGTGTAGATCTGCATAGAAACCAGAATCAGCTTTCAGGTTTTATTCCCAAAGCTTAATTGAACAAGCTGAAGTTAGAAGCTGATTGGCTCCTATGCACAGCTGCACCAGATTTTGCACTCTCCAGCCTTAGTAAATCAACCCCTACGTGTCCAAACAAGGCACTCTGCATAGAGGTCTACTCAGAGAATAAAGCCAAACACTGTGCAGATATAAAAGACACAAATTAATGAAGCTCTGAACTCTATAATTTAGCCTTACTTTTTAAATGCAAGCAGTCTAAGCAACTACAATTTGAGCTGGCGTTAGCCTCTATAGTGTAGAGCTCGGACTGGAGGACAGAGAAGCAGAACAAGGAGCCTATCAGTTGTGTTGCAGTGCAAGGAGCATACTGATAGGAATATAGAGCAGAGTGACCCCAAGATGAGGTCGTGAGTCTGCTCCTTCACCTTTCACTGTCCATTCACATAGAGGAGGGGATGAGACCTGTAAGTGTTACTGAACTGTAGCAGAGAACACACAGTTCTCCCCACTGCCACAAAGGACTGTGTAGGTTGCCAGAGTTAGATAAATTGCATAAATGAATGGACAGAAATACAAATTCTTTGGCACGTAAAACAGGGAACACATTTTCTGCAACAAAGCTTCACATTGGAAACTTGGGACCCTCTGCAAGCTTGAAATCATAATAAGGTTGTGTTATATGACCACAGATATGTAAACATTGCATTAAAATGGTTGTAAACCCTTGCATACACCCGATGAAGTGACTGGCCTCAAGTGATACACAGAGATTAAACAAATCCTCCGAAATAAGTTGTACCTGTCTAACTGCAGTCTTCTCTACATCCATTCAAAGTGCTGAACTTACACAGCTTGTCTAATAGTTCAGAAAAAAGGAAATAGAGAGCTGAAGTTACACTCTGCAGAGCTCAATGGGGAGAGTTCTGAGAGCTGACTGGAGGGAAGAACACCTCCTCCTCCTCCACACAGCTCACAAGAAGAGAGCTGAGGCTGTCAATCTGCTGGAGGTTCCACCCCGGTCACCATTTTTTTCTTGGTGTCAGGAAAACTTATCCGAAGTGATTCATGCTGACAGCAGAGGAACGAAGCAGAAGACAGAAATTACACTTGGTGTTCTGGATTGAGACAAGTACACACTATAGAGGGATATGCTTTGTTCGTATTCCATGTCTGAGGTTTACAACTACTTTAAGGAGTTCTTAAAAAAGTGGCAGTCTACTCAAATATTTCAATCATAAACAGAGTCCAGTGGACTGAATCACCCTGCTGCTCTTATGTGCAACCATAACAGTTTCCTGCCACAGTTTGTTTCTTCGCTCCCGCCCACCTTGGGGTGTTCTTACCACTCTACCCCATCCACTCTCATACAAAATCCAGCACCATACAAGAGGGAATCCCTCATAATGGTCACAGCAGGTGTGAAGATTCGATAACATGGCACAAAGGTCTCACCAGAATCTTAGTGTAATGTGTATGTCCTATTTATAGGAATCTTACATTTTGGAAGTTTAACCATTCAGGCATAAATTACACATTGGGGTTCGAAATATTGGGTGACGTGCAGCTTCTTTCGCTACTGCTGCACATTTACATCCTCACAGATCTACAGTTAAGTGCCTAGAAGGAGCTGCCAGGGAAGAGGAGGAGAGGTGGAGTTTGGGCATGCCAAATTAGTTTTCACTGAGAGGCATGACATCACCGCTTTCAGGACTCTCCAATGTTTGTGGTCAGGAGGGAAGAGAAGGGGGGTCCAAGGGCTCGTGTGTCCTGTCCTCCTGGCTGCTCTCTCACATGTGTGGGAGTGGAAGCAAACTACTGTCCAACCAGAGAGTCTGCAGCTCTTTACATGCTGGGTACAACTACTTTTTTTTGTCTTAGTCTTTCCAGCATGTCATTCTACCACAAAAGAACTGGAGGAGCTGAAGTTCAAATAAGGCTGTAGACAGTGATGGGCTCAGGGCTTGGAGCTGGGATGGGACAAAGCTCTCCTCTAGGCAGCAGGTAACCTCCTGCTATCAGCCACAGGGAGGTACAATCAGCAGACAATGAAATAGACGATCACAGCAAGGCGCTGCTACAAAGTAACTCCTAAGACGTCAAAGGAGCTGCGCCTGTTCCATTTTACTTTTATCTGGAGGGAAGCTGGCAAGAAAAGTTTACGGGAAGTGTTCTGAAGAACTTTAGCTAGGCAGCTCCAAGGAGGGAATGCCAGCTTTGGAGAATAGCTGATCAAACAGGACCTGTGCTTCAGGAACAAGATAGGAAAGGGTAAGCCTGTCCCTACACAACCTATTATTATTATTATTAGAAAGTGATTTATATAGTGCCATCATCTGCTGCAGCACTGTACAAAGTTACTATTATTATCAGTAGTATTTATAAAACCTCATCATTTCCCGAATGCTGTGCAAAGCCGCTAATATTATCAGTAATGCTTATATAGCATCTCATGAATGTTGTACATTTACTATTATAATATAATAATACTAATAATACAATAACTTGCAATTTTACCATTTTTAATGAAAAAGTTTGGCATTCCAGAAAGTTCTGAAAACACAGCAAAAAGTAATCATTTCTGGAAGGAAATGGAAGAGGTACATGTACAATTACTGTGAAGAGCGTTGCTAAACTGTTGCAGTAGAATAGTTATGTCCAGAGGGAGTGTGAGGAACACTGGAGTTAAACACATTTTGGGCACAGAACACAGAGAACATGGGAAACACCGTATCTATTAATTGCAGGAAGCCTCCTTATCAGATAAAACTCTGAGAACATTACAGTTACCAACTGTTTTCCATTTGCTGAATATAAAATCTGTATTTTGTCATGGTAGATTTATTGTATTAGAACTATTCAGCCTTTATTGCTAATAGTTATTAAAGTAAAATTTGAAAATCATACCGCAATCTAATGCATGTCATAATAGAGCATACATATATACAGATAAAGACGCAAACATCCCTGGAAATTTTATAATGTTCGTGCCCATCCAAAAATCTGGACTTCGGGACAGGTCACTGTAATATGAGGCGGACTGAGAATCAGATTTACAACTAGTGAGGACAGCTTTCACAATGATCTAGCATCCAGACCCTGAATGGTACACAACTATCCATACTATACTATGTAGGATGTCAGTGTTGCCATGGGAACCAGGAGCAATACATTTTACCATCAACTTATCCTGCAGCCACAGACTTGTTACACACTTCAATAACTGCATTTTACAATGCATAACGTATGGGAAAAAGGGGCATACATGTTACAATATTTTTATCGAATACAATATTTTTAGTTTTTATATTATTTCTATGGAACACCACCATACACGTATACTGTATAATCAAAGGGTGACTGTAGGAAAGAGACAGTAAGCTCCATTTCACACACATACAAACATTCTCACGAAAGCATGTGTGTCTGGCATATTGAAACAATTATCCAACTTAGTTAATCCCTGTTTCATACAACTTTATCCAATTTGCATGGTTGAAATGGATGTTATATGACCTCCCCAGCACACACAATAGAATTTATATATGATTCAACCCGCATTTGAAAAAACATAAAATTCAGATAGGTCTAGACTGGCAAGACTAAAGCTGGCTATACATATTAAGGATTCAGCTTCAAGGTTGAACAATAGAAATCACAGGATTCCCCCTTTATGCTAAACAGCGTGGATGTACAAATCTGCAGTACCAGCTATTGTATTCTGACAGCTAGCATCTGTGGCTCTCAGAATACCCCAACAGTGCCTGCATCTGATTGGATGCAGATGTATCCGTCTGGCTCCTTCGTCAAAAGTTGATTGAAAAATCGCCTTTTGCCGAACCAAGTGGTGCCAACAGGGCCACCTACAGAACACATTCCCCAATTCAGCAGGAATCAGATGTTCAATCTCTTTGTGGTCAAACTAAGTCTTAACTGGTGAAAAACGAATCATTTACCCATCTGAGTACAGGCAGTCCCCAAGTTACAAACATCCAACTTGCATACAACTCATACTTCAGAACGGAGGCAGTGTGAAGTCACGCAGGTCTCAGAAACCACCGGGCGGCCATCTTGCTGCTCACCATATGCTGTGAACTACTGTCCAGAAGATCTGTCAACAATCTCACATCACTACATGGCCAATTAACCCTTCCTATGCTATCCAAACCTTAAAAATAATTTTTTAGCAGGAGTTACACTTACAAAAATCTGTTACAACTTCCATACAAATTCAACTTAAGAACAAACCTACAGAACCTATCTTCTTTGTAACCCGGGGACTGCCTTTACAATGGTAGAAAACCTTGTTGCTATATTCTGTCACTTTAGAAGCTAGACAATAGACACTCTAGTGGCAGAGTTCTGCCATGCTTATCTTGCACTAATGAGACCTAGCAAGCCTGAAACACGTTGCTAGATTACACATCTCTCTCAATATTTTAGGCTGGATTTGTTCTACAATCCAGTGGTTCTAAATGCATAGTAATTCAAGCGAATGATTTGCATGACTCTGCCTGTTATCTGTTGATTGTTGGATTTGCAGTGACAGTTGATCACATTTAAATAAACATCCTCATGTTTTAAGAAGTCAATACCAAACTTTACAATGTCCTAGTAGAGGGCCTTATATTTTGGTCCACTCACCGTAACCTTGTTCAACATGACACATAAAATATTGCGTCAATTCAGCATCCACATAAGTAGAGGGTGATTGGCTGCATGTAAAGTAAAAGCAGGTGAAAGATCCTGATGTTATTCCATTCCTGGGTGATGGGCATAGAACCAAAGATTTACAAGAAAGCAGCAGGCTGTCTGTGTCCCAAAATGAAAGCCTGCAACGTAATTTGGGTCTGTTTACTGTCAAACCTGTTGTAAAGCTGCAATTACTAAGCTAAGACAGAAAGGCTCCACGCATGTGCTGATATCAGCAAGTGAGGTGACCAACGCTTGTGCTAACCGCTGTGTTCTCAGCAACATGGGGCTCTAGAGATGTCACAAAAAGCATCAATGAAAAGTTCTGAAACTGATAACTGCTGAATTAGAAGAAAAATATTAGCAGGTCTCAGTGGCAGGTCTCGCACAGGCTAAATGGTTAGCACTTCTGCCTGGCAGTACTAGGGTTGTTGGTTCAAATCCCTACCACGGCACCACCTGCCTGGAGTTTGCATGTTCTCCCTGTGCCTGCATGGGTTTCCTCCAGGTACTCCGGTTTCCTCCCACACTCCAAAAGACATGCTGGTAGGTTAATTGGCTCCTGTCTAAATTGACCCTAGTATATGAATGTGAGTTAGGGACCTTAGATTGTACACCCCTTGAGGGTTAGGGACTGATGTGAATGTACAATATATATGTAAAAAGTGCTACGGCACTATGCAAGTACCTATAATAAATAAATAGCTTCAAGGGATACCACCAATTCCAGCTTCAATTGATGCAATTGGGTCATTTAGTGCCAAATCACAGAGAGCTCTTGACATCATCACTAGCATTCATTTTACCAAAATGTTTACCGATGATTGGTAAAACAACTAAAAGTCTTTAGAGCACTAGCTGACAGAAAGGTAGGGCATGCCGGTACTTTTAGTTTCTTAACAACTTGCATGCTAGCAACGTTTCTAACATGCAGCAAGATCTGACAGCCAAGGTCAAGGCAGGGAATGGGGGAGTAATACTTGTGTTCTGGCATTTAACGTCTGATAGATAATTGCTGGTCTGAAATGAGCTTAACAAGAGGACATAGCTATGTACTCTACACACAGTCACCTCTTGATGAACACTTTGGACTGAGTCTTGAGCAAATGTATGATGCATATTCTGACCACTTTTTCCATTATACAAGTATTACTTAGTATAATACAGAACTATTGACAAGTCCTGCCCCCAAAGGGCTTACAATCTAATATACATACATACCAATCAGTAAAAACTAAGTTAATCTACCAATATGTTTTTGGCTTTGGGAAGGACCTAAAAATGTCATGCCGATAGCTTTATGGCAACTAAGCCTAGGACCCCACTGTCACAAAGCTGCTGTCCAATAGGTTGCCATCTTGCCAATCAATCTGACCTAAAACCTTGATGGCTGTTTGGTGTGGGTTTTTGCACTCTATCTTATTAAATGTGGTCATTCTAGAGTTAACATTCACTTGAACATAGAAGGTTACTGTAGAACTCCTTCCACTTCCCATTCCCCATTTAAGTTATTTTCTTGAATATTAATCATTTGAAACTAAACATTTGTAAGAAAAAATTAGTAATAATTCAAAGTAATTTTATGGGCATGATTCAACTGACTTTTCTATGAAATACAGTTTGGGTCCTCCAACAGTGCAACACATGTGGAAGAATCAAAAATACTAGAACCTGTGGTCACTACTCCCAAACCTTTTATATGAATACAAAATCATCTCATACAGTGCAACAGGAGCTTCCTTTATTCTGCTACACTCTAACAAAACCTGTAAGTCACCTGATATATGGGGGCAGAAAACGATAAAAAAATCTTCTGGGGTGTAAGTAATTTTAACTGTTATTCTAATGCAAGGAAAGGAGGTACTGGTGTCAAAGGAAACCTGTTCTAAAAACAATATGCAGACTGCCACTGCTGAGGTCTCTTTTTGAAAATGCTAGTTGCCAGGCTGTCATGCTGATCTAAGAGCTTGCATCATTTCTGAATTACTGACATACAACAAGCATGCAGACTAGGAATTCCAACCTTCCTGAAGTGTTCAATTGCAAAATTACATAAGAAAATGTATTTTGTATTCCCAAGAAAACAGCTGGTGCCTTGTTAAACCTAAATTAATAAAACCACTGAGAGTTGCAAAGAAGCAGTAAGAAGGATGCACATGGTCTACAAATACATTGCTCCAAAGTTCTTTGTTAAGAGTCCGTTAAATATGCAGGATGCTAAAATTGAAAAAGAACATTGGCTAGGTACACCAGGTCAGACAGAAAACACTGTTGTGCACAGGGCTTGGGTAATCCTGGATAATATGGGGTATACCAGGGTAAAAACTTGTGAGTGTCTTCTCCATGACTTCCAGGGCATTCATTCTTTCACCACATACAAAAACAGAACATGGTGTACAATTCTCCCAGTATCCTGGGCCTCCCTTATCTAGACCTGACCTCTGCTAGCCAGCTCTGCAGGGGTCCCGGAAAAGAGGGATTTAAAGCACAGCTCGAGTTTCCAGCCATCAGTCACCAGTCTGGCACTCAGTCCCACTTTCTCCCATCCTGGGGATGAGTGAATGAGCAGAAAAAAGTTTGACTTTGTTGAGATAAAGGATTATGCAGTGTTCACTGAGGCTCATTGAGATGGGGGCAGATAAGAGCTAGCAGGGCTGCATTCAGGACATCTGATCCTGTGTGTATTGTGCTAAGTGCGCCCGTTGCATAGGGGCATGGCTCAGCACACAGCACTCACCCATACGACAACTTCTACTTTGCCAGATCACAAAAGCTGCTCCACCAAAATATTTCATGTCTCCATTTTCTTGGAATACATCATGTTTCTATCTGCAAAAAAACTTGGTTGTTTTATAGCCAATAGGCAAGGTATTTTGCGCGTGGGTTTTTTTTATTAGCAAGCGTGAAGCTGACATCATCTGCTGGGACTTTGCCACTTGCACAACAGCTATTGTTCTTTGTTCAGCAATAAAGCAAATGCCACACTGCATGCTGGCATCCCTGTCATCCAAATGAGTGTTTGTTAAAGGGGGTTTCTATTTTCAGACAGGCTGTCAAAAAATAACAGTCCACCCAAAGCTGGCATTGCTATTTTCACTGGAGTCTGGTTGTGTCCACCTGATGGATTCATATATCTCGTAATAACGACATCATTGAGATCTCCCCACCATAGCTCCCTTTAGAACAAAACAGGAAAACAGCCGCACACCACTGCAGGACTTGTTCTAAATAGAAAATCTTAAATGATTCATAAGTCAAAAAAACAGTTCTTCTAAATATGGATCATTAAAAATTTTCTACTTGGATCAAGTCCTGCGGTGGTGTGTATGTTTTTCCTTTTCTGCTTCAGTATACAGTGGTGAGCCAGGGTGAGCACCTACATGGGACCACAACTAATACATACACCTAAGCAGTGGATGCTTGATTTGGTCCCTTTAGAGCAAGTCTGGACACTTAAGTATCTGCACTCACTTTGGGGTCACTGCATTCCTCCTGATCCATTCTCCATATTAATTCATAAATATCTAGCAGGTAGGGTCAGAGTCCCTATAATGACCAAAGCATGTGTGCAGATCCAGTGACTCAAATGCAAACAGCTCATCACTGGACTCTCTGAAAGATGTAGCAAACCTTCAAGCAGTTTTTAGCCTCTGCTAAGAACTGTAATATCAGATTTGGGTGGACTGACACTTTAAATAGCCAACTGGTTGCTCCTATTTAGCCCGGCAGCTGAACCAAAAAAAGAGCCCAGCTACTTAGTAAGACTAGTGGAACGTTCAAGGGAGCAATTCAAGAAGATGACAATGAATAGAGTGATGTGTGATACACTGGCTGTACAGAATGAAGATCCAGCATTATTCTGTACATAGTATATTCCTTGTAGGGAACATTTTGACTTTATTTTACTGTAAAACACTATAAATACACAGTCAGACGTCTGCCGCTGTGTTTTACAGGAGACCTTTATGCTTGTGCTTATTTGCACTGGTAGCATGAACTACTGACCTGCTGCACCAATAAAGCAAATGTCCAAATTGAATTAACTTAAAGTTAAACTCCAAGCAAACCGCTAAATGCACAGATGAAATACATTACATATAAGGAAGCTGTTTTACTGGCAATGGATTTGTATTTTGTCTATCCAATCTTGCAATTTATACAGCCTCATTCCACAGCACAGCCCTGTCTAGCAGGGGGGGGGGGGGGATTTGGCATGACCTCTCTCTGCTGCAGTTGCAGTTTCACTTTCATGTACAGGTCCGCTCCCTACCCTTCATCCTGTGACAGGACAGGGAAAGAAGAAGCAACACACTGATGAGCTCATCTCTGGGTTCACTCATTTCTCTCTTCTAATTAGCATGCCCCTTGCATTGCAAACACCTGATTGTCTCTTTGTGCTCATTTTCCCTACCCCTCTCTTAGCTCAGCTGTACAGGGAGTGCAAGGGGCTGAGACCAAGTACTTACCCTGCTTTCATTTAACAATATTTATTTAATGATGTGTTAAAGTAGAACTATAGCCTCCCGTTAAAAATATGCACTGCAGCATCTACAGTAAGGTCCATAAATATTGGGACATCGACACAATTCTAACATTTTTGGCTCTATACACCACCACAAGGGATTTGAAATGAAACAAACAAGATGTGCTTTAACTGCAGACTGCCAGCTTTAATTTGAGGGTATTTACATCCAAATCAGGTGAACGGTGTAGGAATTACAACAGTTTGCATATGTGCCTCCCACTTGTTAAGGGACCAAAAGTAATGGGACAATTGGCTTCTCAGCTGTTCCATGGCCAGGTGTGTGTTATTCCCTCATTATCCCAATTACATTGAGCAGATAAAAGGTTCATAGTTCATTTCAAATGTGCTATTTGCATTTGGAATCTGTTGCTGTCAACTCTCAAGATGAGATCCAAAGAGCTGTCACTATCAGTCAAGCAAGCCATCATTAGGCTGAAAAAACAAAACAAACCCATCAGAGAGATAGCAAAAACATCTGGCGTGGCCAAAACAACTGCTTGGAACATTCTTAAAAAGAAGGAACACACCGGTGAGCTCAGCAAAACCAAAAGACCCGGCAGACCACGGAAAACAACTGTGGTGGATGACCGAAGAATTCTTTCCCTGGTGAAGAAAACACCCTTCACAACAGTTGGCCAGATCAAGAACACTCTCCAGGAGGTAGGTGTATGTGTGTCAAAGTCAACAATCAAGAGAAGACTTCACCAGAGTGAATACAGAGGGTTCACCACAAGATGTAAACCATTGGTGAGCCTCAAAAACAGGAAGGCCAGATTAGAGTTTGCCAAACGACATCTAAAAAAGCCTTCACAGTTCTGGAACAACATCCTATGGACAGATGAGACCAAGATCAACTTGTACCAGAGTGATGGGAAGAGAAGAGTATGGAGAAGGAAAGGAACTGCTCATGATCCTAAGCATACCACCTCATCAGTGAAGCACGGTGGTGGTAGTGTCATGGCTTGGGCATGTATGGCTGCCAATGGAACTGGTTCTCTTGTATTTATTGATGATGTGACTGCTGACAAAAGCAGCAGGATGAATTCTGAAGTGTTTCGGGCAATATTATCTGCTCATATTCAGCCAAATGCTTCAGAACTCATTGGACGCCGCTTCACAGTGCAGATGGACAATGACCCAAAGCATACTGCAAAAGCAACCAAAGAGTTTTTTTAAGGGAAAGAAGTGGAATGTTATGCAATGGCCAAGTCAATCACCTGACCTGAATCCGACTGAGCATGCATTTCACTTGCTGAAGACAAAACTGAAGGGAAAATGCCCCAAGAACAAGCAGGAACTGAAGACAGTTGCAGTAGAGGCCTAGCAGAGCATCACCAGGGATGAAACCCAGCGTCTGGTAATGTCTATGCATTCCAGACTTCAGGCTGTAATTGACTGCAAAGGATTTGCAACCAAGTATTAAAAAGTGAAGGTTTGATTTATGAATATTATTCTGTCCCATTACTTTTGGTCCCTTAACAAGTGGGAGGCACATATGCAAACTGTTGTAATTCCTACACCGTTCACCTGATTTGGATGTACATACCCTCAAATTAAAGCTGACAGTCTGCAGTTAAAGCACATCTTGTCCGTTTCATTTCAAATCCATTGTGGTGGTGTATAGAGACAAAAATGTTAGAATTGTGTCAATATCCCAATATTTATGGACCTGACTGTAATTACAAGTGCATTTGCAGTTATGGTTTTCTGGTAGTCCCTTGAAAATCCCACAAACACATGTTTATATTGCCAGAGAAGTCCACTCAATGCAGCTTTCTGTGATGGTGCGGTAACGATGCTGCACTGCTGAATTCAGAGCAGATTTGGCACTCTCATATAGGCTGTGCCTGCTTGCACTACAGTGGGATTTTGGGGGTGTGGGGGGGGGTATGTGGCTATCAGCATTGTCACTTCTACTTTACAAGCCTGTAACTGGTTAAGCAGCACCTGGCCACACCTTGTCTTGCCCACTGTCTTTGGGATTGACAGCACTGCCTCTGCTTCTGAAACCCTCCCACTGTAAGCTGAAGAGGCACAAATGAAGACGGAATTGGTTCAATATGGCTCAGATTGTCATAAAGAAGACTTTTATTGCACTTTAATGAAAACTACTCCTGAAATGCATACAGGGTACAACAATAGCCACCCAGGGTGAAAAAGTACTCATCTTTAGACAGCTCAGAGTATGAGCCTGTGCAATCACGGACTAGTGTGTTACGTTGATCTAGAACCACAAAGTCTCTGAGCCTATTGTCACCTCACTATACCCACTGGAACATATGAGGGATACTGAACAATGGATCTTACACTAGAACAATTTCTGAGCTCTACCCTGCTGGACTACAAAACATCTCTCCTTTATGTTACAGAAATAAGAGCGGGAGGTGTTCTGCAGTCCAACATAGGAGAACTTAGCCAAACTGGCTGCTTGAGCATTCAGTGTGGCAGAGGCACTATGCTGTGAGCTCAAATATGAAATTAGTTGAAAACTAGACTTTTGGCAGATAAATTGGTATTTATCCATACTTGCAGCATTTTTAAAGAAATGTAAAAACTTAACCGTGTCCTGGCATATAGAAAACATTCATCATTTTCCCAAGCTTATGTGCCTTTTTCACTATACCACAATCCCATAAGTGTATCTTGTCATATAAAAATACATTGTTCTTATACATATTGTAAAACATAAAACTTTAAAAAAAGAAAAAAGAGCCGTGTTTGTGTCACAGAGATGTACTGCCTATGTTAGTTTGGATTTTGCTCAGACATGCAGTAAACTACACAGATAAATCACACTGGTGTGACTATAAAGGTCTGTTGCAACTTGTACCTCCAAAAGATAAAAGAAACTGGGCGTTCTCCTTTAATAACTTCATCATCTCATTCACCTTGAAGGTTAATGGCCTGTAACCCCAAAATCCAGCATAAACACCTCTAATAGAGTGGTTAGTATATGGCTATCAAACAACTGAAAGAGGTATAAATACTAATTCTTTATTGTTGATAGTAATATGACTTTAAAACTCTTCACCAAAAATGATTTTAAAAAGCTCCAACAATAAAATGACAATGTTGGCACCAACAACCCCCTCTGTCTGAATCACAAACATTCACATCTCACTAGCTAAAAGAGAAAATATGTCGCTATTCCCTAATAATGCAAAGTGTCCAGATTTGTTGTTAATGCCCAGATCTAAATGGACATGTGGTAGCAATAAACCTATACATCACAACAGGCTGGAAAGCCTGAGGGTCCAGCAATGTTGATAGCGAGAATAATATTATTTCCTCTTGTACTTACAGGGGGATGTTTAATTAGATACTTGTGTCATACATTCATCGTTGGATATAGAAATAACAGTGTACATGTTTCATAAGGCCTCATTCACACCGGCACACCTGCGATTAACTTTTCTAAATGCAGGAGAAGTCATCTATAGGCATCACCTAAATGTCCTATAAATGCATATAAATGCAGGTATAACCATCAGTGTTAATAAGGCCTAATAGTGTCATGTAATCAATAAGTGAAGTGCTAGGAGCCATTCATAGTATCAAGTCTTCTACTGATGCATCCTTGACATGGGTATAGTGCAGCACCACAAACTGACCTAAAAGACAGGGTACATACTGTATATTCCATCCTATACTCCATTCTCATTAGCTCCTTTTTACCACCCCTTGCGCTTTCTGCTTAGCATGTCATCAGTCGGGTCCCTTGTGCATCAGTAAGGTGGTTAAAGAATCCAATGGGCTCCGTAATGTGGCCTTCCACAGTGTACGTATTTGGCGGCTACTTGTGATGAGGTTTTACGCATCAGGTGCTTGGTGGAAGGAGAGGTGGAACATCTGGGTAGCTTGGAAAGAAGCACCACAAGCAGCCTCTGTTTATGTATACTGCATACAGCTGCAAATAATGGCCATGTCTTTGTTTAATAAAATATGGTTAATACCTTTTTTTGTATCTCAGTGCTGCGGATCTCCATCAGCCTCTTTCAGCACTTCCTCCCTACAAACATTTGCTCCAATGTCAGATGCAATGCAGAGCAGCTTCCTTATAGTGGCAATGGTGGACCATGCCTGTGCAATGTGTGTTGGCACAGCTTCTATTACTATTCTTGTAGTATCTACTATGGGTATGTGTGGTAAGGTAACAGTGCGTTGGATTTAAAAAAAAATTGAAAACAACATTAAAATGACATGTTAAAACATATAAGAAAATTTACAGATTGAGTTTAGATCTATTTAAATGATAAAAGATTAAGCTTTTGGTAAAACAACACTTTTTCTGTATATTGTATATAGTGATGTGCACCATGGAAACACATGATGCTGTGCAGAACCATTAAATAGAAGACTCCAGGAAATCTGGGATTTCACAATAAGGGTGCTTTGATCTGCTAATCTGATAGGGATTGCTTTAGAGATGCTAGCAGAATTTGTAGAGTGCTATAGCACACCCAAGTACCCCCCTAGTGCTGTCCCCTTCAAGTGGTGCCCAAGACATGCTATACCCTGGATTCGCCACTGAACCAAGTGAATGTTTCACTTTAAAACATCAAAATGTTAGTAAGTTCCTGTCAAACTTTATAAAAAAAAAACCCCTCTAAAGTATGAAAATTGTGGCTTAAGAACTGAGAAAGGATAGAAAGCACAGGGTCTGTTTTACATCACAGAAATTGCTAAAGTCAATAATATCATAGGTCAGGTGACTGATATTATAATAATTATAACCTGCCAACAAAAAAATATTCTTTTAGGAACTATAGGAAGATTGATAGTAACAGAACCCCAATAAGCATTTTATATTTGCCCACTATCCTATGTGGGGTTATGGAGGTACAAGAATGACCAAGGTTGTTACACAGCTGAACATATATGAAATTTCCATTAAGCCACCATTGGCATGCATGACATTTAATTGGTGAAAATCTCTCTTCAAAAATTTGTAAGTGTTGGCCGCCTGGGTGCGCTAATCCATGCGTGACAACATCACTGGGCAGTTGCTGTTTCTTCTTCTAAACCTTCACAGCTACATGAAGAACGATCTATGTCACCTCGTTAATGTAGACTTGGCATCGTCCTGCCTTTGCATTAATAATCCCTTACGTACGTGTGATTTCACTTTCATAGCTCCCACTCAGCACACTGCACTTTACTAGGTTTCAGCTATGGGGGGATAAACTATCAGAAGTAAAAAAAAATAGAAAGTCAGCTGATCACGTGACCAAAAAAGAAGTTTACCCAAAATGTGAAGTTTTCTGAGTCATTCAAGAGCCTTAAAATTCTTTCCATATGTCTATTTACTGATTTCATGTTGCTGGTTAACGTTGCATTTTTCCAAACCCACAAAATAAAACAAATCTGAAATAGTACAAACTGTGACTTGCTTTCTTTTCCCCAGGCAGGAATATAACTTTTGTTTTGGGGGTTTTTTTTTGCGACTTTAATGCAGGAAAGACAGTCTGCAAATAATTCCAACACTTGTGCTTGTTGACCCTCCAAAATGTTATTTTATTACAGTGAGCTACAAATTTGCAATAAAGGACTCAACACCTTTACAGAAGCTAAGACATCTGAGTTCAATAATCTTGCCCTCTGTAAAATACTCCGTTCTGTGGCAGCAGCCATATTTAGGCTAAAGGAGGCTCATCAAAAGCCTGTGACATAGGCTAACTGTACAGGCCCCCATTCACACTTGTCAGGGGCATTGAAGCAGCCTATTTATTTTGAATGCCCCATTTTTTTCATAAATACACTGTGCAGATGGTTCCAATTGTGTATTGTGGTGTGCTGAAATGCATGTGAGTTAGGGTCCTATTCAAAATAATACTGCAATATACCACACATCATGCATTACAGCACATTTCCCAACACAAAGAGGGTCTGAATATATAGAGAGTATTTTCTTTAAAGAGCAACTACACTTTTGTTGAAGAAAAGGTTTTTCAAGTTTTCAATAAAAACCTGGCAGGTGTTCTAACCCTCCCCGGCTCTTTTTCAAACTTAAGCAAAAAAAATGTAACTGGTGTCCTAGTCCATGTCTTTTAATATGTTTCCTCTAAATGTGATTTTGTATTGTTTGAGAGTTGTAACCAAAATAAAATTCTCCAGCTGTTGGGGAGCTACAATTTCAACATGTTCAGTCCCCTTTATCTGAATGAAAAATACAAAAATTTGCAGAATGAATTTGGCTGGGTAATTGCTGACACCACTCAATTGTTATACAAGAACAACTTCGGTTTTATGACACCCCCTCTGCAATTCCCATCAGCATAATTAAGAATCTTTAACACGCACTTTTAACGGCTCTTTTGCTCAGACATTATCTGTGGTGTTTTGGGACAAGGGCGCTTCTTATGAGTCAACAACACTTAGTCATCTTGGTTGGCATAAAATGCTCATAAAAAGCAGCAAAGGATTCTGGGAGCTTCCAAATAAAAGCAGCTACAGTTTGTGGTGTCTTGGCTATTCCCTTAATTTTAACCACACTGGGAAAGTACGCACTTCACCTTAACTAGCTGTTTAACAAACCTGATGCAAAAAATTTAAGCACAAAAGCCTTTCATACGCAATGGCATTACCTCTCTTTTTGGATATTACACCGTAGCTTTCTGAATCTCAAAGTACTTTTCAAAATTATATTACAAAGGGACTGTAGTACACAGATATAGCTGTCTATAACCACAAGCAGTAGCTTACCTGAAAACCTGTTTCTTAGATTTTCTTTTCCTTTACAAAATGTTTGCTCAATTTACAGTAAGTGGCTGCTGTGGCTGGTGGAGTCCACTGTTTTTACTGCCAATTGTAACCCAAAGCTGACCGCGGCTCCGCCAGGACGCACAAAGAGGCATATACATCTCACTGACCTTTAAATGTATTCACCGTTTCTGCCTGTGGCTAGGTCTGTCACCCGTGTCTGCTCGGCTATCATATTTAAAAGCCTAGCAAGTTTAAACTGCAATTCCCCCATGACATATACAAAAGGGCTTGGGATTTAGTTTTTAGGCTAAACTCCAAGCAAATAGATACATGAACAGGGAAAAAAAACATTAATTGACTACTTTTACCTACCAAAAGATTTCTAATTCTGTCTAGACAGTTTTATGATTCAAGAGGCTCTGCCAGACAGCATAGCCACATCTGTAAGCTCGCTATTCACTATTGCAATACAGCTTGGTCACCAACCCACTCGTAATGTGCTGACAGGACAAGAAACACTGGAATCACTGCTCTGCTCCATAAGCTACCATTGTTAGACTGTTAGCCTTCTATAATATGGAACAGCCTAGCTATTAGTGCCAGCCCTCCCTCTTTCAGTCTACATTTGACCATAGATGGATCAACATATGGCCGGTTCAGCAGAGACTGCATAGCAGTCCCTGTTTGATAGAAGTTGATCAGTTGATTGACCTGAAAACGTTTGTTGATCTACGACTGCATCCATTCATCAATGTATTCTTACAGCAGTGTGTCCCGCTGTCAGAATGAAATATTCCAGAAAGGGAGGATTCCTCCATTCGCCTTGCTTGTTTGTGTGGATGGCAGAATTTGTTAGTTTATGGCTATGGCCAGCTTAGAGTGGATGTAAACCTCAGACATGAAATGTGAAAGCACATACAGTATTTCTATATCGCTTACTTGCCTCTCTGCAAAGCACTAAAAGGGAAATTTGCTAAAACTGGAGCACTCAGAATCTGGTTCCGCTGTGCATGGTAGCCAATCAGCTTCCAACTTCAGCTTGTTCAATTATGTCTTAACAATAAAACCTGGAAACTGATTGGCTACAATGCACAGCTGCACCAGACTTTGCACTCTCCAGTTTTAATAAATCTAATCTCCCTCTAAGTGTCATTTCTCTCTGCTGCCTTGTTCCTCTGTTACCAGCATGAATCACGTCAGACAGCTTTTCCTTACACTTAGAGCCAAAAAGATGACAGACTCAGCTCTGTTCATGTGTGCTGTGTGAAAGTGGGTGTGTCCCTTCCCTCCAATCAGCTCTCAGAGCTCTTGTACAGTGCGTAACTGCAGCCCTCCGCCACCTGCTTTGTGAGTCTGTAACAAATCCTACTTATCTCTGAGTTTTACAAGGATGTACATGACAAATCGCAGATAAACAGGTACAGCTTATGTAGGGGTATCTGTTTCATTTCTATGCATTACCTGAGGCCAGTCACTTCATTGGGTATAGGTAAGAGTTTGCAACCATTTTAAGTCATACTGGTAAGATCAATATCAGAAAATAAGAAATAATGACTAAGGCACATATGCTAGCTCTATATAAAAACACATTTATTTCTTAACAGAACACTGAGATGGACTACACAGTGGTCTATTATTGCTGCAGTTTAGCTTTAAGCTTTTTCAAAATACACTCAGTTACTTTTGAATAATTACTAGTATAGGGAAATCTTGCAGTCTTTTTCCATCGTCTGACAGCTCCTTCACAGATTTTTGTATGTGGAATCCAGACGCGTGGTATTAAAGAAGAGACTTTTTCTGTTTGCTTTACCGACATGTTCAAAGTGTGGGAAATTTCCAGCCAATACCCCAATAAAGCACCCTGGCGCGTTTATTTAATGGTGTCAGTGTGGTGCTGCTTTACTGAGCTCCGTGTCAAATAACTCATGTACAAAAGGTCCATTCATCCCAAGAGTGAAAAATATCCTCCAATTCATTTTGGGATCTATCTGGTACTATAAAATCTTTACAACAGATCCTACTGAGTGAAAAATTGCTGTCCTCACCATATTAAAGCGATTTGCTACTGATAAAGAATTCCAGTCCATCTAAACAGCGAGAAGCAGAGGCCTTCAAAGCACCCCATACCATTAACACAATTACTTCCTTTTCTTGCACCAGCAGACTAAATAAAAGGGGAACTCAATACCTGACACCTTCATAAACTAAGACATCTTTTTATAAGGGGTCAAATGTTAGATTCTCCAACAAATAATTTCCCTGATTTAAAAAGCATGTGTACTTTAGATTCACCCTTTTAAAGTAGTTATGTACATACTATATTGTGGCAAACATCAGAAATGAAAACTAAAACCTTTTAAAATTTTAAAACATTTTGTTTTTAGTTGAAATAAAGCAAATTATTACATATTATCCTGCCCAGTGAACGAGTGGAATTTTAGGCTCCTTTTCAGTCTTCAGAATTTCATATGCTCATTTTTTGTAAAACATTTACAGAGTTTACAGAGCTCAATACCTGAAGCTGATGCTTACACATGCAACTGAATAAGTTGGAAGGGCTGACTCCCTTTGTATTGCTTTGTCTGAGGTTTCGTTGAGACATCCCACTTGAAAAGGGAAAAACTACCGCTGTGGTCTTACTTTAGATAAATCGTTGTGCTCTGGGAATCCTGTTATGGATTAAAGCAGAACTCCAGCCAAAAATAAGACATTAATATCCCATTAAATGATGGTGATGGACATTTTTTCAACATTTATCAATGTTTTTTTCTTCCTAATCTTCAAAAGACATGTCTATCAAGATCCGAGGGATTATTGCGTTATGGCTCACTAGCAGTTTCTGGATCCATTACATCTTGGAAAACATACCTGAACCTTGCAGCAGCAGAGCTGGCTTATAAAGATGAACATAATACATTTAATGATGAATTAACAATTACAGAGCAGCATAATTTGAGTCTTTTAAATATAAAATGCTGCTATATTTAGTCCAGAGATTTCCCTCATAATACTTTTTTTCAGCCACTAGATGTCCTTAGTCTGATGGCCAGTATTAATCCCGCTGAGCCCAGGTTGTCCTGGACCCTCCCCAGCCTGCACCTTGACAGTGAAAGGAGGAGCAATACAATGATAAGCTCATGTCAGTCTGCATTCTCTTCCTATCACCATGCTTGTCTGACTGGTTCCTTGTACTGCTTCTTACGCTCACACTTCAGCTCTGCTGTACAGGGACTGCAAGAGGATGATACCAGGTCAATTTAGGTACTTACACTGCTTGCATTAAAAAAGAAAAAGAAGGAATTTTATTCTTAGATTAATGGGTTATATGCTGCTACTTTCAGGTGAACAGACACTTGCAAAGCTCCATATAAACCTGCCTACTCCATGAGGTCCCAGTTTTTTGTCAGTGTCCTTAGGTGATAGCCATTTTTTCAACATCTGTTAATGTTTTTTTCTTCCTGATGTTCAAATGACAGTTCCCGGTCAGTTTCTGGATCCATTACATCTTGGAAACCATTATTACTATTATTATACAGTATTTATAAAGCGCCAATAGTTCGCTCAGTGCTGTAACATTACAAAGGGGGACAGAACATGTGACAGAACAATAACAATACAATGCAAAACATGAGGGGATTGAGACCCTGCTCTTTCGAGCTCACAATCTAGGAGGGAGGGGATGGTGGCACAGGAGGAGAAAGCTGTGGGGGATGGAGTGGTAGGAAGAGTGGAGGAGGTCGGCAAGTTAGCAGGGGGTGGGGTAGGCTTCCCTGAAGAGGTGGGTTTTCAGGGTGCACCTAAAGTAGAGGAGAGTAGGTGATAATCTGATGGGTTGGGGCAGGGAGTTCCAGAGGATGGGTGACACCCTGGAGAAGTCCTGGAGGCGGGCATGGGAGGAGGAGACCAGGGAACTAGAGAGAAGGAGGTCTTGTGAGGAGCGAAATGTGCGTGCTGGGTAATACTTGGATATTAGGTTGGTGATGTAGTTCGGGGCAGTATGGTGGACGGCTTTGTACGTCAGTGTTAGGATTTTGAATTTGATCCCTTGCGCAAACAGAAGCCAGTGAAGGGATTGGCAGAGGGGGATGGCGGAAACGGAGCGGTTGGAAAGGCGAATTAGTCTGGCAGCCGTATTCAGGATCGACTGAAGTGGGGATAGCCAGTGGCAAGGCAGGCCAGTAAGGAGGGAGTTGCAGTAATCGAGTCGTGATATGATGAGGGAGTGGATGAGCTGTTTAGTGGTTTCTGGGGTTAGGAACGTGCGGATTTTAGCAGTGTTGCGGAGGTGGAGTCTGCATGAGTTTGTTAAAGATTGGACTTGGGGCTGGAAGGATAGGTTGGAGTCCAGAATGACACCAAGTACTCTGGCCTGCGGGGCGGGTTTGATGGTGGCATTGTTGGACATGATGGAGAAGTCAATGGGGGGTGGGGTCCAGGCTGGGGGGAAGACAAGAAACTCGGTTTTGGAGAGGTTCAGTTTAAGGAAGTGGAGTGTCATCCAGTCTGATATGTCGCTCAGTAGGTGTGTGATTCGGGCGGAGTCTGAGGGGGTGAGGTGGGGGGTTGAGAGATAGATTTGTGTGTCGTCGACATATAGGTGGTAGTTGAAGCCGTGAGAGTGTATGAGTTGGCCAAGGGAGGAAGTGTAGATGGAGAAGAGAAGGGGCCCGAGGACAGAGCCTTGAGGGACCCCAACAGAGAGGGGGAGTGAGGGGGAGGTGGTAACATTATAGGTAACGCTGAAAGAGCGTTGTGACAGGTAGGATGAGAGCCAGGAGACCGCAGAATCTCTGAGGGCGAGGGAGTGTAGTTTTTTGAGGAGGAGGGGGTGGTTGACTGTGTCAAAGGCCGCGGAGAGGTCAAGGAGTAGGAGCACTGAATAGTGGCCATACCATAGCTGGACCCTGTAGTAGTAGGGCTGGCTTAGAATGATAAATATAATACATTTATTGATCAGTTAACGACTACAGAGCAGCATTAATTTGTGGCTTTTAAAACTGCCAAGATTTCAGTTTAATTTTTTTTAAATAAAAATGGCATATACAGTATAAATATGGTAAAGTATATTATATATACTATTTAAATGTATATATTAATGTATAAATCATTAGTATGTAATAATATAGGATAACCGACATTGCTTGCAGTTTCTGAGCATTGTTTGCAATAATTAGGGCATTTCTGAACCAGAAAAGAAGCTCTATCAGCTACTGGAGGCACAGTGAGATTTCCAATCTGTGTATGCCATTGTCTAAATTCCAGCACTCAAAGAGATTTTGGAGGATGATTAAATTGTTTCCTATGACTCTCCTAAGATGATAGTTTTCTACAGAATTACTTGAAGTGGTTCTAAAGGCTGAAGGTTTTTTACCTTCATGTATTCTATGCATGAAGGTAAAAAACCTTCTGTGTGCAATGCCCCCCCCCCCATCCTTACCTGTGCCCCCTTCAATCCAGCAACATTTTTGGCAGTCTCTGTCTGGGGACTCTTCCTCCTCATTGGCTGAGACAGTGGGAGTCCATTGGTTTCTGCTGCTGCCAATCACAGCCAGTGAGCCAATGAGGAGAGATTGAGAGGTAGAGTGGAGCCACAGCTCTATGTGTCTTATGGACACAGAGCAGCGGCTGGGGACTCAAAGAAAGCGAGCAGCTTTCCCTGAGGGCACTGCTTGAGGGAGAGAAGCCAGGAGTGCCAGCGGGGACCCAAATAGAAGATATCTGGGCTTATCTGTGCAAAATCACTGCACAGAGCAGGTAAGTATAGACATGTTTGTTATTTAAAAAATAAATACAAAATAAAGAAGCTTTAGTCTCACTTTATTGCCCTTCTGAGATTGCATGCTAACTTTATGAAGCTACTACAGATGCAAACACTGCTTAGTAGAGTCCTATAAAAAGAGTATTTTATTCCACGCCACCGATATTTTCCAATTGAAACAGCAGCAGCTGCTGCTTTAAAGGTTCATGGATCCTTGTCAGAAATGAAATAAAAGGTGTAACAGCACTAACATAAAACTATTTAAGAATAAAGTGTAAATGCAAAAAAATTTCATGTATAAAAATAAATATAAATCCTAATCAAGTGCAGACAAATCCATTCCTGAAGACGTAATTTTGCTGAAATGCGTAGAGAGGGGCTTGTTTGGAGGTGTCGTCATCCTGTACAGCGGTGCTCACTTGCAGCCGGGGTGTGCAGCTGGCACTGCTCTAAAGTGATAGGCAATTAATCCTTTAGCATTGAGTGACACCTGGTCCATGTAAGTGAATTTACCAAGGTTTATAATTTTAATAAAATTTCTTAGTTTCCACTGACATTTGCAGATATATAATGGCAGTCTGGAATTTGATAAGGAAATCTGAGCCAGTGTCTTGTTTTATTTGAGCAAAACAACTTTTTTGGTCAAACCCTCTGGTGAGTGCTTAGAGTGGAAGGCGGAGAAATCACTGAGGTGTGTGCATTTCAATATCACTCTCTGCAAGTGAAGATTTTTGCACCTGATTGAAAGCACAGGACACTCTGAATATATATATATATATATATATATATATATATATATACACATACATACACACACACACACACACACACACACACAGTTAGGGCCATATATATTTGGACACAGGCACAATTTTAGTTTGTTTCAGGTATTTACCACAACATATTCAAGCTATAGTTATATAATGGATATGAACTGAAAGTGCAAACTCTCAGGTTTAATTTTAGGGTATGTACATCCAAATTGGAGGAAGGGTTTAGGAATTACAGCTCTTAAGAGTAGCCAACCCCCTGGAGTTGATTCTAAGTGTGGTATTTGCATTTGGAATCTATTGCTGTGAAACCTCATCATGCTTTTAAAGGAGTAGTCCATGCAAGTGAAACAGGCCATTGTAAGGCTTCAAAAAGGAAACAAATTCATCAGAGAGATAGCAGCAACATTAGGAGTGGCCAAATCAACAGTTTGGTACATTCTGAAAAAAGAAGAACGCACTGGTGAGCTCAGCAACATAAAAAGGCATGGACGTTTACAGAAGACAACAGGGGTGGATGATCGCAGGATCCTCTCTATGGTAAAGAAAAACCCATTCACAACATCCAGAAAAGTGAAGAACACTCTCCAGGAAGTGGAAGTATCATTGTCAAAGTGTACAATCAAGAGAAGACTTCACGAGAGCAAATACAGAGGGTTCACCACAAGGTGCAAACCATTCATTAGCTTGCAGAATAGAAAAGCCAGATTAGACTTTGCCAAACAACATCTAAAAAAGTCAGACCAGTTCTGGAAAAGCATTCTTTGGACGGATGAAACTAAGATTCATCTGTACCAAAATGACTGGAAGAAAAAAAGTGTGGAGAAGGCTTGGAACAGCTCATGATCCAAAACACACAACGTCATCTGTAAAACATGGTGGAGGCAGTGTGATGGCATGGACATGCATGGCTTCCAGCAGTGCTGGGTCATTGGTGTTTATTGATGATGTGACAGAAGACAGAAGCAGGTTAATTCTGCAGTGTTTAGAGATATACTGTCAGCCCAGATTCAGCCAAATGAAGCAAAGTTGATTGGACGGCACTTCACAGTACAGATGGACAATGATCCAAAACACACTGCAAAAGCAACCCAGGAGCTTTTGAAGGAAAAGAAGTGGAATATTCTGCAATGGCCAAGTCAGTCACCCAATCTCAACCCAATTGAGCATGCATTTCACTTGCTGAAGGCAAAACTAAAGACAGAAAGACCCACAAAGAACAACTGAAGACAGCTGCAGTTAGAGCCTGGCAAAGCATCAGAAAGGAGGAAACCCAGTCTTTGGTAATGTCCGTGGGTTCCAGACTTCAGGTAGTCATTGCCAGTAAAGGATTTTCAACAAAATATTAAAAATGAACATTTTATTTACGATTATGTTCATTTTTCCAATTACATTTGAGCCCCTGAAAATGGAGGGACTGTGCATAACAATGGTTGCAGTTCCTAAAATTTGTACTTGATATTTATGTTCAACCCCTTGAATTAAAGCTGAAAGTCTGCACTTCAAATTAATTTGGATTGTTTCTATATTATTTATTCTGGTGGCATACAGAGCCAAAAGTATGTGCCTGTGTCCAAATATATATGGACCTAATTGTATATGAAATTTTAATCACTGATATTATTGCACTTGATTTTTTATATTTATATATATCACATATACAGTAATTATATATATTATAACTTACAACAGAATAAGACTTAAAGAGACAAATTTGTGTCACACGCTGAAGTAAAGATAATCAACTAAATTTTATTGGTGGATATTATTAAACAGAAGGAATGAGGAACATGTGCTTTTAAAAGTGCTTGTATACCAAGGATGTTTTTACTAAAATGGAAAGTGACCTAGGCCTGCACTTTAACCTTGCAGATATAGTGTTCATCTTCATAACCAGCAGTTGGTGAATTTGAGAAGGGTGGGGGCACATGGTTTACAACTTTAGAGAAAGGGTCAAAAAGGGCCTAAACTAACTTTTGAGGGTTTTGAGTATCACAAATTTCTTTGATGAATATAATTATTAAAAAGAGACTGTTTGTTTTTACAAAAAGGGAACCACATAGCTAGTGTAATGATACAGAAGAGAGTGGTATGTAGGAAACTAGATAACGGTTAGGTGGAGTGGAACTGTGATAGTTAAAGCCTAAATCTAGAACAGGAGGAGTTAGAAGAGTTAGAACATGGATGGCAACTTTCATTGCCATGAAATACCTCTATTATTATAATACAGGATTTATATAGCACCAACAGTTTGCTCAACGCTTTACAATATAAAGGGAGACAATACAGTAATGATGCAGTTCAATACAAGAGGGTTAGGAGGGCCTGGTCCTGTGAGCTTACAATCTAATAGGGAAGTGCTGATGGCACAAAAGGTAATAACTGTGAGGGATGAACTGATAGGAGAGATAGAAGATTCCTCTAATTCTCCTATTTGGCAGGTATAGCAGGTATAGGATAGAACAGCAATGGGCAAACTACGGCCCGGCGGACCTTTTAATCCGGCCCGCGGAGCTAGGCTCCCACTAGGCTCCTCTCACAGTCCGCCCTGAAGACCGGTGTAGCATGAAAATCTGTCTCCTATGAGGATCTGTCCCCCGACGTATCTGCGCATGTGCCGGAGATCGCCGATCGGCTGCTAATGCCTGAAACTGGCACATGCGCAGATACGTCGAGGGGGACAGATCATCATAGGAGACAGATTTTCATGCTACACCGGAACCGCGCGGGAACACGGCGAGAGGAACGCGCGGAGCAAAGGTAAGTGAATTGACACAGGGGGGACTTGGGGACTTAATATGGGGGATGAATTAATATGGGGGATGAATTACTATATGGGGGATGAATTACTATAGGGGGGATGAATTACTATATGGGGGATGAATTACTATGGGGGATGAATTACTATGGGGGATGAATTACTATATGGGGGATGAATTACTATATGGGGGATGAATTACTATGGGGGATGAATTACTATATGGGGGATGAATTACTATGGGGGATGAATTACAATGGGGGATGAATTACTATGGGGGGTGAATTACTATATGGGGGATGAATTACTATGGGGGATGAATTACTATATGAGGGATTAATTACTATGGGGGATGAATTACTATATGGGGGATGAATTACTATGGGGAATGAATTACTATGGGGGATGAATTACTATGGGGGATGAATTACTATATGAGGGATGAATTACTATGGGGGATGAATTACTATATGGGGGATGAATTACTATGGGGGATGAATTACTATATGGGGGATGAATTACTATATGGGGGATGAATTACTATAGGGGGGATGAATTACTATGGGGGATGAATTACTATATGGGGGATTAATTACTATGGGGGATTAATTACTATGGGGGGTGAATTACTATATGGGGGAATATTACTATACTTACTATGGATGACACATACACATCATTCATCTACTCTTGGTCCGGCCCCCGGGTCCAATATATGAACCCATTACGGCCCTCAAGTCAAAAAGTTTGCCCACCCCTGGGATAGAACATAAAGGGCAGTATAAAAAAAAAATTGCAGAGCTAGTCATCCTGTGAAACTGCATGCACATTCATGCTGTGCAAATGGAGGAAAAATCAAATGTAATTAGGCTAGTTTTCTCCAGGTCAAATGTCATTCATCCATACAGAAAACAGTGAATCAAGAAAACACATAAGTGTATACTCACTTATTTTTAGTCTGGTCACGTAATCCTTTGTGCCAGTGAGCAGCAGCTGCAGGGGAAAGGAGGTAGCATTTGGGAATCCGGGAGCTGTGATGTCACTCATGCCCCAGCTGTCATTAGTGCTCCCTTCTCTCCCATGCAGCTGCTGCTCACTGGTACAGGGGAGCCTTAGCTATGGGGTGATGTGTACTTTTTTGTCCAGGTGACAGGTGTCAGCCATAACAGGAAAAGGAGAGAAATCTTGGAGACATAAAAAGACATAAAAACATTCCTTGCTCTAAAACTAAAAGTTCTGGTTAAAGTTGGGCTGTAAAAATTAAAGACGTTTTATCTGCCAGTTTACTATCAATCATTGTCATTGCGATGGGGTCCACACACATCAATTTTTGGTGTTGCAGCTGACAAATTGCTTTCATAGCTTTTGTCTAGTAAGATGATGATTAGCTAGCCATCCCAATTTTGTGTCTACTTTGTTACCTCTGTGGTAAGGAATGATGGCTGAACTGTGTATTTACGATGGCACTTTTTTTCAGGTTAGTTAAAGAATTTTGAAGTTTTGTTGGGTGCACCAACTCTGCTGGTATCCATTATTCTGTTATTACTGTTTAAATAAAATTTCTGAATAAATAGGTTTGTTAATGGATAAAAGAAAACTTTAAACGGACCACAGGGCCACAAGAGACGCAGTGCATTCTACAGATAAAGGTATATTCAACAGTTGAAGTTGCTAAGATGTTATGGTGTTATGTTTGTTGCTCACTTCTTGCCATGACAGTGTAGCACTACATCATTATATTGATTGTTTTAATTATTATTATTTCTAGACATCCAGAGAAGAGAGCAAAAAGTAATTTATAAGTCCTGTCTATATTACGTGGACCATGCAATTCCTGGGTGGTACCATTTTGTTAATACTTGTGCTCACTGAAAGCACATATGGAGGCAGTGCGCAAGAATTCCAGAACAGTGATGGTTCAGAACAAGAATTTATTTATGTGAACAGGGAGCGGCGAGCGGCAGAATCATCCGACAAATGCAGCTATACGTTCATTGTGCCTCAACAGAAAGTCACCGGGGCCATTTGTGTGAATTCCAAAGAACAGGAGACCGTGTACGAAAGTCGGATCCACAAGCAGGAGATAGAACTCCTCAATACAGAACTTTTGAAACAGAAAAGGCAAATTGAAACACTGCAGCAGCTTGTGGAGGTGGACGGCGGTATTGTTAATGAGGTCAAGCTATTGCGTAAAGAGAGCCGGAACATGAACTCTAGGGTCACCCAGCTGTACATGCAACTATTGCATGAAATTATCAGGAAAAGGGACAATGCGCTGGAGCTCTCGCAGCTGGAGAACAAAGTTTTGAACCAAACGGCAGAGATGTTACAGTTGACAAACAAGTACAAAGACCTGGAACACAAATATCAGCACTTGGCCTCACTGGCAAGCAACCAGTCCATTGTGATTGCACAGCTGGAAGAACAGTGCCAGAAGGTACCTCAGTCGAGGCCGATTCCACAACCTCCACAACAGCCCAACCGGATGTATCAAACACCCAATTACAACCGCATCAATCAAATTTCCACCAATGAGATTCAAGGAGACCAGAACCTGAAGGTCCTCCCACCTCCTCTGCCAACCATGCCCTCTGTCACCAGCATCCCAACATCTACAGACAAGCCATCTGGTAAGTAAACTATACTGCAATTATGACAAAACAAGCCTTTTACAAATTAACTTTGCATTTGTAATATATTATTATTATTATTATATTATAATGTAATATGTTTACAATAATTTAAAATAAAAGCTTACCAATCCGCTTTAAAAAACGTAAAATATTCTAGTTGTGCCACATAGTATGTAATCCAAATATAGCCAAAGTCCAACTGAAACCCCCCTTATTTATTACTGTAATGCAGTCAGGTTGCCAGGACATTTGCTGCAGCAAGGGTTAAAATATACAGTGTTCTGCCAAGACATTTCAGAGTCATCTCTCTCACACACAGCAGCAGCCATGCTCTCTATCTGTCCTGAGTGCCCCTCAAAATACTGCTCCAATTAACACAAAGCAAGAGGTTTGTGGTTTAGGGCAGTGTTCAGGGGGTTTGTCAGATCGCTAGAGAGCCAGGCCACTGTTTTCTGGGACAGCCAACTCCCCTAAAAATTTTTAACCTTTGCTGCAGCAAGAGTGTAAGAAAAGTAAAAGATACCCAGAAATATCACTGCAACCTGTGTGCGTTACAGTAATAAATAAGGATGGGTTTAATTAGCCTTAAGATTAAGATTCAGTCCATGCAAAAGTGATGTTTAGTTACTCAATTCAGCCCTGGAAGGTTTTCCCCCCTTCCTGACCAGGCTATTCGGCACTGTACTATTTAACTGGTAATTGTGCGGTCATGCAACGCTGTATGAGCAAGACTTCATTGTTCTGTAAAATTTTCCACAATTTTATCCCTGACCTGTCTGGTGTGTTCCTTGGCTTTCATGATGCTGTTTGTTCACTAATGTTCCCTAACAAACCTCTTAGGGCTTCACAGAACAGCTGTATTTATACTGAGAATAAATTACACACAGGTGGACTCTATTTACTAATTAGGTAATTTCTGAAGGCAATTGGTTCCACTAGATTTTAGTCAATGGTATCAGAAAAAAGGGGGCTGAATACAAATGTGCGCTACACTTTTCAGATATTTATTTGTAAAAAATGTAGAAAATCATTTATCATTTTCCTTCCACTTTACAATTATGTGCCACTTTGCGTTGGTCTATCACATTACAATTCCAATAAAATACAGTTACGTTTTTAGTTGTAATATGACAAAATGTTGAAAATTTCAAGGGGTATAAATACTTTTTCAAGGCACTGTATATTTCAGGAAAACTTTTCCTGTCCTTATTTCATTTCTCTCTACCTGCATGTTTTAGTAGGGTCCCTGTCCACCTATGTGTGTTCCTGCTCTCTCTCTCTCTCTCTCTATATATATATATATTAGCCAAAACAGGTGACCAGACACAGAAACTAAACACAGAGATTGCACTGATAGGGTCCCCAAGAAATGTCAGGTGGTTTATTGCTCCACCATCCAAACACCACAAACTGTGTACCGATCTATTGATTTCCAAAATATATATTACATATATATTATTCTTACATAGTGGTACAGTGTCACAGAGGTTCTTAAAAAAGTAAAGCTAGCACATGACACAGCCAAACAGCCCACATTAAAAACTATACAAAAATCACTTTTGGGTGAACACGGCATACTATGGCATCTCCTGCTGACAGTGCCATGATAGCCTTACTTAGACAGGTATGGAAGTTACAGAATATGCAAAGTCAAATCCAGAAGCTTCGAAATGATTAAGCATTGGTAACATTGTCTGGCAGAGTGAAATTCTACTAACAAGTTTATGTAAAGGGTTATTCAAGCAGGACTCCTCTGCATATTTCTAATTTTCCATTTTCACTGCAAAAAAGGCTGGGGTATGGCGCATGTCTGAGGTTACCAACAAGACAGACGTGGCTTGCAAAGAGCTGGATGGAAATTGCAATTAATTGGGACACATAATTAATGTCTGAGGGAGCTGCCAGCTTCTGAACACCATCCAAATGTGTTGGCAGACATATTGGCTCTTGGAGAGGGAATTAAAGGAGAACTGCAGTTAGTGTGGAATATTACAGACAGTAGGAAGTTGACCACGGCATGGAAAGTAAAGATTCCCAAAGTCTGTCATTTTTACACTGCTTTCCAATAAACACTCAACATAACTGGCACAGGATGTGAACAAATGTCAGGGAAAAATGAAAATTGCTTCTCTTTCTCCATAATGGAAGGAGAAGAATCCATCAGCAGCACAAAGTATTTCAGGAGAGCACAGCAGAAGGAAAAAGTTCTCTGCCAGTATAAGATTATTTCAGGACAGGAGATTCAATTGGCAGCACCAGAGTCCTCCAGCAGTATAGAATATTTCAGGATAAGACCATTAGATGACAAAAGGAAGAGAGTGCTCCAGCAGTGCTCCTCTTCCATCAGGCTCAGAAAAATCAACTTTTATTCAGCTGAATATTTAGACAGAGCCTCCCTCTGCCCTGAATTTTGGCCAATTCAGCAGTTAGATACTGGTTAGAATTATGCTGTAGATAAAAGAAACAAGCAAAGTCCTCAAGCAACATTGAGTATTTTAGGAGAGGAGAATTAGATAGCGTAAATAATAAAATCCTAGAGCAGTACAGATTATTTCAGAAGAGGGGAGTTATATAGCTTGCTAGAGAAGAGCCCTCTAGCAGGGCAGAGTAATTTAGGGGAGGAGAGGTAGTAGAAAGTGCAAAATCCTCCAGCAGCACAGAATATTTAGGGGAGAAGAGTTTATAAGTAGATGTCTCCAGTAGCAGAGTATTTTCGGTAAGGAGAGTTAGATAGCAGACAGAGAAGATCCCTCCAGCATTGCAGAGTATTTCAGGCGAGGAGAGTTAGATATCAGAAACAGCAAAGTTCTCCAGTAGCACCAAGTAATTAAGGAAAGTGGAAGGAGAAGGCTCCTCTATCAGCACAGAGTATTTAATTTTTTTATTACCTATGTTTACATAGCACCGACAATTTACACAGTGCTTTGCATATACTGTACATTCACATCAGTCTTTGCCCTCCAGGAGCTTACAATCTAAGGTCCCTACATCACATGCATACATACACATACTAGGGCCAATTTAAACAGGAGCCATTTAACCTACCAGTAGGTCTTTGGGGTGTGGGAGGAAACTAAAGTACTTGGAGGAAACGCATGCAAACACAGGGAGAACAGCAAACTCCATGGAGATAGTGTCATGATTTAAATTCAAACTGGTAACACGAGTGTAGCAAGGCAGAAATGCTAACCATTAAACCTCTGTGTTATAATTATTAAATTAGTTCGCCAGCATTTCCAACTGAACCATAAAATAATCTTTCTTAAGCTCTCACATCTCAGTGTACACAAACTGGAAACATACACCCCTCCACAATAATTCTGCAAACGTCATTATACTCCTAGCCATTTTACACTTGTGATAAAATTACCCTGGAAAGAGCAGATGAACGTGTGCCTGCTGGAGTCCAGAAATAACTTCTCTTCTACCAGGAATTTTTGCCATGCCAGACATCTTCAGCAGGGCAGGAAGGGATGACATCAACTGTAATTCTGTAATTATGTAACATTCTGCAAAGAATACAAGAGTCTAACAGTCTGGTCACACTAAAGTAAGCAGATTTCTGATTGGTTGATATAGATTAGGATTGCTGTACACATTGAATGGTATTCTACTTTTGCCTGTGGCTTCTGGGCAACTGGATTTACAAAAACACAGTCACTTTGCCCTGAATGAAGAAGGAATGTTGCAAAGGGAACCTACAAAACAACAAAATTGTGCAACTTATTGTGGTCCCTAAGTGCAGTGCTCAGAACTGTTCTATTGCTTATAATAATCAGCTTGCGCAGAATATTTTAGTAGCATGTAAGCAGAGCATTTCACATGGCCAACTCTCTGATGGTTATATCTTCTAAACGCCAAGACAGCCAGAAGCCCCTTTGTGTCTTCCTCTACAGCCCACTGCGCTTCCAGGATTCAGATCGCCATTACACTACCTTGTTTTCTCAATCCGAAGCAACAGGCGTTAGCATAATCAATGTGGACTGTGTAAAACCCTAGGGAGGAAAAAGGAAATCGGCCAGAGTTTAAGTGCACTGCAGGGGACATACTGTGTGTTGCTGAGGTCATTGAAGAAAATTCCTGCCATCACTGAAATCCTCAAGGAAAACATGGTTGTCAGTTAACATTCTGCCCAGTCAGCACTGTGCACCAAGCGGTACAGAAACTGACCTCTGGGTATCAAGGGGCTCAGCATCACCCAAGTTATAAAATGAACTCCACTGTTTTATCTAACAAGGACAGATCACATAAGTGTTATCAATTCAGAAGACTTTACCATGAAGGAACTTTACTATATAAGGTTCTAAGTAGATGTGCACAATGTTTGAGTGCAGCCGCCACTCTTCCTCATATTCTCAGCATGTCCAGAGCATCTCTCTTACAATCTCTGAAATGTTTCTATAAATATTGGTGAAACTAAAGCTAGCCATACAAGTAAACATAAATAAACCCACAGTGAATTTGTGAAAAAGTGGCGCACATACTTCACAGTGCCACACTTATCATAAAAAATAAAAATGTAAATATACACATGCTATCCCAAACATGTTATCATATATACTCAAAATATCTTCCAGTGACAAATAAAGATGAAAATAAAATTGCAGTGATAAAAGATCAAGTGTTCAAATCAACACAATATAGTGAGAAAAGAAAATCCAGTGAGAAAAAAAATGTCCAGTGATGAAAATCATAGTGTTAAAAAACACACAGTGGTCACAGTGCACCCCCACTCAGGTGTGCACTCACCAGTGTTTTAATGTCCTCTGCCTTTGGTATGTAGAATACAGAAGAGGACTTAAATTGGTAAGTACTGGGAGTTCCCAAACTTGGCTCATTCAACAATCAAATGCCAGGGTTACACAAAATATCCACTCCATTGTCACTCCATGCTCCACCACATCATGAAAAGAGAGAACAAGAGCCGTTCCAATGGTGTAGTACCCAAGATATATCGCTTTGTTGCTACAAATATTGCACTTACAATGTGTAAAATTAAAACAAGCCCATAATAGTAGTAGTAGTAGTAAACAGCGGGGACCGCTTGGTGCTCTCACCACCTTTGGAACTATCGAACAAGATGCCGTCGCGTCACTTCCGCTTTGCCACACCGTCACGTCCTTATCCACAGGAGGTTTTAAATCTTGTCAATCTATTTGGATGTTTAAAATGGTTTTCAGGTTCCATCACTTTCTTTAGAGATCATTTCTCAGCATTCGCTGCCTGTAGGTCATCTGCCAGAAGCATTCATGAAAATGTTCTAAGCAGTAAATCACAGTGCAGATCCATTTGGTATCTACTTACATGAGTCCAGTTAAGCACAGTCACAAATTCCTAAGCCCTGATGAAGGGAGAGTGTGTTGGGCCCCCAAAATGTACTGGATTTTTCTGTTATGGGTTAATTTTTGGACTCCTGCATATTTGTTTAGCACTCCCATTGGATTATATTTATTTGGATTCTCAACTCTGGGTCCTCTCTCTATTTCTGAGGAAAGTCCCCATTTTGTGGAGTGCTGTTGAACCGAAGTAACAGTGTCCAGGGACAATCTGTTTGACCCTTTGGAAAATCTGAATCCAGCACCCTGTTTGTTCTTGGGTTTGAGGTTTGATGCAGCTACGCATGGCAGCCAATCAGCGTCTAATTTCAGCTTGTTCAATTAAGCTTTGACAAAAGAACCTGGAAGCTGATTTTGTTTTTATTTCTATGCAGATCTTCACCATATTTAGCACTCCAGTTTTAGTAAATCAACCCATTGTATTCTGACAGCCAGCACCCACAGCTGTCAGAATATCTGAACAGTGACTGCAGCTAACAGGCTGCAGTCACTGTTCATCCAACTTTTTCCCACCTAGCTTCTTTGAATTCCTAAGTAGAATCACTCATGGCCCAGCTTCGGATGATTCACAGGAATCAGCTGAAATTCAAGTCATGCATGCCAAGCTTGAAATGAGGATAATGTCAGATGTCAAAGCAGCTGTAATGAAGATTCCATATCCACTACCCTCCAAAACTAGGTGCTTGTGCTCCTTTTCCAATATACTAGGATGACTGGCAGAATAGCTCTCAAAAAACGTTGAGCAGGGAAAGCCCCCACTGCTTCATGAAATGTTTTCCTGGTTCAGAACTACTGGAATGCCAAGTAGGAGGAATGGCCATATACAGGTGCAAACATTGACATTTCTTCTGTTGTTTATTCACATAATGGGTTGTTTTTCTGAAAAGATAGCAAAGTTAAAGAGAAGATCAGGATTTAGAGATGAAAGACAGCCGATAGCTCAGTCTTCAGCATTCTATGAGCAGAGAGCCGGGGACTGTCAGTCTTTGGCTGTCTGCACCCCATCCCCCCTCCCACGCTCTCTGGAGCGCAGAGCTGTGGAGGGGAGGGGAGGTGATGGCTCCAGCTCTCAGTGGCTCACTGAGAGGCTGAGCGAGCTGCTGGTGCAGGGTTCTGGGTGGATCTCGACAATATGGTTGGGACCTTTTCAGAGCCTGGACTGGCTCTGTGTTATCAGCTGACAGCAGGCTTCAGCTGCTGTAGGCTGAAAATACGTCACAGGAGTGCAGAACTAACTGCCCTCTTGTGGTCCATAGGAGAAAGCTTTAGCTATACTTCTGCTTTATTAAAATTCTTATATATTAATTTTAGAGTAGTACAGTGACTAAAGAGCAGCCTTAGGCCACATATACAGTCAGTCACTGAGTTGCTAAAACAAAGAAAACAGAACATTGCCTGAACTCGGTTTAACGTTATGCCTTAAAAAAATGTATACATTAAAATTTAGCACAAATTTTATATTGCTTAAGGAGCAAGACTTCATTGTTCTGTAACATGATTTTGTACTATGCAACCTCTATGCAAATTAAAGAAGGAGATATCTAATACCAGGGAACACACTTGTGTCCACTTTACTTGCTCAGATTTAAAAAAAAGTAAATGCATTACGGATGTGCCCTGGAAATAAGCTTACAGTGGCAAAAATGATTATTTGATCCCCTTCAGATTTTGTAAGTATGCCCACTTACAAAGAAATTATGGGTCTATAATTTTTATCATAGATGTATTTTAAATGATAGAGACAGAATATCAACCAAAAATCCAGAAAACACATGATACAAAGCTTATAAATTGAGTTGCAGTTCAGTGAGTAAAATAAGTATTTTATCCCCTACCAATCAACAATAATTCTGGCTCCCACAGACTGGCTATGTGCTCAGGTGGTACACAGATTAGATCTGTCAATTTAATAAGATGCTCCTACTGACAACTCGTTATGTGTATAAAAGATACTTGTCCACAGAATCTCTTTCTTCCATTCAAACCTCACCACCATGAGCAAGACAAGAATCTTGGTAAGAAGAAGACAACTGTTGGAGTGATTATTCGTAAATGGAAGACATACGAAATAACCGTCAAACGCCCTCAGTCTGGAGCTCCATGCAATATTTCATCTCATGGGGTAGGGGTGATCATGAGAAAAATGAGGGATCAGCCCAGAACTACACAGGAGGAGCTTGTGAACGATCTTAAGGCAGTTAGGACCACAGTCACCAAAGAAACCATTGGTAACAATACCCCGCCATGAATTGAAATCCTGCAGCGCCCGCAGGTCCCCGCTAGGTCCCCCTCCACAAGAAGGCACATGTAAAGGCCTGTATGAAGTTTGCATACAAACATCTAAATGATTCACAGAAGGATTGAGAGAAAGTGTGGTGGTCAGATGAGACCAAAATTGAGCTCCTGTGGCATGAATTCGAGTCACCCTGTTTGGAGGAAGAAAAATGCTGACTGTGACCCCAAGAACACCATCCCTAAAGTCAAGCATGGAGGTGGAAACATTATGTCTTGGGGCAGTTTCACTGCTAAAGGTACAGACCAACTGTGCAGCATTGAGGAGCCAATGGACAGGGCCATGTATTGTAAAGTCTTGGATGAGAACCTTCTTTCCTCAGCCAGAACACAGAAGATGGGTCATGGATGGGTCTTCCAGCATGACAATGACCCAAAACATACCGCCAAGACAACAAAGGAGTGGCTTAAGAAGCACATTAAAAGATCATAGAGTCGCCTAGCCAGTCTCTAGACCTTAATCCTATATAAAATTTATGAAGGGAACTTGCCAAACAACAAAAGGAACCTTAAAGATCTAGAGAAGGTCTGTAAAAAAAACAGTGGACCAAAATCCCTCCTGAGATGTGTGCAAACTTGGTAACCAACTACAAGAAACGTCTAACCTCTGTGCTTGCCAACAAGGGTTTCTCCACCAAGTACCAAGGCATGGTTTGCTTGGGGATCAAATACTTTCTTTACTCAATGAACTGCAACTCAATTTATAACATTTGTATTATGTTGTTTGTTTCAGGATTTTTGATTTATATTCTGTCTCTTTCATTTAATATACACCTATGATAAAAATTACAGACCCTTCATTTCTTTGCAAGAGGGCAACCTTACAAAATGTGCAGGGGATCAAATAATTATTTTCCCCACTGTATATACATAATGTCGATGTCTGAGCAGACTTTCTCTTTAAAGTCAGACAGATGGAAAGCTTGGTGAAGTATTTCCAGCTAAGATGAGGAATGGAACCATTTGCGTAACCTCTTGGGAACTTTTGTGTTATTATACTGACCTGGCTGTACAATGTTCCATCCTTGCTTCATTGTTTTTCTGTCCTGGTAGCGCTGTTTATTTGTTGTCCTATGTCTATAGAAACACAACTCTGGTCGCTGGCACACCCGGCTCTCTGACCTCTTGCCGGGGACCACACGCAAACATGTGTTTTCACAAACCTGACAGCCAAAATATATAAAAACATGGTCGCAGCCAACAGTGAATCAAAACCCAGCAAATAAATGAAATAGAGATCAGAATAAAGACATTCCTCCATGTTGTAACTGCAGGAGAAGCCAAAGCTTTATTCTATCAACACCTACCAAAAAAGCTGTGTGAAGTCAAACGTCATAAAAAGCATATTGAAACAGCACAAGGTTTGGCAGAACAGCCACTTCTAGCCTAAACAGCAGTATTTCAAACAATGGGGAAGATTTGTTAAACTGGTGCACACAGAATGTAGTGCAACTGTGCATTATTATTATCATTATTATACAGTATTTATAAAGCGCCAATAGTTCGCTCAGCGCTGTACATTACAAAGGGGGACAGAACATGTGACAGAACAATAACAATACAATGCAAAACATGAGGGGATTGAGGGCCCTGCTCTTTCGAGCTTTACAATCTGCATGGCAACCAATTAGCTTCTAGCTTCAGCTTGTTCAATTAAAGCAGTATTAAACCCAAAAGCAAACATTTATTATACTGCAGTTTACCAATTCTAAAATGTGATGGCTGCATTAGTTCCCTTTTTTTTGTCTTTCTTTCTTCAATTTTTACCTGGTGATTCAGCCAGCAGCTTAGCTGTGTTTCAGAAATGAAAGCTCTCCAGCAGGATGTATTAGCTTGCATAACTGAGACCATCCATTTACCACTGGCAGAGGTGATTAAAATGATCAGCTTTTATTTATGTAAAACCTTTATCCCAAAAGAAAAACAAAAATTACTGATTATAAAGTGTTAGCTGGACTTTGGCTTCAATTTATTATTTGTATTTAAATCTGCTAATACATCTAACACTACCCCCCGACTGACAATGCTGATGTCTACTGTGTCCTGGCTCATTCCTCCAAAGTTGTGTCTCACTAATACATGAGATGTGTTACTGGCCAGATTGCCAGGTGAAAACAGAGTGAAAAGGCCAAGGAAAAGAAAACTGAATGCAGACACTATATCTAATATTTAGTAAGCTGCAATATATTACATTTTTGGTTTGGAGTTTAATACCGATTTAGGCTTTGACAATAAAAACTAGAAGCTGATTGGTTACTATTCACAGCTGCACCAGATTCTGTGTGCACCAGTTTTAGAAAATCTCCCAGATTGTGTTTAAAAAGGGCTTGTCCACTTTGTCCGTAGAATTGCACAGCATCCCTTAAAACTTCCCTAATAAACCAAGGTGCCAAGTTCTATAGGTTTAAAGCCAGATGCCAGGTAAACAAATAAATACACAAATTAATTTCATATACAAGATCCAAATTTAACTCTTTAAATTTAAAGTGTTTGTATACCTGTCCATTTGTTTATGTGATGTACACAGCCAACCTGGAGACCTAACTTTTCTCTACTGCAATAAGAGAACACAAATCGGTCTAGTCACTTCCCCCAGCCTGTGACTCTACAGGGAAGTGAAGGGGAAGCTGTCGACTGAAACACAGCTCTCTGTCACTCTGCCCTTTCCTCATTTCAGCACATAAACACTGCAACACAAATGAATGGCTCTTTATGTGGTTTACTCTCTTCCAGTATGAACTCTGCTGTACAGGGAATTGCAAGAGGCTGATACCAACCAAACTCAGGTACTTAAGCAGGATAGACATCTGGTTCAGCAGGAACTGGCCGAATTTCATTCAATCAACACTTGCAGCCAATGGTTGTAGTGATGAACTGTGTATTCTGGCAGAGGGAGGAGTCCCTGCTGTCAAAATACAATAGTGCTGAAGGAGAGATCCCTGCATCCAAATGGCTTGTGTGGATGCAGGCATCTGAATTTTTTTTTACGTTTAACAGGTGGTTGAATAAAAAAAAAAACTCAAGGTGTATACCCTGCTTTACACTAGATGCTTTTAAAAATACACTTAACATTCTTTAATTAACACATACTTCCATCTGTTTTGTGTTTTTTTTTTTAATGCCAGGAATTTAGCTTTAATGTTTTAAAGCAATCTGTCACTATAGTGATGACTTCTCTTCTGCATTTACATTTTTCCTATCATGTTGAAGGGTGGGCTGCTCAATCAGAACAGTGGGTCTTTTTCTTACTCAAAAGTTTTTGCAGCAAAAAGCAATCATGTTGTCTCTAACACACCAGAATTAAACTGTATAGCATATCCCTAAGAGACTTTACTACTAACAATCATTGGGTTTAAGGCTATAATTATAAACCCAGGTCCCTAGTGTGTAACTCATTTTATATCTCCTTAAAGATTCATCTGCTTCACAACATACACTTTTCCAAGCCATATAGTTTTGTTATTTTTGAAATCCTTGTGCTATTTTAAATCACATGGCTTGTTTGGTAGGTGTTGATAAAGTCAAGCTTTGGCTCCTTCCCTGCAGTTATAACATGGCACTAGCATGAACTCCTCTTTAAAGTCAAACTCTGTATCTTCAGCTCCGCAATAAATAATAATAAAATTTTACCATCCCCATACACTTTGCTTTTAAAGTTCTTATCTCTTTACCAAAACCCGAAGGACAAAACCCCACTTCTATGAAATCTCACCATGAAGTTTAATTAAAGCAGTTGGCTTCCTACATAGTCTATGACCTAAGCCACTCCCCTCTGATGCGTATCACCTCCATTGGGCTTATTCGAATAAGACCAATCAGGGAGAAACACGTCAGAGGCCATGGCTTAGGGTGGGGGCTATATTGGAAGCCAACTGCTTTAATTAAACTTTATAGTGAAACTTTATGAAAGTGTAGTTTTGCCCTTTGGTTTTCATTGTATGTGCTGAGCAGGATGAGCTGCTAAAGCCAGCACCCAGTGCAGAGGGCATAATTGAACCTTGGAGGTGAGGCGAAACATGTTGGGAGCATGAATTGAATGAACTGAGCTGATGCTGCTTTTACCTGCTAACCACTCTGGCCAGGCAAGGTGTACAGTGGCTGGCTGATCTCTTCCTATTTGTAAGCATGTATATTACTGAAAAGCATATTACATTAGATGCGATCCATTCTGAAAGGGACCTCAGTGTATCTTCCTAGCACACCTGTATTGCAGAACAGTGAGGTACTACTGTACTTTACACAGCACTACACTGCTGAAAAAGGCAGTTCGCACAATCTTTGGTCTGTTGTGGTGTTAGGCAGCCCAATCAAATGAATGGGCAGCCCTAAAGGAACACACACTTATGCACCACAGGGGATGGTGCTGGTGTGAATGGGCCCTTAAGGGAGTCATTGGCAATTATGTGGCCATGGCTTCCATCCAGGACAAAAAGACCTCCACAGCCCAACTTGCAGATGATACTTATTTCAGAAAAATTACTCTGCTTCTGAATGCATTTATGGCCGATCTAGTAAGCTAGAACCATCACTGAAGTTGAGCAGTGGAAATTGACAATACTGGACAGGAGCTGCAAGCTGTTCCATCTGCCCACCTGAAAAAGATGAACCATATGACTGGAACCAACTCAATCAGTGATCCACTTAATTCATCTCTGCAACCCATTTTGCAGGATCAGATATTTGTTGTTCTCTGGTCAGACAGTAAGGAAACTGATGTGGCATCCTGATTTATTTGACGGACGGCTGAACAGGACAGGCTCCACATTATGAAATTATATATTTTTTTCGGTATGGGCTAATAGGGTAAATGACCCAAAACAGCAATAACCTTACATTATGTGGCCTTCCACATCAGGGGAAAGAAGGGATATTGGGTGTAAAGAAGGAGGAAAAAATTGATCCACTTGGTAAATGAGGAGCATCTGTTAACCTACCCAATTTGCATGAAATATTGAATTCCGATAAATTATTTTACTTTTCTGTACTGACAGGTTTAGTTTAACAGGCCATGGCTGTGAATATTTTTCATGATACAAATCTACGAGTTGAGTCTCTGGAAAACTCACTCAGGATAGAAGCATTATGTCATCATTTTGGACTCCGTTGGCGACATCAGCCATAGTGGGGTGAGCAAACGAGGCAGATTATATAACTGAATCTGCCAAAGCGGCAGCTATGAGGCTGGAGGCCAAGATTGTGCAAATGGATTTCCTGCACTAATTAGTGAACAGATGGGTTGACCGGTGAGAACAGGACGCAGGAGCCGAATTTCAATTAGGCAGACAACACACAACACTGATACATTATATTAAACCTTCAAAAGCTGGACCGAAACCCAGTGAAGACAATTGCAAATATCCCACCACTTGAAAGCAGAGAGGAAGAGTATTTTACAGCAAGAATCAAATAAAGGCTTGACAAGAAGAAACAAAAACCACATTTCATGGCAAATGAAAGGACCAATAAAACTACATAATAAAGATAAACATCTTCAGCTCTTCTGTACATCACATTAACATCACAGCTTACAAAATAACAAGGGTAGTTCCACTGTGTTATGGTAATTTTATTTATTTATTTCTGATTAAGTAAGTTGGTATACACAGGTCTTACATTTTTTAATTCTTCTTGACTCTTAGCCACCAGGGGTGTCAAATAATATGTTTCTTATGCACATTGCAGTTTTTCTGAACCAGCACTGATATTATGTTATGTGGCAAACGTAGACGAAAACAGCATGCTTGGCAGCATTTTTTTTATGTAAAGCAGTACTCCAGTTTTGTAAACAAAATGTGGTTGTTATTGAAAATGCCTTAAAAGTACTGTAGCTGCTGACTTTTACAAAACATGTACTTACTAGCCCAAGAAGTCCAAGCTGTCTGCCTATATAATTCAAAGTCTTCAGTGATATCTTTGGTTCCACACCACCATCTTATCTTTGGGGCAAACTGTGATTTCCCAATCAGTTACATCCAGCCCCTGCTGCACATGAATGGGATCCACTGATTATACGAGACTGCCCTAAAGCCTCCTGGGATTTGTGATATGATTGCAGAGGCTGCAGGTGCGGAAGGGGGAGGAGTGGGAGCAAGTTCTACATAAAAAAGGTACTTGCTACCAAAAAATTAATAATAATACTTTCCACATGTGTAATAAAGGGAGGAGAGAGATCTAAAATTATGTAATCCCTAAAGGAGAGTGAAGGTCTGCTTTAAGATAGCTAAAACCATCTAAGCACCTTTCTCTTTATCCTTTGGAACTTCAGAGGCCTCAGCAGTTTCTGATCTAAGGTGTTAAAATAAAAATGTGTCCAATATAACGGGCACCTTTACAAAATCCCTACCTGAACTAGAACTTCAGAGTATAGGTATAGACGTAGTTCCACATAACTGTAGAAGCACTATAGCTAATTTTCCTTTCACTGCTAAACTTACTATGACCAATCATTGCAGGAGTACCCTCTACCCAAACATCTCTGGCTGTGATTAAAAGGGTCAATATGCATTGCCAGTATTAAAAATTTCTGGTCTATAAATCTAACTTGCAAATCAAATTCTATATTTACTTAGACATGTGCTTAACATAATCCTTTGCTTTCTATAGTGGATAATCCTATTTACCTCACATCCTTACTAGTTTTATATGACTTTTGTTCTCCTCAATATGGCAAGAAGTCACATGGTCATCTTGATCCCCGCCTTTGCCCTAACCCTTCCACCTCCCTCACTGCCCCCTTCCTCATCTCTATCCTCATCTTCCCTTCTCCGTTTCTCTCTTCTGCTCCCGAGTTCCAATAACCTCCCTGGTTTCAGAACTTTCTCCTATTAATTTACTTATTTCAGGTACTTATATAGCGCCGTCAATTTATGCAGCACTTTACATATATATTGTACATTCACATCAGTCCCTAACCCTCAAGGGGCGTACAATCTAAGGTCCCTAACTTACATCCATACACATACTAGGGCCAATTTAGACAGGATCCAATTAACCTACCAGCATGTCTTTGGAGTGTGGTAGGAAACCGGAGTACTCGGAGGAAACCCACGCAGGCACAGGGAGAACATGCAAACTCCAGGTAGGTGGTGCCGTGGTTGGGATTTGAACCAACAACCCTAGCACTGCCAGGCAGAAGTGCTAACCATTTAGCCACTGTGCTGCCCTATGGCAACACTGTTTGATTAGATGGAGTTATCATACTCCTATACCTTGACAACCTTTATATATTCTGCATGCTTTATATTGTTGGTTTATTACTTTTGCTACCATTGCAGAACGTATTTCATTACTTAGGAACCACTGTAACTTATTTTACTTGTAAAACTTTCATAAAATATTGAAATTAAAAATATTTCCCCCAGTGTATTATTATTAAAAATTAACTTTTGCTGATCTAAAATGTTAATGGAGACTTTACACAAACCAATTTACAATTGTTTATAGTCTTTAAATATCTATGTTCAGCTGCCATGCTGCAAAATACCACCAAGGGCTGGTTAGTATACTTCTGATATGGCCAAACATCTTGAATATATTATTTTGTTTAAAAATGCATATCATTAAGGACGAAAGGAGCTTTGTGTATTAGATGTCCCCAAAGACTGGGGATGGGGGTCAGAAGAAAATATATAGGCTTTGCCAGATGACCTCTAACCTTTATTAAGCCCTTCCTGAAGTCTAACTGGAAAAGTTCCCGGTAAAATCTGACACTTTCACCTAATAGATTTTGTCTAATAGGTTTTAGCTATTTTACTTCCATTAGTCTCTAAACTTCATTTAGGATTAAAAATTGCGGCATCTGCAGTATATGATCTGTTCATATACACGGAGATGAAGAAAGCACCCAAGGCAGCCATTGCCAGGAGGGGCAATCATTGATAGATTGGCGGAGCAGTCATTGCTTAGGACAATCATTGCTACAAATATGAGTCTTTACTTAAGAGGGGCAATTATTGCTAGGAAGAACATTCAATGCTTGGACAGAGAAGTCCTAGGAGAGGCAGTTCGGGCTGGATGGATATACACTGGCAGTAAATTCAAACCATACAAGATGTTTTGTACTTTTGCCCATGGCTGACAGTCAATCATTCAATAAATTTCCAGTTGCTTAAAAAGAAGCCAAAGTATTAACAATAATGTTTTGAGTCATAGTTATAATGTTTACAATAAAAAGGTTGTATACAGACTTGCAGATTGTCATTCTTACATCTATCTGTTACTGCAATAAAATCACTCTGCCTCCCTGATCAACGACTGTAAATATAAGTTCCCATTGCAACCTACCCCAAAACCATAATTTATAGCGGTGTTGGAAGTTTTAATTGTCTATGTTGCCTCAAGGCATACATGCTAATTTCATCAGCATTGGAAACTCTTGTCAGCATGTGAATCTCTAAAATTAACTTCAGTGGAAGCTGCATGGTCCCTGTACTTGTGCTAACTACTTGTGAAGAGCAGAAAAAAAGGGCTGGGTGATTGGTGGTTCCTTGGGCCTTAGCTACAAGACTAAGGAGTGCTCAGTAGATCACTGCTAGGAAGTTGGGTTTCATGCACCAAGGTTTTACTTTAACGGTAAGACCCAGCAAGGTAGCAGGCAAAAAGAAGCATTCGACAAGAAGAAAAGGTTATGGCAAGAGGTTCTCAGACAGTAACAGTAAGACAGCCTGTTGGAATACAATGTTCATGTATTTTTGTGCAATAACTATACCAACGGTATTCAGTAGAGATATAGTCTTCAACCAGTAGATGGCAGGGTTTAGAAGTTTGTAGTTGCATCTATGATTAAACTCTGTTTTCTCTTTAATAATGTTCCTGTTTCCTGTTAGCAGAGATGCAGCCGAAAAACACATGTGGACTGTGCACTGTCTGTTCGTAGGGAGATATACAGAATCTCTAACAGAGCCAAATAGTTGAGAAATTCAGGCAAATGATAAAAGCACAATGTCAATACAAACATCGGACAAGAAACAGGGTTATAAAACAGACTGGGGAGGTAACCAGAATTTCTATCTTCAATAAAAGAGACATACAATGCAATTCACACAATGCACCAGCAACCCCTAATAAGTAGTCTCTATATAACTTATACCTTCAGGGACTAATCACATTGGATATGGGTAGGGAGAACATGGGGAGACAAAGTCAGTAGCAGACACATGCAAATAGGTAAAAGGAAAAAAACTAGGGGAGCCACAGAATGAATCCAGGTCAGCAGACTGCAAGGTGGCAGGTTCCTTGCAGAACTCCAGCAAGTTCTTCCGAAAGATGAAGTTACCCAGAAAGCATCCAAGCAGGTCAATGTAATGACTTGTTTATAAAAACCTTTACAGTGCAGGTGCACTATTGAAGCAATTCTACACAGAAAGAAACAGAATCCCCTACGCGTAATTCTTTTGCATCAAAAAGAGGTAATTAATCACTAAAAGCAGCACATTTAAGCATTCTGGGTCTGCCCATCCTGTCACTGAGTTTTGTGGTTTGTAATTAAATTTGGTTGTTTAGGACAAGGATTTTATAGAAAGACCATAACAGAATATTCTTAATGTTGACATTTACATTTTGTGAAGAACTTCGTAATGTGGTTTTACTTATATGCATTCATTTAAATTTAGGCTTAGAGCTGCGTGAATCATATGGAACAAATATTTCCAGTTAACCATCAATGGAGCACAGGGGGACATTGCCTAAAGGTCTTCTGACAGAAGGTTAAAGTTGAAAGAGTTCTTTGTCCTAACAACCCAATAGAATCGTAATTTTGGTGACTACAGTACTCCTGTTCAATATTTGGAAGTAGTCTACAAAGTTATAACACAGCAAGATTTCAACCAATGTTGTTACATAGGAAACCGCAAGTCTTGGTCAAAGAGCAATGAAGCTTCCACTTTCTGCTGACGCTTTCAAACATTTCTTAACGTACTGTATGTCCTTAAGGCAGCTGAATAATAACTCTGGTCTGCATTACAATGTTAACAGACTTCCTTAACTCTGGAACCACTACACCATGGCATAGATAGCACCCTTAGTGTCATCTCACGCTACCCTCAAACTAACCATATGTTCTTATTTAAGTTGGATCCTTAGAAAAGAAACTTGGCAAATAGGTAGGATTTTTAATGCAGAAGTGACATACTATGGGGTTGATTTGCTAACACATCAAAGCCGATTTTGAAATTGTGCGAATTACCGTGAAGTCGCACGATTTCAAAGTAGGGTGACTTGCCTATTTGAGGTGCGATTTCCAAGAGATCTGACACAGATGTCTATGCAAATTGCAACAAAAGTACTGCATGCACTACTTTAGAAATCGGTGCGGCTCTGAACAAGTTGGAACCGCAACGATATGACCGCTCTAATAGCGGACAATAGGGTTCGATTTGGCATAAGATTTGCAAGTCGCATGGCGTGCAAATCGCACCCGATGTGACTGAGGTGTTAAACTGGAAAGTACAAAATCTGGTGCAGCTGTGCACAGAAACCAATCAACTTTGATAAACAAACCAATCAGGTTTATCAAAGCGTAAAGGAGAAGTACAGCCAACGCTCTTTTGGCTGTACTTCTCCTATGGATCACAGGAGTGAGTGTTCCTTCTGCACTCCTGTGACCTATTTTAAGCCGACAGCAGGCTGAAGCCCACTGTCTGCTGATGTCACTTAGCTGGTCCAAGCTGGGGAAAGATCCTGACTTCAAAGTCGAGATCCACCCCAGAATCTGGAGCACCACCTGGCTCAGCCTCTCAGCAAGCCAGTACCTGGCTCAGCCTCTCAGCAAGCTGCAGAAAGCCTGAGCCAACAGCACTCTCCCTTTCCACAGCCCAGCACTCCAGTGAGCACTGGGGGGGGGGGCAGAGCAGAAAGCAGTGACTGACAGCCATCGCTCACACTTCGAGCCGACAGTCGACAAATGCATCCACGAAGGTAAGTATAATGGAGGGAAAAAAAAAAGCCCTACTTCTCTTTTAATTGAACAAGCTGAACTTAGAAGCTGATTGGCTACCATGCACAGCTGCACCAGATTTTGCACTCTCCCATTTTAGTAAATCAACCCATATGTCTTCTCTACAATAAAGTTTCTTTCCTGCCTGTCTACTAAGCTGTGGATGAATGACCTTCCGCACATGAGCGGGACTGACGTTATCTCGGCATGACCAATGAAATGAATATGGCTGAAGATCAGTACCAGGAAGCAGTCTGGCTGAAGGTGTCAGTGGCCAGCAGAGACCTCCAGGACATTGCAAGTGTAATTCGGCTTTAAATATTATGCACAGCTTCCCTATTCTGATTTGCAATCTTATTTGACCCTCAAAACCTCAGACTACCAAAAATACCTCCCACCTACAAGAATCATTGAAACAATGGGATTCGCATCAAATGTAACTGTAAATATTATTTACAGTTATAGCTCTTGAAACCAGTAATTTCTTGCATATATCTGCACAATTTCTTTTGTTTTAACCTGGATTTTGAAAATACTTTGATAAAATTTCATTGAACAAAACAATGGGATTCAGGCAAACACTCAAGCATCTATTTCTCCTTTCATTCCTCCTACTCTTTGAGAGCTGCCTAGCAGCAGATCGTGGTCCACTAAGGGCATCAAATACATCTAAGATCTCCTTTTGCTGGATGCTATAAAGTTGTGAAATGGGATATATAGAGGATGGGTAGATGATTGAAAGATCTGCCCCCTCCATTCATAGATCATATTCCATTTATAGAAGCTGTAGCAGGGCTTCTATGAATGCATGAATGCAGCAGCTGGGCAAAAAGGGCGGGCATAGTTGGGCACTCTTAAGAAGAGCCTGTGACAGCTCCAACAGTTCTATTAACCCCCCCACAGCAGCAAATTGCAGTGGCGGGGGGTGTGGGTATGAACAGAGGAGGATTCAACCCAATCAGAACAAGGGACACATACTACTGACTGTAAGTAATATCCCTTGTGGTGTTTTTTTTGTTTTTTATTTTAGCTGCACTTAAGATTTTAACATTACTGCTTTCCGTAAACATTGTGGGTGCTAATTATAAATAAAATAACTTATATAAAAGAGTAATTTTACGACATGCATCTCTAATTTGATTAAATCTGCAAAATTTCCACATAACTTGGAAACATTTGTTATCAATTACGAAGTCCGAATTTGTCCTTCCATCTTTTTGGAGGGTCTGTACTGCAATAAATCCCTCATCTGACTACATCAATTTTCCTTGGTCTTTGGAAAGTACATTATTTGTGGATAGACGCATCCGCACCTTCGTTGATTCTGTCTTACTCCTCCTGGCATGCTGTCTGTATTTCCACAAGGCTGCCGCGCCAGACCTGACAAGTCTCATTCCGCATTTTAACACTAATCGCACAGTGATCTTACTTTAAAGAGCTTTCCCAGTCAAATTTACTAGATAAATACTGTATTTGAGGCAGGACAAGCTTCTACATAAATGCTAAAAAGAAACCAGTCACGATTTAAGCAAGACCAAAGAAAACTCATGCTTAAGTTATTATAATTGCGCAAGGCTATTTATGAAAGATTAATATCTGACCTTAGCTTAACTTACTTGAAACTAATTTCGCAAATTTTTATACGAGGAAAAGAAACTTTATTTTTGGACATTTCAAATTGTGTTAAAAAAAAAACTGTCGCTTTTATAAGGATCCTTATTCTGGTGTGCTCAATTTTTGAATTGAGGCTACTGTCTGAAGACAATTCTGTAGGTGAGTGTTCCCTCTGAGATTTGACACTTGCAGCCCTGTCAGCTGCCTGATTTTAGGATGACAGGACATGCTGTCTGCCACCTTCTGAGTGCGATAAACGTATCAAATAACAGAACTCTCTAGTTGTTTTTAAAGGATTTTTTTTAACCGCTTTCCCACCGCCCTATAGCAGAAATACTGCTTCAGGGCAGCAGGGGTGCGCAAAATCACGTATATATACATGATTTTGCATTTCCAGGTAGGGGGCACATGCCCTACCCGTGCCAACATTCACGGCCTCGGCTGTCAATCACCGGGTCCCGGACGGTGATTACTCTCCAGCACCCGGTGATTGCCGAGTATTACCGACAGGGGAGAGAACCGTATGTAAACAATACAAATCTCTCCCCTGACAACTCCTGCACACTGCTTTGTATGGCTCTGCATAGCAGAGCCATACAAAGCAGTGTGCTTATAGTGGAAAGCACACAGCCTAATAGTAAAACACACACAGCACACAGTTAACCCTTTGATCGCCCCAGATGTTAACCCCTTCCTGACCAGTGTTATTAATACAGTGTCAGTGCTTTTTATTAGCACTGATCACTGTATTGGTGTCAATGGGGATGTCAGTGACACCAAGTCAGTTCCCCTCAGTGTCAGAATGCCCACCGCAGTTCCACTGTAAGTCGCTGATCACTGCCATTACTAGTAAACAAAAAAAATGCCAGCATATATACCATTTGTAAACGTTATAACTTTCATGTAAACAATTAATTTCCATGTATTGGGTTTGTTTTTTTTAGAAAAGACATGTAGCAGAATACATTTTGCCCTAAATTTATGACAAAATGTGATTTTTTTAAATTTTTGGACATGTTTAAGAGCAAAAGGTGAAAAATATAGTTTTTTTCTCAAAATCGTCAATCTTTTTTTGTTTATAGCGAGAAAAAAAAACCGCACAGGCAGTCAAATACCCTGAAAGAAAGCTATTTGTGGTAAAAAAAAGGACGTAAATTTCATTTGGGTGCAGCATTGCATGACCGCGCAATTGTCAAAGTAACACACCTGGTCAGGAAGGGGGGTAAATCCTCTGAAGGGCAAGTGGTTAAAGTAATGCTTGCATCTATAAAAAAAAAAACACCTCAGATGAGTCAAGGTTGTCATGCAGCCTTCCTTAGCACTTACTCGTTAACACATGAGCACTGCTCAGTCCAGGAAGAAGGCTCACCCACTGCTGCCACCAAGGAAGAATCTGTAATGTCACCAGACTGCTCTGAAGGATAAAAGGTACGTGTAGGATGTTTTACAAAGAACTGTAACATAAGGTCCCGTTTAACTTTAAATACATTTTTAATACGTCTTACTACAATCATCAATAATATAATGGTAGGAGACATATGCAACAAAAATAATGCAGTCTGGGAACTGAAACCATCTTGTCCTTGTGACAGGTCCATGGAAAGATTGCCTACAGGCACTGGAGGATGGACATGACACCAGTGGCATATACCTGGTAAAGCCAGAGAACACCAACAGACTGATGCAAGTGTGGTGCGATCAGCGACACGATCCTGGTGGCTGGACAGTAATCCAAAGAAGAAATGATGGATCGGTCAACTTTTTCCGGAACTGGGAAACATACAAAGTGAGTAAAACTGGGACAACACAAGAAAATTTAAACTATAGGTTAAGCTGCCCCACCAGAGTACCTGGCTTTGTTTCTGCCTACCTTGGAGTTTTGGGTGTTTCTGCCCAGGTAGCAAGTGGGTACTTTTTTTTGGGGGGGGTGGGAATATCCACATTCCCTTTCTTGTACTTTCCAAAACAGCTTACTATAATATTAAAGGTATGCAAATCTTCTTGTTTCCTGTGCTGAAAATGAAGCTGCCTTTTTCCTACTTCAAATTTTAAAGTCTGACAAGTCACTTTGCATAGTTTGCAAGTTTGCAAATAGTCAGAGGCAATCGAGTGACCAACCATACCGTACTTGAGAAGGGGTCTCTTATTGTAGCAACTTTTTCTAAAGGATAAGTTCGTCTTTTGTGACACCTGTATTTAGGATGTGACATGTTACTGTACAGCACCTGCCTGCACCCCCAACCCCCCCTTCCCCATCATGACAGCAGGTGGGGGATCTTCTCCCTGCACCCACTGTGTCACAATTTAAAAACACTGTGGCTGTGTGGGGCTCTGCCCACACAGCCGTGTCATTCATTCATAGAGAACTTTGAATGAATTAACTACAAGTCCCATCTGTCACCACAGCAGCTGGCTTGTAGTTCTCAATGAACTGCAAAGGAGCTGGTGAGCGCTCTCATAGTTTATTAATTCTTCCTGCACTTCTGTAACTTTCTGCTCACATGGGAGGTTTGGGCAAACAGCTGTCAGGAGCCTGGCATTGCACCTGTGATCCACTGATCGTGGGTTCAATACTCAGCAGGATGCAGTGCAAAAGAATAAATAAATGCACATATTGTACCAGCTAAATCATGTACTTGTTCCTTTTTTTGTTTTTATAAAAGGTGAACTTAGCCTTTAAAAAGCAAAGCCTAAAACATTGGTAGAAAAATTATCTTTACTTTGTAAAAAAGAAAGAAGAGAAGACAGATTAATTCATGATAAAGAAGATTTTTGTTTATAGTGGAGGGAGGAACACATCATGGGGCGTGGGACATAAGAGACACTGCTGTGAGCCCAGGTCTTGTAGTACTGCACCAAGAAGAAGCTGGGGACAGAGCTGAAGAATGGAGAGGGTAAGTAGAGTTAGCCACATAATTTTGTTTAATAAAAGGAGGGGGGGGGGCAAGTAATCGAAAAACTATAGTTATAGTTAATAAAGACACAACTTTTGGCACCTTCTTTTTGTCCCTTAGCCAGACACAAGTCTAAAAATGGTTCTAAAATGCATAATTTTAAATAAATACAAAAAGAAGCAATGAAATGAAATTGTTAAATAAATACAAATTTAAAAAATATATTTTTTTCTTGACAAACTTGACTTGAAATAGCTTTGTAAATTGCCAGGATACATATTGAAAGTAATTAAAGCTTTGCAGTGTTATTGGGGTAATTGACTTGAAGATAAAAAATCCAGACAAGCTTTTTCCTAAGTTTGCTTTGTTTCTACAATTGAAAATGTATCTTTTGTGCATGAAGTGTATTTATACCGTGCTCATCATTAATAAAGTACTAAAAAGCAGCATTACACATTTAACACCATCTTTGTTTTTTCCCCAAAACAGCAAGGATTTGGTAACATTGATGGAGAGTATTGGCTTGGACTAGAAAACATCTACTGGCTAACTAATCAAGGCAACTACAAATTACTAGTTACCATGGAAGACTGGCAGGGACGCAAGGTGTTTGCTGAATATGCAAGTTTCCGCCTGGAACCTGAAAGTGAATTTTACAAATTGAGACTTGGCCGTTATAACGGCAATGCTGGGGACTCGTTCACTTGGCATAACGGAAAACAGTTCACCACCCTGGATAGGGATCATGATGTGTACACAGGTAACAATTCTGTAACATGCTGCTTATATTCATTTTATGAGTGATAATATTTAATATCAGGAGCTGTGAAAATAATTAAAATGAATCAACTAACCTTACATTGTGATAACAGCTAAGATACAACCCAACAAGTAAACAAAAAAATCTTACTCATTTTATATGTACACACAACCCATTCGTGGATGTTGTATTATTACAAATCTGACTGCAAAACTGTTTAACTTGCCAACATTTTTGGAATAATCACTTGTAAAATATAAAAAAGTTTAGTACAGTTAGTAGTAACCTTAATAATTTTCCACGGCAATTAAGCAAAATAGCTTGGCCCATGACCTGCTTCCTGCCTACCAATGAGAGAGAAAGAGTACCAACAATCTCACTCAGGTCTTTGTCAGGTTTTACTATTGTGTGTGTCCACTGGGTAAGATTTCCAAGACTTGTGTGTTCCATGAAATAGGAAATAATAGGAAATCACTCCACGGGGGCAGAGACAGCTACAAAACCTTACAGATGTTCAACCTTTCCCGTATTATCTAAATTTAAATTAAAAAAAATGTTTTTGTTAAGTTAGTACTTCTAAGCAGCATATTTAAAAGTTTCTTTCCAGTAGTTAAATGGTGCCACATTCTATGAAATAATGTACTTACTCAAATGTGAAAGTCACGGCTAAAGTATAAAAGAATAAAAAGCAAACACTTAAAAGTAGAGTAGTGTACATTTTGTTTTAATATACTAATTTAAACAAAGAAAAAAACACAAGTGTAATTAGCAAATAAACCGAACAAGACTTTATAATATAGCCCAGCCACCAGATGTATATTAGAAGTCCTAAATAAATGTATACTTATTTCTAGAAGTCCAATTTTTCAGTGAAAGACCTTTCAGCTCAAAATGGTACAGATAAACTGATAGTCCACAAGTTTGGGGAGGGGGGGGGTTTAAACCTGATCACTTGCAAATAATTTGTGTTCTATTTTAGGCAATTGTGCCCATTACCAGAAGGGAGGATGGTGGTACAACGCATGCGCTCACTCCAACCTCAATGGTGTATGGTACAGAGGAGGGCACTATCGTAGCCGCTACCAAGACGGTGTTTACTGGGCTGAGTTTCGAGGTGGATCCTACTCACTGAAGAAAGTTGTCATGATGATCAGACCCAATCCTAACACTTTCCACTGAATTCAGGACTTATTAACATGAAAATCAAAAAGACTCTCCTACTTTGGAAGCACTCCCGTGCAGCAGTTTTTGGTTTAAGATGTGCCAGAGAATCTCATGACATGCATAGACTAAAACTGTCCACTCCAGTACTGTAAGGTGTTGAATGTCTACTTTACCAAGTCCTTTGACATCTCTCAAAAAAACAACCATTCCCTTGACCTCTGTATTCATATGTCTTACCAAATCTATCTCAGAATACCAAAAGTGGCCAAGAAATCTCAATTACCATTGAGTTTACATTACTTTCTCCTTCTAAATCAAGATCACTCTTTAGAAAACAAAAACAGGAAAACATATCTATATATGTCACATATGTAGGCCATAGTTTAGAACATTTTAAAGTACTATGTACTGCAAAAACATTTGTATTATCACTTTGTTTTGTTGTTTTTTGACACAGGACATGACCTCCAATGAATTGATGTAGAACAAAACTAAGACGCTATAGAAAGTTACTTTCAATACTTTATATTATATTCATTTACTGACAATAGCAAAGACATTTGGCAAAAACATATGGTTTAAAAAAAACATAAGCAACCAAGGCTACCCAAAACCAAAAGGGAGCCATTTTTTACCCTCCGAGGACTATTTTCAGGATTAATTTTTCTACGGATGCTTCACAATGTACTGTAAATGTACTGTAACCATCTCACTTCCATTCTGTAATGTCCTACACAAAAGTGTAGAATCAGGGAACTATGGGCTGGGTTATAAAAGAAATAAACCGTAGGAAGGGAAAATTGTTGTTTCCTGGAACAACTAATCAGTTACTTTTGTTTTTTATGCTCTGCTGCAAAACCAGCACCTGGACTCTGATTGGTTGCTACAGGTACCACATACGTTTTCTTTTCCTTCTTTCTTTATAAAACCTCCCTTGTATTTTGCTATAACCAAAAACATTACCTGTACAGTATTTAGATGAATATGTAAATATATATTTTTTACAAATACATGACATATGCTACAATCTACGTCATCTGCATAAAAAAGAAAACATGTAAATTGTGTTCATAACTTTTTTATTTGTCTGTCATTCTCCCAACACTTTCTTTACGGATGACTGTTAGAACCAAATAAAAAAAAAAGGTATCCACCTTTGCAGGCAAACGTTGGGTGCCAAGCAGTAAAAATATTTAATGTTTCAGTGATATATGAAAGATAAGCGCAACAACTTCCAAGCAGCGAGCCTTTGACAAAAACTGTAATTCAAAAATACTGAATGGAAAAAAAAAAAAGAATCCTCCATCCACCTCATTTGTGTGGTTGAAGGAATCTGTTAGCTTTTTTTTCATTCATCAGCCAGCTGGCTGAATGAAAAAACTAACAGCGTGTAACCAGCTTTAGGCTAAAATTAGGTTTTACCTCCTGCTTTATGAGTCTAAACAGCTACACTAAAAAGCCAGCAGCAATCAAACTAGAAATTACCTTAGCATCTGCACCCCCTACAGCTACAAATTTTGCAAGCTCTTTCTGGAAATAGTATTGAAATAGCTTTAACTGAAAAATATTTTTATAACTGATTAGCATTTTGGCCACTAGTATTACCATGAAAACAGTCATTTTCCCCCAAAGGTTTAGGGTTACTGTTGGAGTGGGGGTTACTTGAGGCAAAGGATCAGTAAATGACTATTACTGTTTCCAGTGAGTAAAATTAATTTTTTGAAAATGAGAACTTATAGGACATGCAATGAAAGTTATTTTATTTCCCAGAGATCAAAAAAAACAACGAGGATGCAAGGGTACAGATAATAAACTGATTTCACCAGAGGGAACAAGCGTAGCATACCCACAAGTGATGCGGAGAAGTAAGATGTTAGCTAGGGACGCTGATCTCTTTGTGGACAAGGCGGCTGTAAGTGCTTATTGTTGCTTTAGTGCAATAACTTATTTAAAACTTTTTTTTGAATGGGGATGGTATGTAGTCTTTTTTTGACAGGATAGGTGCACTTTAAGTTGTTCAATTCTAGAAATAGTAGATTAACATATATTGTGGTAGAAAGGCACGTTTCATTTCACCTGCCCACTCTCCAGAGATCAACATAAGGCAATGTAGATATGCCATACATCACTGCGGTTCACATTTTGCCACATGGCACTTTTAGACTTGTCATAGAATGGCACTTCATTATGAATCCAGGTTTGTCATCCCATATTGTTTCATATGACAGGTTTTTTTATTTTCATTTTTTGTGTACTACCAACTGCTTGTTGTAAAGAGTTGTCAATAAAAATGGAAAAGAAAATCCTATTTTTACGAAGCTGTGTTATTTGTACTATATAATAGGCATCAGGTTTATAAGGAGGGATATATCAGGAACCTTACAAATGAATTCCACTGAAGCTTCACCCCAAATTTATTAGCCCTAATTGTACTCCAGCAAGGTTTAACCCCTTCCAGATTTAAACTGTTGCCCCTGAATCCTGGCAGGGAAATCTCACCCTTCCCCATTTTATAATATTCAGAGCTTGGCTTTGATGTGAACTTGTGGTATTATGGGAGCACCAGTACCCTTATAGGTGCTTTAAAGAAAAATTTGGAGAATGTGCTGTAGAGAAGGAAACTCGGAAACTCATGGAACAACGGATTAACAGTAAAAATCTGATAGGGGGTTTAAAGCCCTCTTCCCTCCAAAATGTGAAAAAATAGGTTTTAAAAGAAAAAAAAATAGTAAACCTGTACTTTGTCAGGCCTTGAATGTCCACTGTAGATTTTTATGGCATCCAACATTTTAAACCAGGTCTCTTGAAGAGTAGCTCCTATTGTCACTAATATGTACAGGTGAAGCTCCTCTTATACTTCTGAAAAGGTCACTAATTTCATCTGGTGCAGGTCAACAAACTACAGTTGCAAGAAAAAGTATGTGAACCCCTTGGGATTACGTGGAGTTTTGCATGAATTGGGCATAAAACGTGCTCTGAACGTCATCTAAGTCACAACAATAGAAGAACACAGTCTGCTGAACATAATACTACACAAACATTAGATGTTGCCATGGTTTAATTGCACATAACATGTAAACATTCACAGTGCAGGGAGGAAAAAGTATGTGAGACCCTAGCTTAATGACTTCTCCCAGAGCTAATTGGAGCCAGGAGTGAGCCAACCTTGACTCCAATCAGTGTGATGATATTGGATGTGTTGCTGACAGCTGTCCTGCCCTTAAAAAATACACACCTGTTTTGGGTTTACTGCTTTCAAGAAGCACTGTCTGATGTGAACCATGCCTTGCAGAAAAGAGCTCTCAGAAGAACTACGATCAAGAATTGTTGACTTGCATGAAGCTGGAAAGGGTTACAAAAGTATCTCCTTGAGCCTTGATGTTCATGTGTCCACGGTAAGACAGACTGTCTACAAATGGAGAAAGTTTAGCACTGTTGCTACTCTCCCTATGCATGGTCGTCCTGTAAAAATGACTGCAAGAGCACAACGCAGAATGCTGCATGAGGTAAAGAAGAATCCCAGAGTGTCAGCTAAAGACCTACAGAAATCTCTGGCACATGCTAACATTTTTGTTGACACATCTACAATAAGGAAAACATTAAACAAGAATGGAGTACATGGGAGGACACCACGGAGGAAGCCATTGCTGTCCAAAAAGAATATTGCAGCACGTTTGAAGTTTGCAAAAGAGCACCTGGATGTTCCACAGCACTACTGGCAGAATATACTGTGGACAGATGAAACCAAGATTGAGTTGTTTGGGAAGAACACACAACACTATGTGTGGAGAAAAAAAGGCACAGCACACCAACATCAAAACCTCATCCCCCCTGTAAAACATGGCGGAGGGAGCATCATGGTTTGGGGCTGCTTTGCTGCCTCAGGGCCTGGACAGATTGTTGTCATTGATGGGAAAATGAATTCCAGAGTTTATCAAGACATTTTGCAGGAAAACGTACGACCATCTGTCCGCCAACTGAAGCTCCGCAGAGGATGGGTGATGCAACAGGACAATGACTCAAAGCATACAAGTAATTCAACAAAACAATGGCTGCAATAGCACAGAATACGCCTTCTGGAGTGGCCCAGTCAGAGTCCTGACCTCAACCCCATTGAAATGCTGTGGTATGACCTTAAGAGAGCGATTCACACCAGACATCCCAAGAATATTGCTACACTGAAACAGTTTTGTGAAGAGGAGTGGTCCAAAATGACTCCAGATCGTTGTGCAGGTCTGATCTGCAACTACAGGAAACGTTTGGTTGAGGTTATTGCTGCCAAAGGAGGGTCAACCAGTTATTAAGTCCAAAGGTTCACATACTTTTTGCTCCCTGCACTGTGAATGTTTACATGTTATGTGCAATTAAACCATGGCAACATCTAATGTTTGTGTAGTATTATGTTCAGCAGACTGTGTTCTTCTATTGTTGTGATTTAGATGACATTCAGAGCACATTTTATGCCCAATTCATGCAAAACTCCACGTAATCCCAAGGGTTTCACATACTTTTTCTTGCAACTGTAAATATGCAGTTAAAGGTACAGCTCTGACTTTACTAAGCCAGCCCATCAATCCACCAGTCCACATTTCTTCAGGGCAGGTCTGTAAACATGACAGTCACTTGGTGCTGGAGAAGATCCTTCCTCCAAAAGGGTCAAGTGATACAGAAGGGTAATGTAGAGAAAGATGGGGATTCTTTAGCTCTATACAGGTATAGCTTTGGTATTTACAGTATGAAGATACATACTGGGAAAAAATTAAAATGCTAAACCTGGATTTCATCAAGACACCAAAGAGCAAAATGTGCTATTTAATTCACAGTGTGTTTCAGGCTCTAGCAAACATTACTGCTTTTCCATTGAAATGATGATAAACAGCATGTGAAGAGTCTGTTCATTCAAAAATGATAATGTAAGCTCAGTCAACTACTTTATTTTAAATGGTGAGGTCTACCTACTAAGATTCCAGCAAAGTACTGCAATGGTGGACCTTTTAAATGGAAGCTAACGATCGTGAGTATTTCATGGCCATTTTTCTGTCTCTCTTTGACTTTGTGTACTGACCACTAGTAAAAGTTTAATTAAATAAAGTTATTGCATAGCCTATACAGGAATAGAGAGGAAATCCGTCCAAACAGGTAATCTTTAGTTGTCACCAGGGTCAGTAGAACTAGTGTCCCCATTGGATGATTTTCCTTCTATCCATGTTCTAGTGACACCCCATAATTTGGGATTTTTTTCAATTTCACTCACATGAAATGGTAATATAGTTGTATATTTTGTCTTTAAGTTTCTTAATTTGTTGAGCTAATGTGAGTGCTTGGGTAATAAAGCATTACCAGTGGAGGTTATCAGTCTTTAAAAGTATTGGTTACAAACATGGACAAATTTGTTGGTACCCTTCAACAAAACCAATCAGGGAATCAAAGCATTCTGTAATCTGAGAGCTGACTAGAGGAAAGTGACGTACCCCTAGCTTCACAGGCTCTGAGAAACAGAAGAGCTGAGGGTATGAGTCATCAGCTTAATCTTTTAGGAGAAAGACTTCCAGATAGCAGAGATCAGAAAGGATCCAGACTGGATTCAGGTTAGAACACACTATAGTTGGATGTGTTCCATTCATTTTTCATGTCTGAGGTGTACCACAACTTTAATATTTTCCCAAAACAGTTAAATGAAAGGCATGCTTTGAATATTAACATTTACAGTCAACAGTGTGCTTATGTTAGCACTCAACCAAACTATCAAGCTATCAAAAGGTTGGTGTCATAGCTGATAAAGTGCAGCACCATGGCAACTGCAGATCAGAGGCTAAGATGGCAGCTTGCTTTGCTGTAAAGACTGGGAGGGTTTAGTTCCACTTTAAGTAACTTGTATTTTCCCTTATGTTTCTACATGATAAAGGGGTGCATACATCATGTGATTTTGAGAAATTATATAGATTAGTCCAGAAGAGAGGCCTCAGCAGTTTTAAGATAATATGGCTTATATGAAGATTGTCTTGGAATTTCAATAAGCTAAGTGGAATGATAAAGACAATGACAGAGCAAAAACCAAAATTCTTCAATATGATTTGTGGAAAGGAATATAAAATGTTTAAGCTGTCTTGCATTCAATGTCATTGGACAAGCCAATAGGACCACGGCTGCCTGCACGTTGTGGCACAGAGGTAATAGACTTGAACTCTGAGGTACCATCAATGTTTACTTAGCCCCCCTATAGCTCCTTACTTGGAGACAGCACTCACCTAGGTGGATGCAGCCTTAATCTGACATGCATCTGTCCAGCCACCGACTCTGCACTGAGATCTGAGTGATCAAAGACCACTGATCGCTCAGTTCTTCCCTCCGCTCTAAGCAGAGAGCTGTGACTGTCAGTCACCGACACTCTGTTCTGTCCCTCCAGAGCTTACTGGAGCGCTGGGCTATGGAGAGGGCAGGAGCTGTTGGCTCAGGCTTTCTGCAGCTCGCTGAGAGGCTGAGCCAGGTACTGATCCAGGCTTCTGGGTGCATCCCGACCATATGGTCAGAATCTTTTCAGAACCTGGACCAGCTCTGTGACCTCAGTGGCTCTGTGGCTGAAGCCCTCTGTCTGCTGAAAACAGGTCACAGAAGTGCAAAACTAACTACTCCTGTGGTCCATAGGAGAAGTATAGCCAAAAAAGCTATAACTTGGAAAAATGCTAAAGTGCTAATTAACATGTAAGTGCCTACATATGCTGCTGACAGGTATAAATGCATTATTACTGAACAGTTTGCCCTGGTTGAATATTAGCTTCAACTAAAATTAAGTGATTACCTATTTCTGGGGGTATTTACTTGATACATATACACTGTGGTTAGGACAGGTAGGGCATTTGTTGGTTCATTGGTCTAGAAACATAGATCGGTGAGTGTTTATTACAAGTGTATTTGATTGAGGGGTAAAAAAACATCAGGATTGCTGCATTAGGCTGACTAATCTTAGATATCTGCCTTTTGATTCCTCAATACCTGACAGATGTACATCCAAAACACTCTTTGCTTGGGTAAAGCTATCTGGCAGTCAGATCAGTATTGGAAAGGTGTTGTGCTGTATAAGGTAAGTCCCTCTAGGCGTCAGTTACTACAATCCTGTAAGGTGTTGTCAACTAAGTGGGTATAAAGCATTTCAAACTCTTTATTATGTCTGTGATCAATTCTGGTGTGTAGTTCAGAGAAGGGGAGCAATATCTGATCTATAAGGAAAGGTAACATACTTTATTTTTGTTTATCACAGCCTTCTATGCTTTTCAGTTAAGCATCTTGCCACCTCAAGAGATTCAATAAAGAGCATCTACAAACGCTCAAATATCACATTTTCATGCAAGATCCAATTTAACAGCAAATTCACAATCCCAAGAAAATCCAGTCAGTATTGCAACTGCAGATTAATAATCCAACTTCCCAGACAAAACATAGAAACCCTACTTTTTGGCGTATTAGTGTAAATTTACACATCTTTAGAGGGCTAACTCTTGTGGAAAATTTCATAATTTTTTTCAGGAAACACTTGTATGCTTGAGTTTGGCAGGTCAGCTAGGGATAAAATATCAACATTGAAGGATTCTTAACAGAAGTCTTAAACTAAACAGTGTATCAAACACTGCATAACACAGATAATGTTTCTCTGGAGAACTCTGTACAGGTCTCTGGACAATCTCAGTTCAGTGAGTTGAAACGGGGTCAAAAAAAGTAAAGAGCAATTCAAGAGGACAAGTATAATTAACCAATGATCCACTCAAGGCAGGACATTTTACCTGAATGTACCTGAAGTAAAGCTAAAATATGCAACTTGACAGCAGTCAAAATGGAAGCACCTAGAGTTGGTTTCTTCTAGAACACCTCAAACCTAACAAAGTTGGAAGGTAAATACTCTGGCCTGTCCTTCTTGAAACACACTTCTCAATATAAGCTGCCTTGCTCTTGTGCATACAATGAAGAAATCAGAGGTCCTACATAAGTGTTGAACTCACACCAAGTAGCTCAGACTAAGCCATAAATATTCAAAAAAAATAATTCCACAAGACAATTTAGCCCATAAATACATTTTTATTTTTTATCATATATATTCGACGTTTATTATAACATATAAACCTCTACCAAAACTTCAAAAATTCAACAAAAACATTAAAAATGAATATGTATCCCTAAAAATAATGAAAGTGTCTATCCCTGTAAGTGAATAATACTACTACTAAACATTAATGTCTCGATCCATCAAACAATACTATATATCTGACAAGCAAGCCTTTAAAGGAGGCAAAAACTTTCACATACCATGTTTCTGTGTAGTAAATCTCATCTCCGTATGCCCCTTTTCCTTCACTTCCCATCTGTGGGTGCAAGTAGTCCACACATACGTACAGTCACGTGTACCCTTCTGCTGAAGCTACAAATCCCAGATGTCTTTGTACCTGCTGAATCAACTTACCATGCTTGCCTCTTTGTTTACTTCAGGGTGGTCCATGGGCATTTTCTCTCTGCTTTTACTCACCAGCCTGGGTACATCAGACCCTATTGGCATAGTTTGTGTCAGCAGCAAGCAGGAGAGGGTGCCTATGTCCCCACATGTAGAGTGAATGTAGCCACTCTCATTAGAATGGAAATTTTATTTTTGTGAATGTGCTTCATGAAGTTGCAATTTGAAGGGTCACAGATAGCTAGCAATAAGTGCATTGAATAAAATTTTCTTATTTTACTTGGGTTTAGTATCAACTTAAACACTTTCACTTAAACTTAAAGCACAATAAACTGGGCTCATAGCTGAAAAGCCGACACTACATGTATGTGCGCATACCTATGCACAGCATCTAAAGCGGCCGGGGACTACACTAAGTAAAGGGAGCCTAATCTTTTGTTGGCCCACCTTCACCTTACCACAACTTCAAAATGATCCTGTAATGTGAAGAAAGGCCTTGCGGACCAAAAACAAAATTGTCAAAGGTGGAAGGGGTAAGTCAGCTTTCATGGCATAAGCTGAGATCTAAAAATGACAGCACCTTAAGGCTGCACATGTGATGGGTATTCTTTGCAAAGTCAATTTCCACCACACTCACTATGCTAAGGGAAAATTTGCTTGCCAAAAGAACAACCAATTTGCCTTTAGTGAATCAACCTACTGTGTGTGTGCTTTTCAGTCATTTTGGCACTCTTGCAACATTAGTCATTGGGGAGATTTCCCCAATGTGCCCTGGATAAAAGGGGGACTGAGGAACAAGAACTGATGTAACACCTCTCCAATGGGGACACAGGCAGCAACCAAAACCTTTTGTTTGGGTGGGAAAGAGTTTCAGTCTATATGGTTTTTATTGTCCTATGTGTTTTCTGACCCCCACTCTCTTGGCTTTATGTCCTGGTGTCACAGATCTGCAAAGGGCAGGGACTTCTTTTTAACAGACAGCAAAAACAAAATAAGAGATTGTAGCCATATCCCATTCTATTGAAAACTAAAAAGAAAAAAAGTTTTGGCAGGAGTTATTCTAAGCAAGATCCCTCATCCTCACACCTAACACTAACTCTTAATCCCAACGCACAACCTTACAACAGCCATAATCCTAACACCAATATTACTTTAGCACCAACACTTGTCTTGTAGAAAAACAAATGTATCCCATAATATGCTCAAAACAAAGAATAGGCACCAACCAAAATTAAATTCCAAGAAGCTGGTACTAAATGTCAAAATAACAAATTTACTGAATACAATATATCTGATTACTGAGATGTTGAGGAAATAAGAAAATTTCCAACCAGATGTATTTATGAAGAGGGACACACAAGAGGAATGGCAAAATGAAATACATCAGCTAATCAAGTTTAAATGGAAAAGTTACATATTTGACAGGATTTCTCTGACTAGAAAGGGTATAAAATAAGACACCCATAAAACAGGGGTTTTGATTCCCTGACCAGAAGTCCTGCATTTCTTCTTCACATGAAATAGGTTCCCATCTAAAAGCTTGTATATAATAACAGAAAGACATTATGATTGCAGACAGGCCCAAGCTTTAAAAATAATTTCCTGCAACCCAGCCAAAGGGTCAGGATCATTCCTCTGCTGAGCACACAGCAAACTGTGAACGTGTCTCTAGTAGTAAGTGTTTTTCTAGTCACTGCAACCAAGAAATAACAAGGTCAGGTGGTGACATCTTGGCAGTTCTATGGTCCCCATTACTCCTGGCGCAAGAAACATCTGTATTTATCAACACCATAAATAATAGGTTGTATGATGTAATACAGAGAGGGTAAAATAAGGACATAAAAAGGTAAGGCGTACAATTATTTATAATAATTATACCAATGGTATGTTAAAACAGGAAACACTTGCAAGAAAATCCAATCTAACAGAATAAATAAGTTGTATTTTTAGAGAGTACTCTACTCTGAGCCATTATGGTCGCGTTTATCAGAAGTAATTTTCGACCTTCACTTGCTTGCTGTGCTATATTTTTATGTACCTATGTATCTTGAACAGTCTCTCTTTTGACTATATGTCAGTCAGTGCTGTTCACATAGCTGTTAAACTGCTGAAATTAAAACACATACCATGCAAGCTGTGGGGAGAATATTTTATTTGAGGATTATTAGGGACAGTCAGAGTTCTATTGGTAAGAAGCAACAAAGCACAATTGTGACTGCCTTGAATACATATATAATTACATACTATAAAAAGAAATGTGTTTTCTTTAAAGTCACAAACACATAAGTATTCTGTTAGACTTTTCATGAGGAGGACAGGGACGCTGATAAGGCAGTGCAACTGGCCCTTTGCTTCAATCACCCCCATTCCTGGAGCTCTGGTCAACCTGTGTGACCCCCCCTTTTTTGCTTCAGCTTCTCCTCCTTTACATCCCACCTGCTGCAGCAAGGGGAGATGTAAATATGTCGTATTTGTCAGCCCCTTCCTTTCCAGATTGAACATAGTGAGCAGTACCAACCACTCCTGTGTTCATTCACAATGGAAATATAGTAAACAATGTTTACTATGCTTCAGTCTGTGAATGAACTGGGAGCCTATGTACAGAGTGCTTCCTGTTCATTTATTATATAGTAAAGGGGATTGGGGATCTGTGTCCTCAGTCCCTTTCTCTTTTTCAAAAGTGATACATTAGGGGTTTGTTTAGATTCCTGATATTTCACCAAAGCCCCCCACCTGTTAAAAAATAATAATATAAATAAACTTGTAAACAATAATTAAGGACTCATTCACACATGCTTTGCTCTCTGAATAGTGATCCATGTTTGGGTTGCTCTTCAGAGAACATATGCTAGGTGGCGATAAGGAGTTGTATCGTATCCTCACTGCCTGCTTTAACCCCTTCAAACCCGCACTAGTGTGTACCAAAACCACATGCATTTGTTCATGTGACTGGAGCCGCCTGTTACTCTATGAGGATGTAGCAGCTGTATGAACACATCTGCAGTTTCTAATTTGACAGGTGTACAGGTGTGAGTAAGTGACCCCAAATGCACACTGTCTGTGTTTGCGGTTGTACACCTGCATCCACACATACTTGTCAAATTAGGACCTGCTGATGTGTCCCGACAGCTGCTGCATCCAAGTAACTTAAAGTCCCTTTCACACAGCTGGTTTGATAAGGTCAGTTTTTCAGGTGGACAATATTGGATGGTCCATTCACCCCTATGGACAGGCGAGTATAAATTAATCCAGTCTGCTAAAAAAAAATAGAAGGGGATATGTCCTCTTCCGTTTAGGTGGATAAGATCAGAGGGTAGTTGGGTGTACACAGACAAAGGAGTCTGAAAGGGGCCTAACATAACATTCCTGCACACAGCTCCAGGAGGCTCCAGCCACATAAAAATATTGCTGATTCAAATTGTACTGGCCACTGTGTGATTGAGCTTTATTTATTAACTCAATACAGTTTTATCTTTTAGATTTAGCAGCAACTTTGTAAGTTGCTGTGTTTCTATCTACTAATAATCATTTTAGTGTATTTTTACCAAACATATGGTTTTATTTCCTGAAAGGGAGGGGGTGGGGCTTTCAGGTAGGCTCTACAGAGCCCCGAGATTTCTAACAGCAACCCTTAGAGCAGGAAATAACACATTGGATTCCCTGCATATAGTAATCTTTCCTCTAAGGATGCTGTAAGAGTCACTGCAAAGTCACAGGGCAATTCTAGGAGCCATTTCAGTCTGACCACGTACTGGTCATTTTAGGAAAAAAGTAAAATCACTGAGTGAGTAGGGATGTGAGAATTCAAGGAGATGTGAATCCCTGAGGATGGAGAAAGAACTCATATTAAGGTAAAGTTGGATGGACACCAAACAGTTTTACTTTTTGCCCAGACAGTTGAACAAATCATCTGTTAAGAAAAAAAGACAAAAAGCAGAGCCAAAACATTCTGTCCTCTTGTAAAACCATCCCAGGCATCAATCCTTGGGAAATGTGAGTAAGAAAAACAGCTGATAAAACACATTTTATATACAGGGAATATAAAAAGTCTACACACCCCTGTTAAAATATCAGGTTTCTGTGATGTAAAAAAAATAAGACAAAGATAAATCATTTCAGACCTTTTCCAACTTTAATGTAACCTATAAACTGAAATCACTTGAACAACAAACTGAAATCTTTTAGGTAGAGGGAAGTAAAAATAAAAAACTAAAATAATACTTTGTTGAAGCACCTTTTGATTTGATTACAGTCTTTTTGGGTATGAGTCTATCAGCATGGCACATCTTGACTTGGCAATATTTGCCCACTCTTCCTTGCAAAAACACTCCTAATCCATCAGATTACCCCACAGATTTTCGATCGGATTCAGGTCTGCGCTCTAGATGGGCCATTCCAAAACTTTAATCTTCTTCTGGTGAAGCCATTTCTTTGTTGATTTTGATGTATACTTTGGGTTGTTGTCATGCTGAAAGATGAAGTTCCTCTTCATGTTCAGCTTTCTAGCAGAAGCCTGAAGGTTTTGTGCCAATATTGACTGGTAGTTGGAACTGTTCATAATTCCCTCTACCTTGACTAAGGCCCCAGTTCCAACTGAAGTAAAACAGCCCCAAAGCATGATGCTGCCACCACCATGCTTCACTGTGGGTATGGTGTTCATTTGGTGATGTGCAGTGTTGTTTTTGTACCGAACATATATTTTGGAATTAGGGCCAAAAAGTTCAACCTTGGTTTCATCAGACCATAACACATTTTACCACATGCTTTTGGGAGACTTCAGATGTGTTTTTGCTAAATTCAGCTGGGCTTGGATGTTTTTCTTCATAAGAAAAGGCTTCTGTCTTGCCACTCCACCCCATAGCCCAGACATACAAAGAATATGGGTGCTTGTTATCACTTGTACCACACAGCCAGTACTTGCCATATATATGGCGGCCTCCCAGGCCAGTTTTCTTCTCGTCTTTTCATCAATTTTGGAGGGACGTCCAGTTCTTAGTAATGTCACTGTTGCGCCATATTTTCTCCACTTGATGATGACTGTCTTCACTGTTCCATGATATATCTAATGCCTTGGAAATTCTTTTGTACCCTTCTCCTGACTGATACCTTTTAACAATGAGATTGATAGAGTCCCAAATGCATCTTCCAATGCTTCAAATCATGAAATTTCTTCTTAATCACATTAGTGACAATCACCAATAACTGCTCTTCTACTGTATTAAAATAGTGATTTTATTCTCCGCTCTATGGCTTCTTTTCTTCATTTCAGACTAACCTCTGCATGCATTGGTCAACTACCCAAAGGACAATTAGCTATGATGACAGAATCACTTCCCCTTTCATACTAGCAGTATACTTGATCACACATTCTCACATCCGCGCTCAGACGCCTCCACCACTTTCAACTTATAGCACTGACTCTGGCTTAGACGTCGTTTGCGCTCTTCTCCCCGCTGCAGATCCACACTTTGTGACGTTATCAGAGGATGTCTGGGGCCTCCTGGCCTAACGCGTTTCATTACAATGTATTTCAGGCACTACCGTGTCGTGGTTTAGTTACCCCACACTGCTTTGTTTTTGTAATTGTACTTGTTTTCATGCACTCTTGACTGGATGTGTGTGTTGCTAATTGTCTTTCTCACATTTCATGTTTATCTTAGCTTATTATGTCAATCTGTATTTCACAATAAACATTATTTTTTTTGGAAAAAAAAAAAAAATAAAATAGTGATTTTATTCACCGGATGTGCTCGCACCTGAATATCTCTGATCTTACTAAAATAGCATGATCAGCATGCGCTTTTTGTCCCGCAGGGACCCAATGTGTTGCTCCAAGATAAACACCAATCTCTCCTCTCCTCTATTCCATATGCTGTAAAGATTCTCAATAAAACCAAATCACATAAGGTGGAGAACAAAGAATACCCACATAGTGATTATACCATAAAAACTTTTATTTATCCCAAACCTTAGGAGATTAAAAAGGTTCTTACAGCGCACCACACATATCACACTTAAAAACAACAGAGCATTGTTCATATCGTGCATATCGGGGTTCAGAACAGTATAGTTACCACTCGTGTCTACTCCTGGAGTGCCTTGATGTCATATGCCCCTCCCCTACACGTAACCCAGCCCACTCTGTGCAACTCTAAAGTTGACTGTACAGTTTTACAGAGGAATCGAACTTTGAACATATCATTTATTTTCTAAATCATAAAGCAATCAAAGAATAAAATGACAATTTTGGCTCACTGCAAAGAAATGGGATTAAAATTACCCCAAATTAACCAGGCTGAAAAATCCAACTGTCATTTCATTGCTCTAGCTTATTTTTCTTATTTTTGATTGTTATTCAATAAACTTTATTGAAGTTGTTGATTAATTGCCAAATTTCAATAATTTACAATTGATGGAATACTGATGATCAACTCACGGCTGGCAGATTGTCTCATTTCTGGTGATTGCTTAAGACTGTATTTCCAATTCCCAGTGGATGAAAATTGACTGAAAATTGTGTGTATAGGCAGCATAAAATATCAAAGTTCAAAACTCCTATTTAAAAAAAAACAAAACACACAAATACTAACATCTAACATGAAAATTACTATGCAAGCACCGATGTGCTGGTGATCAGCTGATCTGATGTCTGATGATCAGGTGAGGTTGAGCAACCAAACGGCTAATAAGAACAAAGGCTAGCCTATGAGACAGACCCAGTATAGGCCCAAGTCTTCTGCTGTCCCCTTTAAAGTATATGTAAACCCTAACAATGAAGTACTCTTATATGCTGTTAGTCTGTTAAAAATACCATTGGAAGCATTATGTTATATCTAATTGATAAGTGCAAAATAACCTGTTGATCTTGTCAGAAATTCAGACCTGTCCTGTGTCCTCACTCCCCACATACTTCTTGTGTTATCTGACAGAGCCGAATAGCTATTATCTTGGACTACAGAATGATTACCCTTTATGTTGTAGAGATCTCAGAGTGAAAGTGGTTGAGTGGTTTAGCAAAACACCACCGGTAGGGTTGACCTCATTCACTTCACAATACTGCTGTATTTTGTCACGTGGGAACATGTGCACGTATTGCAGAGATGTGCTGCATATGTGTTCTTTTGGTTTTTTTTCCCTTGACATACGTCTTTAACTACCCCTGAGTGCCCACAGTCCCCATTATGGACATGCTTGCTCCAGCTGAATGATGCAGTATGTAGTAAAGAAAGGATGAAGCCCTGAAGCTTGCACCTATAGCAAAAAAAAAAGTCAGCAAATGCAGCTTTATGCCCTGAAAGAGTTTTCTAAGAAAAACTGTGCTAATGAAATCTGGTGATCCTTCTAAAAAATGACAACAGATCACCTGATACATTCTCAGACAAACAAAATTCATCACTGGCTGTGCACTGCTGAAAGGTAAAGACGCCGCACCTGTCTCATGGCCAAAGATTGGCCTTCGTACAGGGTGACCAACGGGAGTAAGATGGGTTTTTAAAAAACAGTACTCAGTAGATTTTCAACTCGAAATGTATTTATTTTTACAAAAATAGAGGTCAAAACATGCTATTTGAGTTACTTATTCAAATTATGAAAAATAATGTCATTTAGATGGTGATCATCCTCTTGAATGCAGCGGAGGAGCCCTGTATTGACCAACATTGACTTCTCGGTGAAATAGCCACTGCGTTGCTGTGACAGACTTACCACTTTAAACAAAGCTGTCATAAGCAAACAAACGATTTTGCTTTACCTGACTGAATTTGCATTTCAGCGGGGGGGGGGGGGGGGGGGTACACCTAGCTCATCACCCTCCCATCACCACCTAATGTGTACTACCTATTCTAAGACCATCCAAGACTCGGTCACCCTTTCTAACAATCATAAGCCGATAAGGAAGAATACAGTAACAAACACTATCTCATGTGTTGCCAAGTTGTGTAGGTGGTGTATGAATTTGGGAATCAACACCCAAAGACATTAACACAATCAAAGAAGCACTGATGACCTGAAAAGAAAAAGTTAGCTGGAATTTAAAATCTGCATACAGACATACAGAGCATAAAGAAACTACAGGATTCTTGCTGTCAAATTTCACCTTTTCAAGCATTTACTAGGTTCACAGAAGACAGATACCATTTGTGATTTAGACTGTAATTTGGTAGCGCAGAAGTTTGTAATGTAGAAAAGCTATGCAGAATTTCTAAGCCAATAAAATAGACCTTTCATGAAAATTTTAGAAGGTATTCATGGGGCTGAAACACGCGACGCTAAAGCACATTAGAATGACAGAGTCCAGTCTTTCAGAAGACTGCGTGTAATGGATTTTTTAAAAAGGTCAGACGTGCAAACCATACCTCTGCTGTCTTCTTTCACTTCTATACTAAAGTATGATTTGACAACTTTACAAATCTTAGGGAGGAAAATATGAAAGGCAGATGGCCCAAAGCAGAATACGTGAAATTAATTTGTCTGCGTAATGTAACGCGCAATGCACAACTTCAGGGGAGGGCATAAAAAAAACACAAAGACATGGCACTCAACAGAGACAAAGCTGCCTAAAGCCAGATGCCAAACTCCAATTAATGATTCACTTTAATTTTTTTTTTTTTTTTTTCTTTTAGATTTGGAAATATTTTAGGAACATACTTCTTTCAATGCATCACCCTTCAAAACCGCAGAGTCTGGTTATCATTTAAAAAGGGATTGTATGTAAACTAATCAGTACAAACAATAGAACAATCGACAGCTAGAAGGCTGGAGGAGATTCTGCAAACTAAACGTAAAAAAAGGATACCACTTTTAATCGTGTAGTGCACTCTCTGATGTGAAAAGTGTATTGGTCCTTTGAAACAATTTTCACCTTTTCTAAAGAAAAGTGTTATCAATACGTGAACTGCCAATACTTTTAAAGAAATATCCCCAAGAACCCTTGCTCTCTAGCCTCCTTCTCCTCCCATGCTCGTCTCTACTACTTCTCCAGAGCCTTTTCCATCCTCTGGAACGCTCTACCTCAATCTGTCTCCTATCTCTACTTTAGGTGATCTCTAAAAACTCACCTCTTTAGGGAAGCATATCCCAGTCCCAGGCCAAGAGCAACCTCTTGCTCCAGTCCCTCTTTTTTTTTCCACCTGCTGGTGGTCATCAGTGGAACGCAAATCCGGTCTGGAACTAACCCTGACAAAGTGGCCTAAAAAACCCAGACTCGACTCCACCTTAATCTCCTACATACAGTGGGGCAAAAAAGTATTTAGTCAGCCACCAATTGTGCAAGTTCCCCCACTTAAAAAGATGAGAGAGGCTTGTAACTGGCATCATAGGTAGACCTCAACTACGAGAGACAAAATGAGAAAACAAATCCAGACAATCACATTGGCTGATTTGGAAAGACTTTATTTGCAAATTATGGTGGAAAATAAGTATTTGGTCACCTACAAACAAGCAAGATTTCTGGCTCTCACAGACCTGTACCTTCTTCTTTAAGAGGCTCCTCTGTCCTGCACTCATTACCTGTATCAATGGCACCTGTTTGAACTTGTTATCAGTATAAAAGACACCTGTCCACAACCTCAAACAGTCACACTCCAAACTCCACTATGGTGAAGACCAAAGAGCTGTCGAAGGACACCAGAAACAAAATTGTAGACCTGCACCAGGCTGGGAAGACTGAATCTGCAATAGGCAAGCAGCTTGGTGTGAACAAATCAACTGTGGGAGCAATAATTAGAAAATGGAAGACATACAAGACCACTGATAATCTCCCTCGATCCGGGGCTCCACGCAAGATCTCACCCCGTGGGGTCAAAATGATCACAGGAACGATGAGCAAAAATCCCAGGACCACACGGGGGGACCTAGTGAATGACCTGCAGAGAACTGGGACCAACGTAACAAAGGCTACCATCAGTAACACACTATGCCGCCAGGGACTCAGATCCTGCAGTGCCAGACGTGTCCCCCTGCTTAAGCCAGTACATGTCTGGGCCCATCTGAAGTTTGCTAGAGAGCATTTGGATGATCCAGAAGAGGATTGGGAGAATGTCATATGGTCAGATGAAACCAAAATAGAACTGTTTGGTAGAAACACAACTCGTCGTGTTTGGAGGAGAGAGAATTCTGAGTTGCATCCAAAGAACACCATACCTACTGTGAAGCACGGGGGTGGCAACATCATGCTTTGGGGCTGTTTCTCCGCAAAGGGACCAGGACGACTGATCCATGTACAGGACAGAATGAATGGGGCCATGTATCATGAGATTTTGAGTGCAAACCTCCTTCCATCAGCAAGGGCATTGAAGATGAAACGTGGCTGAGTCTTTCAACATGACAATGATCCCAAACATACCACCCAGGCAATGAAGGAGTGGCTTTGTAAGAAGCATTTCAAGGTCCTGGAGTGGCCTAGCCAGTCTCCAGATCTCAACCCCATAGAAAACCTTTGGAGGGAGTTGAAAGTCCGTGTTGCCCAGCGACAGCCCCAAAACATCACTGCTCTAGAGGAGATCTGTATGGAGGAATGGGCCAACATTCCAGCAACAGTGTGTGCCAACCTTGTGAAGACTTACAGGAAACCTTTGACCTCTGTCATTGCCAACAAAGGATATATACCAAAGTATTGAGAAGAACTTTTGATATTGACCAAATACTTATTTTCCACCATAATTTGCAAATAAATTCTTTCCAAATCAGCCAATGTGATTGTCTGGATTTTTTTTTCTCATTTTGTCTCTCATAGTTGAGGTCTACCTATGATGCCAATTACAGGCCTCTCTCATCTTTGTAAGTGGGAGAACTTGCACAATTGGTGGCTGACTAAATACTTTTTTGCCCCACTGTATGAATGCATGCAAGGCGACAAATAGCGTCTATCAATCACCTTGCCTTTCATAATGTCACATATCTCCCCCTCTGCTCAAGCCACTGCGGCTGAGCAATTGTCCCAACCAAACAATGGACAAGGGAAAGGGCATCTACATTATCCTGAAGTTTCCCGCTATATGCTCCACTGTGAATTTAAATGCTTGTAGCGCAAGAAACCACCTTGTCACTCAACTATTTTTCTCCTTGTTGTCGCACATCCACTTGAGAAGGGAATGATCAGTAGTCAATTTGAATTGTCTCCCCAACAGGTAATATTTCAGAGCCTCCAAGGCCTCACGCTGACAGCTCGTGAGGAGAGGAGATCCGGTAATTGGCATTCCTCGGAGGTGACAGGTACACTGATCATCAGGGCACTGATGATCAGTGTGCCCTGATGATCTGTGTAGCCCCAGCAGTACCGCCTGTCAGTGTCCATCAGTGCCAGCTCTCAGTGCTCATCCATGCCACCTGCCAGTGCCCATCAGTGGCACATTTCAGTGCCTACCAGTGCACATCAATACCACATATCAGTGCCCATCTGAGCTGCCTTTCAGTGTCACCCATCAGTGCCAGCCAGTGCCACCTATCAATGCCAGTGTCACCTATCAGTGCTGCTAATCAGTGCCACCTATCTGTGCCAGTCAGTGCTGCCTATTAGTGCCAGTCAGTGCCGCCTATCAGTGCCTGTCAATACTACCTAACAGTGCCATTCAGTGCCACCTAACAGTGCCAGTCAGTGCCGCCTATCAGTGCCAGTCAGTGCCATATATGAGTGCTGCCTTTCAGTGCCCATAAGTGATGCCTGTCAATGCCTATCAGCGCCACCTACCAGTGCCTCATCAGTGCCCCCTATCAGTGTCCATCAGTGCAGCCTATCAGTGCCCATCACTGCAGCCTGATTAGCGCACATCAGTGAAGGAGAAAAATCACTTATTCACAAAATTTGATAAATTAAGGAAAAACTTTTTTTTCTAAATTTTCAGTGGTTTTTGGTTTGTTTAAGAAAAAAAAAAAAACCCAGAGGAGATTAAATACCACCAAGATAAAGCTGTCACAAAAAAATGATAAAAATTTCATATGGGTACAGTGTTGCATGACTGCGCAATTGTCATTCAAAGTGTGACAGCACTGAAAGCTGGAAATTGGCTTGGAAAGGAAGGGGGTATAAGTGCCCTGTAGGCTAGTGGTTAAACAGGTTTACATTCAGGAATGTTCAAGAAACGTGAATTTTGACAACCACAGGACTTTAGGGAGTAAAGCAACCAGGTGCACAAGATGAACAACAGAATGGGATTTAGAACCAATTAAATGGGAGTGTTGGTCCTCATGTTTAAAAATGTACCTGTTTGACTGGAGTTTGTCCATAAATATGCCAGGTGGTGAGTTACAGATGAAGGTGGTAAAAATAAGAAAAAGCATGGTCTCTTTACCATTATCATCCTTTTTATGCTGCTGCCAGAGACAGTAGGTAGAGCAAGACAGCACACAAGCCCCTTTGCCTAGACAGATACATCAGATCTTACTGGGTAATTTCAAGGTGTTTTTGGGCAAACTTGGAAACAAGATCCTTTCAGTGTCTCTTCAGTCTAACATGAAGCCTTTTCCTTGATGAATGGGCAAATATTAGAGCTTTCTAGACATCCAAAGAAGCCCAACTACAAAGCATATAAGTTCTAGACCTGTGTGGTTTTGGGTTGCCAAGAACCTCTTCTGAACACAAACTTTAAAGGCAGTGTTAGATGGGTCAGATTAACCAAAAATTCAGCAGTGCAGTCTTCCTTTAGGCCCATCAAGTGATAGACGCTATATCCGTATGAACCTCAAAGCTTCAAATATACACTATATACTGTACCTCTAGGCAACTGCAATGCCTGCCCTTGGGAAAGTTGGACAAGAGCAGGACAGATCCATAAAATGCATCTGTAACAACTGTAGTGTAAAAAAAACAAAACATTTTTTGGAACAGTGAATGGGCGGAAATTAATAAGGTTTGATGTGTCTGAAAAATCAGAGCATTTTGGTGGACAATGCATAGGATGCAGGGAGGCATGTAAACATAAATGTTTATTTAAAATCTCAGCAAGATAACTCTGCTTTGTTGTTCTCAAGCATTTAGCAGAACACAGCAACCTCCCTTCCCAAAATATAAAAACCTCGAATGTGGAGGCCAAGAAGGGGAAGTTGTAATTATTACATGAATTGTGAGGTCCAAAAACCCACAAACATTCCTAAGCTGTATAATTTACAGCTCCAGATGATGTTAGGGAAAACACCACAGTCTTGCTGACATTGCAGTTTTCCAATCAGTCTTGGAAACCCACAAAAACTGTTCCAAAATTTAACCATTGTGTTTGAAAAAAAACTATTATTCTCCTTGGCAAAACCCTATAAATTAATTTGAAAAAAAACAAATTAGTTTGGATATATAGTTATTTTTCAATAAAATTAATAAATCAAATCTTTGTAAAAAATGTCACAATTTATTTTTACAAATATTAATTGGAGTTCTCCAATCTGAATTCAGGTCAAACAGTGAAAGCAGAACAAAACCCTCCTATCCTTTTCAGCCAAGGAAGCTGCCATCTTATCCTTTGTATGATTTGCAACTGCCATCGTGCTGCACATGTGATCAGTTATGACAACGGCCATTTGATGGTTTGAAAGTTTGGATGAAAGCACAAGCAAATGTGACAGTTAGCATTCCTGGAATTACCTGTTTTTTTCATACAATTAAATTAATGGGTTTAGTTCCGCTTTAAATGTACAGTAAAAAAAAGAGAGATACATGTACACTCTTAGCAGTCAAAATGTTTTCCGTTCTCTTCAGCTAGTTGGTGGGTTTTCACTCCCCTTCCAAACAGCACAGCCAGGGTGGCTACCCCACTTTATTACAGATTTGCAATACAGCTGAGTCACCAGCTGCCTACTAATTTGATAAGGATCTTTCCTATATCAATAAGGTAATCTCTTCCAGTCTTAAACTGACCTTTGTTTATCATATAAAACTTAAACTGACCATACACTTGTAGAGTTTAGTTAGAAAATTGTTGTATGTAGTATGATCACTCGATTATCTAAGAGTTAGGCTAAGTTCACACTAGCTTTGTTAGCAGGCGTTTGGGAAGCGGTTTTAACGCTCCTCAAACACCTATGAAAATTCTACACATTGCAGCACATAGTGCTGTTCACATGGAAACATTAGCGTCGCGGCAAAATTGACGCCTCATGTCCAGTCAGGAGTTGAAGCCTGCCATTTAAATCTATGGTGCCGCTCCTCAAACTTCATTATAGGTGTTTGTGGTGCGGTTTTAACTCTTCGCTAACGCTTATCAAACGCCTCAAAAAGCACATAGGGTGTTTGGCGAGCACTTCCCAAACGCCTGTCTAAGGTTGGTCAAACGCTATAGGGGCATTTGGCAAGCATTAGAAATTAGTCAAGTGTGAATGAGCCCTTATAGGAGAATGATTCAACAGATCTCTTTCTTTAAACCAGAACATTTTATCACCTGGTTTAGAAGGCCTCATGCCCAAGGGCTTGCTGAAATAAACAGGATTTTTCTGCCAGAAATTGCTAATGTTACAATATGTATGCATGTTTATGCACCTATGGAATTTGAGTGTAACAGAATGAGATCTACTGAGTAGAGTGTGGTCTACTGGCCCGAATATTCATTTATTATGGCCATTAGAATATATTTACAAGCATAAGCGTTTATGAATGTTTACATACGTTTTTTTGTGCTCAAGAGCCCCTCTCAGAACTTGCCTTTGGTGTTTTTTATCCTGCCTGCAAACGCTCCTCATCAAAGACTCCTGTAAATTCCTATGCGTGAATGGCCACATAGGCGAACACAGAAGAGCATTTTCAGGCTAACAAAAAAAAATGCTGAATGCCTGTATAAGCTGCATTTTTTTAAGCTCCGTTTGCACGAGGCCTTAATGACCCCCATATTGGACAGACATTCAGTTCTGATTAACTTAGATTATTACACATCTGTTTGTGAACTTCATTAAAATCTGTTCTGTAAACTCTCTGTTGTGGTTTATGCTTATTACATGTTAACATTATCATTGTGCATGTAAAGATACCCAGTACAACAAACTCACCAACAAAGAATGCTTACACATATGGCAGAGTTTGCATCGGAGAATCAAGGAGACAAAAGTGCACTCTTAATAGCCCAGCTGTGAAACACAGGCATTCATTCCAAACCAGAAGAACACCACATACTAAAATACCATGTCATGAAACCACATTCACTTTAAAGCTGGGAAATTCCACGTTACTGACATGCACTGTGTTTCAGTAATGTATAAGACATATGGGGCAGCACAGTGGCTAAATGGTTAGCACTTCCAACTGGCAGTACTAGGGTCGTTGGTTCAAATCCCAACGATGGCACCACCTGCCTGGAGTTTGCATGTTCTCCCTGTGCCTGCATGGGCTTCCTCCGGGTACTCCGGTTTCCTTCCGGAGACATGCTGGTAGGTTAATTGGCTCCTGTCTAAATTGACCCTAGTATGTGTAAAGCGCTATGTAAAGTGACAGCGCTATATAAGTACCTGAAATAAATAAATAAAAAATAAAGACGCACCGTTACTGGAAGGCAAGATTCAGGAAGCTGTAATATCACACATGCACAGGATAAGCTGATTTTATTACCTTAAAATGTAAACACTTTTCAATTTTTATTGGCTGATCCATATGCTCTTGCAAGTGGTACTCAATGTTTTGTATTGTTGCGGTAAGAGTTCATTCTGAACAGTTCAGGGCCACTTTAGCTTAGCAGTACGCCTGATGTAGCCACGTAAACCATTTTGTTCAATGGTTCTCAGCTGCTGCAGGCAGTACAGTCTAAGGATGCGCTACCAAGTAATTACATGTAGCACAGTTATCCTCCTAGGCCACTCATGCCACAGTCTGAAAAATTGTGCACAGACATAAACAAGAGTCCATTCACACATGTGCACTTAAAACAACATGCAATATGCAATTTTAGGTGCATTTTTCATGTGTTGTGGAGTATTTTGAAATGTTTTAGATGTGTTTTTTGTTTGTACGCATGTTCCAGGGAGGGAGTAGACTTTGTATGTGGCTTTATACATTTAACATAGAACAAGTGCTTGCTGGAAACCAAAACTGCAGCTAAGCGGTATATTTTATAAATTACAATTCAGAGATGGAAAGCGCTACGCTTCATGTGTTTGATGTGCGAATAGGATAAGGCCAACATTTTTGGAGAGAGTGAGGAAAAGTTCCCCTTTTAAGGTTTTTTTTTTCGTTTTCTGTATCCCATTGAGGAGATTTTACTTAATTCCCTGACAGCAATATAGCCCTAACGTGGGATTCAACACTTTCAAACTCCATGTAAAACCAAAATAAAACTTTTTGTGCTAATTCCAACAACTGTTTTTACAGTACAGTATATTTATGGTTCCTATTTATATGCCCATTTTTCACACAATATGTATAGTCAAATGAACAGATTATTTTCTTACATGTCACATCTCTGCTGATGGATCAACGTAAAATAATTACAGGAGAGCGCTTTATTTCACAAGATCATGTAGAGATGGAAATGACAGTATAAACACTGATGACAGAATTACTCATAGTAACATTTGGACTACATTGGGAGACACATAAATTCCTAAACCTTTGGGTTATACTGTTGTCTACAGGGGAAGTGGACATTGGCAACAAAACAACTTTTGGTCAGTGCAAGTTAACGCTGCCCACAACCAGCGTTCCCCAATTTTGTAGCAAAGTCATACCAATCTCCTGATTACAAATAGAGAGGGGCAGGGGATATCAATGCAAATATTGCGTTGATGAACTGAAACTGCACAGAAAGACAGAAGATGAAAGTTCTGGAGAAAGTGAAAAGAAAAAAAATCACCATAGATAAACAGGAGGAACTGGGCCTCAAAACCACCTTATCCCTGGTGCAGAACAAGGGTTTACTTGTAAGCAAGCTACAAACTCGCATAGGTGATGGTTCCAAAAATACACCACAATGCACAAAGAGTAAATAGAGGAATGTCTCCAATGGGTTGAACAGGCAGTTTCTGAAGAGTAGAGAGCCCAATTTAGAACCTATGGAGTGACAGGGCAATGAACAGGTGATGGAACCAAGGGAGTTTGTTGTTAAGAAGTAAGAGACCAACAGTCTCTGAAGCAAGAGAATGCAGAAAACCTTAGCCAAACACTGGTTTAGACCCTGCTATAGGAAGGAAAAGATTTATCCCACTGTCCCTAGGATAGAAGCCTGGAGATTCACTCTAAGTGAAGTATGCCTTCCATATCCAAAGAAAGACCTTGATAGAAGTAATCATCCTAGATGTTAAGATCAAAGGAATCACAGATTTAGAGAAGCTCTCCATCTTGACCGTGCAAAGATGATAAGAAAAAATGTTCAGGCAAACAAAACTTTAAACAAAGCATACTGATTCTGTGGAGCCACCAGCCTCCCCTGCTTTTGCCAGAAGATCCCTATACCTGGAGACAAACCTATTCAGTTTGTTGTTGAACCTGGAGGCCAGGAGAACACCAATATGAACTGAGAAACCTTGTGCTTGTTGGCTGGCTGGACAGGTTTCCAGAATTTCAGCAACTGGCATGAATCTCCCAGTAGCTGTTGATGATTAAATAATCTTCCAAACAGAGAATACAAGCAGAGCTGAAGAGAATACATCCGCTCTCTTACAGACAATAGCAAAAAACTGGGGCATGATGCTTGTGGGTGATGTTATCTTGTGCTAGCTAGTTTTATTTTGTTGCCAATGTCCACTTCCCCTGTAGGCAGCAATATAACCCAAACACTTAAAACTTCCTGTGTCTGTAATTGGAAGATAAGTAAAAATGCATTTTCCAAATAAGATTAATTAAGAAAGTAATACAAGTTCAAAGAGGAACTCTATATTAAAAATATCTTATCCTAATTCAGTATAAAAGTGAACCTTGCATAACCTTTAATTAGGACTGCAGCCAGAACACCATTTCCTAGAATTATGTATTCCAATAAAACAGGCAATGAAACATATTTTGGATACAGTTGCACACCCACCTTCATCTGCCTTGATATTAGCTTCTAGTAATCAAATAAACTGGAAGATGAAGGGACAGAACATCAAGCCAGTCTGGTTTGATTATTTGACATGCTGCTGTTAAAATGACACTGCGAACATGATTATAGCTGAGTAGAGAACAAGGATGACTTCATCAGTCTTCTGATACTCATCAATTCCAATCATAGGCTGTGATGGATCCTAGGCAAAGTTGTATAGCTCAACAGCCGTGACACCTTAAGAGAAGTCTAAAATTTGGAGGTGCTGTCTGAAAAAAGGTGCTTTAATACAATTTACTGGTTTGTCTGGAGTTCACTTTAGAGTCTGTGCCAAAATCACCTTAATAAGCATCCATTTGCAGGCTTGCATAGAAAACTAAGGCAGTGTATTGTCTGAACTCGGTTGATATTGAATGCACAGAAGCAGACCAGGAAAGTTAAAGCTTATTCTTTAAATCTTTACCCCCTCTCTACTGTGATATGCCTACCTAAGTCCTCACTCCCTAAGCAGTCAACACACTCCTCCACTCTCCGATATCCTGGACTGTGGGAAGGCCCTTGGCATTCTCTCTTGCAATGTAAGACTGCTGGTCCTGCATTGCATCGAATTAAATAAGAGAGCTGTGAGTAGTCGGGCAGCAAAAAGAAGAGGCTTTTGGGGGAAGCAATCACACAAAGAAGAGGAAGCCTGTGGGAGCAAGGAATACGGTAAGTATATCACCTTATTCACTATCCCCCAGACATAATGAGTACATAGTGTGCAGTGGGACCCACTGCTTGTGTAAGGATTTTGTTCTCCCCAGAAATCGGGGACTTCTACATGCTACCCAAAATCCACAAGCCAGGAAATACAAGCAGACCCATCATAACAGGTATGAATACACTCACCGAACAAATCTCAGGCTTTGTAGAAGAAATTTTAAAACTGCTAGTAAAGAATACTGCTAGTTTCCTGCAAGACACAACTGACTTTCTGAACAAGATCAACAACTTACAGCAATTACCATCTAATACACTTCTAGTGACTATGGATGTAGTATCCCTGTATAGTAATATTCCTCACAAGGATGGATTAGCTGCATGTCACAGATCCTTATCATCCTCACCAAACCATAAATACACTGCTGAGGATGTTACACAGCTCAATGCAAGAAGAAGTAGTAAACTGCTGAATAGGAACATATTTCATTTTATAGGGAAGAAGCAATTTAACTTAAGCTCTAGGTGCAGCACTGAGCATGAGTCAGCACACACAGACACTTACCCAAATATGGAATCATTGGAACCATCTTTAAACTTCGGATGTACTCTCGTGTGCGCTTGTAATTGTCCTCTTTAGAAAGAAGGTAATCTAGCTTCTCAAAAGTGGTTTTGTCCTTTCGATTCAAAAGCTGTATAAAAAGACATTGCATTATGAAAATAACTTTTTAAAGTGTAAACTGTTTGATTAGATTTTTTTTCTGTCGCACACAGTGTTTTCCCCTTACTTCCTGCCCAGAGTTACAAGAAGAGGTGAGAGGCAATAACTCCAATCTGAGGAGTAAAACCTTGTAGATGGTCCCATTGAAGATTTTCCCTGTATTTCCTGTTCCGGTACAACTCTAAAATATTGGATTTTTGATCTCCTTCTGTCCCAGTGACAGTGCCCACCAGGACAATTAGAGAAGAAATCTCCCCAGCATTCCCCTACTATATCCCAAACATTCCCCTACTATATCCAATTAAGAGGATATTTTAAATGTGGGCACCATGTTGGTAGATTTCAAGTACAAAATAATAATAATTGAAGTCAGTTTTTTTTAGCATAAGCTTCACAGTCAGTCTATAATAGTCTATACCTTTATAATAGTGCAATGCAGGCACATAAACTTAATATTCATATCACTGTTGTTTAGTTTTAAATGTTGCAACAACGAGCTGATAACACATTTGCCCACAAGGATGCCATTAGGATTGTGTATTTCATGTATAACACCAGTGTCTTATTATTGATTTACTGAATATACTGTAGGTCCATTACAGCACTGTACAAGATGAGAACATACATTAACAGTATTATTATAACAGCACAAATATGCTGAACACTAAAAATCAGAAACCTGCCCAAAAGGGAAGGGGTTAGACATGAAAAGTAACATGGTTAGCAGTGTATTGATGGGAAAACTATGATGGTGGGAGAGATATGCTGAACATCAAGGTTTTGCAAACATTTGATAGAGTTAATAAATTATAAGATTTAAAGCGTCAGGGAAGACTTCGTGGCATGCAGAAGGGAATTCCAAAGAAGGGCGCATCATATCAGAAACCCTTATAATATTTGATTGCCCTTGGACTGTAGCTGATAACTGCTGCAGAACTTCCTTTGTTGCTGCTATATTATCCTCCTGCAGTGGAACTTCTTCCTTCGTTGCTGCTGTATTATCTTTCTGCAGTGTGGACAGGGTTAAACTGAATATTCATTAATGCAGAAGTGCAGCAGCCATTTTTAAGGAGATCACTTTGCACTGATTGTCTATAGAGTAAGCACAGTACAGGGCGCAGCTATCTTGGCTACTGGATCAGTACTGGTGGACTGTAGTTAGCTGAGGCAAGAAAGGTAGCAGGGGTGGGGGCTAAGAGAAAAAGAGAAGAAAGCAGAGGTGTGCAACGGGCTTCTGAGAGGAAAAGGGGGGAAAGTCACAAAGCTAGCTAGAATCAAGTGAAACAGCAGAGAAGTAAAGATACTGCTTATCGTGCAGGACCCTGCCTCAGAGACTAAGAACTTCTCCCTGGGAGGGTGTGAGGTGTGATTTGGACGCCTGCTTGTAAGGAAAATAAAGAAGCAGGACAAGCAGCAGCACTGAAAGAAAGAAATCTCAAGAATTCCTATTTCTATCTGAAAACTCCCAACTGAATCAGAGTACATGTCCGGAGATCCAGGAGAGAGAGTCTGGTAAGAAAATAACATTGTACAAGTTAACCACTTAGCCTCCAGAGAATTTACCCCCCTTTCTGACCAGTGCATTTTTGCGATACAGTGCTGCGCTACTTTAACTGACAATTGCGCGGTCATGCAATGCTGTACATAAATGAATTTTGTCATTTTTCCCCCCCAAATAGAGCTTTCTTTTGGTGGTGATCACCGTTGTGTTTTTATTTTTTGCGTTATAAACAAAAAAAGACCGACAATTTTGAAAAAAAAAAAATGTTTTTACTTTTTGCTATAGAACATTTCCGGTAAAACAAATGTAAAAAATAAAATTTAGGCCACAATATTCTGCTACATGTCTTTGCTAAAAAAAATCCCAATAAGTGTATAATAATTGGTTTACGTTAAAGTTATGGTGCCTACAAATGGCAGTATATATACTGGAATTTTTATATTTTTTATACACCACATATAATGGAGGCGATCAGCGACTTATAGTGGGACTGTGGTGGGCATTCTGCCACTGAGAGGGAACTGACTAACTGCCACTGACATCCTCAGTGACACTAATACAGTAAACAGTGCTAATAAAACGCACTGACACTGTACTAACATTGGGCGGGAAGGGGGTTAACATCTGGGGCGATCAAAGAGTTAACTGTGTGCTGTGTGTGTTTTGCATTATGTGCTGTGTTGTGTTTACTGTGCAGAGAAATACAAACCGGCATGTCCTTTCTGACGGGAGAGAGACCTGTGTTGTTTACACACCGGTCTCTTACCTATCAGCTCTGCCAACGATCACCAAGTCCCACCTGAGACCAGAACCTGGTGATTGACATGTACAGCAGCCAATAATGGTACGGGTAGGGCGGTGTGCACGCCCCCTACCCGGAAATACAAATCACGTATATTTAAGTGACTTTGTGCAGCCCTGCCTCCCTGCAGCACTAATTCTGCTAAAGGGCAGCGAGCAAGTGGTTAATCTATAAATAAAACAATGTGCGCTATCAAACTTGTGAATAAGCTAATAGAATAGAGCCGCTGCAATAACACTTAGGCCCCATGTACACGGGACAATTCTGAACGATGGAAACTGACTGCTGGAAAAATGTCTGTTTAGCCGCATTTGCATAACGCGTTTATGCGCCTTTATGTGCGTTTGCGTTTAGAAGCGTTTTTTAAAGATAAGCACAGGAGAACCTCCCAAATGCTCATAATGCACTGAAAAGTGGTAAATTGTTAGCTTTTTCAGAAAAATATGCAGAGTAGAAGCAGAGACAGCAGTATGTGTTGAGATGATTAGGTGTGAGTTGCTCATTAACATTTCTTTTGTTTGCAAGGGTGGGAAAGGTGTCTGGTGGAGTGAGTCATTAAGGTCACCTGGTAGGGGGTCTTCCAGAGGAATTTGAGGTGTGAATGGGCCTTAACATATCTTTTGTTTCCAAGGGTGGGAGAGATCTGAGGTGTGAATTGGTCATTACAATGTGTGACAAGCTTGGTGGGAACATCCTGTGTTAAGTGTTTTGTCCATCTGAGTACCCTGAAAATGCTTTGCATGCATTTTTCATGATGAAAAAAGGCTCTGGAGAGCACTGGGAACTGGAAGAGTTAAAAAAAAAAATTCAGACGCAAACGCTTATAAACGCGATTTGCCGCGTTTAGACGCGTTTACAAGCATTTTTCATTTGAAACGCTGATAAAATCGTCTGCTGAACTTAAGTTTTCTGCGTTCAAAAAAATGATTGTAAACTCAAATGCCTGTAAATGACTGTAAACAAAGATGTGTACATGGACACATAGGAAAACATTAGGGTGCTGAACAGCTCCTAAACGTGCGTTTATCAGCTACAGTGTACATGAGCCCTTAAAAGGTGATCCCACACTTAAAAAATATATAAATAGTGTTGCGCTAACTCATATATAAATAGTAGTCCATACAAAGTTCAAATGTGATAGTTCAATCAAAATGTGAAATTCAAATTAAAAAATATTTAAAGTTCTTAAATGGTGAAAAATCAATACGATGTGCTCCGGACAAATTAAGTCTTTTCAAAAAACACAGAGCTCCACCTTGACTTAGTGTTCCTCTACCTAAAAATATATAGATGGCCGCTCACCTCATACCATGGCCCTATAAATTAATACATGGCAGACCTGTATTAATTGTATAAAATGACACCTAGGTTTAAAATTAGACTAAAGCTGGCCATACAGTCCTTGAATTTGGTTCGGTCCCTGGAGAACCAGCTGAAATTCAGTGGATGGTTCTGCTGGCACTGCTCTATTCATTATAATTCGAATGTTCAAATCACTTTTGCCAAAGGGGCCCGCTAGAAAAGTTTCGGTCGAATAGCAGCTTTCCTCCCATCAGATGAAGCTGCTGATCATTTTGCCGGCTGTCAAAATACATATGTTATCTGCAGCAAGACATTCAATTGTCTGCACTATATAACATGGATAGGAATCGATTTCAGCCCACAGATTGCATAGAAAAAAAAGCTAACTACACTTGGCTTTCTTAGCTCAGCAGGTTGCTTGAGTTTAAAGTGAAATTTTTCATGTTTGTATCTTTAACAAAATTACAGCTATAATTAACTTCCCCCCCCCCCCCCCCCCCAAGTCATTTTTACAGAACACGTTTAGGAAACATGAAAAGTGAAAAAACTCCAAAGAGTCTCAAAGCTATTTTTTTGAATTCTCTTCTACACCCATATAATGATAATTCCAAAGAACACTGACAGATATGCTGTCATTACTGTCAGGATTAGCTTTTCCTTATTGTACAGCTGTCATAAACTTTGAAAGATGGCACAGTCAGGTTTAACGAGACCCATCATGCACCTACAACCTATGGAAGCCTTTCTGGATGATGCATATTTGCCATGTTCTCTAATCACCCCCTCTTAGTCAACAATATTTGTCCAAACAAGTCAAAGATTTATGTACATGGAATGCAGATCTGACAAATTTGAACTACTTATGAGTCAGACGCATTTTTTATGAAAATTTAGTAGCTACATAAGACACTTAGGAGCTCTATTCAGAAGCTGGCTAATAGATTTTCACCAAGAATTTCATAGCAGTATCAGTCTAATGTTGTCCCTTGTTTTGCCCTCCTTACCTGTGAAACTAAGGGGGTTATCTCCTAAAGTGGACCTGTGCCCAGACTACACATACTAAAGTAGTTACATATTCTGAGCAAGAAGAAAAAGCATATTAAAACAAACCATCATTCGGTTCTGTAGTTCGAAGCATTGTGGAGAAATGTGTTTTTAAAGTCCAAGATGAGGTATTTTTTTTGGGGGGAGGGTTAAGTGTCGTCAACTCGTGTCCGAGTCCTAGCTGCTTGATGAATGAGAGCTCTAAAAAGAAGTTGGCTTTGTGCTAGTCTGGCGAGAAAGTACACAAGAGGCACAGAAATCTCCAATTATTTTTATGAGAGTTGATCTTGACGACAGCCAGCCTTCTACTGTAAACACAGAGCGGGTGTTTCTAAACTGTTAGAACCTGACTGAAGCCCACTTTCGAGTCTTTGTTTTGATCCTTGCAGATCTTCGAGAAAGAATTGCTTCACCATAGAAGCAGCTAGAGAAGGGAGGGATGTCTCATTCTTAAGCCATTTAACTGCTTGTTAAACATGTAAAAATAGGAAGCGAGAAAAAATCCTTCCAAAATTAGGGAATCCCAGTATGTCAGCAGGGTCCCCACTGGGAGATTTCCCCACTATTAGTGTTCTGATGTCAACCCAAAATTTGCACTGGAGGAAGGCATATATTAGCCTGAAAGGAGTATATATCAGTGAGCGCTCTAAGTGAAAGCAGCTATGCATTAAAAGGTAACCAAATAAAACCTTAGAAAATATATAGAAAAAAAAAATCCAAGTGCAGCGCTATAAAATGTAAAAGTGTCCGTTTGAATGACCAAATATAATATCTAAAATTCAAATAAATGAATAAGATAAAATAAATAATGAAAGTTCATAAGGTGAAAATCTGTGCTTAACCCCTTCCCGCCAGCGCCTCCCGACCCTTTAAAAGTTTCAGAAGCCGGGAGGCGGGAAGGGGGGGGGGGTTTAGGAATCATGTGACTGCCGTGATGTGTCATCACGGCAGTCACATGATCGGGAAAGGTCCCGATCAAAAGAGAAGACCGGGACATTTCCATGAGTACTGGACATGTATGCTGGGAGCGCGCAAGGCGCACGCTCTCAGCACATATGGTTTTATTTAATTGACCGCAAATGTGCTTCCGCTCGGCGTCTAGGCCCAGACGCCGGGAGGCCGTACACTTGTGTGCGGCCGGCGTGAAGAGGTTAAAGTGCCAACTGCAGTGATGCTTCAGTGCTTGAAGGTGTAGTAAAATTACGCACTCACAAGATGCGCAATGGAAATGCACATGCAAATATAATGCAGAGGTCCTCTTTAAGGAAGCGAGGTAAGCCGGGCATAGGAATATCCTCCCTCTGGGTGGTGGGCAGCACAGCAAATACTCCTAGGTTGTATGGTATTCCAATCAGCCAGAGGTCCCCTTTAAGGGATGGATGGGTGTTGCAGCCTGTGCTTACAGGGACTCCCTCCTTTGGATACTGGGCTGGATAAGGCTCTTTGGTGGGCTCTAGAAATCAATAGATCCACAAGGGAGCCAAACAAAAGGTGCCCATAGTGTAGTATAATTAAATATATTTATTCCAAAAGAAGATTCAATAAAACAGATGCATTGGTAATTCCAGGTTAAAAATAGGACTAACCGTCCATATACTAAGATGGCCACCGTACCTTTACGAGGCTCCGGCGGCGTGACATCACAGCATATTGGCTTCTCCTTACGTGTTTCGTGCAGCCCAAGTCTTCGGAGGGGATGCCATCCCTTCTGAAGACTTGCGTGGCACAAAACGCGTAGGGAGGGGCCAATACACAGTGACGTCACGCCGCCGGAGCCTTGTGAAGCTATTGATTTCTAGAGCCCACCAAAGAGCCTTATCCATCCCAGTATCCAGAAGAGTTGAGTCTTTTAGGAGAAGATTGTCCTCATAACCCATGACCTGGAAGGCCTGAGTTGTGGCAAGGGCAAAAAGAGGTGCTAGGACATTTGTGAATACTCTGGGTGCAGAGGATAGGCTAAAAGGCAGAGCAACAAACTGGAAATGATTGTGTTCCACTGTAAAGAAGGATGCTGCTGAGCTGAAAAAACACTAAAGAGGTGGATGAATAGGAATATGCAGATAGGCATCTTGGATGTCTATTGATGACAGGAATTCCCTTTGTTGCAGAGAGGCAATAATCGCTCTTGTGGATTCCATGCAAAATGTTGGTACTTGAAAGTGTCTGTTGAATGATTTTAGGTCCCTCCTCACTGACCATTGGTACGGTGAACAGGTTTGAATATAAACCTTTGAACCTGTCTTGTGGTGGTACTGGCACAACTACTCCCTGTGACAAAAGATGGTTCAGGGCATAGTGCAAATCTGACTGGATGATTTTTGTACCTCTTTGAAACCACTGATTGAACCCACAGGTTTAGGCTGTGACCCAGAGAGAGGCAAAGTATAACGTCTATTCCCCCATTCTTAGGCGAGAGTGCACCCCCTTAATTGGAAAATTGGAGAGAGGGCTTTGAGGAAAACTTGGTGGATTTTGCAGGCCAGGTTTTGCGCCGAAAGAAAGTGCTGAACTTAGGTTTTGAAGTTAAAACCTTCGTAGAGCAATTAGGTGTCTGCATATTGAAGAGGCTCCTGAGAAAAAGGATTTTGGAATCTTCCACTCTGGAAGTAGAGCCTTCCCTCCTATGACATCTTTTATGAATTTGTCAAATGTCTCACCAAAAAGATGTCCTCCTTCAAATGGCATATGTGTGAGGTATATTTTATAAGCAGCGTCAGCTGTCCAGGCATTGAGACACAAGATTCTGTGCATGTGAATGAATAGTACAGCCATTCAGAACATTTATTTAATTACTTATTCTAGTGCATCCACACAAAAGCAGAAGGTAATTGCTGTAATTGTTTAGTTTAAACACACTCCTGGAATACAGGAGCGTGTTGATTGTCCTAAGACCAGTTAGCTGCAGTTGGATAGACAGAAATCACAGCAACAGCTGCTTGCATGGCCTTCAAGTGAAAATAAAGCCTTTAAAAGAGAATCTGTAGCCTCCTATCTTTTGCTGAGCAAGACAAAATGGAGAATTAAGTGCAACAAGGCCTGGTGTTTTTGCGCACAGCAGAAGTGAGCATATCCACAATAGCATACATGTTGCATGAAGCTGCACTTTCAGTTGTATAGACATCTGGAGGTGAGAAATCTTCCACATTACCTCTAGGTCCTCTTTATTCCTTTCTATGTCCACCTCTTATGGGCCGGGCACATCAGGTAGAGAGGAAGGAACTGGATAAGAGATTGGGCATTTTGTCGCTCTGGACAGAGATGGCCAGGTGAGATGCTTGCTGCGTGCCTTAAATTAAACTGGAATCAGATGGTAAAATCTGGTCCTGCACCAATGCAAGGGAAGCATCATCACTCTGAAGTTCAGTGTTATGTGGGCAGAACGAATGTTTGTCTGATTTTAGCCACCGTTCCCTTTTGCCTTGTTTCTGCTTTGGCTACATATGAGGGTATTCTCCTATGTGGTCGTCACAAAATAGGGTGTGGAATTAAGAGCGTAAGCATGTCCATAAGGAGTATACAGTAACCCAGG